>NC_059157.1:7505000-8130000 GCF_019923935.1 Bubalus bubalis
TATGCCTAAGGGGTTGTGTTTAAATATTTAGGTTTTCATTGTTCCCTTCCCCAAAACAACAAGATGTCTATATGTCCGTCTTATCCCTGCTACAACAATTGATTTTTGTGCAGGTTACTGACCACACATGAATTACTAGACATTATCCTTTCTAACAAGAGCCCCGCCTCTACCTCTGTTGAAGAAATTTGTGAACCTCAAAAGAGCTGTTAGAGCAACTACCCCTCATTACTTTCCACTGAAACAGGGGAACATCATTAAGATTTAAGAGGAGGTCATAGAGACAACCAGAATTTCCTTAACCAAATGTGCCATCAAATCATTTAGAAAATAAGCACGTGGAATATCCTCTGACAATGCACAGCAAAAGAAATTCTCTCAGAACATAAGTCAAATTCTTTTTTAATCTACTGAGTTGTAGGGATCTACAAATCAGAAATTGGCCCTTCAGGACATCAATAGATACTTGTACACCAAAGTTAACAGAAGGATTATTCACATTAGCCAAAAAAGAGAACTCCAATGTCCATTGACAAATGAACAGATAAACAAAACATGGTCCATACATAAAACAGACTACTATTCAGTCTTATAAGGAAGGGAATTCTGACACCTGCTACAACATGGACGAACCTGAAGACACTCAGCGACATGAGCCAGACGCACACAAAAAAACAGATACTGTATGCTTCTGCTTATGTGGGGCACTTGCTGCTGCTACTGCTGCTAAGTCGCTTCAGTCGTGTCTGACTCTGTGCGACCCCATAGATAGCAGCCCACTAGGCTCCTCTGTCCCTGGGATTCTCCAGGCAAGAACACTGGAGTGGGTTGCCATTTCCTTCTCCAATGCATGAAAATGAAAAGTGAAAGTGAAGTCACTCAGTCGTGTCCAACTCTTAGCGACCCCATGGTTGCTGCTGCTACTGCTGCTAAGTCGCTTCAGTCGTGTCTGACTCTGTGCGACCCCATAGATAGCAGCCCACCAGGCTCCTCCGTCCATGGGATTTTCCAGGCAAGAGTACTGGAGTGGGGTGCCATTGCCTTCTCCGGTGGGGGCACTTAGGAGTATTCAAATTCATAGAGACAGAAAGCAAAACAGTGGTGTCCGGGGACAGGGTGCGGGGGAGGCAAGACGGCCTGAAGATTCAGCTTTGTAAGATGAAAAGAGTTCTGCCGATGGATGGTTGCGATGGTTCCACAACAACGTGAATAGACTTTATGACCCTGAACTTCAGTGAACTGTGTGCTTAATGATGATTAAGATGACAAATTTCATTTTGTGCTGTGCTTAGGCTCTCAGTCACATCCAACTCTTTGAGACCCCATGGACTGTAGCCCACCAGGATCCTCTGTCTGTGGGGACTCTCCAGGCAAGAATACTGGAGTGGGTTGCCATGCCCACCTCCAGAGGATCTTTCCAACCCACGAATCGAACCCAGGTCTCCCGCATTGCAGGTGGATTCTTTACCATCTGACCCACCAGGGAAGCCCAAATTTTATGTTATGTGTATTAAAAATATTTTAATTTTTAAAACTTTAAGTAGTTTAAATGACAACTTGTTATAAACATTTTTACCACATTTTTACAAAAGCTAATTAATACTGCAATATAAAAAGTCATTGAATTATGTACTTTAAACAGTTTTGTACAGTATTAAATTTGCATTTCAAGAAAGCTGTTTAAAAAAAAAGAACTTGGGCTTTCCAATATGACTATGTGTTAATCACTCAGTTGTGTCTGACTTTATGCTGTGCTTAGTTGTTCAGTCATATCCAACTCTTTGCAACCCCATGGACTGTAGCCCACAAGGCTCCTCTGTCCGTGGAATTCTCCAGGCAAGAATACGGGAGTGGGTTGCCATTTCCTTCTCCATCCATTACGACTAATTCCCAATTTAATTCAATCAACCACAACTGAGGGTCCCCCACAGAGACTGTGCTGTGCTTAATGAATTGGTCCCAACTCCAGATGGTGCGGGTAATTATACATGACCAGAATCAGACTGCTTAAAGGGACGGCCAAAGCCTCATGCTTCTCTCTGCTTGACTTGCCGCCCCCTCCTTCTTCACCAGGCAGCTATTTATACAGTCCTGCTAAATTGCTAGTAAAATAATATCTAAAGCAGTCTTGATCTCCACCCAAACTCAGATGAAAACTAGAAACAAAACCAACTGTTCTTTGCAAAGAACAGTAACCAAGCGGAGGTCTTGCCACTGTAACTGAGGCCCCTCAATCAGTGTCACATTAAGGGCCAGAGTGCGAGGGCTCCTGGGGCTTCACCAAGTCAGCGAACTGCCAAGATGCTCTTCCCCGAGAAGGCTGACGGCAGCTGAATCGTCAGCAGCCTCTCCCCTACAGACACCTGACCGTGATTTTCCAAAAACACCTTCTGAGAACTCGCCAGCATCTCATAGCAGAGTCTGGATTTCTACACCCGACAACATAACAGATACAGAAAGACACCCGGAGTCTCACTGGCTAAAAAATACATACATATTAGCCAAAAGATAAAAGGTTCCATGATGCAAGAATAAAACCAGTTTCATGAAAAATCTGTTCATCACTTGATGAGTTTTTTTGAGGCTTTACATAACTCGTTTTGATTATGTAACATGTTGAGGGAAAGAGGAAAAATCTTTTATTTATGGTCCAGGCCTGGTCATTTGGATCAGAATGCACTTAGGTATTTAGAAGACACAGTCCAGTGTATCCCAGGGACTTTCAACTTACATCAAGAATAATAATTTCCAGGATTCCCCAATGGTCCAGTGGTTAAAAATCTACTTTGCAATACAGGGGGTACAGGTCGGGGAACTGAGACCCCACATGCCCTGGGTTGTGGCCAAAAATTAAAATGAATAAAAACTTGAAAAAATAATAATAATAACTCAAGATTCCTGTGGAAAAGAGAGAGATCACTGATATGGAAAATAAATTTGACCAATAAATAATACTCACAAGTGAAGGAAAGAGCAAAACTTACATAAAAGGCAAACAGGATAAGAAGGCTGCTGCCTGGTCCTGGGGGCACAGGGTGTGTTCTGGGGACAAGGTGGAGGGGTGGGCTCCATGGAGAGGGAGCGGGGAGGGCAGAGACCAGCGGTCTCTTGGCTCCTGTTCCAAGCACCTTATTATGAAATCCTATCTGTGATGTAACACATCATTCACCTGACTCTGGGAGGCTGAACTCTGGAAGTTTCCAGAGTTGGATGGAGAGGACTATAGGCTTGACTATTAAATGTTTAAAAGAAATAGTGCATATGGAGTATATTTCAGCCAAACCATAATCAACACTAATCCTTAAACTCGGAAAAAGGCAACTTGCCCATTTCATTATAATTGGAATTTTCCTCAAGGAAGGCAGATTTGAATGCCAATGAATCTGGCACCTTTTCCTACTGCTTAATAAATATTAAAGAATAAACTGAAGACTACATGTGTGAGTAATAAAGCGAAGTTCTCACAGATTCCAACATCCAATATCAGAGCAGCCACGCCTCTGAACCCAGGGTTCACAAACTAAAAAACGTTACCTTTTTGATATATTCCAAAAAACTCACTGCTGTTAGTTTTTCTTAAATAAAAAAGTTTGTGAAATACATAAAAAAGGAAAACGCACATGTGCAAGGACATTTTCACGTCTGTGGATTATTTTACTTTTAGCAAAATAATGCGTTCAGTGCTCTGTCGCTCAGTGGTGTCCGACTCTGTGCGTCCCCGTGGCCTGTAGGCTCCTCTGTCCGTGGAGCTGCACACACGTAATTCCCAAATCGAATGGCACTACCGGCTCACAGTTAAACAAGGCGGACCCCTGCCACCTCCCACTCCTTAGTCATGGGGCCAAAGGCAGTCACTTCCCACCCTTTTAGCTGTTTTGCTTTAGTATTTACATGCATGTTTTAATATATCCCCTTCAACTGGTGCTTCTGAACCATTTTTACTGTCTCCGGGCTTTCTACTATCAAAGGTCAAAGATTTGGGCCTCCTGCCTTCATTCTGCACATGTGTCCCTTCGCCCCCACCAAACCTTCTCAACTGTATCAGTGTTGAGATGCAATAATGCTCAGCGTCGGCACTACACCATTATATTCCGTTAAGTACTGTTCCAAGTCGGGCCCCGTGGTGTACTATAATGACATTGCTTTTCTCATGCAACCGTTTGTTTTACCCAGTGTTAATCATGAGCTCCGTTTTCCATTTTACGCCTTCCCCAAACTCCAGCATAGAACTAGAACACGCGTCTCCTCACAGGTCAACACCTGGGACTCTCTCTGCCTGCCCCGTTTCCCTCTCCTGATCCCTCCACCCTCCTGTCTGATCTGGAAAGGTTGTTCTCTGGGCCTCACACAGGTGATATCTAGGTGTCACCTGATACTTCTCCTCACCTCCTATGGGGGGACTTTCTTCACTTTCCCCCAATTCCAGCATGTCTGGCTTATTATCTCATCATGGCAGAGCACTTCCTTCAGTAGCTATCCAAGAAAGAGTCATGGGAGGCCAATTTTTGGGACCTTTCATGTCTGTGTGAAAATAGACTTATTCTACTCTTGCATTTGGCTGACAATCCAGCCAGGTACAGGACTCCAGATTGGAGGCTATTTTCCCTCAAATTTGGGGGTAAAAGCTCTATGTCTTGTATGTTCCACTATTATAGCTGAGAAGTGAGATTCTTGATCTTTGTAAAGGACCTACTTTTCTCTTACTTAAAACTTTAAAGAAAAATGTCTTTTATTCACAGGCTTTATCAGATTATCAATGTTTTGGAATGGGTCCTTTTTCTTATACATTGCACTTAATGCACCTTCTTGATGGAAATTTATGTCCTTTAATTTTGAAAGCCTATTCTATATCATTCTCCTTTAATTTTCTCTCCCATATTTTTTTTTCTTTCTAAGACTCCTATTAATCAGATTTTGGACTTCCTAAGAGGAGCCTCTGTTTCCTCCTCTTTTCTCTCATGTTTTCTGTTATCAACATTCCAACTCTTTCACTGAAGGGTTCCGGCCATCAATTTCCAAGCCCTATCTCACAGATGCAATATATTCTCTAATCTTTCAAAGAATACCACTTATAATTTGCTGACCTTTTTTGCTCTCCACATTTCCCTGTTTTCCCTGATTATGTATCTGCTTTGGTCCCTTTCCTGTTGGAGACAACCCTCAATGCATCGTGACCCTCGGCCGTGCATGTAGAATCCGAAACGGTGAACTTACGTCTTATCTCCTCAACCGAACAATTTCCCAGGGAAGAAGCTTCTAGGCCCCTAATCCAGGGATGGAGCATGCAAGCCTGGCTGTCTCCTCCCCCCGTTAATTCAATTCCTACTCCCCCACTCCCTTTCCCACGTCCGCCAAGGCTCCTCTCCTAACTTCCCTGTCCATGTGGATTTATGCCTGTTTTATTTGCTGTCTAGCATTTGGGGTAACTTCGGGAAGCAGAAACAAACAAGTGCGCTCAAGCTACCATGTATTAGCCTTAATGTCCAAAAATCTTATCATCGTGAAAAAGAATTTAGGTTAGAAGTCTTGGCTAGAGAACACTCTAAACAGAGTAATGTCCTCATTTGTTAATGAGAATTTGGTCATACGTTGGCAAAAGTATTGTGTTCAATTTCTGAGCCTCTAAATAATAATTTACAGATGACATGGAGAGAATTTAGGCAGGAAAAAAGCAGTAATTACAGAATTTGAGAATTGGCTTAAAAGAAAGAGCTAAACAAATGGATTTAAAACGAAGAGAGGGCTGATGTGGGACTTAGCAATGGCCATCAGGTGAATGAAAGGTTATTATAGACACAAGATGTTGGCCCAATTCTTCTCTTTCCATTTGAAATGGAGTAAGAAAATGAACTTAAGACATAACATAAGGAAAACTCAACGAGAGTAAAGTGTAGCAAATATTACCAGAAGAGGGTATGGAATTTTCTTTTTCTGGAATTGTATCAAAAGTGAGAACAGTTCACTTCTTAGAGGTAAAATCCTGCACTAGATTACATCTTAAATTTCTTCCAGGTGCATGCTTTTCTTTCCAATAGATTTGCATGCAGAAAATAATCACTGCTATTTCAAGCTTCTTTTTTTTTTTTTTTTTTTTTTTTGCTAACAGACACATTCTCCTGGGAAAAAGAAAGATTTCTAAAGCAAGTTCAGTTCCATTTCCAGATTCACACTTGCAAGTTGAAATAATTTTTAGTGAAATTAAAGACAGACTTTCTACATGATAAAAGCATGACTACATTCAAAATGTGGGTATCACAAAAATCAGCATTGCTAAAGAAACATAGGCTTGTTTAGTACAGATATTTGAGCCTGACTTCATACCACACACCAGAGTCAATTCCAGGCAGAAGACTTCAATGTGAAAGAAAAAGCAAGGTTTAAAAAAGAAGTACAAGATAACAACTTCTTGACCTCTGATTAGGAAAAGATTTATTACATAAGACAGAAAAAGCACTAACCACAAATACTGATTAGAACACAATAAAAAAATCTGTTTATTAAAAGATACCCCAAAGGAAATAGAAAGGCAAGTCACAGAGTGGCAAAAGATGTTTGTATCACATAAAACTGACAGATAATTTGAATCCAAAACACATTTTTAAAACACCCTATGAATCAAAAAGAAAAAGATAACTGAACAGTGAAGAAGAAAACGAAGTATCTATGTGATAAGTAAAAAAAATGTTCAACTCAGCCATCAGGAAAACATAAAGAAATACTACAATAAGGTGCTGCTCTATACCCACCAGAATGGTAATTTTTTAAAATCTGACCCTGTTTTCTCAGATGTTGCATAAATTGGTATAACCCCTTTAGAACTGTTGGCAGTATCTAGCAAGGCTAAAGACATACACACTCTATGACCAGCATTCCACTCCCCATTGTCTGTTACACTTGGCAGAACCAAGAGTGCCCATTTCTCAAGATATCTGTTTGAGAAAGTGCTTAGCAGCATTATTTACAATAGTGTAAAACTGGGCACAAGACAAAATGTCCATAAATGACAGACTGGCTAAATAAACCACCCTATACTCACACGATGGAGAAGGCAATGGCACCCCACTCCAGTACTTTTGCCTGGAAAATCCCATGGACAGAGGAGCCTGGTAGGCTGCAGTCCATGGGGTCGCTAAAAGTCAGACATGACTGAGCGACTTCACTTTCACTTTTCACTTTCATGCAGTGGAGAAGGAAATGGCAACCCACTCCAGTGTTCTTGCCTGGAGAATCCCAGGGATGGGGAAGCCTGGTGGGCTGCCGTCTATGGGGTCGCATAGAGTCGGACATGACTGAAGTGACTTAGCAACAGCAGCAGCATACTCACACGATGGAATATTTTGCAGCAATGAAAATGAATGAACTATAGCCATAGGTAACCATGAGAAAAAACTGGAAGGACTGGAAGAAACACAAGCTGGAATCAAGATTACCGGGAGAAATATTAATAACCTTAGATATGCAGATGACACCACCCTTATGGCAGAAAGTGAAGAGGAACTAAAAAGCCTCTTGGATGAAAGTGAAAGTGGAGAGTGAAAAAGTTGGCTTAAAGCTCAACATTCAGAAAACGAAGATCATGCCATCTGGTACCATCACTTCATGGGAAATAGATGGGGAAACAGTGGAAACAGTGTCAGACTTTATTTTTTTAGGTTCCAAAATCACTGCAGATGGTGACTGCAGCCATGAAATTAAAAGACGCTTACTCCTTGGAAGGAAAGTTATGACCAACCTAGATAGCATATTCAAAAGCAGAGATATTACTTTGCCAACAAAGGTCCGTCTAGTCAAGGCTACGGTTTTTCCTGTGGTCATGTATGGATGTGAGAGTTGGACTGTGAAGAAGGCTGAGCGCCGAAGAATTGATGCTTTTGAACTGTGGGTGTTGGAGAAGACTCTTTGAGAGTCCCTTGGACTGCAAGGAGATCCAACCAGTCCATTCTGAAGGAGATCAGCCCTGGGATTTCTTTGGAAGGAATGATGCTAAAGCTGAAACTCCAGTACTTTGGTCACCTCATGCAAAGAGTTGACTCATCGGAAAAGACTCTGATGCTGGGAGGGATTGGGGGCAGGAGGAGAAGGGGACGACAGAGGATGAGATGGCTGGATGGCATCACTGACTCAATGGACGTGAGTCTGGGTGAACTCCGGGAGTTGGTGATGGACAGGGAGGCCTGGCATGCTGCAATTCATGGGGTCGCAAAGAGTCGGACGTGACTAAGCGACTGAACTGAACTGAACCATGAGAATGAACTCCACACAAATGTATGCAAGCCACAGATGCCCCCAAACAACTCCTCTTAAGCGTGATTCTAAATCAGGATTCATCTTGAATCAATCTCAAAAAAGTCACTACTTCACTTCAGCTCAGTCTCTCAGTGGTGTCCAACTCTTTGCGACCCCATGGACTGTAGCACACCAGGCTTCCCTGTCCATCACCAACTCCTGGAGCATGCTCAAACTCATGTTCATCAAGTCAGTGATGTCATCCCACCATCTCATCCTCTCTTGTCCCCTTCTCCTCCAGCCTTCAATCTTTCCCAGCTTCAGGGTCTTTTCAAAAGAGTCAGTTCTTCACATCCGGTGGCCAAAGTATTGGAGTTTCAGCTTCAGCATCAGTCCTTCCAATGAATATTCAGGACTGATTTCCTTCAGGATGGACTGACTGGATCTCCTTGCAGTCCAAGGGACTCTCAAGAGTCTTCTCCAACACCACAGTTCAAAAGCATCAATTTTTCGGTACTCAGCTTTCTTTAGAGTCCAACTCTCACATCCATACATGACGACTGGAAAAACCATAGCTTTGACTAGACGGACCTTTGTCGGCAAAGTAATGTCTCTGCTTTTTAATATGCTGTCTAGGTTGGTCATAACTTTTCTTCCAAGGAGTAAACGTCTTTTAATTTCATGGCTGCAGTCATCATCTGCAGTGGTTTTAGAGCCCAAGAGAATAAAGTCTGTCACTGTTTCCATTGTTTTCCATCTATTTGCCATGAAGTGATGGGACCACATGCCATGATCTTAGATTTTTGAATGTTGAGTTTTAAGCCACCTTGTTCACTCTCCTCTTTCACTTCATTAGTTCCTCTTCACTTTCTGCCATAAGGATGGTGTTATCTGCATATCTGAGGTTATTGATATTTCTCCTGGCAATGGTTCAGATCATGAACTCCTTATTGCCAAATTCACACTTCAATTGAAGAAAGTAGGGAAAACCACCAGACCATTCAGGTATGACCTAAGTCAAATTTCTTATGATTATGCAGTGGAAGTGAGAAACATATTCAAGGGATTAGATTTGATAGACAGAGTGCCTGAAGAACTATGGACGGAGGTTCGTGACACTGTACAGGAGGCAGGGATCAAGACCATCCCCAAGAAAAAGAAATGCAACAAGGCAAAATGGTTGTCTGAGGAGGCCTTACAAGTATCTGAGAAAAGAAGAGAAGAAAAATGCAAAGGAGAAAAGGAAAGATATACCCATTTGAATGCAGAGTTCCAAAGAATAGCATGGAGAGATAAGAAAGCCATCCTCAGCGATCAATGCAAAGCAACAGAGGAAAACAACAGAATGGAAAAGACTAGAGATCTCTTCAAGAAAATGAGAGATACCAAGGGAACATTTCATGCAAAGATGGGCTTGATAAAGGACAGAAATGGTATGGACCTAACAGAAGCAGAAAAGATTAAGAAGAGGTGGCAAGAATATACCGAAGAACTATGTGTGGCAAGAATACACAGAAGAACTACAAAAAAGATCTTCATGACCCAGATAACCACGATGGTATGATCACTCACCTAGAGCCAGAC
Organism: Bubalus bubalis; assembly: GCF_019923935.1. NCBI lineage: Eukaryota > Metazoa > Chordata > Mammalia > Artiodactyla > Bovidae > Bubalus > Bubalus bubalis. Next base: position 7,514,811 of record NC_059157.1, read on the forward strand.
AATCTGGAATGTGAAGTCAAGTGGGCCTTAGGAAGCATCACTAAATTCCAGTTGAGCTACTTCAAATCCTAAAAGATGATGCTGTGAAAGTGCTGCACTCAAATGCCAGCAAATTTGGAAAACTCAGTAGTGGCCACAGGACTGGAAAAGGTCAGTTTTCATTCCAGTCCCAAAGAAGGGCAATGCCAAAGTCACTACTTAGATAAACCTAGAAGGAAAGCCAAGGCAGTGATAACCTTACAAATCTGGACAATGGTTACTGAGGGGTGAAGGAAGGATACAGCAGAGCTTCTGTGGGGCTGGGTGGTCCTAGGTCTTGATCTGGACAGTGGTTACATGGGTGTTCACTTTAAATAATTCTCTGAGGTATATTTAGGATTTTATGTACTTCTTTTTACTGGGGCTTCCCTGGTGACTCAGACAGTAGCAAATCTGCCTGCAGTTCAGGAGACCTGGGTTCAATCCCTGGGTTAGGAAGATCCCCTGGAGAAGAGAATCGCTACCCACTCCAGTATTCTTGCCTGGAGAATCCCAAGGACAGAGGAGCCTGGCAGGCATCTAAATAGTTAGGGAAAACAAACACAGCATTCAGTTCAGTTCAGTTGTTCAGTCGTGTCAGACTCTTCGCGACCCCATGAATCACAGCACGCCAGGCCTCCCTGTCCATCACCAACTCCCGGAGTTCACTCAGACTCATGTCCATCGAGTCAGTGATGCCATCCAGCCATCTCATCCTCTGTCGTCCCCTTGTCCTCCTGCCCCCAATCCCTCCCAGCATCAGAGTCTTTTCCAATGAGTCAACTCTTCGCATGAGGTGGCCAAAGTACTGGAGTTTCAGCTTTCGCATCATTCCTTTCAAAGAAACCCCAGGGCTGATCTCCTTCAGGATGGACTGGTTGGAATACAGCATTGCCGCTGCTGCTGCTGAGTCGCTTCAGTCGTGTCTGACTCTGTGCGACCCCATAGATGGCAGCCCACCAGGCTCCCCCGTCCCTGGGATTCTCCAGGCAAGAACACTGGAGTGGGTTGCCATTTCCTTCTCCAATGCATGAAAGTGAAAACTGAAAGTGAAGTCGCTCAGTCGTGTCCGACTCTAGCGACCCCATGGACTGCAGCCTACCAGGCTCCTCTGTCCATGGGATTTTCCAGGCAAGAGTACTGGAGTGGGGTGCCATTGCCTTCTCCGATGGAACACAGAATTACATAAGGTAAATAGACACAGTACTCTGGGTCCTCACCCCACACTGACAAAGTAACTACTGTTAGCAATTTGGTGTTAACAGATGTGTCTCCCTGCTTTTTCGTTGGCTGTAAACTGATACAGCCACTACAGCAGACAGTATGGAGATTCCTTAAACAATTAGGAATAAATTACCACGTGACCCAGCAATCCCACTACTGGGCATATATCCTGAGAAATCCGTAATTGAAAAAGCCCGTGTTCACTGCAGCACTATTTACAATAGCCAGGACATGGAAGCAACCTAGATGTCCACTGACTGCTCAATGGATAAAGAAGTTGTGATGTGTCTGTGTGTGTGTGTATATATATATACACACACAGATAGATATAGATATACAATGGGATATCACTTCTGCCATAAAAAAGAATGCATTTGAGTCAGTTCTAGCGAGGTGGATGAACATACAGCCTGTAATACACAGTGGAGTAAGTCATAAAGAGAGAAGCAAATATCATATACTAACACGTATACTTGGAAGGACTGATGGTAAAGCTGAAACTCTAATACTTTGGCCATATCATGCAAAGAGCTGACTCACTGGAAAAGACCCTGATGCTGGGAGGGATTGGGGGCAGGAGGAGAAGGGGACAGCAGAGGATGAGATGGCTGGATGGCATCACCGATTCGATGGAAGTGAGTCTGAGTGAACTCCGGGAGTTGGTGATGGACAGGGAGGCCTGGCGTGCTGCGATTCAGGGGGTCGCAAAGAGTCAGACACGACTGAGCGACTGAACTGAACTGAACACATATATATGGAATCTAGAAAACTAGTGCTGATAAACCTATTTACAGGGCAGCAATAGAGACACAGACATAGAGAACAGATTTATGGACACAGCGGGGGAAGGAGAGGGTAGGACAAATTGAGGGAGCAGCACTGAAACATATACATATATATATTTGTTTCTGTTTAGTTGCTGATTCGTGTGGGATTCTTTTGTGACCCATGCAAAACTGAAGGAGAAAAACAAAACTGGAGGACTCATACTACCCATCTTCAAGACTTACTATCCATGGGGCTGCAAAAGTCAGACAGGACTTGGTGACTAAACCACAGTAATCAAGACAGTAAGGGTTGATCAAAGAATAGAGCTATAAATCAATGAAACAGAAGAGAGAGCCCAGAAATAGGCCCACCCACCTAAACACAGTCAACTGACCTTTGACAAAGGAGCAAAAGGCAGTAATACAATGGAGCAAGGACAGTCTTTCTTTTAATGCTTGTTTATTTATTTAGGCCATGCTGGGTCTTCACTGCTGTGTGGCCCTCCCTCCAGTTGCGGGGAGCAGAGCTGCTCTCTAGTTGTGGTGCGCGGGCTTCTCATAGTGCAGGCCCCTCTCGTTGTGGAGCAGAAGCTCCAGGATGCTCAGGCTTCAGCAGCTGCAACACAGGGGCTCCAGAACACAGGCTCGGTAGTCGTGGCACATGGGCTCGGGTGCTCCGTGGCACATGGGACCTTCCCGGACCAGGGATCAAATCTGCTTCTCCTGCACCGGCAGGTGGATTGTTTACCGCTGAGCCACCAGGGAAGCCCGCAGAGAGAGTCTTTTGACAATGATGCTTGAACAACTGGACCATCCACATGCAAAAAAGCGAATCTAGACACATCTTTCACAAAAACTCAATTAAAATGGATCACAGACCTAAGTGTAAAATGCAAAACTATAAAACTCACAGAATGACATAAGAGAATACACAGATGAGTATTTAGCTACAACACCAAAGACACAATCCATAAAAGAAAAAGTTGGTAGGCTGGGTTCATTAAAATTAAAAACCTTCTGCTGTGCTAAAGACAATGTCAAGAAGACAAGCCACAGACTGGGGGAAAAATGTGAAAATACACATCTGATAAAAGACTGTTATTCAAAATATATGGAGAACTCTTAAAACTCAAGAAGAAAACAAAAAAGCTCCTTAAAAAACAGGCCAATGTCTTAACAGACACCTCACTGAATAGATACCTTACTGCCACGCAGATGGCAAATAAGCACAGGAAAAGATATTCAACATCAGACGTCATCAAGGAAGTGCAAATTAAAGCAACAATAACACTACACACCCATTAGAATGGCTAGAATTCCAAACACTGACAACACCAAATGCTGGCAAGGATGTGGAGCAATAGGAACTGTCATTCTCTGCTGGTGGGAATGCAAAATAGAAGAGCCCCACTTTAGAAGACAGTCTGGCTGTTTCTTATAAAACTGCTTATACTCTTAACATAGAATCCAGCAGTCATACTCCTTGATATCTACCAAAAGGAGCTGAAGACGCATGTCTACACAAAACCTGCACACGGATTTTTATAGATGCTTTATTCATAGCTGTCAGAGCTTGGAAACAAGCAAGGTGTCCTTCACGTGTGAATAATCGAACTGTGGGTACATCCAGACAATGGAATATTATTCAGTGTAAAAATAAATGAGCTCTGAGGCCATGAAAGACACGGAGGAAACTTGAGTGCATGCAACTAAGGGAAAGAAGCTAAGCTGAAAAGGCTACACACTGTGCTATGAGTCCAACTACGAAAAAATGCTGCCACAAAGGAAAAAAAACTGTGGAGACAGTTAAATATCAGTGGATCCAAGAGATGGAGTGGTGGGACAGGTGCTGAGGTGGAGTATGAGGATTTTCAGGGCAGTGAAAATACTCAGTATGATAATGTAAATTTACGATGAAAACAAGTCAGTATACATTTATTCAAACCCATGGGTGGCTCAGTGCTAAAAAAAACAAAAAACAAAAAAAATCTGCCTCCCAATGCAGGAGACATGGGTTCAATCCCTGGGTCGGGAAGATCCCCTGGAGGAGGAAACGGCTACCCACTCCAGGATTCTTGCCTGGGAAATTCCATGGGCAGAGGAGTTTGGTGGGCTACAGTCCATGGGGGCACAAAAGAGTCAGATATGACAGGGTGACTAAACCACCCAGGATATACAACACCAAGAGTATCTTAACACAAACTACAGACTTTGGGTGATTGTGCCAATCGAGGTTCATCACCTGTTCCATGGGTACCACTCTGGTGAGGAGTGGTACAACAGGCGAGGCTATGCGTGCATGGGAACAGAGGGTACATGAGAAGCTTCTGTCCCTTTAAAAGAAGTTTTTAAAATGCAATCATTACTCTCAAAGGCTCAAAAAACACTGCATCCATAAATAAGTTCAGGATGTTATGAAAAAATCAATCGCAGAACAAAAAAGAAGTAGACACCCACAAAAAAAAAAAAATTGTAAGAAACAGAAATTTACTTGAAGTGGTCCATGTTCTAGACAAAGTTGAAGCCTGGGTTCTTTAGATAAAGTTGAGGCCTGGACTCTTTAAACTTAGGGTTGGGGGAGGGAGATTCGAAAGAGACAGGAATCCACCCATTCCCTGTGCCCTGGCTCTAAACTGGCCTAAAGACGCAGAGGAGACAGAATTCATGCACCTGGAGGGTCCCAAGCAAACAGGATGTTGGGTGAAGGGATAAACTAGCAAGAAAGTCCTCCTTGAAAACTGAGGATATAAGTTGGAAAGGGAGAAAAAAGGATACCCCATAAGGAAATATTGAGACAGGTGACCTCCAGGAAGATTGTACACCCCACAGTACTCAGCCAATGAGGAACCGGGGTGGGGGGGCACCTGTGTGTCAGGGAATAAATTGCTCGTTTCAACCGCCCTGGGAGTGCCTGCCCACCAGACACCCCATCCTGCAAGACCATCATTAAAAGTCTCGCTTTCACTGTGCTTCGTGTCTCCAAGTCCATCCCTTGGTTTTGGGCTGGTGCGCATATTTCTCACCAACTCTTTAATCAATAAAAGATTGGTAGATAAAACAGAGAAAGCCATCCAGAATACAGGAAAAGAAAATATAGGCATCTAAAAGATAAGTTCCAATTTGTCCAGTTGTCCATCATCTAACAGAAGTTCTAGGAAAAAAGTGAACAGAGAAAATGGGAGAAAATTAGTAGGGAAAATTGGAGAATTGGGGAAATAAAACACACACACAAGCACACACTCCTGAACACAACAGAGAAATTTCAGAACCCCAAAGTAAAGAGGCTATTCTAAAGGTTCCCAAAGAGAAAGCACAGATCACCTGCAAAGGAAACACAATTCGGCTGAGATCAGGCTTATCCGCAACAGAGGACCCCAGTGTGGAGCAGCGTCTCAAAGCTCTAAGGGGAAATCGCTGGATCAGCGTATCACGTGCAAGGTATCTACCCGGGCAGCTGGCAAGTCAGCTGGAAGGGACCGAAGGGCACAGGGAGAGACGGTGAGGTCCCAGCAAGTCAGGGACCAGGTGACTCCGCCTGGAGGGATGAGGCAGGATACACAATCTATGTTACTTACGTTTCTGAACTAGGAGACCTGAACACTGACACAGCGATGCTAGGTCAAGGAGCTGGAGAAGCAGAAAGTGTGGCTGGAAGCCAGCAGATGCCGTCCACGCCGACACGTGAGGAAACATCGGCTTAAGTACAGTTCAGATACACAGCAGGGGCTGCCAGAAGAGGGGCGCAAGAAGGGTTCCCTTCTCTGGGAACAGGGAGGGAGCAGGGAGGTGAGGTCAGGAAGACAAGAGTTCTTTAATTCTACGCCATTCTGCACAAGTCAGCTTTCTAACCATGGGCATGAGTTACTCTGTAAAAAAAAAACTTGAAAAAAAGCTTCATTAGAAAACGTCTTTATATTCTAACCAGTAACTGATGCGCTGTTGCAGGGAAGGTTGGGAGTGCCCTGGGGACCGGATGATGGACCACCAACCAACCGAGACAGCCCGCAGAGAGCAGAGCAGGACGAGGGTGGCAAGAGGAAAGCGGTGGGGAAGCTGCCAAGGATGAGGTGACACCAGGAGGACGGGACTAAGGAGACCAGAGACGCAGGTCAGACCTGCAGGGAGGGGCTGACAGCGCACGGTCATCGTCCACTGGCTGCTAAGGGCGGGAGCAGGCAAGGATAAACCCTGCAGGAGGGCCAGATGACACGGAGGGAGGAGCCTGCACACAGGCAGGAGGTCTGGCTGCACACAGGGCCCTTTTCCTGAGCTCTCCGGCCTCCCCAGCTGGTCATCCTCTCCCCTCTCTGCTCTCAGCCTCTTTCTCATTAGCCTCTCATTCCCTTCCCGCCTGAAAGAAACCTGCCTGGACAGAATGCTTCTGCAAGAGACCTGGCAAGGACTGATGCCCAGGAAGTGCGAAGGGTGGAGTCTGAGGAGGAAACTGACAAAACGGATGAGATGCAACCGAGAGGTCGCTTTAAAAGGCCAAGACTCCCACGCTTTACGAGATTCCCTAGGTCACTCACAGGTACTCTCTGATCTAAGGATCTGAAGTCTATGCACAGACTGGCACATAATTGGCACAAAGCTGATCAGGGGCTAACACGGGACCTTGACCCTGACTCTCCTGGGAACATCTCTGAGCACTGAAACCACTCCTGCAGTCCAGATGCTGCTCCAACACTGGGCTCCACGGCAACTAAACAGATCCACTTCCACCCATATTCGCTCTCAGAATGAAACACACTGTGACCCTCATAGACTGCCTAAAAAGATGGGGCATTTGCTTCGTGAGAAAACTTTCAACCTGGCATGTTTTGGAACCTTTCAACCTGGCCAGTTTTGGAAACACACCAACTCCATGCATTCCTCCCTTTGGTAACTCGGCGGGGGGGGGAGAATCCGAAATGGGAGATGTAAAAATGCTCATTTCATCCAGCCTCTGGAGTCCCGCTCAAAAACCAGTCATCGGGGTGTCTATTGCGTATTTTTCCTTCAAAGAACACCAGTGCCACTGAAAGTTGCGATAAGAAGCGTGAACAAAATCCTGCGGTAACAGCCTACATGAAAAGGAGTATTTCATTAGTGGAGAAATCCTGCTTGAACACGTGTTCCCTGCATTTGAGAAGGAGGAGGAAAAAAAAAAAAAAACAACAGCCGGCAATCAGTATTCATGAAACTGAACGGATCTGCCTTTGGCATCAATTCAGAGTCGAGACTCGGTGTCACTGCATGGAGTCGGGGGACGCTGCCTCCCTGAGCGTGGTCCTCCGTCCATTTAATAAGCTGGCACCATCAAAACGCTGCATTATCGGGCCTGCTCTGTATGCAGACACCTCTCTGCAGTGAACGAGCACAAACCAATAGATTCCCTCCTCCTTCCAGGATGATTTCTTTTAGCTGCCAACACGCTGAGCTGCCACTGCCATGATAACACCCCGTCTTATCTCGAAGCCAAACCTCACCTCAAAAAGACCTAGTGGATTTTCAGGTCAACGCAGAGATGAGAGGAAAGCTTTGTGACGTCTCCAGAGGTGCATCAAAACTGCACCAGGTGCGGGCATTTCAAGCCAATCGGATGCGGAGTTAGTGACCCCTGTGGGCAGGTGTGCTGTAAATGAAAGGTCCATCACCGCAGACAAGAAGGCTGTCTGCCCAGCGAAAGGCCCGGAGCCGTGACTGAAACATGCCCAGGGAACGTGCGTCCTGGCAAAGCTTTCCAAGGAGGGCAGCGGGGCGGAAGGGGACGGCGGAACGGTGAGGAGCCTGGGTTTCCCCAGCGTCCTGCGCCCAACACTGCCGCCAGTCCCACTGCTGAACCTTTAGAACACATCAGAAGCCATCCCACTGTCTCTCTGGCTCAGTTACCCTGGTTTCTTGCCGTCAAACCACGCTGGCCTCTCTTCAGATGATTCAACAGCAGCCAGCCGGCACCCTGCACTCCTGCCGTCAGCTGGGGTCCTTTCCCTGGGCTAAACTTTCCAACGTCCTCCCACGCTGACCAGTAATTCGCGAAGGTTCTCCCCAGGCCTCCAGCCCTGGCGACCTGGCTCGGGCCCCACCATGGCCACCTCGGTGCCCACCTCCCCGGCCAACCCGCCTCAGCCCGCCCCCCTCTGATCTGGTGGCACTGACCACCTGGGCTTCCTGTTCCCTCTCCCTAAAACATTCTTCCCTTTTCCAAGACCACAGGCTCATGCCCTCATTCCAAAGGTCACTCCTCAGGGACCACCCCACCCAAAGCACCCCATCACCTTCTCCCCACTCACTCCCTTTCCCTTCTGGCCACTTCTCCACACCGGTCACTTTGCTCACAGCCAGCCTCCTCCTGTGGAATACAGGTCCTGGGAGGGAAGGACCTTGTTCACCACCGTATCCCCAGTAGGTACAACTTCCCACACACACTAGGTTCTCAGTAAATGTGTAATGAACACATGAATGAAGAAACAAACAAATCTAGTCTCAACTCTAATAATTACCTTTCGGATCTCAGGCACGCCACTAGTCTGTCTCATCCCTGGGATGAGGACACTATACTGCATGGTGGCTAATGTCTTCTCTTATTCTAAAATGCTAATATTTCCTTTACCAGCTCATCGCCACCACGAAACCTGGGGACACTACCATCTGATCAGTAACATATCAAGTTTGCAGTAAAGGATATGAATAGCCAGGAGTTCGCGAAAGCCACCGCTTAGCACCCTTTGCTCTTTTATGGATTCAGGCTCCTTAACATCCAATTTGCTTCAACTGTCAGTGGTATCCATTGATTACACACACATATATATTTCCTCACCTGCACTCGGCTCTAGGTCCTTTCCCAGACTACCTCAGAAATGCCGGGGGAGGAGGTTATTATCACTAGGGATGCGAGGGCCCCAGGAGCTGAGCAAGTTACAGCATCGCGGTTGCCAGGTGGTTTTTGCACACTCTCGCAAAGAATATGTTAATACAGAGAAAGATATATATGCCCTGGAAAGTTAATTAACATCAACCTAAATTATAACATGTATTTTAGGAGTTCCCTGGGAGTCCAGGGGTTAAGAATTCACCTTCCAATGCGGAGGACGTGGGTTCAATCCCTAGGGGGGTAGGAACCCACATGCAAGTAAGTCCAAGTACTGCGACCACCGAAGCTGGCTCTAGAGCCCGTGTCCCACAGCAAGCGAAGCCTGCACACCTCAACAGAGAGAAGCCACCGCGAGCCGCAGCTAAGACCCAGCGCAGCCAAATTAATCAAATTTTTAAAATATTTTACATCATGCAGTTTTTATTTAATTTTACTTTTTAAACTTACAACACTTGCCTTTTGCTTCCAAAAACTCTTTTTTTTATTTAGAAAGTATAAAACTCAATTACTGACTCAGTCCCCAAACTGTTAGTATCACAGGTCACCCAGGAAAAGATAAGCTCTTTCCACACTGACATTCCATTCAGAGACTGAAATGGGATCATGGGCAAGTTTTAAATCTAATTATCTTTTTAAAAAATGGTTCATCAAAGGATGAGCCCATGACATACAAGTCAACAACATTCTTGCAATGACTTTGAAAAGAACTCTTTTCATCTGTGAAACAATTTATTATAAAGGAATTTTCTCCTTAACCAAACTGAAGCATTCTGAACATAACTTGAAATCTTCCAAGGGAAATCAATTCCAAATATTTGATATTCCCTGCACTACATGCATAGGTAAACAGTCCTATTTCAATGCAACAGTGGTTCTCACATCAAAAAGCTTAATTTTTACTCCTCAGGGAACCTCAGAATGAAATCAAAGTTTTCAAGGTCTTATTTTAACAACAAAGTTGGTACGAAAAGGGAAAAAAAATCACAAACTAAGCTTTCACGAACACAAGACACAAAAACTCCCACTCAAAGCATCACCAAACTGAAGTCACTAATACATAAAATATTAAGCTGATTTTATCCCAGATACTAAGCTGGTTTAACATGCCAAAATCAGGAATCTAACTTCTCACATTAACAGTCTAAAAACAGAAAAATAGTATAATCTTCTTAACAAATACAGAAAATATTTTTAGTAAAATTCAATATTCATGATTCAAAACCCTTAGAAAAGGAGGAATAGAAATCACGTCTTTTATCTTTATTAAATTATCTACTCCCTCCCCCAAAATGCTACAGCAAACTTCATATTTCATGCTTAAGGGCAGAAAATTTCCCTTTGAAATTAGAACAACAAATATGTCCACCTTTCTGGACAAGTAAACAGATCCAGCTAGTGCAGTGGCGGAAGTAACACGCGGTATAAGGCTTGGAGAGAAAGTCTTATATTTGAATTCTTCATAAATGATATGATTGTTCGTAGAACACCCAAAGGTAGTCACACATAAGCTGTTAGGAGAGTTAAACAATGCAGAATAATCAATTATCAATGCGGAAAAGCCAACTAAATTTCTATACAAATAGCAAACAGAAAATTAAGCCTTAAAAATAATATTCACAAAAGTAGAAAAAATATGTGAAATGCCAAAAGATATGGAATGTGTCTAAGAAAAAAAACTACAGAATTTTTTTAAAAGATGTTTTAAAAGACTTTAGAGAAAGATTCGGTATTATAAACTATCGGTTTTCTTCAAATTAATTCATAGATTCAATGCACTCCCACTTCAGATCCCCAAACTTTATTTGGGGAGTGTGGAACTTGACTAAGTTGATTCTAAAATTTTAAATGGCCAAGACACGTTAAGACCCTCTTGAAGAATGTCCTCTCCGAAATCAAGATTTTTTAAAAAATAAGAGCATGGTATGGGCATAGAATAGACCAACAGAAGAGACTCACACTCATCCTGATATGTGATACACCACAGAAGTAGAAAGGACAGTCTTTTCAACTGAACTGAGGCTAATACATATTCATAGAACAGAAATCAATTTGGATTTCCAACCTCACAGAACACATCAAAATTAACTGCAGATGAACTTCAGACTGAAATGTGAAAGGCTAAATATGGAAAATAATTTAATATACAAATTAATTTTGATGTGTTCGTGAGGTTAGAAATCCAAATTACTTGAGTTTCTCATAGAAAATGCATTAAATATAGAACTTAAGAATACTTCCTGACAGCGGGGTAGGAACGGATGTCTTAAACAAGGTCCAAAAAGCCACAACCCATAAAGTAAATAATTTATAAATTTCGACTACATCAAAGTTAAAATTTTCTGCTCACTAAGAAACATCACAGGAAAGTCATCAGGGATGGGAAAAGAGATGAGGCATATGCACACCCAATGGACAACTAAGGATCCAGAAGGTATAAGAAATGAAATGAAATTACTGAAAATAAATATGTAAACTCTAGAGTTTGATTTCGACCTATTAAAGTTTCATTCTCATGAGCAAGCTCAGAAAGACAGACGAATGATAAGAAACAGGCTACAGCTAAGAACAGGGGTTGTTCCCTCTTCTCAGCTCCAGGGACTTCTCCCTTGCATTCCTTCCAGTGAACCACACACAAAAAAAATTCATGTCCGAGTGCTGCACCATCTCTGCGAGAGGTGACCCAGGGCTACTGTGCTGTGGTCCCGGGGTCAGGTCACACATGCGCTACCTCCACGGGGGTGAGGACAGAAGCAGGCGGAGGCACAGGGGCACGAAAGAGAAGCCGAGATGACCACAATGGCCTTGACGCTAGAAGCGATCACGAGGCCTGGGGCAGAGACCACACGCGACAAAGCTCAGTCTCCTGGCAGGGAACCCACGGAATGAGGCCTGCGGTGGGGCTGTGGGCCGAGGAGGCGGGGCGCTGAGACACCTGGTGGCTGGACGGGCAGGGAGGGGCCGCTCCTCCAGCTCCAGGCCCACTCCCTGCTCCTCACTCCTGATTCCGGAGCATCTTCACGTGCCCCACCCTGGAGCCTCCCCACAGCCCGGTCAGGAGCTGCACCAAGGGACTTCAAGACACTTCACTCAGTCCTCAACTCTGAAAAGACCACCCTGGGTCATTTAAACTGTGTCCTCCAATTAGGCCTTCCCTAGTAGCTCAGACGGCAATGCCGGAGACCTGGATTCAACACCTGGGAGGCGAAGATCCCCTGGAGAAGGGAATGACAACCCACTCCAGTCTTCTTGCCTGGAGAATCCCCTAGACAGGGGAGCCTGGCGGGTCACAGTCCATGGGGTCACGAAGAGTTGGACACAACTGAGTGACAAAATACACACACACCCGTCCAATTAGGCTGACTTCCTCACTTTATTACACTCACGCACACAAAAAATTATTTTGAGGTCCCCTTGCACACCAGAGTAGGAACAAAAGGGAAAAGCCATTTTCAGCTACAGAAGCAGCTGGTGGGTCCCAGACGGCCCACATCACCCCTGCCAGCTCCCACCCGGTGACCGTCCTCCCACTGCCCACTGCTTTCTGCCCGCAGGTCCCTGCAGCAGCCCGGAGACCCCTGGCCTCACTGTCTCTTCAGGGTCACTCCCCTCTGCAGACCTCCCAACCGGCTTGCACTGCCTTTCTAGCCTCTGCTCCTCCCAGAAACCCCTCCCTCTGCTCGTTTCTGGGTTCCTCCAAGACATCGAGTTCATTCCTGCGTCAAGGCCTTTGCAAGAGCTGCTCCTACTTTGTACTTCTGCACCGTCACCAGCACACCCACAGGCTTGCCCCTTCCTGCCCCCCTGAAGCTCATCCCAGACATCACCTCCCGGGAGAGGCCTTCTCCAGGCCCCCAGACAAGAGGCCACTGGTCACTCTGGAGCCTTTCTTACTTCAACACTCTGCAGGGTCCTTGTCAGTCTCTAAATTTCTCTCGATTGTTTATCGTATATTCTCCACCAAAGTGAAGTCCTTGCTGTGCTGCTCATCGCAGCTTCCCAAGCTCCCAGGGCAACGCCTGAAACATGGCAGCGGTTCAGCACACATCTGTTGACCGAACGAGTGATAAGCAAGTAAACAAAATAATAATCCAGGTCGCCTCTACCTCCCACGCCTCACTGAAAATCACCATTATGTTACAAGCGTGCTGTTTAATGGCTCAGTCGTGTCCAACTCTTTTTGACCCTTTGGCCTATAGCCTGCCAGGTTCCCCTGTCCATGGGATTTTTCAGGCAAGAATACTGGAGTGGGTTGCCATTTCCTCCTCCAGGGGATCTTCCCAGCCCAGGGATTGAACCTGCTTCTCCTGTCTCTCCTGCATTGCAGGAAGATTCTTTATAGGCTGAGCCATCAGAGAAGCCCATATTACAAGTGTAACCAAACTTCAAATGTTATAATCACCCTAAAGGAAAAATACATCCTTTCCCTCTCTTATATTTATAGAATGAAATATTAAAGACTAAAATCCATCCTTCAGAAAAGTTCTAAAATTGAAAAACATACAAAAAATTACCTGGAGTCTGACTCCCAGAGTGAGTACATTTAAAATAAAGCATTCCTTCCACTTCCTCTGGCATCAGCTGTTACCTCTCTGGGCAGTGTAGCATGACTGCTTACATACATTCTTCAACATCATATCAGTTTTTAAATTACATCTTTTACCCTGTATTTATGACACTCATTCACATAATCGGGTTAGTAGAGGTATCTCAAACTCAGGGTACTTTAATAGTCTATTTTAGTGGAAATAAACAGGAAGTCCAAAGGAGAAATGGGAGATATATTCAAAAATGTTATTTTCTCTAGCTCCATTTTTGGGGTACCAAAGTAGAGGGACCTCTATTCATAGCTTAAAGAAATTCAAGGCTGATCTGGTCTTTAAGTGCTCATTTCCAGTTACACTGAGAAAATCGCCATTCAGTGCTGAGTGGTAGTCTCCAAAAAGACACATTTACATTTTAGAACCTGTGAGTATTATCACACATGGCACAAGTGTGAGCATTACCCCACGTGGTAAAAGACGTGATTAAGTTACTGATCTTAAGAGGAGGTGCTTATGCTGAGTCATCTGGTTGGGCTCTAAATGCAATCTTATGCGTCCTTAGAAGAGAGAGGCAGAGGGGTTCTGACACAGAAGGGGAGGAGGCGATATGAACACAGAAGCAGAGACCGGAGTGATGCGGCCAAAAACTAACATAAAGGACCAGACTCAAAGACCAGATTCTCCCCGGAGCCTGGAGTGGGCAAAGCCCTGCCCACACCAGTATTTTAGACTTCCAACCTCCAGCCTATGAGATGACACATTTCTATTATGGTAAGCCTCCCACTTTGTGGTCATTTTATATTTGTTACAATTGATCATTAATATGAGCTGGACACTATGAAAAGCATGGCACAAGAAGTCTGATAGCTATCAAAAAAAGTTTTTGTTTCATGGTAAATAAATTTGACATTTACATTTTGCTGTCGTTGTTCAGCCACTCAGTCACGTCCAACTCTTTGTGACCCCATGGACTGCAGCGTGCCAGGCTTCCCTGTCCTTCAGCGTTTACATTTTGGTGGTGATGGTTTAGTCACTAAGTCATGTCCAACTCTTGTGATCCCAGGCTACAGTCCATGGGATTTAAGTAAGTATAATTTGAATATATTCAATTTCCGTTTGCAGGGCAGATCTAGAATATGGTACTCTGTTCTCCTCTGTTCTCCTGATTTGAAGCCAATCACTTGATCTCTGTAAGGTAGCTTTCCACCTGAAAACACAGGATTAAAATTCTTGACCCCCTAAGGGTAATAAGGATAGTGAGAAAAAAGATGATGGTAGACAACCCCTCACAGATTCACGGAGTCACAGAGCTACAATAGCTCAAGAAGACTTCAGCCCCAACTTCAACCCAGGGAGGGGAACACAAGAGCCCACGGGCGGAGGCCCTCGCCCTGCAACAGCAAGAGGACCCAGGTACCTCGACTCTGCCAGGAGCCTTTGCACAGCAATGTGCCGCCCGTAGAAGGATGAGGCTGACATTCCCAATCCCCCGTGTTCTGCTTTTCCTCCAGTTTCCTTTGATTCAACGCAAACACTCGGTCACCTTAGGGTTCATGGCAAAATACAGGGCTGGAACATAGACTGCTTCTATTGAAAAGACTCTAGTGCAGGCCTGATGGGGGAAAAGTTAACAAAACGAAAACAAAAAATGTATTCTGAGGATAACGAACCAGGCCCCATGCAGAACCAGGACAAAAGGGAGAAGGCGATGGCACCCCACTCCAGTACTCTTGCCTGGAAAATCCCATGGATGGAGGAGCCTGGTGGGCTGCAGTCCATGTGGTCGCTGGGAGTCAGACATGACTGAGGGACTTCACTGTCACTTTTCCCTTTCATGCGTTGGAGAAGGAAATGGCAACCCACTCCAGTGTTCTTGCCTGGAGAATCCCAGGGACGGGGGAGCCTGGTGGGCTGCCATCTATGGGGTCGCACAGAGTCAGACATGACTGAAGCGACTTAGCAGCAAGGCAACTGCAAACATCAACTCTTCCAGCATCAGTTAGCCAAGAAAGAGAGTGAAAGGATCTGCCTGGAACCCATCCCAGGTAATAAACAATCCCAAAGATCACATCTCTTTTTTTTTTGCTGTTTATCTATTTATTTATTTTTGGCTGTGATGGGCCTTTGTTGCTGCATACGGGCTTTCTCTAGTCACGCAGAGCGGGGGCTCCTGTCTATTACCGTGGGCGGGCTTCTCTTTGCACTGGCTTCTCCTGTGGTGGAGCACGGGCTTTGGGGCACAGGGTTTCAGAGGCTACAGCACGTGGACTCAGCAGCTGTGGCTCCCGGGCTCAGGAGCAACTAGTTCAGTTGCTCCGTGGCACGTGGGATCTTCTGGGACCAGGACTCGAACCTGTGTTTCCTGGATTCTTTACCACTGAGCCATCAGGGAAGCCCCAAAGGTCACACCTTAATGAGCGAGTCATCAGCACTGCCATTTTCCCACTGAAGAGACAATGTAGAGACAAGGTGTGTGATAAAACTCATCATTCCAACTGGATAAAAATTCTTAAGAACTGAGAATAGGAGGTAGCCTCTTTAATTTGAAGAACATTTACAAAACCCCTCCAACAAGCATCAAGACTTCTCAGTGAAATGATAAAAGATTTCCCCTCAGGATCAGGAATAAGGTAAAGATGCCCACCACCACTTCTCTTCAACACTGTACTCAAGATCTTAGCCTACGCAGTAAAGCAAGAAACAGAAATAAAAATTATCAGGGATGGAAAAGAAGAAATAAAACTGTCATTATTTACTGATGTGTGATTATATGTGTAGGAAATACAACAGAAAACACAGATAAAATATTAGAATTAATAAGTTGCAGATACAAAACTTAGCATGTAAAAATAAACTGTATTTCACATACCAGCACACAAAGAGTTAGAAAATGAAATATTTAAAAGATACCATTGACCATGGACTATATAATCAGAAATATAAAGTATCTAAAAATGGGTTTAACAAAGATGTGAAAAACCTATACTAGGAAAAGCATCAAGTTTACTGAGTTTTCTAAAAGTAACTCAGGTATGTGCATAGATTTTAGTTATAACAAATGAAAGAAAAATAAATTAGATATAATTATCACCATATCTTCTCATTCAAAACTGGTTTTGAAATCTAGAGGTATCTTGATGCTTAATTTAAGAATTCTGCTCAGACAGGTACAAGGTAGGTTCTGATGGTAAACCAGAATTCTTATCATTAGCTCAATCATGTTTTGAGTAAACATAAAGAAACATTTAATTTCCACACTAAGTACTATATTAACTATGAAAAACAAAAAGACTTTAAGTCCTTTAATTTTATAATTACAGAAAAGTCTATTGAAAAATAAGATCTAAAGTGGCATATTATAGATATGTATATTTCAACACATCTGAGATTCTACGCCATCTACTCTATTCCAATCCATTTAGAATAAGTGTTCCAAACCAATGTATGTATAATGAGGCCAATTCATCCTTAAATGGGAATTAATTGAAACTTCTGCCTTATGTTTTTAGTTATTCTCCTGTTAGAGCTACCTTTATACGTAGGTGGAATGGATAGTTTCCCTTAATGTGATATTTATAAAGCAGACTTCTCAAAATTCCCCATTAGCCTGAAAACATCAGAAATCCAAGTATCAATAGTAATTCCTTTGAGCTAAAACACTACGTCTCCTGGGATCTATTTTTAAAAGAAAAATACTTCTTGGAGGAGGTGGCATATCTGAGTCATTATCCAATTTTAATACAAAACTGAACTTACCTGACTCATACGCAAGATTTTAGGGAATCAAGTCTGACAATGTAGAGGAGAAAGACAGAGTACTTTTAGGCAGCACGCGGTGCTACTATGAGCCAGACGGGTTGGCACCGTGAGTCTGCTGGAAAGAACAAAGTGGGCAACACAACGGTGCGAAAGGAAAGTGAAAAGACCCCAGAGACGAGCGTAACGCACTTGACAACGCAGGGGACCCAGTCCTGCCGTCAAGATGTGTTTGAGAGCCTTGAATACGGCGCATTGTGACATCCGGACTGCAGCGCTGACGGGCTGTTCTCCCCAGTGCCGACGGAACACGGGAAACCCGTGAGTCCAGGATTCATGTTCTATTCTCTCACAGACCCTCAGGGACAACAAAGCCCTCAGTAATACCATTTAGGGAGTTAATAAAAATGCATCCCCTGAGCTCTGGGATAGAAAGACCATACGTTTAAATGAGAGACAGCATTTTCTTGGCTGTTGGCACAACCAAGTATTGACAAAGATGGCGAGCAACTGGAACTCACATCCAATGCTGGTGGGGGTTTACACAGACACCAACAATGTGGAAAACTGTCTATGAGTGTGTTGTTCTCAAGGGTAAGTAGAGATCCTGGGATCCAGTGATTCAAGAACAGATGTATCCACCAGAGCTTCATTTATAACAGTCACTGTGCGACAGACACAAACTGTCCATCAACAGTAAAACGGCGAATTGTAGTACATTCCTACCATCACACACGGCACAGCAGCAAACAAGAGCAAACCACGGCATCAATCTCACAGACACGGCAAAAGGAGCCAGACACAAAGGAACACAGACCTATGACGCCACTCACGTGAAGCTCAAAAACGGGAAAACTATTCCAAGGTGCTAGATTAGATCTGAGGACAGAATAGCAGTTATTTATGAGGGTGGGGGTGTTAAGTGGGAGAGAGGTGTGGACAGGGAGCCTCTTTGGTGGTGATCTGCGAAGGTATACTTGTATGTAAAACTTCATTGAGCTGTATGTACACTTAAGACTCGGGTATTTTATATAAATTATACATCATTAAAATGGTAAATAAGAAAAAACACTGGCTGTTTATCAACGCTGAATATTTGTCTTAATCACTTTAATTATGAGAAGCTAATGTTTAAATGTATTTTTGCTGTTGGCTATAATATGAAATTAAAAGATGCTTACTCCTTGGAAGGAAAGTTATGACCAACCTAGATAGCATATTCAAAAGCAAAGACATTACTTTGCCAACAAAGGTTCATCTAGTCAAGGCTATGGTTTTTCCTGTGGTCATGTATGGATGTGAGAGTTCGACTGTGAAGAAGTCTGAGCACCGAAGAATTGATGCTTTTGAACTGTGGTGTTGGAGAGTCCCTTGGACTGCAAGGAGATCCAACCAGTCCATTCTGAAGGAGATCAGCCCTGGGATTTCTTTGGAAGGAATGATGCTAAAGCTGAAACTCCAGTACTTTGGCCACCTCATGCGAAGAGTTGACTCATTGGAAAAGACTCTGATGCTGGGAGGGATTGGGGGGCAAGAGGAGAAGGGGACGACAGAGGATGAGATGGCTGGATGGCATCACTGACTTGATGGACGTGAGTCTGAGTGAACTCCAGGAGTTGGTGATGGACAGGGAGGCCTGGCGTGCTGTGATTCATGGGGTTGCAAAGAGTCGGACACAACTGAGTGACTGATCTGATCTGATCTGATAATATGAACGTCTAAGCACTTGAAAGGAACTTCTAGCCAATCAAAAAACAGGACTCTCTCCCATTGCAGACATTTAAGTGGTTCTAATTGTCTCAGTAGTATTTTGATCCTCATTAACATCTCAAAGGAGCCCTAATCGAAATCCAGACATCCATGGAGAGCAAGAGGTAGTCAGGACAGGCACCAAAGTGAGGCACGTCTCCAACTTGACAACCAAGGGTCCCAGGGGCTCAGGGCACGGCTCAGGCTACCCCAAGGACTTCTCCTAAAGCAATAAGTGAAGTGAAGTGAAGTCGCTCAGTCATGTCTGACTCTTTTCGACCCCATGGATGTAGCCTACCACGCTCCTCGGTCCATGGGATTTCCCAGACAAGAGTACTGGAGTGGGTTGTCATTTCCTTCTCCAGAGGATCTTCCCAACCCAGGGATCAAACATGGGTCTCCCGCACTGT
The DNA here is from genome assembly GCF_019923935.1 of Bubalus bubalis. Classification (NCBI taxonomy): domain Eukaryota; kingdom Metazoa; phylum Chordata; class Mammalia; order Artiodactyla; family Bovidae; genus Bubalus; species Bubalus bubalis. The sequence continues at coordinate 7,534,129 of NC_059157.1, forward strand.
AGGCAAACACTTTACCATCTGAGCCACCAGGAAAGCAATAAGGCTTGCACAAAGATGCCTGTGATTCCTGAAGCTCCACCTCTGAGATGCACAGATACTCACGCACTAGATGCTCTGCCTTTCGTGAGCCGGTCCCCAACTAGAGACCCGTTAGTCAGGGAGTCACAGAAACCAGTGCGGGAGAACGACTGCTGACATGAGCCTGCTGTGTCTACGGAGGCAGTGGAGAGCAGTCAGAAATCAGGACCAGGGCAAGGGTCGCTGTGTCTATGGAGGCAGTGGAGAGCAGTCAGAAATCAGGACCAGGGCAAGGGTCGCTGTCAGCCACCACCTCTTCTCATTAATTCACATGGCTAAAGTGTCATTTCCACAAAAAAGGTGCTAAACATGTTTTAAGCTAATGATTAAACATAAAGGAGTCTAACTCAGCAACTAAACAAGTCATTATCATTTAGGTAACTCCTGACAAAAATAACCAATGTTTGAAAAAAAAAATTGAAAAGTCAGAGAGAAAGGCATGAACTTCAGCTTCCACAGCCAAAGCACAGGGGAGATGACCTCGGCTATTTCAACCACTGACTTTCCATTTTCAAGCAAACCTACAGTCCGTTAGCAAGATGGAAAGGGGACCTCTGCCCTTTCTGCTACAAGAACTGGCTACCTGAAAAGCTAATGTACGATACCTCTGAATTCTAAGAAGATGGTCTACGTTTTCAGTGGATAAGCTGAATTCATTTATTCATTTCAAAATATTTAGATTAAAACTGCCAGCCTCATTTTCATCACTGGAAAAGTCATTACATAATTTTTTCCCTGTAGTTGACTCTCCACCGCTTATCATAGGTCATCTCATAATTGCATATTTTAAATGGCTACAGAATTTCATTCACCATCAAGCACCTTTTTCATACTGAAAACAGTAAAATCTGCCAGTCAACTGGAAAAACATCAGCAACAGCAACAAAAATGTAAATATATTCCCTTAAAATGTTATAATAGAGTCACTTCCTCCAAAAGACCTAAGTGTTTATCTATCTTTAAAATGTCATCTACTCTGATGAAAGGGATAAAAAAAATTTAAATCCACATCATTAATCTTCTCCTGTTCTTGTCATTCTTCAAGGATATGATGCAGTGAAAGAAGAGTGGTATTTTAGGCTTAACACTGAGTCTAAGGGAAAAAAATCAAGGTAATATTCACAACAGGTTAACACAGGAAGTCAAAAAAGCAAAAAGCAGTAAGATTCAAGAGTCCCTTCTGGGACACTAGTATTAAGAGTGGTTAAGGTCCAAATACCAAATGGACAAAAGCTTCTATGACCAGCAAAAAAAAAAAAAAATCACTTCATGTGTGCACACTACTCACAAAGGAAAAGTTTACATTCAGCCAAAAAAAAAAATAATAATAATAATAAATTATTTCAAACTAATTCTATTTCCCCAACTACTCCCTAATAAATAAAGCTACCCTTTGAGTGGATGATTTGCAAGACACATTTCTTATGCAAAGGGGAGTAGATTGGTTAGCAAATGCTAAAATTTTATAGGGACTATTAAATATTTACATAAATTAATGTTTTAGTAATCAGGGAGACTCGTGACAATTCAGACCGAAGTTTTTCATGGACATTCGTTCATAAAAGACAGAAGACAGTATTTTCCATCTATTAAGATAAATAACCTGGAATGAGATATAACTGTGCACTTTCTCTAGAAAAATGCTATGGCCCTGAAAATCATATTTAGAAAACAATCCCAGGGAATCTGTGTCAAAACTGTACGTGCTACAACCTGTGGAAATGACATTAAAAGAGAAATACACAGAGGACAGAAGATGAAATGAACAAGGTTTGCGCTCCCACCAGCAAATAGTTTAAAAGGGTGCACTCCCACGGCTGCTGTTCTGAGGTTTTACTTTGATTCAAGACGTGAAAAAGATGTAGTCAATTTGGTTCATCCTCTCCTTACCCAGCCCAACCCAGCAAATCTCATGGACAGGGGAGCCCAGCAAGCTACAGTCAATGGGGTCACAAGAGTCGGACACAACTTAGCAACTAAACCACCACCAGTTCATCCAAACACGCAGTCTGAGCACAACCACAGAACATGATCAAAACAAAACAGACACAGAATAGATGGTGGTTTTCAAGGGATCCTGTGGGTTGGGGGAGGGATGGAGTGGAAGGTGGGATTAGCAGAGGCAAACTAGTACATAGAGAATGGATAAATGACAAGGTCCTACTGTAAACACAGGGAACTATAATCCATATCCTATGGTAAACCATAATAGAAAGGAGCATTTTTAAAAGAATATATATATATATATATATGCATAACTGAATCATTTTGTTGTAGAGCAATAATTAATACAACTCTGTAAATCAACTACACTTCAATAAAGAAATTAAAATATAATAAAAGAATAAAGAAATAGATGAGACTAGGCACGTGCAGTGTGGTATAGCCATAGACAAGAACAAAGAAACAGAAAACACAACTTCTCCTCCCCCATAAGTCAATTGCGCTACAGCCTATGACCCAAACCTAGAATTCACGCCCGGCCCAGCTGCAGTTCCCACCTTCCCCAGGTGATGTCAATCAGTCATCTGGAGTTTCTAGGTCTGCACCAAAGAGATAGTCTACATGATAAGACTCCTGCCATTTCCTTTCCCCAGAAGTAGTAGTCCTGGCCTGAAATAATCCGTACTTTTGCTAATAACTTCCTTGCCCACCCTCCTTCTGCCTTGGAAAACCATTTCATACAACTCCTTGGAGAATCTCTCTACTTGCCGGACAGGAAGCTGCCTGATTCATGAGTAGCTTAGTAAAGTCAATTAGATCTTCAAATTAACTGGCTGAATTTTTGCTCTTTAATAGGCTGATCTGATTAATAACCAGTGGTTTTAATTTTCCAGGAACAGCAGACTCCACACTGTGCCCCCTCCCCCCAGAAAGTGACTTTTATTCTCAGTCCATGTTCAAATGTTCCAGGGTCCTTTGGCTATTAAAATATTAATAATATTAAGAATGAATGATATTTAATGTTAATAATATTAAAATAACCACTATGAAGTACCTTGTCTAAAAATCACTGAACCTGAATCTAGCCAGGTTTCTAAATCTACCTGCCAGGTTCCAAATAATAATATCAGAGATAGGGAAACAAGTTAAATGTCACCACGAGGAAGAAATCAGTCAAGGGAGTGACGCTTTCTACAGGACAGACGGACCTACTTCACCATCGAGCAGTGTTAGGAACGAGAAACAGAAACTGCAGTAAGGGGAACAATTACATAATAAGAGAGATTTAAAAACACAGTCACCAAATGCAAAATATGGGCCTTGTTTATACACAAATTTGAAAAGCAACTGTGAAATTATCCTTTTGAAACAACCAGGGAAATCTGAATACAGTCAGTGTTACAGAACATTAAGTAAGGAATTAATATTAATTTTGTTGTAAACAATAATGGCATAATGGTTTTGCAGAAAAAAAAGCCCTTGTGTGTTAGAAATATAAACAAGAGTTATTTACACATAAAATGACATGACTGGGGTTTGCTTTAAAAATAGTCCAACGGGGCTTCCCTGGTGGCTCCCTGCTAAGAATTCGCTTGTCAATGCAGGAGACACGAGTTCGATCCCTTGTCTGGGAAGATCCCATGCCTTGGGGCAACTTGGCCCATGTGCTACAACTATTGCGCCTGTGCTCTAGAGCCTGGGAACCACAACTCCTGAGCCACATGCCGCCAACTACTGAGCCCAGCTGCCCTAGGGTCCGTGCTCCCAACGAGAAGCCACTGCAAAGAGAAGCCGCGCACCGCAACCAGAGAGAAGCCCGTGCACCAATGAAGAGCCAGCGCCGCCAAACATAATCAATTAATTTAAAAAAAAAAGTCCCCTCCCCAAATTTTTTTAATAAAAGTTGGGGAAGGAGAGAAGAAACAAGACCGGCAAAAGGTTGACAGTTGTTGGACTGGGCGACAGATTTATGAAAGTTCACTCTATTCTACTTGTGTGTACATTGAGAGATTTCTCCAATGAAAAGGGTTTAAGACGCGGAACTCATCCATCTCGCATTCGATCCTAAGATACTCCTCCCTCCCTGCAAAGCAGGCCAAGCCGGTGGTTAAAGGTGGGCGGGCAGAAGCAGAAGAAGGGGAGGTCCGCTCCCCACGCCCTCCCTTCCCTGCGTCCGCTCCTCCGTCCACAGAGCAGAGAGGCTGGCCTGAGCTCTTCCCTCCGTGGTCTGTTGTCTTCTGGGTCGACGTCCGACTCTCCCGCACGACAGCAGGACGGAGGGCGCCCTAGCCTCGCCGGCGGGGTCTCCAGCCTGAGCGGCGCTCTGAGCCTCGCCGGCCTCCTGGGAGGAGACCCAGCCCTGTCTTCCAGCCGAGCCCCCAGGGCTCAGCGTCTTGCTGCCCTATGCTGATGAGACAAAGCCTTCTCCCTCCGCCCAACGCAGCCCAAGCTAGTCTTCCCTCTGTGGGGCCAAGACGCCAGCCTGTTCATGGCAGGAGTCTGCGTGAATGTTTCTTAGGGACCCTAACCTCGGGGAGGCTGTCTGTGGCCTCTGCGAGGGACCCCCCCCACACACCCTCCAGCACACGCTCCGTCTGCACTGCGCCAGCCTGGGGCAGGCAGCGGACACGCCAGCAGAGTGCAGGTGGCCCTCCCTTCTTGTGGACGCCAGCAATGCGATGAGCAACCCCCTTGTCCCTCCTCCACCTCAGCTCAGAAGCAGGGGGCCCTCCTGATGCCCAGCCTCTCCGCTCTCCTTTGGGAAGGACAGAGAAGAACCAACTTGGATTCTCCACGGTTGTACCCCGAAGCCCCGCTTCTTATCGGCCGCTGGTAGACATTTGACAAAGAAGTGTCCCTTCCTGCACCTGGAAATCAACTGGGGCTGTACTGGGCCTTGGAGAACCTAGAACCTAACCTGTTCTCTACAGGCGACTAGCTCTACTGTTGGGGTGGCAGACGGGGTGGCACAAAAGATCTCAGCCAGCAGCCCCTAGCACCCTGCCGCACCCTTGGGTGTCAGGCTTCCAGGTCGGGCAAGGGTGATCTGAAGGCAAGTGAGACCCACCCCCACTGGCTTGGTCATCACAGGGAGTAAAGGTGGGCACCGGACTCGCCAGCTCCTGGGGCTCTGCTTTGAGCAAGACCCTGAAGCCAACACCGTGAAGCTTTTGCATCCATCACTAGGAAAGGAGAGGTGGTCGAGGTGATTCCTGAACCTGGGGCCCTGCGGAGAACAAGCAAAGCCGCCATGTCGAGCGATGCCAGCCCCCAGTTAATTTAAACGTGAAGAGCTGGCTGGCGGACGACACACACGGGCCTCGTTGGGGTGGCTCCCTGAATGGAGTGATGGCAGACACTGTGCCACAGACCCGGTGGGCATGCAGTCAGCCGACGGACCAGCACGGGGTCCTCAGCAGACGCGCCCCTGGCCCAGGCGCAGGCGGTGTGCACGGTCCACACCCGAGGCACAGGCAGCAGGCAGGCTGCAGATGCCGTCCAGAGCGTCTGCTCCCCTGGCCGTCCACTCTGCCACTGGCGTTTAGGGTAACAGCTCATCACGATTTCTAATATTCTCTCTCCCCAAAGCCCTGCCCAATTAATCGAGCTAAGCAGCACCCAGCCACTGAGAGGACTTGGGATAAGCCAAGGAGGGGACACTTGTCACGCCCCTGGCTCTGTGCACACCCCTCCCACACTTCAGAATCAACCCTATAATCCTATAGACTCAGAGAACACAGTTATTTTCGCAGACTCTCTTGCATTTAGAGTGAATCATCACCTCTGGATTTTATGTGAAAAAAAATAACTATTGTTTAAGTCACTGCTTAGGGGGGTTGCTAATCCCAGACTCTAATACACATACAAAATGAAGAGACTCTGGGCTACAGGACTGCAGACCCTACCACCCCTGAACTGTCGACAAACTTACGTTCAAGGGTGTGTGTGAATACCGATGCAAAGCCAAGTTCCTCAGAACAGTGTCAGCCCTGGGGTCCCACCCTGGGTCCCTTGCTCTGGCTCCCATATCCAGACCTCTTGGAATCAGGGCAATGCTCTTGAGGTCACCCTGAGCTCCCTTCCAAAGCCTTGACTGACCAACGCCTTAGGAGTCAGGTCAAGAGAAACACACCTGCCTGAACTCCGCCTCAGTCACAGTGACTGCTGACTATATCTAGATGAACAGATTTATTCTACTGCCCACCAGAAAATCATGTATTCTCTGGCAGAAGATAACAACACCCAAAGACCTTGCAATTTTCAAATACAATGTCAGGTCCTTTATAAATCACTAAGCACAACAAGAGATAAGAACAAATGACAAAAACCAGAGAGAAAGGATGGATAATACATACATTCTAAGTGTACTATCTAGGTGATATACTACAATTATCAAAAAGGAATTTTAATACAATTATAATTGCTGTGTGTAAGAAAACACATAAAAGATGACTGATTTTATCAAATACCTGGAATCTATGCAAAAGAACTGAATAGAAATATAATCATTGAAATTAAAAATGCAACAGACAGGTTTAACAGTAAATTCAGTTCAGTTCAGTTCAGTTCAGTCGCTCAGTTGTGTCCGACTCTTCCCGGCCCCATGAATCGCAGCACGCCAGGCCTCCCTGTCCATCACCAACTCCCGGAGTTCACCCAGACTCACGTCCATCGAGTCAGTGATGCCATCCAGCCATCTCATCCTCTGTCGTCCCCTTATCCTCCTGCCCCTAATCCCTCCCAGCATCAGAGTCTTTTCCAGTGAGTCAACTCTTCGCATGAGGTAGCCAAAGTACTGGAGTTTCAGGTTTAGCATCATTCCTTCCAAAGAAATCCCAGGGCTGATCTCCTTCAGAATGGACTGGTTGGATCTCCTTGCAGTCCAAGGGACTCTCAAGAGTCTTCAACACCACAGTTCAAAAGCATCAATTCTTCAGCGCTCAGCTTTCTTCACAGTCCAACTCTCACATCCATACATGACTACTGGAAAAACCATATCCTCGACTAGACAGACCTTTGTTGGCAAAGTAATGTCTCTGCTTTTCAATATGCTATCTAGGTTGGTCATAACTTTCCTTCCAAGGAGTAATGGTCTTTTAATTTCACGGCTGCAATCACCATCTGCAGTGATTTTGCAGCTTAAAAAAATAAAGTCTGACACTGTTTCCACTGTTTCCCCATCTATTTCCCATGAAGTGATGAGACCAGATGCCATGATCTTCGTTTTCTGAATGTTGAGCTTTAAGCCAACTTTTTCACTCTCCTCTTTCACTTTCATCAAGAGGCTTTTGAGTTCCTCTTCACTTTCTGCCATAAGGGTGGTGTCATCTGCATATATGAGGTTATTGATATTGCTCCCGGCAATCTTGATCCCAGTAAATTAGACACAGCAAAAGGAGGATTTTCTAAAGTAAAAGGGGCATAAGGGGAAAATGTCTGTATAAAAGCACAGTGAGAACAGAAGAATAAAAGTACAGAAAAGAGTTGAAGTGGCACCTGAGATGTGGATAAAAGCGCCAATACATCTATACCTGGAATCCCCAGGAGAAAAGAGGAAAAGGAAGCAATAGCTGCAGAAATAATCACTGGCAGTTTCCCAAAACAAATTAAAGATACGGAGCCACAAATCCAATAAGCTCTCTGAACCACAATTATGGGGAGATATACTGGGTTGAGGGGGTGAGGGGTGGGGGGTGGGGGGGAGGGTCATAACACAGATATAAATCACATATTTAAGCTGGACTCATAATTTCCGCTCAATTATGGAATTTTCATAGCTTCTCTCACCCACTTCGCTATTAAGGATAAAAGTCTCATGGTTAAAATATTTTAATTTGGGGCAGAATTCTGTAAGATATCAATTATGACATATTACATTCTTTTTTTCTGTTTCTTTTTTAGTTTTAAAATCTGTCACTTACTCTATAAAGATTTTTCATTGAAGTCTGAGATGTCTTTAACTCCTAAAATGAACTTAAAATCACATCAGCTACTGGGTATCAACAGTAGTCATAATTTCACCTTCTGGAAACCCAAGGCCCATAATGTAGAGAATAAAATTGAGTTATTACTCTTTTGTGGTGAGACTGATTTCTTAACATGAAGACAGGAAGCTGCTATTGCAGATAAATTGGAGTGGTGAGTACACCTGTAACTTACATAATATTGTACATCAACTGTACTTCAACAAATTTTTTCAGAAATAAAGAGTTCAAAAGGGATTTACACTTTAAAAAAATAAGAGCGCTGAGCTCATCATAATTTCAAAGGCTTCAGAAATTTAGTCTGACTTTTCTAACAACCTAGGAAGTTACTCATCTTAGTTCACAGGAAGAGAAAGCAGATGCAAAAGCTTAAAGATAATTGTGTGTGGGAAGGAGTTTGGGAGGCAGGAGAAACAGGCAAAGGGGGTCAACCTGTATGGTGATGGACGGTAACCAGACTTGTGATGGGGATCACCCACATGGTACACAGATATCAAATATTTATGCTGTACACCCGAAACTTACACAACGAGAAAAAAAAAGCTTTTAAAGATAATTTTGCAATAACATTTTACCCACCCAAGCTGTTTGAGTATCTATCTTACCCAAATGAGTCCTGGAAAAGCTGAGACAGAAAAATGAGGCTTGAAAAGACAAGACTCCTGTCCCTCAGCCCTCTCTCCAGAAGGCCACGGCTGCAAAATGGGCAATACTGCTGCCTCGAAGTCCCCCTCCACTGGGATTTCAGATACTGTTCTGTTGAATGGCACCATGATAGAAGAACATGATTCAAGGTTTCACAGACGACCCAAGACAAGAACCTTACGTGGGAAAGAAGGAACACTGACCCCTGAGACCACAAGTGACACTGTAGCTTCCAGATCGAGGAGGAACACCCTGATGCTCGTGTGCCCTCAAAATCCCAGCATCTTAGCTGGAAGAACCTGAGGGCATCTACTAAGCCATCATTTTCTCCAGCCTGTGTGAAAGAAATCACCAGGCTTCAAGAGTTGATACCCACAACCAAGACCCAGTCAATGAATAACTCAGCCCCTAAACACGAGGACTGGTTTGAGAGACAGACACGTGCCCCATCAAGGTCAGCGAGTATGTCCTGCCGTGTGCTCAGATGACCAAGAGACAAGCACCACCCTCTTCAGCTGGAACAGAATCTACAGATGTCTCACCTTTCCCATGAACAAAGCTGACAAGAGAGGAGACCCGAGAGAGCTGAGTCCCTGGACCAAGGGATCCCAGAAGCCAGCTGCCTGTATATTTATAGAAGCCAATATGTTTTCTTTTTTGCTTGAGCCAGTATGAGCTGGGATTTTTATTTCTTGACGTAGAATGAGGCTCCATATGCTCACTCCACAGAAAGGCAGCCATTCCAACACGTACCGCCATGCGATGCCTCAAAGGACTTCTCAGCTGGAAGCTCTGGGGGACTGGATTAGACCAGAGAGGGCAGACATTGACATGGACACAGTCAGTTCAGTCGCTCAGTTGTGTCCGACTCCTTGCGACCCCATGGACTGAAGCACGCCAGGCCTCCCTGTCCATCACCAACTCCCGGAGCTTGCTCAGACTCATGTCCATCGAGTCGGTGATACCATCCAACCATCTCATCCTCTGCCGTCCCCTTCTCCTCCCGCCTTCAATCTTTCCCAGCATTGGGGTCTTTTCCAACGAGTCAGTTCTTCGCATCAGGTGGCGAAAGTATTGGAGTTTCAGCTTCAGCATCAGGCCTTCTAATGAATATTCAGGACTGGAAAAAAATTCTAAGCTGCACTGAACCCAGTGTGAAGCCCTGGAGTTTTAAGCCTCTAAGTTTAAAATAAAAGTAAGGTCATTTGATTGTATGCTAAGTGACCTTTTCCCAGAACAAATCAGGCTACTAAACCCCTTAGTCCTTTCTGATGATGATAAGCAAGTATAATTCAGCATGACAGAACAGAAAGACCTATATCTTAATTTTCACTAAAATTACCAACCACTATAAATCCAATTTCTTTGCCCACAGGCCTTGTTCGGAAGGATGTTCACTGGCAGGCATCATTTCAGCTTATTTAAACTCTGCTGTCACCTGCCTGCTGCCCTGAACCAGGCTTCCAGAGTCTGTGAGCCATCCGTTCCTCCTCTGGGCCTGGGAGGCCTGACAGACACGGACAAACGTCACTCTACGCGGCCAGCAGTGCTGGGCAAGGTCTGCGCTACTGGGTTACCATTAAATATCAGAGGAAGCACACACTGAGACTTCCCCGGTGGTACAGTGGATAAGAACGCCCCTGCCAATGCAGGGGACACGGGTTCGATCCCTGATCCGGGATGATCGATCCCACATGCCGAGGAACAACTGAAGCCCATGAGTCACAACTACAGAGCCCGCAGGCTGCAACTACTGAAGCCCGTGTGCCCAGATCCTGTGCTCACCAACAAGGGAAGCCACCGCAGTGAGAAGCCCGTGCACCCCAACAAAGAGTTGCCCCCCACTCACCCCATCTACAGAAAGCCTAGAGGCAGCAAATGAAGACCCAGTGGAAACATCCCCCGCCCCCCACAAAAAAAAACAAAACACACACACACACACACACACACAACTGGGCCAAGCCAGAGAGTTGGCTACTGTAATAGCTGGCCAACTTTATTTTTCTTAAATATGGCAACTAAAGACAACATTATCTATGATGACAAAATCAGAAGCGGTGTCTGCCAGCCCCCAGCTGTGAGCCTTTCAGAAGATCATTTTCCTCTGTAGCTTTTCCATCCACTTAGGTCCTTATGACTTATGTTTAGTCAAACTAACCGATCACCCTCCAGAGCTGACATCTGAGAAATCTGTGTTCAGGGAACTCAGAAGCGCACAGCCACCTACCTCCTGGGCAGCGGTACCCAGCTTCTGGAATGAAGTTACAGACACAGTATTACTCACACTGCGATTCTGCAAGGTCATGGTGATTTTCACATCAGAATTTCAAACTGAGCTGAAATAAGACTTTTTTTCCCTCTCTCTCTCTTTTTTTTAAAAAACACAGAAAGGCTCAGTCTGGATACTGAATTAAGAGAAATCTTAGGCTTAAAACAGTTAACCTTGGATTAATATTTATTCTACTAATGTTAGCTTTGTACCACATGGTGATACTCTTACTTCCTCCATGAAATTTTTTTACGCCATTATAAAATTCTAGCTAATGCCACAAATCCTAGATGTAAGGCACACTGCCAGTGAGTACTGCTAACGGCTTATCCAACCACCAATCACCCGTTTATAAAATCAAAAGAAGCATAATCTAAACATACTCAGCGGAGAAAACGGCTGAATCCTCGGTCACCGTTCTTTTCTTTCAGAATTTGTCCCAGAACAAGGGGTGACAGAAAGCAGCTGATAGGTAATAAAGCCCTACAAGGCATCTTGTTATGTTCTTAAGAGCCTGTTACCCAGCCCAACTGCAGGGAAGATATTCAGAAGCAAGAGCAATGGCAACCTTGACAACGGGTTGCCATTGTCCAGCAACAGTCCGCAGGACGGGGCCGGGGGCACCCAAGCACACCTTGGAACGGAGCAGATTTAAGTTCGCACTCCAGCCCTGCACTCTCAAGCCACCCCTGGACAAGACCGTTTTCTCTCTGAGCTTCCACGTCTCATCTTCGCTTGGAGAGTTAGTCAAGAAGCAAAGTTCCCAGGACTGCGGCAGGGAAGAAAGGGGGCATTCCAGGTGTGAAGCGGAGGACGCAGCACGTGATCGCCATGCAGAGAGCGGTCCTCTTCCTTCTAGCAGGCCACTGCCCAGCACCCAGAGAGGCCAGTGAGGGCTCTTCCCTCCACCCTACATTCACAGGACGGGGTCACTTCCGCCGGAGTTTATGCTCTCTGGTGAGCCCAGTGTCGTCTCTGTGACCACACATCAACGGGGTAAAGACAAGCTTGACGCGCCTGCCTCGGATCCAAGACTGAGTCGCTGGGGCCTGTCTCACACCCCCTGAAGTGGCAGGGGAGGCAGCCTGGTGGTCCTTCTCACCTAGGCCCTTCCCTGGAAAAGCCCCCGGGGGGCACCTGCGGCAGCAGGACCCACCTCACTATCCTGGTGTGGATTCCCCAGTAACTACAGTAAAAGCCCGCCTACCTCACTGGGCTGCTTCCCGCCAGGCTTCTCGGGGTAAATGGGGAGGAACAAAGAGTGGACAGGGAGGCAGGCAGGCCCCGAGATGAAAGGAGGCGACCCCAACTGAGCATTTCTCCGAGAGAACCCGAGACTCTCCTCCGTGCCTCCACGTCGCCAGCTGACGGATGGGCGGAGTTCCAGGTCTGCGCAGAGCGGGGTTGGGGGGAGGGGGTGGGGGTCAGGAGCATGACCCTCAATGCTCCCCACCCCTCATCACTTCCTCCCACCCACCCCCTGATCCAGCAGCCTCGAGACCACGCCTGCAAAGGACCTGGCCACCCCTGCCCTGGAATGCACCAGCGGAGGCCCAGCGGCTGAGGACTTCCAAGCCACAGGTCACATCAGATCTATTTCAACCCAAAACCAATTCCCTTGAGGAAACACACCCAACATCCGGAAGGGTTTGAAGTGGAGGCAACTACTGTGGCCTGAGAGAAACAGAAACCTCTTCCAAGAAGAGTAACTCAGCCTCTGGGACCCCGGAGACGCCCTGCAGAGCATCTTACAAATGCAGGCAACGCACACCAGCCCAGACATCAGGATCAGAGACTCTGGGATGAGCTTGGGCATCTGTATTTTTTCAAAGCTCCAAGATGAAGGCTGAGAAACACTGACTGAGTCTATGGCTGCTAGCGAGGGCCAAATCAAACTCAAAATCAGATGTGGCCATCATGGCAACACTTCTTTCTTAAAGGATGGTGGGTGGAACACTGTTCTTACAAAGGTTAAGAGGTGTCACGCTGAGAAAGGGTTCTGTGGAAAAGAAGGCTGGATTAACCATGAGGTTAATCCAAATTTAAGTCCTCCTTTTAAAGCTCCCAGAACTTTAATAGGCCCAGGTGCATCATACTCGCAAGAGAGTAAAGCAGTATCCGGTATTTTCCCAACTTATCTGACCAGCAAACTGTTCCTCTGAAAAGCATCTGATAACACCAGTGATCTCCAGGCAACACTTGGGGAAGCATCGGTCTGGAATACTATCCTCTGTTAATTGTCCAACTCTTTGCAGCCCCATGGACTGCAGCACGCCAGGCCTCCCTGTCCATCGCCAACTCCTGGAGCTTACCCAAACTCACGTCCATTAAGTCGATGATGCCATCGAGCCATCTCATCCCGTGTTGTCCCCTTCTCTAGAAGTTTCCAAAAGGACAGTGTGGTGAAAGGCCGGAACACACGGAGGGGCAATGAGGACTCCAGGTGGAGATCAGTCAGAAATCGGGTGACGAGGACCCTGGTCCCACCCCTCCCCACCTGGGAGGATGCTCTACACAGCTCCACACCTTCCTAATTTGGTCCCAAAATAAACACACGTAAGTAATAAATAACAACTCCTACGTCGTGAATGAAAGTGAGCCTGTGCACACGATCCTGAATTTCTTGGAATAAAGGGGCCACATGTATCCACATTCTCAGTGATTCGACAAAACTGTACGGATCTCCCTCTGAAAAGATGATGCTATAGAAGCCTTACAAGCTGTTGTTCTAACAGCTGGTGCCATGGGCATAAACTCCCTGTGTCACACGAGGGATCCTTAAAAGGCAGGTACGTTTCCAGTGTTGGGCTAGATATGGGCCTGGCTTTCTTCTGAGCCCCTTCCTGGGGATTAGAATTCTAAACTCAACAGAAGCAAGAGACGCCAGCTATGATCAGATCACACCTCTGCCTGCCGTGTGGCCAGCACTGCAAATACGCAACACAAAGTCACAGGCAGGATATTCAGTTGGTGATGACAAAAATAATAATGTCATCATAGTACCCTCAACATCACACTCCAGCCAGTGAGAACTCAGCACAGACATTATCATTCCTGTAGATTATTTGAACATGAATATGTAACATGAAATAAAGTTTATCTAAGCAAACTTAAAAGAATCCAGTAACTCATATCCTACCCGAATACTTGAGGTATAGCATTACCCACAAACATTACCCATAAGTTAGAGCATGCCCCTGCACCCAACCCACAACATTTCCAGAGTGTCTCCTACTTGCCAGGCAGCATTCCAGGAGGTGGAAATGCAGCAGTGAATAAGAGATAGAGATCCCTGCCCTCCTATAGTTTTTATTCTAGGTCTAGGAATCCAAATATTTAGCAAGTAAACTGGATTTCTGTCATTTCCATTTTCTTCTAAGGTTTATTCACTGTTGGCTCAGATGGTAAAGCATCTTGCTTACAATGTGGGAGACCTGGGTTTGATCCCTGGGTCGGGAAGATACTCTGGAGAAGGAAATGGCACCCCACTCCAGTACTCTTGCCTGGAAAATCCCATGGACGGAGGAGCCTGGTAGGCTACAGTCCATGGGGTTGCAAAGAGTCGGACACAACTGAGCAACTTCACTTTCAAACTCCTATCTCACATGCACCCCAGTGTTCAAGCGTGTGCCCAGTCTTGTCTGACTCTTTGTGACCCCATGGACAGTAATTCTCCAGGCGCCTCCAGCCATGGGATTTTCCAGGCAAGGACACTGGAGTGGGTTGCCATTTCCTCCTGCAGGGGATCTTTTCGAAACCCAGGGATTGAACTCGCATCTCCTGTGTCTCTTATTTTGGCAGGTGGATTCTTTACCACTGAGCCACCTAGGAAGCCCAAAACATTCGTAGAGTGCTCCTATTTCACTTTTATGTTACTTCTCTAATTCCAGTTAGCTATGGCTCATGGATAAATACTTTCCTGCATGTTCACATCTTTGCAGTTCTGCTGTGATTTTGCTGATGTTCAATGAGTATGACCTGAGTGGATGACTTCTGCACATGAAAAGTGTTCATGGGAGTTTTCTTCTGTGTTCATAGCAGCACTAAGACCTGGAAGTAAATTAAATGTCCATGGGCAGATTAATGGAATATTAATCAGCCACAAAAATTACAAAATAATGCCATTTGCACCAACACAGATGGACCTAGAGATTGTGATACTGAGTGAAGTAAGAGAATATCATATGATACTACTTTTTTGTGGAATCTAGAAAAGAAAATGATACAAATGAACTTATTTATAAAGCAGAAACAGACTCACAGACATGGAAAACAAACCTATGGTTACCAAAGGGGAAAGGGAGGGGGGTTAAATTAGGAGCAGGGGATTCACAGACACACACTAGTATACAGAAGGTAGGCAAGCAACAAGGACCTACTGGACAGCACAGGGAACCACACTCAGTGCCTTGTAATAGCCTATAATGAAATATAATCTGCAAAAAAAGTCACTTTGCTGTATGCTTGAAAGTAACACTCATTGCAAGCTGACATACTTGAATAAAAGGAAAAACAAAACAAAACCTCCCATCTCCCTTTGATCATAAGAATCTTGGATGATCAGAGCTGGAGGAAATGACCTGGGCAGCTCTGTGCCTGCCAGGCAGGCGGGCAGGGGACTGAGATCCTGGCTATAGTTATATCTGTGACCTCGGGTGACCCCTTCCCTGCCCTGAGCCTCAACTTCCTCATTTGCTAAACGAGGGCTGGGTTCACCTTTGACCCAAGCATGGTAGTTAAGGATGTCTGAAAATTGCGGGAGGGTGGTATCTGGCTGACACAGTATTGAGTGGGCCCAGGAATGCTGAACACCCTGCAGGTCCCAGGACAAGCCTCACCCAGGCCACGGAGTTTGTGTAGCAACATCCGCTACATGCAGCTTGGGGCCCATCTGGACACCAAGCCATTCCACTGTTACAAGGATCGTCTATGGTGACATGCTCCCAAGTTCCCATTCCTTTGAGACCACCCCTTAGATGGGGAAGCCATCTGTTATGATCTTCCAAAGCCTCACACAGGTAGAGTGGGTGTCCCTCGTTACCCTGATGTTCAAAACATCCCCCTTCCTAACAGGAAAATCTCTTCACAGCTGAAGCTCAAATACATACAACTGAAATTATTATGTCAACCATATCTAATTTCTACTAGGATCTAGTTAATCCACACAGCTGTTATACCTTCTTATGAAAGATATAAACCTTAATGACAAGCCTGGGTTTGAGATTTACAGCATTCTTCCAAAGCCTGAAGGGGACACTGCTAAAATACTTGTCAAGGAAATTATTAATCCATAGAAAATAATCAGCTTGTGGGAAGAATAACATGTGCACCAAACCAAAAAGGTTAAGTAAGAAAACCTTATCAAATTTCTTTTATTCATTAGTAAGCAGGGTATTATGTAATACTATCCAAGGGGCAGGGAGCAGGCCTCCGACTTGAGCCATATCATAAATAAAAGAATTTTCAGCTTTTGCTAATTAAGTTGACATGACATCTCTGCCCTCCTGTCAGTGTGCCGAGAAATTATAATCTTGCTCCTTACAGTTACTTAACCCCTAACTTACCTTGGAGGCACATATCTGGGTGTCTAAAGGCTACAGAAGGATTACAAAACACCCCCAGAAAACTTTTTAATACCTAACTCATTGATTCCCAAACTGTGTGCCAAGGTACCAAGGGGAGTGCATAATTGTGCTTCAGAATATTTTAAATTTTCAAGCAAAGCACTAGATACTAGACTGTGCTGGACACTGTGCAAACTAAGAGCTCCAGGTAATCCACATTTTCAACATCATTCTGAGCTACATTCCTTTTGAAGATCACATCCTTGTGAAACTACATTTTGAGCAGTTACTGTGATAAAGAGCAACGGCTACACGAGATGAAGCGGCCCATCTGACTCCAAGGTCTGCGGCTGTGCAGCTCCCAGGGAGGCACACAACCCATTATCAGGTAACTGTGGTTAAGAAGCAGATAAAACTTACTACTCTTTCAATCTATTGTGTTATTTTTTCAAACAGCTACTAGGTTGTTACGACATAAATATAAGCTAATGGCGGTAACTGCTGCTGCTGCTGCTGCTGCTAAGTCGCTTCAGTTGTATCCCACTCTGTGCGACCCCACAGACGGCAGCCCACCAGGCTCCCCCGTCCCTGGGATTCTCCAGGCAAGAACACCGGAGTGGGTTGCCATTTCCTTCTCCAATGCATGAAAGTGAAAAGTGAAAGTGAAGTCGCTCAGTCGTGTCCGACTCTTAGCGACCCATGGACTACAGCCCACCAGGCTTTAACTACTTAGTGGGGAAAAACAAAAAAACAAACCTCTGAGTCATTTTCTTAGTCAAGGGGTATTGAGACAATGAATGGAACACTAACGACACCGTGAACCTCTGACCTAAACCTCTTGGTCAACCTCCGAAACAGGGCAGAGAACAGCAAAGTTTCTTTTTCAAAGGGCAGATCTCGGAGAGAAGAGGTCCACTCCGCGGTCGCCTCCTCAAGCATCACAGTGACCGCACCGCCTTGGCGGCCCCGTGGGAGGGCTGGCCAGGCCAGCTCGCCAGCTCCGCACACTGTCCGGCCACTGTCACTTCTGTCTCTGGGCCTCAAACCTCGGCGGTCAGAACGACTGAGCATGCGCAGTGAGCACAGCCTACAAGCTAAAGACAGATCTCCACACCGCCACCAGACTGCAATGTTTTACCATGAATTGAGGAGTGTGAGCTCTTCAGAATAAATCACCACATGAGCATCTGTAAAAAAAAACCAGTGACAGTTACTTCAGTTCCTTTCCAGGTTTCCAATCCATCCATCTCCAATCCATCCAACTGCTCGCCATAAAATTAAGATCAGATGGGAGCCTCCACATAAGCCAAGCCTCTGAACTTGTACAAAGCAGGTTTTAAAATGCTCATTTCATTACAGGTGAGAAACGAGTTGATGAATAGGTATCAAAACAAAAGGTGATAAAAGTAAGCCATTTCTTAGTAGTTACAAAGAGAAAGATAGTAACCACACAGTGGAGAAATGGACCGTCACCTGACCAGGGTCATTGAAATCAGCATCGCCGACAAGGGGCAGGTGGGGAGCCGGAAAGAACACATCCCTGTGCAGAATCCCAGCTAGGAACGCACAGCCTGAATCCAACCACGAGATCAGTCATCTAAACCCAAATGAACATCCTCTACAAGATAAAGGACAGTATTCTTCACAAACATCATTCAAAAAAAGAAAAACTATGAGAAGGTTTTACATAACTAAACGCAATGCCTGATTGCAGTACCAGAGTGGAACACCATGAAGGATGTTATAAGTCAATGTTACAGAGTCAGCGTGTAGACAAGTCTGTTATCTAAGAAGATAAACTGAAATAGATGTAAGCTGACTGACTGATGCCTGCAGTGTTGTTATATTGGAAAATATGCTTATTCTTAGGAAATACACACCAAACTATTTGAGGGCAAGGGCTATGTATGGGGCTTCCCTGGTGGCTCAGTTGGTAAAGAATCCGCCTGCAATGAGGGAGACCTGGGTTTGCTCCCTGGGCTGGGAAGATCCCCTGGGGAAGGAAAAGGCTACCCACCCCAGTATTCTGGCCTAGAGAATTCCATGGACTGTGTAGTCCATGGGGTTGCAAAGAGTCAGAGATGACTGAGCAACTTTCACTTCACTTCATTTATGATCTGTGAAACAGTGAAAGTGTTAGTTGCTTAGTCATGGCCGACTCTTTGCAACCCTATGGACTGTAGCCCGCCAGGCTCCTCTGTCCATGGAATTCTCCAGGGAAGAATACTGGAGTGGGTAGCCATTCCCTTCTCCAGGGGATCCTCCTGATACAGGGATCAAACCCAGGACTTCTGCACTGCAGGCAGATTCTTTACCGGCTGAGCCACCAGGGAAGCCCATATGGTATATAAACTTTATTAGTTCATCATGATGTATGAAAAAATGGTTCAGGAAAATATGATGTATAATAATTTTGTTTACATATACTAGAGAAAGGGAGAGAAGAGCACACAAATGAAAAACAAACGGTGCAAAATATTAACAATAGGAGGATCTGGGTAAAGGCTTTGGGTGCTTTTGGTTCCAGTCTTGTGTTTGAAACTTTTCTATAAGCTGAAATTATTGCCAAATAAAGTATTTTCAACCAGTGAAGTGCTGAACCACGTTTGGGCACAAGAAGACGACTGCGTAAGTAACGACACAGGACACCGGTACCCCAGCTGAAGAAGGTGTGCATCAGAAGCGTGTGCGTGGTGAGACGTTCACCGCAAGTGAAGTGGGACGAGACCAGCACACGTGAGACAGGCTCTCCAGCCATAAGCCTGGTGGAGGCTCCAGAGTAAGTCAGGAACAGCAGAGAGCGAGACAGCAAGCCCGGAGCAGAGATCACGGCTCCTTCGGGGGCCCTGCGTCTGAGCTTCACCAGGAGAAGGTGAAGTTAGCATCCCTCCGAGGCTCCTGTGAGCAGAGCTGAAACAACCGAGCTCCCCAAAGATTCTGATTTCAAGTGAAGCCGGGGGATCTGGCTGGGTCCCCAGCATCCTAGAAGACTCAGTGCAGGGGCTCAGGGACCACACCACGGGCTCCTACAGAGCCAGGACTATGCATCCCCCGAACCTCCAGTGTCTCCCCCGAACCTCCAGTGTCTCCCAGTGGAGGACTCCTGGCTGACACCCAGACCAACGTGTGCTTAATTAACTAATTAGCCCATAAACAAACAAATTCTTTCCATTATGGAAGCTGGGAAAGGAAAAGGGAGGAGCAGGGACCACAGCTTTATTTTCAATTTTGGAAAAATGTAAATGTTTACATCCTGTTAGTTAATATTGGTAATTTCTTGCATCCCTACTATGTGTCAGGCTGTTATTGTTATTCAGTGGCTCAAGTCACATCTGAATCTTTGCAACCCCATGGGCTGCAGCATACCAGGCTTCCTGTCCATCACCATCTCCTGAAGTTTCCCCAAACTCATGTCCATTGAGTCAGTAACGCCATCCAAAAATCTCATCCTCTGTTATCCCCTTCTCCTCCCACCCTCAAACTTTCCCAGCATCAGGGTCTTTCCCAATGAGTCAGTTCTTTGCATCAGGTGGCCAAAGTGTTGGAGTTTCAGCTTCAGCACCAGTCCTCCCAATGAACATTCACTGGATTGATTGATTTCCTTTAGGAAATTTCCTAAAGGGTTGATTTCCTTTAGGACTGACTGCCTTCAGGATGTGCCAGGTACTTCACAAACATTCATCTCAATCCTCACAACAACTCTAAAAGGTTTGTCTCATTTTCCAGATGAAGGGTAGAGGGGTGCAGAAACCTGTCCATCTCACAGCACCGGTAAACAATGGAGCTGAGCTTCCAACCCCAATTCCAGGGCCAATGTGAAGCCCACTGCCTCGCCTCTAGAGACAGGGACCACCCACTCCAACACCAATCAACTGAGCAACCAGAAGTGCCAGGGTGAGGGCCATGTGTGCCGAGTTAAAGAAGAAGTTCAGGAGAAAGGAGATGCCAACATACACCTTCGGTCTGCTCCTAATGGGAGAAACGCTGGCATGCAGCCTGTAAGCTACCAGACTGGTAGCCATGTACCCACATTTCCCAAACCAAAGTAACACAACTGGAAACATGAGATGAGAAGTGCAGCAGGTAGAATAAAACAGAAGCTGTTTCTCTGGTGCCCTTCTGACTCGTTATTTTCTTTCATTCATAAACTTCTTCATTCTCAGCTTCTCCCATGATTTGACTCAGGAAAAAAACAAGAGCCCTTCTTAGAGGAGAAGGCACGGACCAAGAGAAGAGGTGGGAAGAAAGATGCTGGTTTGAATCCCTTGACAGCGTGAGTCCGCTGCAGCCCCCTCCTCGGCAGGAGAGCAGGCGGGCCCGCTCAAACTCCTGCCAACCATTCACCCTGCGGGGCACCCGCTCAGCGCCAATCCCCGGGGGTGTTGAGTGGTCCCAGGGGTGCTCGGGACTCTCCAGACACCATGGTCCGAGTAACAGGAACAAAAGGCAAGAAAACCAAATGCAGTAACACCACACAGGAGGTGCCATAAAAGGAGAGGGGAACCCACAGGTCAGTCCAGGGGGAGGGGAGAGGCCTGGAAAGAGAGACCACCAGAGTAAAGTCGTGGAGAACCAGCAGGAACTGGCCTGGCCGAGGAGCCTGGTAGGGTGTCCTGGCAGGAGGACGCAGCAGCAAAGACCCAGCACAGTAAAAAAATAAAAAATAAAACAATTAATTAATTTTTTTAAAAAAAGGAAGAGGATGGGCAGGGTGCAGGCACTTGGCAATGGACCACATAAGCCCTCTGAGTGACGGTAACAACATCAAGGTATCTTGGGGGGTTCTGGCTGGGGGCTGGGGGAGCCCAGGGGAGCATAATGAGTGCAGGGGGCTGGGGGCACCAGACGGCAGAGTGAGCTGGGGAAACAAACGTGAGGTCAGCACCTAGAGCCGAGGAGACTGCGCGGATGACACAGAACGAGAGGGCGGAGGGGATGGGATGCTGAGGAACACGGACTGGACTGGGGAGGGGACCACCCAGGATCAGCCACAGAAAGAGGGAGAAAACCAGAGGAGGTCACCAGACAAACCAAGGGGAGCGAGAGTTTCTAGAACAGCGGTCAGAGCGTCAGAGCTGCACACACCTCCACAATCTGGCTTCCTAAATAAGCACTAAACTAAGAGTTAACGTGCCGCATCAAATTACAGTGAGATGAGCAATAATAACACTGAAACACACAGCAAGAACTTCAGAGGAAGAAAAGTTAGGTGATTGCCTAACACAAAACAACACAGGCGCCCACACGCAAGTAGCTAATCCACACCCAGGGACAGCTCCCCTGCCAATGGCAGGGCTCAAATGAGGTCAAGGCTACAGGTAATGCTACATTTCACCTTGCTGCAGAAAATCATCCAAAAATGCCAATGGTATATGTCATGTGATGGTACTTAATTTCAATTCAATCTACTATTTTCCAGCCATCAAGACCTCTATCCCTTGGTATATACCCCACTGGCTTGGGACAAAGCTGTCACATGTTTTATAAACTCAGAAAACACATTTAATGACACCAGTAGCCCTGGCTGGAAGTTTTATCAGATATGAGCTCACGGTAAAGAACCTGCCTGCCAATGAAGGAGCCATAAGAGATGCTGGATCAATCCCTGGGTCGGGAAGATTCCCTGAAGGAGGGCATGGCAACCTACTTCAGTATTCTTGCCTGGAGAATCCCATGGACAGAGGAGCCTGGGGGGCTACCATCCATGGGGTTTGCAAAGAGTCGGACACAACTGAAGTGACTTAGCACACACAAACATGACCTTGTGCAAATTCCAACAGATTCCTTTCCTGAGGTAGTCTAGTTCATTTTTGGTTCTTGTAACCACAAATCCTGAATGATATCCAACATTTTAATTTGCCAAGAAATAGAAATTTTAAATATTAACTATCATTATATTCTAAAAGAATAAATATTTTATATTTTAATATATAAGAAAAAAGACCAGAAGCTCAAAGTAAACATTATTCCTTTAAAGTGAATATTAGCTCTTTGAAAAATCACTTTATTTTTCTCATTTCTCTGCAGGTGACTGATACCTTCACCAGCGACTGGATCCAATCCAAGAATTGGCACTTGGTAACCAAAGGGGTTCAAGACCAGCCCATATGTTTGTTTGGCCAGAAAGTTACTTCAGTTTTTAAGTAAAAATAAAAGGCTCATTTTTCATTTTCACCAAGAACATTATTGAACGTGTTTATCATTTTGTTCCACTACTTTCTGCCATTTTCCAGGCAACTTCATAATTTCAACTTCCCAAGTTTTTTTATCTTTTTAGCAAAGAACTATTACAGGTGCCTTTTACAGTCTTCCAGGTAATGGCAATTTTTTTTCATTAGGAGAATTTTGCAAAGACCAAAAAAAAAATCCAAAGACATCCAAAAGCACAATGTCTGGTGAATCTAGCAGAGGAAATCAGAACTTCCCAGCCAAGCTGTAAGTTTTTGCCTGGTCATCAAAGAAACATGCAGTCTTGTGGTACTCTGGTAGAGGATTATGCACGTTCTGTTGACCAATTCCACACAATTTTCATCAAGTGCTGCCTTCAGCCGGTCTAACTGGGAGCAGTACCTGTCGAAATTCATCTTTTGGTTTTATAGAAGGAGCTCATAACAGAGGACTCCCTTTCAGGCCCACCGTATCCACAACACTACCTTCTTTGGATGAAGACTGGCCTTTGGTGTGGTTGGTGGTGGTTCACTGCACTTGCCCTATGAACTCTTCTATTCTACATTATTATACAGTATCCAGTTTTCATCATCCCTCACAGTTTGTTTTAAAAAACAGGTAATGTTTTTGTTATGTTTAAGTAGAGACTCTCATGCAAAAATACGCTCAAGACAGCGTTTCCACTTAGCTTATGTGGCGCCCGAACATCAAAGCAGTGAAGATGACCAAGCTGGTGCACGTGATGCTCCAGACTGATTTCGATATTTTGAGCATGCTGCCTCCCACGCAGCATAATGTTGACTGTTCTCAATTAATGTCTTGTTTTCATTGCTATCAACTTCAACTGATCTACCCGACCGTGGAGCATCATCCAGCAAGAAATCTCCAGCACGAAATTCTGCAAACCACTTCCGACGTGTTCCTTCAGTCACAGCACCTTCTGCATACACTGCATAAATCATTTTTTTTTTGCTTCATTTTCGTTTTTATCTTTCTTGAAATAATAAAGCATAATATGTTGGGGGTTTTTTCTTTCATCTTCAATACTAAAATGGCTACACAACAATTCACCAATCTTGGTTAAGTTTTTTAAAACGCATGCTGATATGATAGCTGCCACCATACAATCTAACAAAACTGTTTTGAATGAAGTTAAAGACAACTAAACGCTAACAGAGCCATCTTACGGGAAAAAAACGAACCTTTTGGCCAACCCAATAATAAGTCTCACATTTTTGTTGAATTGAAAATATGCATAGCTTTATCACAACATTGAATTATAAACACTATTACTCCTAATTACCACGTTTTTTTAAAAAAAACTTTACAAAAAAAATTTACAATATCAATTTGAGTGAGTTTCCCAATAGTAGAGATGAATTTCATTTTTTCTAGAGGCCTTGACCATAGAATCACATTTGGAACGTTAAAAACCTCAGTAACAATTGAGCTGGAAGTTTCCATTAGGTCCTAATTCCTTCTTTTGCCCACTCTCCGCCTCTGACTTTCATTCCCACTTTCCCCCCAAACCTTCACACGTGGCCTCACCCGATCTCTACCTTCCCTTCTCAGCCAGTGTGCTCCTAGGCTGAAGGGATTCAAGTTTCACTTTAAATTCTTCAGGAAACATACTACCTAACGGGTCACAACCTTTCAGACAACTGCTTCCTAAGTGTCAGATGAACCTTGTGAAACTGTGCCCTTTCAAGCAGCAGAGTTTTATTTACAGTTGTAGGGTCATGATTTTCAACTTGAAAGGACCATTAGTGTAATGGAAAAAATAAAATAAAAAGGCAAGACTTGAAGTAGCTGTCTCCTTGAAAGTATTAGAATTAGTTGCTAAGTCGTGTCCGACTCTTTGCAACCCCATCAACTGCAGCCTGCCAGGCTCCTCTGTCCCTGGGATTCTCCAGGCAAGAATACTGGAGTAGGTTGCCATGGCCTCCTCCAAGGGAATCTTCCTGACCCAGGGACCGAACCGGGGTCTCTCTCATTGCAAGCAGATTCTTTACCGTCTGAACCACAGGGAAAGCCCAGCTGTCTCCTTATGAGCAGTCAAATTAAACCCTAGAGTCTGTCATGCCTTCTTCTTGAGACAGAAAAAAACATTCCTGCTCCTCATATTGATTTTCAATGTCATACAAGTATTTCCAGATGAGCAATAAGATCCTGTTACCTTTGCTGAAGAAAAACAGGTGAGGAAGTGGATAATTTTGAACCAGATTTTAACTGAAAATACAGGCAACACTAAGAAAAGGAATAACAAGGTCTAAAAGTAAATTCCAAAGGTCTCGGCAATGGAAAGATAATTTGTTCTTCTTACACAATACGATTTTTTAATGAAAAGTGATTTAAAAATCTAAGTAGGACTTCCTTGGTGGTCCAGTGGTTAAGAATCCACCTGTCAATGCGGATTCCATCTCAACGGGTTCCATCTCTGGTTGGGGCAAGATAAAACATGCTGCAGAGCAATTAAGCCCGTGGGCCACAGCTACTGAGCCCCAGCACCCTGGAGACCGTGCTCAACGAGAGAAGCCCCAGCAATGAGAAGCCTGAGCGCCACAACAAAGACCCAACACAGCCAAAAGTACACAAATCAATAATTTTTTTTTACACTCTACACAAGTGAAAAATTAAGCTCAAGGAAGGAAAAGTCCCTAAATTAAAGAAATCCCTTTCATTAGAAAATTTGAGTGGCAAAAAGAGAAATCCCTTTCAACTTTTTTTTTTAACTTTTAAAGGATTATTATTCTTTTTTAAAGTCAGGTCTTTGACTTACTTTGTTACTTTTAATTATGGTAAAATACACGTAACATAAAGTTTATTTTCTTCACAATTTTCAAGTATATTCACACTGTCGTATAATCACTCTCTAGAACTTCTTCGTCTTGAAAACTTAAACAGTGTTAAACAACTCCATCCTCTGCCCCCTCAACCCCTGGCAACCACCATTCTACTCTGCATTGTCATGAGTAGGACTGTTTCAGCTCCCTCCTGAAAGTGCAATCCTAAGCGTTTGCCCTTTCATGACTGGCTGATTTCACCTTTGTATAACATCCTCGAGTTCAACATCCGTGTGGTAGCATGTGTTTGAATCGCCTTCCTTTTTAAGGCTGAGTACTATTCCATTGGGCGCACAGACCACAGTTCGTTTAACCATTCACCACCAGTGGACACCTGGGTTACAGCCAACCTTCCATGACTTACTTTAAAAAGAATTTATTTAACCTAAGCAGGCGCTGGTGCTGGAGTTAGAGCACCAGTTCACCTCCCTCCTATCCATGGTAGCACAGAAAACAAATGTGAAAGAGAAAGAAGACAGAGTGGGGAAAAGAAGACAGAGAAAAGACAGGTATACTGCCACTGCATGAGTGTTCAGTCACCCGGACTGTACACGGTCACGCCCTCAGCAAATCAAAATACTGACAATGCTTGGTTCTGATGAGGGTTTTCAGATACCAGAAATTCATCCAAACATTTGTTTGTGAACATGCATATGGACCAACACATGCTGGGCGTTGCAAACGCAGACACGGAGCCCCCTTAGAGGATGAGGACGGCCACAGGACAAACAGCCAGCAGGTGAACAACTGCAGACAGTGGAGAATGTTGGGGGGTGACAGGGCCCAGCCCCAGGCCAGGCAAAGGCCAGGATGGGTTTCCAGGGCTGAGTCCAGAGCAGGAACGCAGTGAGGAGGGGCACAGAGGAAGGAGGAGGTGGGGGTTGGGGGGTGAGGGGCCGGCAGGGCAAGACACGGCCATGAGAGGCTGAAGCAAGAAACCCACTTGGTGGAAGGAGAATCTCAATGAGCAGAGCCCTGGAACAGAGCAGAAAAGACAAAAGCCAGGCCTGAGGAGGTGACAATCAGCAGACAAGAGACAGCGGCCCCGTGGCAGGCCGCAACAGGCCAGCATTCCTCTCCTGGCCTGGCCTGGAGAAGCCCCATCTGCGGAAAAGGAACTGCAGTTCAGGAGGATAAATGAAAATTGCAGCAGCAGACACTGGCACTCATGACAAGCTTACATTCTTGTCTCATTCCATTAAGTGGAAAGACTGTGGAAGGTCAAAACAGATCCCAAAGAAGGCCACTTCGTAAACTATCAATACAAACTTCTCTACTTGATTCTCTAGTTTTGCAAATATGTGCAACCTGCAAGTTACTCCATTATAGTTCTATATTCGTATTTACTTGTAACACCCCTTCGTTCCAAAAGGAAACCGCATTGGCTACTACCTCACGTTATCTGATAGACACGTGTCATGCATGGGCTTGCAGAGCTGCAAAGAACTACAGGGTGATTCGGCCACAAAGAGAGCTTGGACCCCGCAGACAGCAGCTGAGGAACTAATTGGATCACAGAGTGAGACCCGCTGGGTCAGCATCCTGCTCGGGGGCCCAGGTGGCCATTGTGGGACCGAGACAAGGAGACAGTGCCAGGTGCCCGCCCACTCTGGGCGGGAAGGGAAGCAGAGGGATGCGGTTCCCACAGGACCAGACGCCCTATACTCCCTTCCTATGTTTTCATCAACCATGCAATGCCTCTTTCAGCGTATCCAGGTGCCAGGGCCTGTGTCTGAGTGCTGGAAGCTCCACAGGGGGGTTGCCACTGAAGGACCAGTAAATGTTCCCTGGAGGGTGGCAGGGAAGGGAGAGTTCCCAGTGTGAGAGAGTGTGGAGACACTGGGCTTGGGGTGGGGCACGCACTCAGCAGGCAGCATTCATGGAGAAGGCCGGGCGGCATCGAAGGCACCAGGGGGACACGGAGGAGACCAGGAGAGCCCCGGGGGAGCCTTCCAGCACCTCAAGCTGGTGATCCAACCACGAACAATGATCCAACCGCCTCTCCTGGCTGGGACTCCAGGACCACGGTGCGGAGGGCAGGTACACCTGCCAACCAGCCACTCCTCCCAGTTTACACGGCTGCCCCCTGCAGGTCTGGGGAAGGTCCACTATTGAGGGACTTCCAAAGCCCTGCATCTATAAGGAACTCAGATTATAAGGAGTATGCATGCATGCTAAGTTGCTTCAGTCATGTCCGACTCTCTGTGACCCTATGGAGTGAATACAGGCCACCAGGTTCCTCTGTCCATGGGATAATGTCCAAGATACTGTCCTCTATCCAAGAATACTGGGGTGGGTTGCCATGCCCTCCTCCAGGGGATCTTTCTAACCCATGTCTCTTTTGTCTCCTGCATGGCAGGCGGGTTGTTTTACCACTAGCGCCACCTGGGAAGCCCACAGTTCCAGGAAAACTGAAGGCTTTCCCAAGCTCCCACTGTCCCAGAGCAGCCTGACTCCCCATCAACACCCTGTGTCTGCAGCAGAACATAGAGAGACCAGACCCTCATCAAAACCCAGCTGGGCCTCCCTCATCACTTCATCCTGGGGTATGAACATTTTAATTGGATTATTTCTCATTACTTCTCTATTTCGTACAGTTTACTCTGGCTCTTTTCTACAATCATTTCAAGGTTTTAATATCATGATGTTCCTTTTTTTTTAAATTTTATTTTATTTTTAAACTTTACAATATTGTATTAGTTTTGCCAAATATCGAAATGAATCCGCCACAGGTATACCTGTGTTCCCCATCCTGAACCCTCCTCCCTCCTCCCTCCCCATACCCTCCCTCTGGGTCGTCCCAGTGCACCAGCCCCAAGCATCCAGTATCGTGCATCGAACCTGGACTGGCAACTCGTTTCATACATGATATTATACTTATTTCAATGCCATTCTCCCAAATCTCCCCACCCTCTCCCTCTCCCACAGAGTCCATAAGACTGATCTATACATCAGTGTCTCTTTTGCTGTCTCGTACACAGGGTTATTGTTACCATCTTTCTAAATTCCATATATATGCGTTAGTATACTGTATTGGTGTTTTTCTTTCTGGCTTACTTCACTCTGTATAATAGGTTCCATTTCATCCACCTCATTAGAACTGATTCAAATGTATTCTTTTTAATGGTATCATGATGTTCTTTCTAATGACACTGTTCTCTTCTACATCATCCAAGTCCTTCTCAAAAACATTAAACACTGAAATACCTCAGATTGAAGACTTCCATTGTGACCCTCAAAGTAGCCTTGGATCACTTAGGCCTCTTAGCCACTCAAGTCTCTACTCAAAAAAGAATCCATGAAGAATTATTGTTTGGTTATTCTTGTATTATGATTATTGTTTTATTGTGGTTATTATTAACTTTGGTCAAGGTTGTTTTTATTTTTCATTACTGGTAACTCAGATACAATCCCTTTAACTCCTCACTCTCCATTGTCTGAGTATAAAGCAGTTCATTAAAGCAAAATCACATCCAACGTTTTGGTTTTCAGCCTTTTATCTCAAACAGTACAACAAAAGTAAACATTAAAAATCAAAACAAAACCTCTATAGCAATTTGTTGAATGAAGACCAGTGAAGGGGTTTTCCTGAAAGTATGCAGATGGTGAGCACAGCTTATCTATTTTCATTTTTACATCTATAGATTCATCTCCATAGAAAACTAAAATAAAGGTTTGCTCTGCTGAAGGGAAGAACCACATACGTGACTTCCCATCTCATACTGTTTCCTTTCAACTAATGATGTCCCTGAAGTTCTTAGTTTTTTTCAAAGTTCAGTCTCGCCAGATGTAATAAAATATCTTATTCTAGAGAAATTCAAAATCACTGCTTACAAGAGCAGAACTAAAATAACGTCCCCGAGATTTACATGTGTCCCCAAATCTGAAACCAACCATACAATCTGTCAGGGTACTATTCTCCAAGAGTTCTAGAAAGTATTCCCCTGAGATGCTATAAGTCAGAAAGTAAGATCATCATTCAATTTCCTATTTTATTTAAATAATTATTTTGTAGCATGGTGAAAATTACGATGCCCTTTTGATTATGGGTTAAATATTTGAGAAAGCTTAACATTTCATCACAACTTCCAAAAGAAGAACAAATTATCCTATTCAGGTGAATTTTTTAAAAAAGAATTATATAGTTCTTCTAACTACATTATTGGCATTTGCCATTCTGAGAAGAGATAAATTCTGAAGAACCTGACAGAGTTAAATGTAAATTACAGGCTTTACAAGTGAATAAAATAATTTTCCAAGGCAGCCAAGTAATTATACTACCTTGAAAAAGTACTCATATCTTAAAATAATAATCTGTTATTAATGGAACTATTGGAAGTAAAATGAAATTCAGCACATTTCAAACATAGCCAGAATACTGAATAAACTCAGACCATACAAAGATTCATTTCTTAAGTAATTCATGATTAACAGACTCACTTACCTGGAAGCATAAGAAAAGAAGGTTAGGATGAAACTACATCATTCTTCCACTGAGTAAAAATATCTTGACTTTCCTCCTTGAAATGGAAAGGAATCTAAAAAATAAAAATAGGAGTCACTTCTGGGAATTTCCACGTCTTAAATATAGATGATATTACAAAATTTTAAATCACTTAGGATCTAAAATACAATTTATCCAACCAAAGTCCTGCCCCAAAAAGCAGGATGGTATTTTCCCTTTTCTATTTTAATGGGTAAAATGCAAAGCATTTGTTTAAAAAAAAAATGATCAAGGCTTAAAATAAATGCCGAGAGCCATGTAGATACGTGTGTAAAAGCAAAGCAGAGTCACACTCTTGGAAAAGAACCCAGAAAAAGCAAACCTCGCAGGGAGGAAGGGTGCCCGCTGGCTCCCGAAGGCGCCGGGGCCTGGGCTGTGCGTCCGCAGCGAAGCCGCGGTTCAGGTGGGATCGGGGGACCGCGCGCCGTGCCGCCACTTTTTTCTAATGGTCGGTCGTAGGGAAGGAAGAAATGTTACAAAACAGCAAACCCCCGGGAAGTTGGAGAGCCCAGCTCCCCCGGACGCGCGCCCCCGCCGCCCCCGCCGACGCCCCCAGCACCGCCTGCGGGACCCGCCTCCTCCCCTGACGGCCCCCTCCGCCCGCTCCGTCCAGCCCTGCGCCCCCCGGCCTTTCAGGAATCCACCGAGCGCCCCTGTGTCCACGGAGATCAACGCGGACGCAAAAGAGGTACGAGCACAGCAGCGGGGGAAACACTCCGGAGAGAATTCGCCCCCGCGATTAAATAGAGGCGAATAATTTTATCTTCAACTCCTTTACGCAGAGTCGTGTTTTCCCGAGTTTGTGATTTCATCTCATCTGTCTTTATAATTCAAGTCATAGCGCGCACACACACACACACGAAAATACTCTATGGTTCCCGTTTCACATGCAGGAATAATAATAATAATTTTTTAAAAAACAGGTCTAGGGTGGTTGCAGGGGGACAAAGAGAAGATTGATAAGCGGCTCAGGTCCGCGGGGTCGGCCTCCCGGTGCCAGTGCTGGGGCCTGTCACGTGCAGTTTCTCCCTGCGCCCAAGTTTGAAAGTTTTCTCTGCAGCACGGACACCGAGTCAGTAAGTACGGCGAGGTGTGTCACCATAGAAGGGGCATCTGGATCCGCTTTCCTGTGGGTTAACTGTTGAAGCGGTGGGCTAGCCGGGGCCAGCCCCCCCACCCCGGCCCCGCCGGTCCCCCCCGCTGCGCTGCCTCTCCCGGCTTCTCTCTCCCAGCCCACTTCCGTCCCTGCCTGGCTAATTAATCTGTGTCTAAATGGAACTGCAGTTGGCAGCCCCGCAGCAATGCCAAAGTCGAATAATCACTTGGACCTGAATCCGAGTTGTTTTCCATCCTTGACAACAAATAAGGCCACTCTGGGGCCTGCGGGCCAGGAGTTGAAATGAGTTTATAATTTGGCTTCCAGTCTCCCATTCTAAATATCCTTTTCTGCCTTTTCTGCATGCAGGGGTGGGGGGTGGGGTGGGGGGAAGCTTTGGAGGCTGGATCACCAGCATGGTCTTTATCGATATCCGTAATGAATATTCTTGGCCATCTAAGTAAGAGGGAAAGTCCACATCATTCAAAACCACACTTGTTTTAACAATGAAACTAAATAGGCTGTCGGCTCATGCTACCACATGATCAAATTAATAATCTAATTTGTTCTTCTCACTGCAGCAACTGGAAGAGAAATGCTGGGTTTTTTCATCCACACACAGAGGCCCCATTCATCCGTCCAGCCCCTGAGTGCCTGTCCTGGCAACGCCAGACTACAGGTTAGGAGTTACAGGACAGCCCTGCTTCTCCTCACCTCCTAGTAAAGCACACACAAACACTCGGCTCCTCGGCTCTGGGAAGCACACTGTCTCCTTGCAGTTCCAAACATCAGGTGCCCTAAGAAGGTGGTCATCTCTCTCTGGTAATAGAAAAGGAGAGATACAGGAAGGCAGAACCACTGGCGAGACTCCCTAGAGGTCAAGATGAGAGGGGAGGTGCCATCATGGAAAATCACTGGAGGTGAGGCACAGATACACAGAGGACAGGGGTCTGTGCAGCTGGGCTTCTCCCTTTAGGAAGATGGGAAGGGTTGTCACCTACTTGCCTGCCACGTGCCTGCCTCACACTGCAAGAGCTGCTCCCAGGGTGAGCTCCCCATCCCCACAGCGATGCCATGGGAGTCTGCAAAAACCTCCCCATTCTACAGATGGGGAAAATGAGGCTCAAAGGTGCTAAGAAGCCTCTCGGACAGATATATGGTAAAGCCAGGATTTTTCTGACTTCAAAACCAAAGCTCTAAAAAGAAAAAGAAACGCAAGCCTCAACTTCCTCAAGGATCCAACACGGTGGTCCTCATGGGTGGTTCTCCAACAGGTGGGTGGCTGCCAGCGGTAACCTGCAGACACGCAGCCTGCATCCGAAGACCCTCCCCAGACTCCTGAAGCCCTCATTATTCACAAGAAATCACAGTGACAAACTGCTCTTGGACAAGCCTTTCAGAGTATCGAAGACAGAGACAATAAGAATGCACTAAAAATAAAAGCTAAATCCAGAAAGCAACTGCAGGTACAAAGCAGAGACAAGCACCTTGCTTTGTCGAATTCAGAAACTAGTTCTCAAGGACATCCCTCAGGCTGAGTTCCAGGTCTGAGGGCTCCTCTCCAGTTATCTGATGCCCTGGTGCTCTCCTCAGTTTGGCATAGAGAGAGAGGATTATGGCAGGGCTTCCGTAGCCGCTCAACTTCTGGTTTTGGTAAAAAGTGAGCAGGAGAAGGCACAATGTGCATGAGAGTGGCTGGGAGAGGCTCCATGGGAAAACCACATACTCGGTTTTGGAAATTTCCCAGTTGGGATTTGAAAGGTTGGGAAGCTTGCCCCTGCCCAGCCCCCACAGTAACAGAGTTTGACATCCATCAATTAGCAGCACTCCATAAATAAGTCAGCTTTTAATCATGCCAAAGGAGATTGCCAAAAATCAACTATGGAAAAGAGCAGCTGAAAACAAGGACACTGAGGTCAATACCATTTTAACAATCTGGGAAGCCGTGCTGTTCAACATACAATGAGTAAGTTAAAGTTCCCAGGACTTCCAAAGAACGTCAAAGACACAGCTGGTCCAATGGGCTGCCTATAATCATCCAGGTACCTTAAGTTCCAAGGCTCCCTCACATTCATACATGTAAATCTAAATCTTTAATCCATCTAAACCACATCAGTATCAGACACATTGATTCCTGAAATATGAAAAATAAGACAAAACAAAAAAGCCTGCCTAACATAACAAACCAAAGCACCGATAGACTAGAAACATACCGGCCAACTCAAGCTGCCCAGTGGGATTTTTTTTGTGCACATGTGGATAATAATATACATGTTTTAAAATCTCGATGGTAGTGTTTTCATTTGTATTAATCAACGGAGTCCTCTGGGTAACTGCACTGGGAGATAGGGCAGACTTAGGGTCGGGAAGTACACAGCCAACTTCTAAAATTATCCGTCTCAAGAATGTTTCAGAAAAGAAAGTGCCCTTGGATGCTACACGTTACAAATGGCATGTTACTATATTCTTGACAAGATTCCTTCCACATTAAATAATTTTACTGAAAACAGTACATTTTAGGAAACACTTTAAAAGTCATGAGTTCTTCCTTCAAAACGCTGTCTTCTGTTATTCTGTCAAACGAACAACAGAGTCTCTGCGTCCTGGTCTTGTGTGTAAAGACGCAGACCGAATGAGATGAGGATGTGTTGTTGTTCAGTCGCTCAGTCGTATCTGACTCTTTGTGACCCCTTGGACTGTAGCCCACAAGGTCCCTCTGTTCATGGGATTCTCCAGGCAAGAATACTGGAGTGGGTTGCCATTTTCTCCTCCAGGGGATCTTCCCAAGCCAGGAATCAAGCTCAGGTTTCCTGCATTGGCAGGCGGATTCTTTACTGCTGAGCTACCAGTGAAGGAGATGATGCCCCTTTCTCATTCCTAATCCTGCCTGTGAAGCAGCCATCCTCACTTTCTTCACTTCAATTTATCACTCTGATAAACAGTGATAAGCACAGATCAGTTCAGTTGAGTTGCTCAGTCGTGCCCGACTCTTTGCAACCCTGTGGACTGCAGCACACCAGGCTTCCCTGTCCATCATCAACTCCTGGAGCATGCTCAAACTCATGTCCGTTGAGTTGGTGACGCCATCCAACCATCTCATCCTCTGTTATCCCCTTCTCTTCCTGCCTTCAATCTTTCCCAGCAGCAGCGTCTTTTCTAATGAGTCAGTTCTTCACATCAGGTGGCCAAAGTATTGGAATTTCAGCTTCAGCATCAGTCCTTCCAATGAATTTTCAGGACTGATTTCCTTTAGAACTGACTGGTTGGATCTCCTTGCAGTCCAAGTGACTCTCAAGAGTCTTCTCCAACACCACAGTTCAAAAGCATCAATTCTTTGGCGCTCAGCTTTCTTTATAGTCCAACTCTCACATCCATACATGACCACTGGAAAAACCATAGCCTTGACTAGACGGACATTTGTTGGCAAACTAATGTCTCTGCTTTTGAATATGCTGTCTAGGTTGGTCACAATTTTTCTTCCAAGGAGCAAGTGTCTTTTAATTTCATGGCTGCAGTCACCATCTGCAGTGATTTTGGAGCCCCACAAAATAAGGTCTCACTGTTTCCACTGTTTCCCCATCTATTTGCCATAAAGTGATGGGACCAGATGCCATGATCTTAGTTTTTTGAATGTTGAGTTTTAAGCCAACTTTTTCACTGTCCTCTTTCACTTTAATCAAGAGTTCTTCTTTGCTTTCTGCCATAAGGGTGGTGTCATCTGCATATCTGAGGTTATTGATATTTCTCCTGGCAATCTTGATTCCAGCTTGTGCTTCATCCAGCCCAGCATTTCTCATGATGTACTCTGCATATAAGTTAAATACACAGGGTGACAATATACAGCCTTGACGAACTCCTTTTCCTATTTGGAACCAGTCTGTTGTTCCATGCCCAGTTCTAACGATTGCTTCCTGACCTGCATACAGATTTCTCAAGAGGCAGGTCAGGTGGTCAGGTATTCCCATCTCTTTAAGAATTTTCCAGTTTGTTGTGGTCCACACAGTCAAGGCTTTAAAGCAGAAGCAGTCAACACAGCAGTAGATGCTTTCCTGGAACTCTCTTGCTTTTTTGATGATCCAACAAATGTTGGCAATTTGATCTCTGGTTCCTCTGCCTTTTCTAAATCCAGCTTGAACATCTGGAAGTTCACAGTTCACAAACTGTTGAAGCCTGGCTTGGAGAATTTTGAGCATTACTTACTATGCTATGAACAGAACTGCCAAGGTGATGAGCAAGATTATGTTGCTAAATCATTTGAAGTCTCTTTTAAAATGTATAGGTCTAATGTTGCCTTAAAGGGTATCAAGTATAAGTGTATTTCCTTAAATTTCAAGCATTTACAAAGTGCCTCCCACCCTAGTCTGTGGGGTCCCCGTGAGGGCCCTGTGTGGACCGTCTCCTATACTGTCAACGTGAAAACTGCTAATGCAAGGAAATACATTAGTATTCATATGATTACTATGATTCATATGCTAAATAGAGTAAAAAATAATATGCTATTAGAGCATCAGAAAAAACAGGCTAGAAGTGGAGGGAATCAGAGTTACCGCCAATCTCTAGAAAAGAGACTAAAGTGCTCTCTTTGCCATTGATGGTGAGCCCAATCACACATCTTTCTCCTACGTCAGTTGGGATACAGACAGACAGCTGATGTGCGAGCTAAGTTACTTCAGTCATGTCTGATCCTTTGTGACCCCATGAACTGTAGCCCGCCAGGCTCCTCTGTCCATGGGATTCTCCAGGCAAGAATACTGGAGTGGGTTGCCATGCCCTCCTCCAAGGGATCTTCCTGACCCAGGGACTGAACCTAAGACAGCTGATGCACCTTTATAAAAGAGAGCTCCTTCTCAGCAGAGTCTGCAGTTACACTCACACGCCCTCTCTGAAACCCCTCTGGGGCAGCCCTGCCCTTCTGAGACGCTGCAGCTGCCAGGCATGTGCTGACATCACAGATGCTAGTGAGGGAGACCTGTAGCACTCAACCCTGGGCACAGTGTGGGATTCGGGTTTTCATCTGTTCTGGACTGTGTTGAAGTCCTAATCCCAATACGTTGGTATTTGGAGATGGGGTCTTTGGGAGGTAGTTGGGTCATGAGGGTGCTACACTCTTGAGTGGGATTAGTGCCCTTGTGAAATGTAACAAGAAAGCTAGCTTGCTTTTTTTTTTTTTTTTTTCGCTTTGTGAGGACACAGTGAGAAGTCAGCTGTCCACATCCCAGAAAAAGGCCCTTATCAGAACCAGACCATGCTCACCCTGTGACCTTGGACTTCCAGCCTCCAGAACTGTGAAGAGCAAATGACTGTTGTTGATGAGCCTCCCAGTATGTGTTTGGGTGTTTTGTTACAGCAGCCTGGACTAAGGCATCATCTTAAATGTGTTACTATGAGACCTTAGGCAAGTCCATAACGTCTTAGTCTGTATTTCCAAGTCTGGTTGGATCGGGCCAGTGGTTCTCGATGAAGGAGGGTGGTCTTTATCAGCTGCCTCCCTTCCCCACTAGGATTCCATCAGTGGGGGAGATACATACATCCCAGAGAGAAACAAACAGCACAGATGAAGGGAGATGAGCAGGACAGCACCTGGACTTGGATGCAAAGATGAAGGAAGGAGCTTTAAAAAGCAGAAGCTCTTTCAAGACTTAAAGGTACAGCCTCCTGAGTATAATGATTTTACCAGACTAGATGATAATGAGTAACCTGACCATCAAAAGCATGGGTTTGTCCATTAACCAAACATCACACCTCACAGAACTGACAGAGCCAGAAGCACAGCTCTCCGTTCAACAGAATAAACTCACCCCCAAAGAAGACAAGATGCTCAGAAAGAAGAGCGCTCAGATGCAGTGCCCCAGGGAACACGGACCCCTCCACAGGGCAGCTCAGAGACAGCAAATCCCACCTTCCAGCACCAAACACTCCAACACACCAGCCCCAACGCAACAGGGGCAGGAACACTGAGAGGGCCCACGTAGAAAATGCATGTGTGGCTCAGAAATCCCTGGTCTACCCTAGTTCTGCCATTAAGTTACTGTGTGACCTTGGGCTGGTCACCAACAAAATGAAAGTTTGGATCAGATCATCTCTAA
Organism: Bubalus bubalis; assembly: GCF_019923935.1. Lineage (NCBI taxonomy): Eukaryota > Metazoa > Chordata > Mammalia > Artiodactyla > Bovidae > Bubalus > Bubalus bubalis. The sequence continues at coordinate 7,571,310 of NC_059157.1, forward strand.
GGTACCTTCCAGCACAGACTGTAACTGAATTACTTTTTATTGTGTTCCATAAAAGTCTATCTTGCTCCTAGAATCCCTGCAGCATCGTTAAGGTCAGTATATACATCTCCATTTATGGGCTCAGTTTTTTAAATCACTGCATTCCCAGGGTTCCCAGGACAACCATCCAGAACACAAGGCTGAGGTGCAGAATGGGTGAAGTTTGTTTTTTCTGGCTTCTTGACAATTCCCTCTGGCTAAATTCTACCCACAACACTGCCAAGTCTCTAGCACTTCTGGCACTGAGGGTTGATCTATAGTATTCACAGGGCTCGTGACACAGTGACAGATGAAGAAATTAAATCTTTTTCCAAACTTGAACAGGTATTCTGAATGGTAATTTTTATCTTGCCCCTTCCCAGATGCAGAAATGTCAACAGTAGAGAGATACTATGGTGTTGGCAAAGAACATTAGAAAAATGGACTTGCCTCCCAAATGATCTCTTATTATCTTGTAAATATATTATTTTTTGCTGTAGCCATTTTTTTTTTAGTTTACTTCATGTTATGCTCCAGCTGCAAGGAAATTGAGAACATACTGTCCATATTTTCAAAAAAAAAAGACTTAAACACCAACATAAGAAATATTTCACCATGAAAATGAAAACTATGTGTAAATATTTATAGAACTGAATTTATTCAATCAATGTTTTGGGTCAGGCCAAGGGATGGATGCTTTTTTTTTGTACCTGAGAGTCAGCAAGACAGGAAAAAATTGTAATCTCGATGTTCAAATAAATAGCAATACTATTTATAGATATCAATTTTTAAAATATGCATACAGAGTACAATGGGTGTTACTCTCAAGAAATCTACAATTTCTGTATACTACTTACTACATATACCAGATAACAACAAAATGAAAAGTAAGAATGAGAAACAGAGATATTTAACCCAATAAATATTTTTAAAATCATTAAAATATGTTTTCATTTCATGCCATGTCCAGTTAAGTGAGACAGGGGTAAAGAGTAAACAAAAAATATTGGGAGTAATCAGCAGTAAAAAGGAATGAACTATTGGTCCATGTAGGAGTAAGAATGATAATCATGCAGAGGGAAAGAAGCCAGACAAATAGAAAATACACTGTATGATTCCATAATATAAAATTCTAGCAGGTCAGAGTTTGCCTGGAGGTGGGCATAGAGGGTCGGGGGGGGCCAGGAGAGGCAGGATGGTGGGATTACCAAGGGGCAGATGGAAACTCTCCTTGTGATGTATATATGATCACTATCTTGATTTGGGGGGTGGTTTCATGTGTGTATTAAAACTATAGCATTGAAACATGTATATTACCATATGTGAAATGGATCCCCAGTCCAGCTTTGATGCATGAGACAGGTGCTCAGGGCTAGTGCACTGGAACGACCCTGAGGGATGGGATGGGGAGGGAGGTGGGAGCGGGGTTCAGGATGGGGAACACATGTACACCCATGGGTGATTCGTGTCAATGTATGGCAAAACCACTACAATATTGTAATTAGCCTCCAATTAAAATAAATAAATAAATTTTTGTAAAAACGAATCAAGTTGTATACTTAATTTTTTTATATTACCTCTGAAGTTGGAATGCCTCTTTTTCAAAATATTTATTTACTTGGCTGCACCAGGTCTTCGTTGCTGCACACGGGACCTTGGAGCCTCGATCTCTGTCGCAGCATGTGAGATCTTCCAGTCATCAGTGAGAACCCTTGGTTGCAGCATGTGAGATCTGGTTCTCCGACCAGGGATGGAACCTGGGTCCCCAGCTCTGGGGCTATGGAACCACCAGGGAAGCCCGTGTATACTTTAAATGTGTGAGTTTATTGCAGAGTAATTACTGAATAGACAAAAATAGGGAAAAATTTTTTAAAGACTGAGTAGTTATATTTTGAGGCAATTAAGATAGTTGTTGGATGAAAAGCTATAGAAAACAACATGCTAGACTAGAACCCATAAAAGCCTCCAGAAGCAAGATTTCTGATTGTTGCTTATACACACACACATATAAACATAGTTTTTTAGTTCCTTAGTATTTTTGACAGAAATAGTTCTAACTACCCTTAGAGTTACAGTAACAATTGCTAATATTTACTGAGCACTTATAGACCAGGGCTTCCCAGGTGGCACAAAAGGTAAAGAACCCGCCTGCCAATGCAGGAGACACAGGTGTGATCCCTGGGTCAGGAAGATGCCCTGGAGTAGGAAGTGGCAACGCACTCCAGTATTTCTTGCCTGGAAAATTCCATGGACAGGTAAGTCTGACGGGCTACAGTCCATGGGGTTGCAAAGAGCTGGGCATAACTGAGTGCATGTACACTCTAGACCAGGCCCCAGTCTTACGGACTGAGCCACTTGCTCCTCACCTAAGGAACCTAAGGCATAGGCACTGCCTATCATGATGAGGATATCAAAGTTCAGAGAAGTTAAGTATCTTGCTTCACATCCTTCACCAGCCCAGAGGTAGAGCTAGGTATAAATCCAGGTTGAGCTTCTGAAACTAAATCTCTCCCTCTGCTAGACACACAGAATTCTAGACCAAGGCTGTGGGTCACGATTTGCTGACTCACACCTCTGATGGCTTAAAGAAACTCTGTACGTGAAACAGCTACATTTCTAAGTCTGAAGGCTATTCAGAAAAGTCAGTAATGAAGCAGTGGTGGGAGGGAGGGGAACTGCAGTGGGGAGCAGGGGAAATCACGCCCAGAGATCAACAGATTTGGGTTCGGCTGTGTCCTAGGTGATGACTATACACTTGGGCAAGCCATTTCTCTTCCCGGAGTCTTTCCTCTTCAGTAAGATCAAGGGTTTGGACTAATTGATTCCTAAGACTCCTTCCAGCTTGGTGATTCTGCCAGTTCTCTTTGGGATAATACCCCTTGCATTTTGTAACTGGAGTAAAAAATTTTCCATGACACAAACATATTTCCAATACAAAGCTTCCTCCATTCTTTAAGATAACCTGGATCTCTCCCACACCTCGCAAATTCCTTCATTATTCCCAAAGGCATTCTGTTCCCAAGGGACCACCCTAAGGGAAAGCCCAAGGAAAAGGAGAAGGGTCCCCCAATCAGAGCCCGCCATGTTCTCCTATGCACACTAACAATCTTTTTCACTTTGAAAACTCGACAACGTTGATTTGGGAGGTGTGGCCGAGATGCTAGGGTAGGGAAATCCTGAGCTCATCTATTGCCGCGGACACATCAAAATTACAGCTATTTACAGAGCAACTATCTATGAGCATGAACTAAGGAGCAACAGGAAAGATTTTCTACAACTAAATATACATCAAAAGAACCTCGAGGAGATGGGTCGGAGGTCGGAGACACGGTACAGTCAAGACCTGTACACCTGGTGGATAACCACAATTGCAGAGGCTCTCCCCCACAATCGAGGGGTCCAAGCCTCACACTGCATTCCTCATGCCAGCTGCAATGGAAAGACAAGCCCCCAGAATGTCTGGCTCTGAAGGCCAGTGGGGCACATGTGGCAGAACCTGTCAGCCAACCGAGGACAGCCCCGCCCACCAGCCCCACCCCCACCCCGAGAAGTCAGCCTCATCCCAGCAGAAGAGCCCCCAGAGCAAACACAGGGGCACTCCAGAGCATGCTGCCCTGGTGAGGCGCATGCACTGCTCTCCCCAGGACATTTCCTGAACAAAAGAATAGCTATATGTGCATTTATAACCGAATCACTGTACTATACACCTCAAACTAATACAACATTGTAAATCAACTGTACTTCAATGAAAAAAATTTTTTAAATCTACATAAATAAATGTGAGGACAGTTTAGAAGACCTCTGAGACAACTCAAGCATATTAACGCTAACATTCTAGGGGCCCCAGAAGAAGAAGAGAGAGAAAGGGACAGAGAATTTATTGGAAGAAATAATAGCTGAAAAATTCACTAACCTGGGAAAAGAAATTAGACATCTAAGTCCAGAAAGGAAGCACTGAGAGTCCCAAAGAAGATGAACCCAAAGAGGTTCCCACAAAGACATACTGTAATTAATAAGAATTAAAGATAAAGAGGGGATCCCAAAAGCAATAAGAGAAAAGCAACTTGTTATATAGAAGGGAACTCCCCTAAGACTATCATCTGACTTTCCAGCAGAAATTTTTCAGGTCAGAGGGACTGACACAATATATTCAAAACATAAGAAAAAAAAAGAATACTATACCTGGCAAGGGGCTTCCCAGGTGGTTTTAGTGGTAAAGAACCCACCTGCCAATGCAGGAGACATGGGTTCGATCCCTGGGTGGGGAAGATCCCCTGGAGGAGGGCATGGCAACCCACTCCAGTATTCTTGCCTGGAGAATCCATGGACAAAAGAGCCTGGTGGGCTACAGTCCACAGGGTCACACAGAATTGGACATGACTGAAGTGATGTGGCATGCATACCTGGCAAGCCTATCATTCAAGTTTGAGAAAGAAATAAAGTTTTATGGACAAAAAAAAGGTAAAGAGTTCAACACCACTAAACTGGCTTTGCAGGAAATGCTAAACTTCTCTAAGCAGAAAAGACCAAAATTAGACAAAAGAAAATGAAAACACAATGATCCAAAATCAGAGAATATATCAAAAGCAGTTCTGAAAGGTAAGTTTAGAGTGATAAAACCTACCTTAGGGAACAAGAAAAAAAAATCTCAATAAACAACCTAAACGTACACCTAGAGAAACTAAAAAAAGAAGAAAAAACAAAACCTAAAGTTAGTAGAAGGAGAGAGAGAGGAAAAAAAAAAAAAAAAAGATCAGAGCAGAAATAAATGAAATAGAGACTAAAAAGCAAAAACAATAGAAAAGATCAGTGAAAGTAAGAACTGATTCTCTGAAAATATAAACAGATTGATAAGCCTTTAGCCAGATTCATCAAGGAAAAAAAAAGGGAGAGGGCCCAAATCAATAAAAACAGAAATGAAAAAGAAGTTACAGCCAACACCACAGATATACAAAGAATCATAAGAGGGTACTATAAACAACTACACACCAGTAAAATGGACAGCCTGGAAGAAATGGACGAATTCTTAGAAATGCAAAATCTCCCAAGACTGAACCAGGAAGAAATAGAAAATATGAACAGATCAACTGCTAGCAAGAAAATTAAATTGGTAATTTTAAAAACTCCCAATAAGCAAAAGTGCAGGACCAGACAGCTTCACAGATGAATTCTACCAAACACCTATCCTTCTCAAACTATTCCAAAAACCTGAACAGAAAGGAAGGCTTTCAAACTCATTCTACCAGGCCCACATCACCCTGATAACAAAACCAGACAAAGATACCACAACAAAAGAGAAAAGTACAGACCAATATCACTGATGAACATAGATGCAAAAATGCTCAACAGAATATTAGTAAATCAAATTCAACAATACATTAAAAGGATCATACACCATGATGAAGTGGAATTTACCTGAGGATATAAGATGGCTCAATATCTGCAAAGCAATTAATGTGATACATTACATTAGCAAATTGAAGAATAAAAATTATATGATCATCTCAATAGATGAAGAAACAACTTTTGACAAAATTCAACATCCATTACAATAAAAACTCTCAACAAAGTGGCATAGAGGGAGGATAACTCAACATAACAAAGATCATATACAGTAAGCCCATAGCTAGCATTATTTGCATTGGTGGAAAACTGAAAGCATTTTCTCTAAGATCAGGAACTAGATAAGGATGCTGACACTCAGCACTGTTACTCAACATAGTACTGGAAATCCCAGCCACAGCAATCAGAAAGGAAAAAGAAAGGCACCCAAACTGGAAAAGAAGTAAAACTCACTGTTTGCAGATGACTATATATAGACTACAGATAGAAAATCCTAGAGCTGTTAGAATAAATGAGTTCAGTACAGTTGCAGGCTATAAAATTAATATACAGAAACCTATTGTTATTTCTATAACAAACTATCAACAAACTGTCAGAAAGAGAAACAAAGAAAATAATCCAACTCACAATTGCATCAGAAAGAATAAGATACCTAGGAATAAGTCTAATCAAGGAGGCGAAACACCTGTACTCAGAAAACTGTAAGACCCTGACAAAAGAAACTGAAGGTGACCCAGACAGACGGAAAGACATGCATCCTCGTGGACTGAAAGAATACTGTTAACAAGAGCATACTGCTCAATCTACAGATTCGACCCAATTTCTATAAAAAATTCCAATGGCATTTTTCAAAGAAGTAGAATATTTTTCACAGAACTGACTTCAGACTACACTACAAAGTTAGAGTAATAAAAATGGTGTGGAACTGACACAAAAACAGACACATAGTTCAAAAGAACAGAAAAGAGTCAGACATATATCCATATTCATATGGCCAATTGGCCTATGACAAAGGGGTCAAGAATATACAATGAAGAAAAGACAGCGTCTTCATTGAATAGTAGTCGGAAAACAGGACAGTGACAGGCAAGAGAATCAAACTGAACTAGTTTCTCGCAAAATGTACAAAAATAAATTCAAAATGATTAAAGACTTACATGCAGGACATGAAACCATCAACCTCCTAGGAGAAAACATAAACAATATGATCTTTGACATCAGTCTTAGCAATATACTTTTGATATGTCTTCTCAGGCCAAAAAATAAAAGTAAAAATAAACAAATGGAAATACAGCAAACTAAAAAACTCCTCCACAGTTAAGGAAGCAATCAATAAAATGAAAAGGCAGCCTACTGAATGGGAGAAGATATTTGCAAAGGATAAATCTGATTACAGTTCTCATACAAGTCAACATCGAAACAAACAAACCTGACTGAAATATGAGCAGAAGACATGAAAGCCATTTTTCCAAGAAGATACGCAGATGGCCAGAAGACACATGAAAGGATGCTCAGCATCACCAATCATCAGGAACTGCAAACCAAAACCACAGTGAGATAACGCCTCATGCCTGTCAGGATGGCCATCATCAAAAGCACCAGGAATAACAAGATGTGGAGAAAAGGAAATCCTATACACTGCTGGAGGGAAAGTAGTTGATACAGCCAATGTGGAAATCAGCATGGAGATTCCTTGAAAAAATAAAAACAGAACTGCCATATAATCCAGCAATTTCACCTGTAGGTTTTTACTCAAAGAAAATAAAAACAGCAATTCCAAAGGATATATGCACCTTTATGTTCACTGCAGTATTGTTTACAATAGCCAAGACATGGAAGCAACGTACATGTCCATTAGAAGATGAAAGGATAAAGCAGATGTGAAGGTGAAAGTCGTTCAGTCATGTCTGACTCTTTGTGACCCCATGGAACAGTCCATGGGATTCTCCAGGCCAGAATACTAGAGTGGGTAGCCTTTCCCTTCTCCAGGGGATCTTCCCAACCCAGGGATCGAACCCAGGTCTCCCACATTACAGGCGGATTCTTTACCAGCTGAGCCACCAGGGAAGCCCAAGAATACCAAAGTGGGTAGTGTATCCCTTCTCCAGCAGATGTTCCCAACCCAGGAATCAAACCGGGATCTCCTGCACTGCAGGCAGATTCTTTACCAGCTGAGCTACCAGGGAAGCCCAAGAAGGTGTGGTGTATATCCAATACAAAATACTACTCAACCACACACACAAAAATGAAATCTTGGCATGTGCACCAACCTGGATGGATCTAGGGAGTATTATGCTGAATAAAATGAGTCAGAAAAAGACAAATACTACATGATTTCACTTATATGTGGAATCTAAAAAAAAAACAAAATAAAACAAAGCAAAATGAAAGCAGACTCCTAGAGACACAGACCAAACGGGTGGTTGCCAGAGGGAGGGGAGCGGGGGATTGGGCGACATAGGTGAAGGGGATTAAGTGGTACAAACACGCAGTTATATTAGTCATATAATGAATAAGCCACAGCAATGCCACACAGCACATACGGAAGATGGTCCATAACACCGTGATGACTGCATGTGGGGACAGATGGGCCCTGCACTCACTATGGTGAGCATTTCATGACGGAGGCAAATGTCGAACCATTATGTGATTGTGAAGCTAACATCACATTGTACCCTGACTATATTTCAATTAAAAAATAAAAAATATCATTTTTTTTTAAGTTGGTTTGGGCTTTCAGGTGGTGAAAAGGAGGCGTCCCATGGCCCAGAGCTCATTCCATTCTCCCTGTAAAGCTTCCAACATCCGAGATGATCCAAAGTACTGGGCATGTTGTGGCCATGGGGCCAGAATGCATTTATCTCCATTCCCCTCGGCTATTCTCTCTTTGCACTAAAAACACATCATTTTCTCTTTTTAAATGAAGGATTTTTGTGACCCTCTACGGAGATATAAAAAATAAGAGCAACAAAATAAGGCAATTGTAAACCATTTCAGCATCTATAAAACCGTCTCCTTTGTCACAAAATAAAAGAAGGAAAAGCAGCTGGAAAAAGATGCGACTGACAAGAAACCAGATATCCCTAAAAACAACTTCTCCCTGAGTTTTCTTCTCTGTATTGAGGGTTTCAGCTGCCTTGAACATTATCTCTGGGAAAAGTACTTCTCAAGTGTGATAACTACGGTCATGATGCATTGGTGAGGCAAACTTAAAAATTAGAGGAAGCATAATGACTATTTTTCTCTAATTCCACCTGTCTTTCTGCCCTACGTTTTTATTCTGTGGTTCATACACTCTTCATAGATGTCCTGTTCTATCTCAGAACATATAGTTTATATTTTTATGGACCCATTTAGCAATCACTGCAATGGCAACCCACTCCAGTACTCTTTCCTGGAAAATCCCATGGACAGAAGAGCCTGGTAGGCTGCAGTCCATGGGGTCTCAAAGAGTCGGGCACGACTGAGCAACTTCACTTTCACTTTTCACTTTCATGCATTGGAGAAGGAAATGGCAACCCACTCCAGTGTTCTTGCCTAGAGAATCCCAGGGACGGGGGAGTCTGGTGGGCTGCCATCTATGGGGTCGCACAGAGTCAGACATGACTGAAGCAACTTAGAAGCAGCAGCAGCAGCATACTACAATAACAGAAATTAAAATCTAGATCACCTTTGGATTTCCCTGGTGGTCCAGTGGTTAAGAATCCAGCTGCCAGTGCAGGGGACATGGGTTTGATCCCTGGTCTGAGAAGATTCTACATACGGCAGGGTAAGTAAGCCCGGGAGTTGGTGATGGACAGGGAGGCCTGGCGTGCTGCAGTCCATGGGGTTGCAAAGAGTCGGACACGACTGAGTGACTGAACTGAACTAAGCCCACGCGCTACAATGGCTGGAGCCCACGCGCCCAAGGGCCTGAGCTCTGCAACAAGAGAAGCCCCCGCAGTGAGAAGCCCATTCACTGCAACTGGAGAGCAGCTCCCACTCACCGCAACTAGAGAAGGCCCCCAGGCAGCAACAAAGACCCAGCGCAGCCAAAAATATTAATTAACAAAAAAATATAGATACCCTCTTTCTCACACAAAACTCGAGATTTACAAAGCTCACTTCTGACCTTTGTCATTGCAGGCAACGGTTTACGTGGCTGTGTTCGGATATGCACACCATTTTCTAACTTTTTGCCTGAATTCTCCATGTATCTACTAGGTCCTGGTATCTGTCGTTTTAAAAGGACAAATATTCCACTGTATCACTGAAATGGTTTCATTAAGCCATCTTTGAGCTAGTTGTTTCCACTGTTATAATTCAGTCAAGCATTTTTAAATAAATAAATTTTGTTTATCCTTTGGAGCTATTTCCTCAGGCTGTAATTTGAAAAGTGGGATACCAGCTTAAAGACCATAATCAGCTGCATGACTTTTATTATAAGTTGCCAGGGGCTCTCTTCAAGAGGTATTACCAATTTGCAACATCACCAGAAAAATATGAGTTTAGCTTTTCCTTCATAGTCTTTTTAACACTAGGCTTTCTGGGTTTTATTTATTTTGGGGTGATTTCAAAAGATGGATGTAAAGTCTCTTAGCTCTTTGAATCTGTCACACGTCTGTTTAAAACTCTTACTGCCTCTTCTTGAAAATAGATATTGATCACCTACTACATGCCAGGAGCCTTCTGCGCCCTATAACTCACTTAGTACCCCTGACTGCCGCATAATGTAGACACTAGAAAGTTCATTTGCACTAAAGAAACTGACTTTCAAAAACATAAATAATGTGCACAAGATTCAAAAGCTGGTAATTGATGACAGGATTCAACTTCATTATCTACTTGCTGTGAATTCTCCATACACCATCCTGTCTCATAACCACAACCTTTAAACATCTTGCTTGTTTTTCTTCTGTCTCTCTTTTTGGTTTATTTATCCTGTTTATCAAGGCATAAGACACGCAAGTAAAGTGAGGAAGTTGTCTTCCTCTTAAAGGCACAGCCAGCGCAAATCGAAGACTCATACATGATGTAACCCCCACACAGATCAAAACACAGAATCTTTTACCAACCTGAGATCTCGTCTCTGCTTTTTAAACACAGATCGGTTCTACATAGGCCCTGGTACTGAAGCTATGCAAACAGCAGTTTAATAAACTCTGTTGAATCATAGAAGGTTGAAATGTAGAAGTGACCTGAGAGATTATGTGTCCCAACTTCTTAAACTTGCAGATGTGGAAACTGAAGCCAGAAGCAAAGAGGCTTCTCCAGCATCTGATAACACAGGCTGTTTCTGCCACTCTGCCGATGCAGGCCTGGCCGGCAGCTTGCCACACCTTCCAGGGGAGGCAAGGTGAGGTGGCAAGGGAGCAGGGGGCACAGCAGAGGAAGGGCGTAGACAGAAGTTTTGGCTTTTTTTTTTCTTTATTTTAAATGAGGCTTCAAGTAACCAAAGGGTCAAATCACAGCACGCTGACCTTACTGTAAAACACTATTTTTTTTTCTTACATAAAAGTATCAACAGTTGACGTCAAATGAGACTGCAGGTCACAGCTGTCTATTGGAGGGGTAGACGCTTGTTTCAATCATGCTCCATTGCTCATGACTTCATTCCAACACCCTCTTTCACAAGAACTTTCAGAGCTAATTTGAGTCCATTTTATTTTTTGAAGCTATAAAATTGGCAACAGCAGGATAAAAACCGGATACGTGCCTTTCAAATCACTAGAAAGAAAACAAAAATACAATCCATATCACAAAAGCACAGGGAACAAGAGGCATAAAATGTTAAAAAAAATTATTTAACAAAGGATCAAATCTATGAAATATGACAATAAATGTGAATGGGTTAAACAGACCCCAAAAAAGGAAAAGATTTTTATCATCCAATTATATGCTATTTATAAGATGGGCCTAATACCAAATGACTCAAAATCAAACATAAAAAGAAGAGCACAGCGTGTCTAGAAAATACAAACAGAAAGAAGGGTTAGATGGCAATATTTATACCAAATAAAGCAGAAACTGGAGCAAAACAACAGTTAATAAAAAAAGACTATGTGAAAATTTTCAACCTCACTAACAGTAAAAATTCTACTTTTAAGAAGCAGTTTAGTTTATCAAACTGGTAAATATTTCTATCATTGAGTGTACAGACAAATAAACACATCCAGAAACTGCTATTAAGAAGACAACAGGAAAATGGTGAATACTCCATGGATATATATGATGGGATAAAATGTAACCCCAAAAATCAGATTTTAAAAATTTAATGAATGGCAATACACTCATTATACAGTACTAAGTAAAAGAGGCAGTGGGATCTCAATTTGTCTTAAATAAAACATACATGTGAGATATTTTTAAAATTAGAAAAAATATACCAAAATAACACTCATGCTAAATTAGGGTAGATCAATTTATTAGCTACTTTTCTTTTTAATGTGTCCAGTACTATATCTAAGTCATCTATTTTAATCCTTACAACAACCCTAAGAGATGGCAACTATTATCTTTTTTTTCCCCTGGCCACACTGTGCAGTACTCAGTACCTAGTTCCCTGACCAGGGATAGAACCCACATCCCCACCCCACACTGAAGTCCCCCTGGACCACCAGGGAATTACTTTTTACACTCAAGAATCTCTGGTGGCTATGGGGTCGAGAAGCTTAAACATCACTTTTTCATGGTAATCTCATCTCCAGTGATAATGTTGATAAGACAAGACTCTGGAGTTAAGACATATGCACGTTCAAACATCAGTATCACTACATATTAGCTACATGACTTTAGGAAAATCATTTAACTTTTTTGAGCTTCAGTTTTAAAATAGGCATACCAACAGTACTGACCTCATTGGATTGTTTTCAGCATTAAAAATAATAGTGTGTTCTTCAAAACTGTTAGTTCCTTCTTCACAGTATTTTCTACTTCAAATTTTAATAAGGCTTTCAGTAAACCAGGTCTTTGTGAGAAAATTGGATAAGATTTTTTATCATCTTGTCTAGCTATTTGTGAAAGATATACAGGGACAAAATTGGGACATTTGCAAAGATAAAACACCTTAACATTTTGAGTGCCTAATACGTTGCTGACAAAGGTCCGTCTAGTCAAAGCTATCTTTTTTCCAGTGGTCATGTATGGATGTGAGAGTTGGACTATAAAGAAAGCTGAGCACCAAAGAATTGATGCTTTTGAACTGTGGTGTTGGAGAAGACTCTTGAGAATCCCTTGGACTGCAAGGAGATCCAACCAGTCCATCCTCAAGGAAATCAGTCCTCAATCTTCACTGGAAGGACTGATGCTGAAGCTGAAACTCCAATACTTTGGCCACCTGATGCTAAGAACCAACTCATTGGAAAAGACCCTGATGCTGGGAAAGATTGAAAGCGGGAGAAGAAGGGGGACGACAGAGGATGAAATGGTTGGATGGCATCACCAACTCAATGGACATGAGTTTGAGTAAACTCTGGGAGTTGGCAATGGACAGGGAGGCCTGGCGTGTGGCAGTCCATGGGGTCACAAAGAGTCGGACACAACTGAGAGACTGAATTGAACTGAACTAAAACTGAAGATTCACGTATCATTGACTTAGCAATCCCACTCCTAAATATTTGCTCAACAGAATGTTGCTCAACTGAACTGAATATTAGCAACTGGTCTCTCAGGTATTATTTCAGCTCACATATCTTGGGCTTTCTTATCTATTCAAGCACATCAACATGCACACCCCCGCAGAATCACTCTCTCACATGACTCTATCTCCTTTTTTAACACCACCAGGGTCTAATGGCATCTAAATATAGTTATTACTGAGTAAAGGAATGAATGGTCCCTATAATCCTACAATAGCTTGGACAGAGAGGCTGACCTTGCTTTTACAAGCAAAGCACCTAGGTTTACATAGGTAAACCCACCTGTGTGTGTTAGCACAGTTCATGAGACCTAATCAAACAAGCTCTAAGTTCTTCCTCTTTCTATTTCATCTTGCATGCTCTACAGATTTTGAGAGCTTCCAAGGTGATGCAGTGGTAAAGAATCCGTCTGCCAATGCAGGAGAAGCAGGAGAAGTGGGTTCAATCCCTGAGTTGGGAATGTCCCCTGGAGGAGGAAATGGCAACCCACTCCAGTATTCTTGCCTGGAGAATCCCATGGACAGAAGAGCCTGGAAAACCATAGTCCAAAAGGCTGCAAAGAGCCAGATGAGACTAAGCACGTCCCTATTAAAAAAAAAAAAAAAAAAAAAAAAAAGAGGGCCTAAAGTCCAAGATAAAGAAAAAGATGGCATGAGAGGACTTTGCTTCCTTAAATGAATTCAGGCATCCTGACTTCCTGATACAGAAAAACCCCATCCCAGGGCGCTAGCAAGGGAGTCAGAAAAAGACTTCTTATACTGGATGAGAACTCGGAGACTCTGAGCACCTTCTGGCTCTATAACAATGATGTTCAGAGTTTTCTTCCAAGGACTGACTAGTTTTTAACTAGAATATAGAATGGGTTGATTTTCTTCTTTCTTGCAGGCTCTCCAAATGAACATAAAATAAGCAAACTGATAAACAATAAACAAGGCAGTAACCCAGTTCAACCACCCACTTGGTTCACAAATCTGTGCTGCAAAGACAGATCTGCCAGCGTTAGAAACGAGAACGTGCAAGTTCTCACGGGTAATTCTGAACAGCAGTTCCAAACGTATTTTAAGCAAAGGCAGTCTCCTGGGAACAGCCTCCTGGATATCGTCAACGAATTACTTTGCATTCATTTTGATGTACATATTTTACATGTGAGGGTGTCTTAAAATAAAATTGTACTGATTTATGTTACCATGTCATTTATTCAACAATATGAAGCAAGAATAGACGAGCTCTTACAAGAGGGACTCAGTAGAAGTCAGCACGTTCCTATGCACTTACAATGAGACTTGTCCTCCCATCATGATTAGGAAATAATCAGAATTCCAAATCTTTCGAGAAGTTCTCTATCTCTGCACAATGTATACCCCAACCTTACAATCCATCGGCCATCAATGGATGGCCACAGCCCTGGAAGAACCCCAGCAATCGTGGTGCCCAATGTGCCCCACTCCTGGGAACCAGGGCCCAGGGAGGGGAACGTCCTGTCCAGTTCTTGACTGGCACGCTGTCCAAGCATAGCTGCATCTGTCACACCATCTGGTTTTTTCCTTCCCGCTGGATCTACATAATGTAATTATTACCACCACCCATTTTCTTCCACGTTGAACTCTTCACCTCAAAAGAAGCGAAATGTTTAATGGGGTGGGGAGCCGGTGGTTGAAACAGGCAAACCTCCATTTCCCACTCATCCCACAGAAACATGCCAACTGACCCCAAGGGCCCAGTTCTATGATGGGGCTACCGCCCTTGCTCTCAGGGAGCTCACCCTCCTCAGCTCCCCACCACCCCGAGTTCAGAAGGCTGTGGAGTCCGGGGGCATCGCAGGGGCTGCAGGAGCATCTAACCACATCTGAGCCACGACAAGCAGGTGGGAAGGAAGATGAGAGAAGAAATGGGAGAGAGGAATACAATCGTGAATGTGGCTGGGAGTGCGGACTCCCAGAGACCCCACAAGCGGGTGGGGAGGGTGGTGAGAAGGCTGGGAGTTTCCCTGAGGGAAGGAACCATGTCCAAAAGGCCATGGAGCCACTAACACAACTTAGTCAAAAGATGGAAGTGGTCCTATCTGTGTTTAAAACGCTCACTGCAGGGCCATGATGCAGCTAGGCTGGGGAGGAGGAGAGCCCAGGTGTGGAAACTTCCAGAAAGCTCCAGGAGTGGGGGCTGGGGGGACATCCAGGCAGGCAGTCAGGACAAGTGGTGGTTCTCATGCAGGTGAGGAAAACGAGGCAGCTCCTCGAACTTGTAGCTTTCTTCTTTTTCAAAACCCACGTTGTGTATCATTGACATGTTCACGCATGACCAAAACAAAATGGCCCTGTCCTCAGCCTCTAAACTTCAAGGAACACTAAGTTCTGATGATAGAAAGGGAAGCAGAGGCCAGCGAGGTTACTTGAAAGATAAAGGAGAAGCAGCACAGACTGCTGACCAGTCACCGGGCAGCAAGCGGTTACAGTCAGGTGAACCGGGGTTCGAATCCCAGGTTGGCCCCTTGAAACCTCGGTCAAGTGTTCCTAACTGGATCTCAGTTTTCTCACTCCTAAAAAGAGGGTAAGGATGGAACCTACCTAAGGAGCTGCACCGGGAGGTTGAAAGAAGGAGAAAGTGCCAAAGGCAGCACCTGACCCCCAAAGAGCGCTCATCACACAATCTCTACCATTACACAGTACAGAGGATTTCCCAGGCCTGGAAAAGAATAAAATTCTTCGTTTTAACATTAGCATTTACTGTTAAGACATCCTGAGCTCTGTGCACTGGGCAAGAAAGAGAACACAGACACCCCAGCAGGCGGCTACGGTCAGATGCTCCTTCTCGATTGCAAGGGAAGGCGCTCAGGTGGGGACCGGGAGGTGCTCCCACCCAAAACCTGCCAGCAGGAAGCAGGGAGTGCACGCCTAGAAGGCACAGTCACAGCAGAGGAGAGGAATTACCTGCTTCACATCTGAACAGACAAGCAGAGAAACCCAATGCTATAAGAATTTTTAAAAGTTTTAAAAATAGCAGAAAAACCTTGAGTGAGACCTGGGTAGTTTAGACAAAGGTGATAAGATTTCTAGTCCACCTTATGATAAAGAACATTGCATATTTTATTGTTACCTATAAATTGTGTATTAACACTCTACACCAGTAAAATTTACAAGTGATTTATGTACATAGGTATAAATATATATGCAATTCCTTTTTTCCCCAGATAGCTGGTTGTTAACAGGTCCCAGCACATCACTAGTTTCTCCAAAACTAGTTAAAAGCATCCTAATTGTATCTGCTGACTCAGCGATCTTCTGATGAAAGGGGACAGACGTTACTGACTTAAACACAGCAATTGCTTCCTTGTGTATTTCTTTACTAGAGTTTTCCCAGAACTTGGACTAGAAGTATTATAGCTTTGGCTCCTATATTTAGGTCTATGATCCATCTAGAGGCTTCCCAAATGGCGCTAGTGGTAAAGAACCGCCTGCCAATGCAGGAGACACAAGAGATGCAGGTTCAAGCCTGGGTCACGAAGATCCCCAGGAGGAGAGCATGGCAATCCACTCCAGTATGCCTCCCTGGAGAATCTCATGGACAGAGGATCCTGGCAGACTATAGTCCGTGGGATTGCAAAGAGTCAGACGTCACTTAGCTACTAAACAGCAGCTAGGTCCTTGTATTGGCCAGGAAACAGGAAAAGTACTCATCTGTATCAGCCTTTAAGAAGTCAGCCCTTGTCTAAGGCAACCACTAGAAGAACATAAAAGAATGTGTAACCCACAAGCCAAAGAAGAGAGGGAAAAAACGGAAAAGTAAAAAATACTTGGTTAAGAACAAGGCAAGAAAGAAGAGAAAGACGAACAAGAACAGGTGGGACAAATGGAAATCAGACAGTCAGATGGCAGCTTGAAACCCAAAGAGATCTTCAATTTTGTTAAAGGCAAAAAGACTAGTCCAATTACAAGACAGATTGATAAATTAGATGCACAATTAAACTTAACTATACTGCTTGTAAGAGAGGTACTTTAAACATAAGGATGCAAATGGTTGATGGTAATAGGCTTTTTAAAAAGATAAGAGCGTGCCAACACTAACCAAAAGAAAGCTGGAAGGGCTATGTTAATCCAAGTGGACTTTAAGGGAAAAATCACTGTCATCAGGCTAATATAGCAGTCTTATGTTTTGTATAAATGTAATAAATGTAATATTGCTTGAATCATACAAAGCAAAAAGTGAAGGAAATGAGGGACAGGTAAGCATAAGCACTTATCCATAATCACGGTGAAATATTCCAACACACATCTCTCAGAGGCTAGCAGTACGAACTGAAAAAATTCAAATTTTCTATCCTTTTGCTTTTAACATCTCTATGTCCTTAATGTAAAAAGTGTCTCTTATAAGCAGCATAAAGCTGGTCTGACACACTTTTTAATTGAACAACACTACAAACACTCTTCCACACCCAACAACTGTAGAACATGCCTCATTTTCAGCAGTAAACAGAATGTTTATAACAACTGACCTCCTGCTGGGCCAGAACGCAAGTCTCAGCAAATCTCTAAAGATGGAAATTACAGTGAGTGCATTCACTGATCACAGTGCAATCAAGCCAGAAATCAAGTAACAGAAATGAAAAAAAAAAAATCCTCCAGTGTCTAGAATTAACCAATAAATAATTGGTTAATTATTTTAAATAATTCATTCATCAAAAATTATTTAGAACTGAATGATAATGAAAATATAAATCCTTCCAGAAGGAAAAACTTCTAAGTCAAGAAGGCATCTTTTGAGACACAGATATAAAGAACAGACTTTCGGACTCTGTGGGAGAAGGCGAGGGTGGGTGATTTGAGAGAATAGCATTGAAACATGTATATTACCCTATGTGAAAGAGATCGTAAGTCCAGGTTTGATGCATGAGACAGGGCGCTCAGGGCCGGTGCACTGGCACGACCCTGAGGGATGGGGTGGGGAGGGAGGTGGGAGTGGGGTTCAGGATGGGGAACACATGTACATCCATGGCTGATTCATGTCAATGTATGGCAAAAACTACAATACTGTAAAGTAATTAGCCTCCAATTAAAATAAATTAATTTAAAAAAAGAAGGCATCTGAAAGTGGTGAACAGGCCTGCTTCCCTCCTGACATGCTGTCCTGAGATCTGTGACTTTTATTAATGGAGCACACACTGAGCCTCCACCTGAGAAGGGGCCCACCTCCCTCCTACGTTGAGGTCACTGGAGACAAACGGTTAAATGCCTCGGACACAGACCCTGGGCAGCCACTCCATGGAATATAAGAACCTTCTGTTTTACAGTGAGAAATGGTACCGTCTTTCCTCCCAGAGCCAAGCACTTCTCTCCCAGGAGAAGAATGCCCACGAGCACTAGACTGTCCAACCACCTCCTTGGCAGAGGAGACCCTCCTAGACTGTTGCTTCTGCCATTCTAATTCCCAATGGCCCTTATCCTTAAGAGACGATTATCTTGACTTTCACCTGAACACCTGAGCTGCCTTCTGGTGCTTGAGAATTACATAAGGCCACCAATACATACCAGAGAAGGGGATGGCACCCCATTCCAGCACTCCTGCCTGGAAAATCCCATGGGTGGAGGAGCCTGGTAGGCTGCAGTCCATGGGGTCGCTAAGAGTCGGACACAACTGAGTGACTTCACTTTCCCTTTTTACTTTCCTGCATTGGAGAAGGAAATGGCAACCCACTCCAGTGTTCTTGCCTGGAGAATCCCAGGGATGGAGAATCCCAGGGACAGGGGAGCCTGGTGGGCTGCCGTCCATGGGGTCGCACAGAGTCGGACACGACTGAAGCAACTTAGCAGCAGCAGCAGCAGCAGCAACCAATACACACACCTGGACTTCCCTGGTGGCTCAGACAGTAAAGCGTCTGCCTATAATGCGGGAGATCTGGGTTCAATCCCTGGGTTGGAAAGATCTCCTGGAAAAGGAAATGGCAACCTACTCCAGTGTTCTTGCCTGGAAAATCCCATGGATGGAAGAGACTGGTAGGCTACAGTCCATAGGGTCACAAAGAGTCGGACACAACTGAGCGACTTCACTTTCTCTCTTTACCAATACATAAAACTCTCACACATATTCCAGTTTGAAAAGAAAGTCTATAATCACAAATGAATATCTTGTGTTATAGCCTCTGACAAAATTACCTGCATGCTTCATAATGTATTTCCTGTAGCTCAATAAAAATGAAGCATTCACAGAAGTATAATAAATATAATATTCAAAAGATAATTTTGTTTTACACTTCTAAATATCCATCAGTATATTAATTGGAGTAATTACCACTCACCCATCCCTTTAAATCTCAGTGGTTTAAAACAACAAAGGTTTAGTTCTCTTCCAAATCACCACCTGCTTGCTGCAGTGTCATCTGAGTGTCAAACAGCCAGAAGCAACACAGACGCACACAGGGAGGTCGGACCAGACCAGGCCAGACTTGGCCTCTCAGTCCGGAAGTGACACACCCTGGCCCTGCTCACATTCCATTGGCCAGAACCTGTCACATGACCCTACCCAGATCCCAAGGGGCAGGCAAGGGTGGTCTCCCAGTGATCAAGAGGAAAGTGAAGTGGTTTGTTGAACAGGTGATACTGTTCTTGTCTCAAATGCACATCAAACTTCCCAGTTCATTAAGGAGGAAGGAGGAAGGAAGTGGTCTTCACTGATGTGGGTACCAACTTCACACACATCATGTTTAAACAGAAAGGAGACTTGGGAACCAGATGTGTTATTCCCATTTTATAGATGGAGAAAGCAAAGCACAGAGCTAATAAACAGGCGAGTGAGAAGCTGACCCCACATCTATGACTCCATGGTCATGTGACTTCTCAATCAATCTCAGTCTTAGGTGGATCCAAGTGTGGCCCACAGCCTCCCTGCATCAGAGTCATTGAGGTGCCTCTTCAAATTGTGGGATCCTGAACAATAAACAAAATGAAAAGACAACCCACAGATCAGGAGAAAATATTTGCCAATGATGTGACCAATAAGGGATTAGTCTCCAAAATTTACAAACAGCTCATGACAGTAGTATCAAAACAAACAGCCCACTCAAAAACTGGGCAGAAGACTTAAAATACACATTTCTCCAAAGAAGACACACAGATGGCCAACAGGTACACGAAAAGATGTTCAACATCACTAATTATTAGAGAAGTGCAAATCAAAACTACAATGAGATATCCCCTCACACCAGCCAGAAAGGCTATCACCAAAAAAAAAAAAAAAAAAATCCACACACAATAAATGCTGGAGAGGGTGTGGAGAGAAGGGAACCCTCCAGAACTGTTGGTGGGAACGTAGACTGGTGCAGCCACTGTGGAGAACAGTATGGAGGTTCCTCAAAAAACTAAAACAAGAGCTACCAAACGACCCTGCAGCCCCACCCCGAGCATATATCTGGAGAAAAACATGATCAAAAGGATACATGCATCCCCATGTTCATGGCAGCACTGTTTACAACAGCCAAGACGTGGAAGCAACCTAGATGTCCATCAGCAGAGGAAAGGATACGGAAGATGTGGTACATACATACAAGGCAATCTTACTCACCCACTAAAAAGAAAGACATAATGCCATTTGCAGCAACATGGATGGACATGTCATACAGTGAAGAAAGTCAGACAGAGAAGGAGAAATAGCGCATGACATCCCTTATATGTGGACTCCAAAAAGAAAGAATACAAGTGAACTTAGAAAACAGAAAGACTCATTGATTTGGAGAACAAATCTATGGTTGCTGGGGGAAGGGACAGTTAGGAAATTTGGGGTAGACACGCACACACTGCTATATTCAAAACGGATAACCAGCAAGGACCTACTGTATAGCACAGGGAACTCTGCTCAACGTTATATGGTGGCCTGGATGGGAGGGGAGTCTGGGAGAGCATGGATCCATGTATATGTATGGCTGAATCTCTTCAGTGCTCATCTGAAATTATTACAACATTGTTAATCAGCTACACCCCAATACAAAACAGAAAGTTCATAAACAACACCGAAACAAACAACAACAAAAAAATTGTGGGTTCCTGAGCTGCACACCACACTTACTGAATAAAAACCCGGGTTACAGGAACTTGCACTTTTAACAAGTTTCCAAGGGGACTCCATACCATTGATCACGCTATCTTTAGCACTCAACAGCAAATTCTAAAATAATGTCTTTCAAGAAAGTAGAACAATATAAGGGAAAAAGAAGAGATTCGGTAGGTTTAGGAGGGGAGAGGCCTTGTGACGAACTGAAAACCCTTCAGATGGAAGCACTTATCCAGAGACTAAAATTCTTCAGATGAAAGGCTCAGAAGCTGCGAACCCTGGCCCTCAACCAGTTAACCCCGAGTGATCTGACGAGCACTCACCAGTGCTGAATCTATTCTGAAGGAAGATGACATTGTCTCCACAGGGATCAGTGGAATCACGCTAAATGATCTCTAAAGCCCACTGTGGTTCTAGGAAATTGGGAGAACTATAAAGTGAGACAATAAAACAAGTACAGAATGAGAAAAGTAATAACAGTATTTAAAATAACAGCTGATCTCAGCAAAGCGCTTTTTGTTGAACAAAGACGAGCTTCTTCTAAAATGTATAGGGAAAGGCAAAAGAACTAAAATAACTAAAAGCAATCTGGGAAAAGAAGAATAAGGAGTGAGGAGTCACAGTACCCTGTTTTGAGGCTCACTCTGTAATCAAGACAGCGGGGTATTTATTGGCGGAGGCATAGACACACAGATCAATACAACAGATTTAAGAACCCAGAAATAGCTCATCAGTATGGCCAATGAATCTTTTTTACAAAGACACAAAAGCAACTGACTGGAGGAAGTATAGTGTCTTCAATAAATGGTGTCAGAATGATTGTTTATCCATACTCAAAAAAAAGGAAAGAATTTCAATCTAAACCTCATACCTTAAACAAAAATTAAATCAAAATAGATCCTAGATGTCAATGTAAAACATAAAAATATAAAGCTTTTAGGAACAAACAGAGGAGAAAAATCTTTATAATTCAGGGTTAGGCAAAGAAATTGCAGACATAACAAAAGCATGAGCGATAAAGGAAAAAATTCAATAAATTAAAAACTTTCACTCTAAAAAACATCCTGCAAGGGGATGCCACATAAAGGGAGAAAACATTTGCAAACCACATATCTAACAAAGGACTTGTACGCTGAACATATGAACTTTCTAAATTCAATAGTAAGAACACAAAGAATCCAATTTTTAAAAGGAGCAAAAGACTGGAAACCAGTCCATCACTAAAGAGAATATACAGATGACAAATAAGTTCATGAAGAGATGTCCAACACCACTAGCCATTAGGGAAATGCAAATTAAAGTAACAGTGAGATACTGCCTCAGCTCTTAGGATGGCAAAAATAAAACACAGCAGTGCAGAGAAACTGGAGGTCGCCCACATTGCTGGTAGAAATGTAAAATGGGACGGCACCAGAGAAAACAGCTTGACAGATTGTTTTTTTTTAAGTTAAACATACACTTCACACATGACTCAGCAATCACAATTTTAGGGAATGAAAAATGCTCACACAAAGTGGACATAAGTTTTCACAGCAGCCTTGTCTGCAATAGCCAAAGAACTGACGACAACCCAGATGTCTTTCAAACAGTCAATGGACGAACGAACTCGGGGCCACGGCTCAGCAGTGAAAAAGCAAGGACTGCTGTCCCACGACCAACCTGGATGGGTCTCAAGGTCATTACACTGGGTGGAAGAGCGATCTCCAGACGTGTGATTCCCCTTGCACGACGTTCTCCAAAAGTGATGGAGAACAGATCCATGGTGTCCAGGAAGGGGCGACCATGACGTAACAGCCTTTGTGCAAACAGGACAATCCTGCATCCTACTAGGGGGACGGTCACGTGAAGGTGTGTCCTGAAATGTCACAGAACTGTACACATATACACACAAACACACAGCACAGCATGAAAAAGAGTGAAATCCAAACAAGGTCTGTGCTTAATAGTGTTGTACCAAGGGCAGTTTCCTGGGTTTCATGAAGCATGGTCACTACGGAAGATACCATCATTACATGAAGCTGCAATGGTTTCAGGAGAATTTTCTACACTCGTTCTTCAACTTCTTGTGAGTCTAAATGATTTCAAAGTAAAAAGTTTAAAGACAGCTGATATCATCAGGACTTCCCTGGTGGTTCAGTGGCTAAGACTCCACGCTCCCAGTGCAGGGACCTGAGTTCAATCTCTGGTCAGATCAGATCACAGCAAAGAGTTAGCATGCTGCAAGTAAAGATCCCACAGGCTGCAATGAAGACCCAAGATCCCAGGTGCTGCAACTAAGACCCAACACAGGCAAATAACTAAACATACTTTAGAAATTAAAACAGCTGATCATTTGTTGAGTAATCTCTAGGTAGCTGTACTGTTCTGAGAACTTTATTTTTATCCACATATTGAATACTTAAATCTTTACAGTAGACACTGTGTTCATCACATTTTACAGAGGAGGAAACTGGGTTTCAGAAAAGGGAAGCAATTTGGGCACGGATGCAGTTGGTAAACCCAGGATGCCAGCCTCAGAGTCTTAGCCAATAAGTAGTATTAAAAAAAAAAAAAAAAACAGCAAATCAAAGAAAATGTCAGAACAGGAGTTAATAATATGGAAGAAAAGAAAAAGGACACAAAAGAGAGAACCATGACCATCACAGAAAAGACCGGGAAGTGGTCATTCCTGGCCACTCTGTACGTGTCCCTAGGAGGACACGTGGTCCTTTTTGATCCATGTGTTTCTAAAGCCCGAGGAGGACCCAGAGAGAGAGAAAGAGCTTTGTCAAAGGAGTACCAGTCAGAGGAATTGAAAGAAAGAATGAAACTGGCAGTTCATTCGACTCAAAATTAAACCTGTGTGGCGAGCCCCGCTCCCCACCCTCCAGGGCAGCAGGGGCCCTGGGGAGGGCAGGGAGGGTGTGCAGTGCGTTATCTGACTGCATCAGCTGGCCCATTTTACAGACAAAGAAACTGAGCTGCAGACGGGCTGAGCTCCGGCTAAGTCCCTTGGCTGCCAGGGTGGACAGGGGAAGTTCCAGCCCATGCTCTTCTGCCTTCAAGGCCAGACTTCCCACTACACAACACACTCTGCTGAGTTCAAAGATGTAAGGGCTTGACCAGTCCTCTGCCTGCTGGCATTTTTTTTTTTTTTTAATCAATGATGTTCCTTTCCAGTTGCAAAAACCTCCATCCATCGCAGTGCGGCTAACCTGGTTTGACATCAGCTCCACCTCCCCTGATCTCTACCTCGCTGTTTTTGTGGGACCTCATTCATCCCGTAAGTTAACCCATGTTTCTGGTTATCACTCTCTCGACAACCTCCCTGTGGATGTGACGAGTCGAATTAGAAGAAACTTAAGAGAAAGGGGAAGAACAATGACCCTCGTTCGACAGATGAGAACCTGGGCTGCCCGCTCGGGGAGGTGGCTGGGAAGCGACTTCAGGACAGGTGGGGAGGGAACGCCCTGAAGATTTCAAAACAGAACCCGTGCTCAGCACAGAGCAAATGCCCCTGGAGGACTCCTCCCATCTGGCCATGTGGACGGTGATGGAGCCGCAATTACCATGTCGGAAGAGGCACCCACGAAACTGCCCTGGGTGTGTAAGTATGTGTGTGTGCCCCAACAGAATTTCATTTATGGAGACTGAAATTTGAATTTCTTTTCACCTTTGGCCAATTTTTTAAATTAGTAGGTGAACTTTTGGAGACGTTTTAAGTGTACAGAGAAACTGAGATGAAAGTACAGTCTCCATGAACTCCCAACCGCCCCATGGGAGTTTCCCCTATTACTCACATCTTTCATTCCTACGGAACATTCATTACAACTGATGAACTAATACAGATACTTAATTATACATTATTGACTACAGACTTGATATATCTTTTGTCACCCGAATGTTATTGACCAGAGATATTTCAATTT
Source organism: Bubalus bubalis (assembly GCF_019923935.1). NCBI lineage: Eukaryota > Metazoa > Chordata > Mammalia > Artiodactyla > Bovidae > Bubalus > Bubalus bubalis. The sequence continues at coordinate 7,596,232 of NC_059157.1, forward strand.
TGGCTTACATAACAAATCACCAGCTACAGATGTCAGTTACTGCAAAAAATCCCCCAGTCAGTAAGGCGTTAATATGCTTTTCATTAAGGTTCGCTCCTGGTGACACAGCCTATCATTTCTGCCAAATGCAGACAAGTCCCCACCATCACAAGATCACACAGAATAGCGTCACTGCCCTAAAAGTCCCGTGTGCTCTGCCTATTCATCCCTCCCCCTCCCCAACTCCCGGCAACCACAGATCTTTTTTATTTGTTTATTTTTGCCTGCGCTGGGTCTTCGTTACTCTGCGCGGTCTTTCTCGAGTTGTGGTGCTCGGGCTTCTCCTTGCAGTGACTTCTCTGGTTTCGAGCATAGGCTCCAGGGCACGCAGGCTTCAGTGGCTGCAGCTCTCAGGCCCTAGGGCTCAGGCTCAGTAGCCGTAGTACATGGGTTTAGATGCTCCGCAGCATGTGGGATCTTCCCGGACCAGGGATCGAATTCGATTGAATCTGATCGAATGTGTCCCCTGCACTGGTAGGTAGAGTGCAATTTACTGCACCACCAGGGACATCCCAAATCACTCTTTTTACTGCCCCTAGAGTTTTACTTTTTGCTGAATGTCATAAAGTTGGAATCACACAGTACGCAGATTTTTCAGACTGGCTTCTTCCATTTAGCCACGTGCATTTAAGTTCTCTCCATGTCTTTTCATGACTTGAGAGATTTTTTTAATAGACTTTTTTAAGACCAGGGCTTCCCTGGTAGCTCAGATGGTAAAGAACTTGTCTTCAGTGTAAGAGACCCAGGTTTAATACCTGGATCGGGAAGATCCCCTGGAGGAAGGATGGCTATCCACTCTGGTATTCTTGCCTGGAGAATTTTATGGACAGAGGAGGCTGGTGGGCTACAGTTCACAGGGTTGCAAAGAGTCAGACACAACTGACTCTTTCTTTCACTTTCTTAAGAACAGTTTTAGGTTTGCAGAATAGATCGGAAAATACAGATCATTCCCCCAAACTCCCCCAAAGTCCCACACACTCACGTTTACAACTTGCACTAGTGTGATGCATTTGTTACAACTGATGAACTACTGTTGGTCCACTATTACTAACTGAAGTTCACACTGTGACATTAAGCACCAGGCTATGGCACATGGATAAGAATGGGTGTATCCACCGGTTTCATCACTGAGTAATATTCCATGATATGTGTGTATCATGCTGCTGCTGCTAAGTCACTTCAGTCGTGTCTGACTCTGTGCGACCCTATGGACAGCAGCCCACCAGGCTCCTCTGTCCACAGGATTCTCTAGGCAAGAATACTGGAGTGGGTTGCCATTTCCTTCTCCTGGATGTACCATTGTTTATCCATTTACTGCTGAAGGAATTTTGGGTTTGTTCCCATTTGGGGCCACTATGAATAAAAGTGCTATACTGCAAATGTTTGTGTTCAGGGTTCCATATGGACCTAGTTTTCAATTGATTAGAAGAACACTTAGGAGCATGATTGCTGGATCGTGCGGTGAAAATATGCTCAGCTTTGTAGAAAGTGCAAACTGTCTTCCAAAGCAGCTGTGCCATTTTGCACCCCCACCAGCAACGAATGAGAGAGCCCGTTGATCCACGGTCCTTGCCGGCACTCGGTGCTGCCAGTGTTTTAGATTCAGCCGTTCCAGTCATCTGGAGTGACATCTTGCTGCTGCTACTGCTGCTAAGTCGCTTCAGTCGTGTCCCACTCTGTGTGACCCCATAAACGGCAGCCCACCAGGCTCCCTGTCCCTGGGATTCTCCAGGCAAGAACACGGGAGTGGGTTGCCATTTCCTTCTCCAATGCATGAAAGTGAAAAGTGAAAGTGAAGTTGCTCAGTTGTGTCCGACTCTTTTCAACCCCATGGACTGCAGCCTACCAGGCTCCTCCGTCCATGGCATTTGCCAGGCAAGAGTACTGGAGTGGGGTGCCATCGCCTTCTCTGGAGTGATATCTTCTCACTTTAACCCAAGTATATATATATTTTTTAAAGTACATTGTTCAACTCCCTCAAGTAAAAAGCAACGTCTGATAAACTGCATAATAAACTGCAAGGAATCAGCTCTGAACGGTCATTCTCAGAAATTCCAATCACAAAAGAAGCCTCTGTTGAGAAAGAAAAATTAATCTTTAAAACAATTCATTCCTATTGCTGAAGGCAAGGCTGATATATGATTTGGAACCTGAAACACACTGAGCTTGAAGAAAACAAATCGAAATTTGTCCCATCATCACTAATATGTTAAAATACAAACTTTCAAAGGCAGTTGGACACCTGAAGTTGAGAGATTAAAAAAAAACTGTCTTCCAGTAACCACTGGCCACATTTAGGCATTTTCTCTGACATTCCTGGATTTGCTTTGACAACGTTCTCAGATTTAAACACTGTGCACTCATAAATTGCTTCATACCATTTCTAAGGCACTAAAACTTGAACAGCAGGGAGGGGAAGGAGGCTGTGCTTTCTCCTTCTTCTATAGCTTGTCCAGATGTTCTCTAGCACTTTTTATAGAAACTAGAGCACCAGAATAATGAGAAGAAAGGTTTCACTGTCTATTATTACACCTGCTATGGCTTGAATTTTCATAAAGACGTTCTCTTGCTATATTTATGGCAAAGCAGCATTTCACACCTGCATGTTGATACAATGGTTTTGATGTTCATTAACTCAACAAAGATTCAGGCAATAAAGTGCAAATAATTCTTGAAAGAAGTCACTCGTTTTCATTTTCTTTTTTGCATCGATGTGAACTTGCTATATGAAACTTAACATAATCAAAAATCATATAACACATCTGCCTTGAAAAATTATTGGCAAGACATCTTAAATTTTTTAACAGCCCATTTAATATTCCCGGTCTTAGCAGGCATGATCTAACCCATATGAAACAAGCGCTTATCCTCAGCTCTGGATGTGCTGTTTATGGCACCTCCTCTAGAGCCTTGGAAACAGTCCATAATGAGGTGGCAGAGATGCCTGAACACTTTTCCAAACCAAATGGCAAAACATTTAAGAGAAGCATCAAAAAAGAATTTGCCAGGAAAAAACCTAACATTTGGAATACCTTTTCTTTGCATTCTTGAGGATACATTTTGGAGGATACATTCAAATACTTCTGTGTCTGACCTCTGGCTACCTACGAAAATTGAGGCAAGGCATCCACATATTTTATAACGCAACATCCTCTAGTGTAAGATCCTTCAAAGCAAAAAGCTGAAACACCCACACTTTGGTAATGCTAAGAAAATTCTCCCCATTACTTTGCTGTCAACCTAACCAGAGTGTCTACACATTCTGCTGAAAGCCTTTTTAAGGGGAGTCTTGGGGCTTGTTGTTGTCAAATCACTAAGTCGTGTCTGACTCTTTGCGACCCCATGGGCTGCAGCACGTCGGGCTTCCCTGTCTCTCACCAACTCCCAGAGCTTGCTCAAACTCATGTCCATTGAGTCGGTGATGCCATCCAACCATCTCATCTTCTGTCACCCACTTCTCCTCTAACTTATTTTAAAATTTCCAGAGAAGGACTTTTGGCTCAGAGGATACTGATTATCAGGTTGAACTGAAGGTGTCTTTGCCAAGTTAACCACACACCCTCACTAACCATGTTGGGAAGCCTCCAGGACAAGAGGCACAGATGTTTAATGCAGTACAAATAACTGGAGGATTTTGGTAATTCAGTGCTTTCCTTTTTCACCCATAGCTTGATAAACATAGTACTCTCATCTGCACCAAAGATGGAAAATTTTCTAGCATACAGTTACAGGTTGAATTGTGCCCTCTCAACAACAAAGTAAGCACACTGTTGTTGATATGCCCAGAACGTCAAAGTGTGACTTGTTTGGAAGCAGGGTCTTTTCAGATGCAATGAAGCCATCTCATTGGAATCAAATGGTCAATGGGATAGGGTGGTCCCTAATCCAATACGGCTGGAGTCCTTATAAGATGATGTGAAGACACAGGGAGAGAACACGGTGATGAGACAGATATTACAGAGAGCGAGAGTTGCAGCTGCAGGCCAAGAAAGGCCAAGAATTAACACCCACGGCCACGGCCAGGGAAAGGAAGGAAGGACTGTCCCCTACAGGCTTCAGAGGGAGTATGGTCCTGCCCATGCTCTCAGAGGCACAGATTTCAGATGTCGAACCTCCAGATTTTTGAGACAATACATTTCTGTTGTTTTAAGCCACCCAGCTTGTGGTCATTTTTTTGTGGCATTCTTCCAAAACTAATGCACAACATGATCAGGTGGGATTTATTTACTGGGATGCAAGGATGGTTCAGCATACACAAGACAACCAATGTGATACACCACATTAACAGAATGAAAGATAAAAATAGTAGACTCATCTCAATAGATGGAGAAAAGCATCGGACAAAAATACAACATGTTTTCATGGTAAAACTCCTAACAAACTGAATACAGAAAGAACATACATAAAGGCCGTCTATGATAAACCCCCAGCCAGCATTATACTCAATGGTGAAAGCTCTCCCTGTGACAACAGAGACAAGAAAAGGGTATCCATTGACACCACTCCTATTCAACCCAGTACTGGAAGTCCTAGCCAGAGCAATCACGTAAGAAAAAGAAATGAAAGTAAGAAGGAGAAGTGTCTTTGTTTGCAGATAACATGATTTTATATTTTAAAAATCCTAACGATTCCGTGAAGAAATTGCTAGAAGTAATCAGCTAAATCAGTAAAATTGCAGGTTACAAAATCAAAATATGGGAAACAGTCGTGATTTTATATACTAACAATAAAACACCAGAAAAAGAAATAAAGAAAACAAGCCCATTGACAATAGTATCAAAAACAATCAAATACTTAGTAATAAACTTATCCAAAGAGGTGAAAGATCTGTACATTGAAAACTATAAGACTTTGATGAAAGAACTGAAAAAGATACAAACAAGTAGAAAGATAGCCCATGTTCATGGATTGGAAGAATGAATATTGTTAAAATATTCCTATTACCCAAAACCAGCTATAGATTCAAAGAAATTCCTATCAAAATTCCAATAATATTTTTCATGGAAATATAAAAACTACCCTAAAATCTGTACGGAGGCACAAAAGACACCCAAATGGCCAAAGCAATTATGGCAAAGTAGAACAAAGTTGGAGGCACCACACTTTCTGATTTCAAACTGTACTACAAAGCTGTAGTAATGAACACAGTATGGTACTGGCATAAAAATAGACACAGAGACCAATGGAACACAATTGAGAGCCCAGAAATAAATCTATGTATATATGGTGTCTTCAATAAATGGTATTGGGAAACCTGAATAACAACAAGTGGAAGAATGTGCACCACTCCCAAAAATGAACTTGGAATGGATTAGAGACTTAAATTTAAGATATAAAACCACAAGATACAAGATATAAATCTTATACCACAAGACACAAAACTTCTAGAAGAAAACACAGAAGGAAAAGCCCCTTGGCATTGGTCTTGGCAGTGATTTCCTGGACATGTCGCCAAAAGTGCAAGCAATAAAAGCAAAACAAATAAGTGGAAATAGGGACTTGCCCAGCGGTTCAATGATTAGGACATCGATCTTCCAATGCATGGGTTCAATCCCTGGTTGGGGAATTGAGATCCCACATGCCCTGAAGCCAAATTTTAAAAAAAAGCAGGATTACATCAAACGAAAAAGCTTCTGCATATCAACAAAATGATAAAGCAACCTACTGCATGGGAGAAAATATTTGCAAATCATATATCTGATAAGAGGCTACCCTGGTGGCTCAGACAGTAAAGCATCTGCCTGCAATGCAGGAGACTGGGGTTCGATCCTTGGGTTGGGAAAATCCTCTGGAAAAGGAAATGGAACCCACTCCAGTACTCTTGCCTGGAGGCTACAGTCCATGGGGTAGCAGAGAGTCGGACACGACTAAGCGACTTCACTTTCACTTTTCTTTTATCTGATAAGGGCTCAATATCCAAAATATATAAAGAACTCATACAACTCAACAGCAAAAAACAAACAATCCAAGTTAAAAGTCAGTGGAAGAATTTATTTTCCAAAGAAGACATCCAAATGGCCAACAATTACATGAAAAGGTGCTGGAATTCACTAATCATCAGGGTAATGCAAATTGAAACCACAATGAGGTATTACCTCACACCAGGGAGAATGGCTATCATCAAAAAGAACACAAATAACAAATGTTGGGAAGATGTGGAGAGAAGGGAACCCAAAGGAGTACGTCAAGGCTGTATATTGTCACCCTGCTTATTCAACTTATATGCAGAGTACATCATGAGAAACGCTGGGCTGGAAGAAGCACAAGCTGGAATCAAGATTGCTGGGAGAAATATCAATAACCTCAGATATGCAGATGACACCACCCTTATGGCAGAAAGTGAAGAAGAACTAAAGAGCCTCTTGATGAAAGTGAAAGAGGAAAGTGAAAAAGTTGGCTTAAAGCTCAACATTCAGAAAACTAAGATCATGGCATCTGGTCCCATCACTTCATGGCAAATAGATGGGGAAACAGTGGAAACAGTGTCAGACTTTATTTTTCAGGGCTCCAAAATCACTGCAGATGGTGATTGCAGCCATGAAATTAAAAGATGCTTACTCCTCGGAAGGAAAGTTATGACCAACCTAGATAGAATATTGAAAAGAAGAGCTATTACCTTGCTAATAAAGGTCCATCTAGTCAAGGCTATGGATTTTCCAGTGGTCATGTATGGATGTGAGAGTTGGACTGTGAAGAAGGCTGAGCGCCGAAGAATTGATGCTTTTGAAGTGTGGTGTTGGAGAAGACTCTTGAGAGTCCCTTGGACTGCAAGGAGATCCAACCAGTCCATTCTAAAGTAGATCAGTCCTGGGTGTTCTGTGGAAGGACTGATGCTAAAGCTGAAACTCCAATATTTTGGCCACCTCATGCGAAGAGTTGACTCATTGGAAAAGACTCTGATGCTGGGAGGGATTGAGGGCAGGAGGAGAAGGGGACGACAGAGGATGAGATGGCTGGATGGTATCACCAACTCGATGCACATGAGTTTGGGTGAACTCCAGGAGCTGGTGATGGACAGGGAGGCCTGGCGTGCTGCGATTCATGGGGTCGCAAAGAGTTGGACACGAGTGAGCAACTGAACTGAACTGAACTGAATGCACCATTGGTGGGAATGCAAGCTGGTACAGCCATTATGAAAGCCACTCGGGCAATTCCTCAAAAAAGTAAAATCAGAATTACCATACGATCCAGCAATCCCACTTCTAGATATTTATCCAAAGGAGTTAAAAATCAAGACCTTATAGAGCTATCTGCAATCCCATATTCCTTGCAATATTACTCATACTACCTAAGATATGAAAACAATCTCAGTATCCATTAACAGATGAATGGATAAATAAGATGTGATATACCTAAGATTATAAGATTAACAACTTCTAGGCATCTAAGGCACAGCATGATGATTACAGGAATACTGTGTCATATGTTTGAAGGTTGCAAAGAGAATAGATATTTAATAGTCTCACCACAAAAAAGAAATAGCAATTATGTAACAAGACGGAGTTGTTGCTAATACATAGTTGCTAATACTATGGTAGCAATCATTTTGCCATATATAAATACATCAGATCAAATGTTGTACACCTTAAACATTCACAATGTTGTATGTCAATTACAGCTCAATAAAGCTGGGGGGAAATAAAAAAAATTAGCCATCAACAGAAAAAAGACAGCTGGGGACTCCCTGGTGGTCCAGTGGCTGAGACTCTGTGCTCCCAATGCACGGGGGCCCAGGTTTGATCACTGATCAGGGAACTAGATCCCACAGGCCGTAACTAAGACCCAGTGAAGCTAAATAAATTTTTAAAATAATAAACATTTTAAAAACTGTTTTAAAAAAGGAAGCTAGCACATATACCTTGTTAAAAATGGGTTCAGGAGTCAGATAATGGTTCAAACCCCGCTGTCTGGATTAACTTTCACAGCATTCAAAGCTCCTCTGGGTAAGTCTTGCTACAATGAGCGGTCCCCAAGGCTCAGATCCTGTCCAGGCCCACCGCCAGGGCCCTGCTTCTGGTCCCACACTTTGGCAGGAAAACAGCCTCCAGTGACACCATGCAGATGAAGGTCTGTGATCAGAATTCACTCAGGGGGAGGGCCCTCCGGGGATGTGTGTGTTTGTTTCTTTGATATTTAATAAACCCAAAATAAACTGGGAAACTCATTTTACCTTAAAATTAAAATACACGGAGGCTATCTCATGTCATATTCATTAATCTTAAAAATATATTACTTTTATACATATAAAGTAGCTTTGACTAAAAAGTTTAATTGTGTTCGCCCAAAATTCATATGCTGACCCCCTAACTCCAGTGTAATGGTATTTGGAGATGGGGCCTTTAGAAGGGCCTCCTTAGGGTTAGGAGGTCATGAGGGTAGAGTCTGAATGATGGGATTTTTGCCTTTATAGGAAGAGACGCCAGAAAGCCTGGAGTGTGAGTGTGCGTCTGTGTGTGTCTGTCTATCTGTCCTGTCTCTCCCTCAACCACCTATGTGAATACACAGCAGGAAGGCAGAAGTAAAAGCCGGGAAAAGTGTCCTTGCTGGAAACCCACGTGCTGGCACGTGGACCCCCAGCCACCAGAACTGCGAGAACGTAAACGTTTGCTGTTGAAGCCTCCCAGACCATGGTGTTTTGTATGGGAGACTGAGTTGACTAAAACTGTTGTTATACACAAGTGAGAACCTAAGTTAATGAAATGGTGAAAACACCTCAAATTCTATAGCAGTAGTCAGACATCAGCTGGGTCAGAACTCCCTCCCTGGAAGTCTTCAGCTGCTTTGGTGGTGGGGTAGTTTAGTCGCTAAGTCATGTCCAACCCTCGCGACCCCGTGGACTGTAGCTCACTAGGCTCCTCTGTCCATGGGATTTCCCAGACAAGAACACTGGAGTGGGTTGCCATTTCCTTCTCCAGGGGATCTTCCCGACTCAGGGATCAAACCCCTGTCTGCTGCATTGCAGGCGGATTCTTTACCAACTAAGCCATCAGGGAAGTCCTCAGCTGCCCTGAGTACAGTTCAGTTCAGTTCAGTCGCTCAGTCATGTCCGACTCTGTGATCCCATGAACCACAGCACACCAGGTCTCCCTGTCCATCACCAACTCCCGGAGTTTACCCAAAGTCATGTCCATTGAGTCGGTGATGCCATCCAACCATCTCATCCTCTGTCATCCCCTTCTCCTCCTGCCTTCAATCTTTCTCAGCATCAGGGTCTTTTCAAATGAGTCAGTTCTTCACATCAGGTGGCCAAAGTACTGGAGTTTCAGCTTCAACATCAGTCCTTCCAATGAACACCCAGGACTGACCTCCTTTAGGATGGACTGGTTGGATCTATTGTGTGTCAATTAAGTTGCTGTGCTCCTCTGCTTTCAGTAACAAATAAGACCTGTTTACTCTGTATTTCATGGCACAGCCCTGTTCCCGGGGGTGGGCTCTCAGGGCAAAGCAGAACAGGAGGAGGGGAGGGAGAAGGGGACCCCCCGTCCTCTCCCCAGGACACCTGGGCCTGAGCCCTTGTCTGAGCCGCCTCCCCGTTAGTGATGCCCACACAAAGGCATGGCACGTTATGAGTCAAGGGCCTGCAAGGGACCAGGCTGCCTCTCTGCCCGCCTCCCTGGTGCTGAACTCTTATCCAGAGCACCAGGTGAACACCTGTTTCCCCAATGCCCCCATCACCTCTCGGATCAACCCCATGTCCTTGGCTTACTGGAGTCACTTCATTAAAGGATGGGCAGAAAGGGGACTTCCTGGTGGTCCAGTGGCTAAGACTCCACGCTCCCAGCTCAGGGGGCCCAGGTTCGATGCCTGGTTAGGGAAGAAGATCCTGCATGTCCCAACTAAAGAACCCGCATGCCACAACGAAGGCCCAGTGCAGTCAAATAAATAAAAACAAATAAATAAGGGATGGGCAGAAGGGAGCAGCTCTGAGGTATCCAGCATCTCCACTTTCCTCCTTGTCTTTTCACTCCCCTGTTCTTTCAACCAGTTGAGAAGCCCTTTCACACAATTTCCCAAATTTCATGATATTATTCCCAGGAAGGATGTATAAGACATGCCAGAACCCCAGAGAAAATACCTGTGAAATAAACCCCACTTTTGCATAGTATTGGGGCCACTTTATAGAGAACAGCTGACTTTTTTTATGTTCTATGCTTTTTTGAATCTGGAAAGTATTGACAGTTCCATAAAGACACACCGGTTTGCCATTTTTAATACACCTGCACAACACTACCTGTCTGGCAAAAATCAGTGTTCACGATAATTGAGGGTCACTGGTATCGGATATCCATAGCCAACAGTGCTTCCCTCAACCTGAGACAGATCTCTAACATCCTTCTAGAATTCTCTATTCAACAAGAATAGCACAAGAGTACTTCCTCTCAGAGGTTTTATGAAGTTTTTTTACCTTGATTACTTAATGCATCATTTTATACCACTTGGATATGGATACTTTCACAGGCAAATCGGAGTCCTTGAGACAATGATTTCAGATGTATCATTCATTAAAGAAAGCAATGACTTACATTTCATCATCTGTTTTCATTAAAATGTCTTAAGGAAATGGTTCTGCCTTAAAGGCTCTCTTCCTGAGTTCATATGCAACCAAATCATCTTATTCTTTTCCATGAAAAACCTTAATTCTTGCAAGTTAGAGTTGGTGACTTTAATATTTAGTAATAGCCGCAATCATTCTTTTTTATTTACCATATGCAGTTGGCAAGATTTTTATTTTACTATTTTTCTTTTCCATTTTATGATAATGCTCTCTTTTTTGTATGATAATGTCATAAGCCTAATTTTCTCTTCAGCTAGGTCTTGGATATTCCCCTCAAAGGCTGATATTTTAAATGAAAACATTTAAAACTTAATGTTAGCAGAATGGTTATGTGGTCACATGCATACATGGGGAGATAAGCCTACAGACTCCGTTAATAATATTCCATGCAAATTAAGTCTAACGCGGCACATATAGTAAGCAGCTTCCCTTCAGGGCTGAGCTAAATTGTAAAACTGAGGCTAAAGTTTTTAAAAGATAGTAAAATGGAGAGCAAATAACTAGGAATCAGCTTGTCAACTTCTGTTGCAGGGCTGATGTCTGAATATCATTTGCATCTGACAGAGAAAATCACAACCTAAGAAACACGCTCCTTGGATGAGCATCTAGCCTACATTAACACTGATACTGAGTAGGGCCCTGTGAGGGCCTAGGCACAAAGCTTTTCTGTGTCCTTCATTTATTTGATTATAGGAAATAACCTTCATTCAGCCTCCATGACCTTCCCTGAGCTCCAACTGGTCAGATTCAAGCACAAAACCAGAAGAAACAAACAGTCAAGAGAAAGAATAGTGCAGCCTTGGGGCAGGGTCTTGGTTCCCCATCAATACACACAAGAGTATCTTTGAGCTGTTTTGCAGATATGGAAAGCCCCTCCGGGTGAGAGTAGGGTGCTGCCCACCAGCACACAGACTCCAGACCAGTTAGAAGCAGAAGGTTGACGATGCTGACTCCCACTTACCTGTCCACCAACCCATCAGAAGAACGCCCACGAACTGACCACGCCCTCTTTGAACCACTGCTTTGAAACTCCTCATTAGCCCCTCCACACTGGGACACACAGCTTTGAGGACATTAGCCCACTGTGTCCCCCCTTTGCCTGGCATAGCAATAAAGCTATTCTTTTCTTCAGTTCAGTTCAGTCACTCAGTCGTGTCCGACTCTTTGTGGCTGCATGGAGTGCAGCACGCCAGGCCTCCCTGTCCATCACCAGCTGCTTACTCAAACTCATCCATTGAGTCGCTGATGCCCTCCAACCAGCTCATCCTCCCTTTCTCCTCCCACCTTCAATCTTTCCTAGCATCAGGGTCTTTTCTACTTCACCCAAAACTCTCTGTCTTAAATTTAATTTAGTGTAGGGGTACAGAGGCCAGATTCAGCTTCAACCTGACCCTTTTTTGTGTGTGTGGTTATTTGTTAACAAACATACCAGATGGGTGTCTCTTGCAGACATTAGCTGAGGCTGGCCCAAGTCATCAGTTCAACAGGTCCTTCAAGGTAATCTGGAGCCCATGTGCAAGTTGAAGACGCACCTAGTTTAACAGCAGCCAGAGGTTGGGGGTTACAGGAAGGATCAGTTTCAGAAAGGCAGGAAGTGGCAGCGAATCAAGCTTACCAGCGTGACAACCAGCCTAAACTGTCAGTACCTTGAGAGCAGGCGCTGAGTAAGAGTTCTCTCTAGTTTCTTATGTCTAATGTGCTGAACCTTTCTGTGTGCCTGAAATTCCCTCCCCACCTCTCAGCATCGCTGGGCCCACTCCACCCCCCAGGCCTCAGCTGCAAAGTCAGTTCCCAAGGGTGGCCCACCTGGGCCAGGCTCTGCCCCAGTGCTGTCTACCGAGACTGCATAACAGAAACGAAAAACAGACAAAGGAGGACTTGCAGGGGACAAATGACGTGACTTGCCCGGCATGGCAGCCACGCCCAAAGGATGCCCACTTGTCTCTGAGCTCAACCTGACCCCAGACCTACCCTTCTTCTCTCCACCCTGTAAGATCTGTGCTCTCCCAGGGCTCACTGCTCTGATTACTGATGACCCTCAAAAGTATCAATAACGCTATTCCTAGGGACTTTCCTGCCAGTCCAATGGTTAGACTCTGTGCTTCCAATGCAACGGGCATGGGTTTGATACCTGATCCCTGTTCAGGGAACTAAGATCCCACATACCACATGGCAAAAAAAAAAGTTATCCCAAAGTGAGGTAAAAGAAACTGGAGGAACTGGAAGGCAATAATAGAGAGAAAAAAAAAAAGAATAATAAAAGGGAAAGGGGTACTTGAAATGTATTATGACTGAATGAAATCTAAATGCACAAAAGACTGATTCACCTGGAATTTAAACAGTCTAAGGAGATCTCTGCAAGAAGTGATTATGTAAGTGGACAGAAATGAACAGGGATGGGGGGGTGGGCACAGTGATCTCTCTCCCCTGGCCGAGAGATGCAGGGAAGGAGCTGGGCTGGGCGGCCATGAAGGGGTTTTGTAAAGCCGATGCATCAGCATCACTTTTATAGACCACGTTGGGGTATAAAAGCACATACAGAGCGTTACATAACTTCCAAGGTCAGCTAAAACCACCACATACATAATTTGACAAAGGCTTGTTTCATACTATAAATGCCTACTTTTGTGCTCTTTTCCTGAACTTTCATGACTCACCAATAAAGAGATGCAACATTTCATGATGTATTCTCTAATGAATCTGCCTTGTCTATTCAGGATTCTGCAAAGGGAAAACCAGGAGCAAATGTAAATGTTTTCCTGGCCCTTATAAAAGTACAAAATTAAAAAGGCCCATTACCCTGTAATGGAAATATTCTACTAAACTGAAATCTCATTTTCAAATGATCCAACCAGAACAATCAACAATCACAGGCTTTATGTCCAAACGGGAGAGGAGGGGGCACAGATAACTTGCCCTTGGGTTAGCAGGGTTATATTTAAACAATGAAGGCCAAACATGTCTATATGAAGGGCTCTGAGAAAAATATGCCGGGTATTTTTTTTTTTAATTAATGGGAATTCTGCTCCCAAATTTCTACAGAAAGCTTTTTATTTTCTAATCTGATTATTCACTGCAATTTTAGCCACTTCCAGGAAGAAGTCAGAGGACTGTAAAAATCTATGATGTCCCATCTGCAGGGAGGTGACCTACAATTGGGGTCCCTGGGGGCTCCACGTTCCAGTATGAGCTGGGATCACATGTGTGGGGTCAAGGGGAGAGATGTGCATGAAACAATGAGCTCAGGAGTTCCCCAAGATGCAAGCAAGTGCTGAAAACCACAATCACACCAAGTGTGGGCAACAGGAAGCCAGGTTGGAGATTTAACACTTGACAAAAAAAAAGTTTCCCTCTCCTCTACACCCACAAAGGAATAGGGCTGCTTTTCCTAATTAGGCCACAGACAACACACAACTGCTCTGACCCCCTCCATTCACCATCGACAGATGGCAAAGTATTACAGCTTCTTGGATTTATAGGGACATATCCATTTGTATTATCTACAAGTGTTTTTTGGAACATTCACTTTTAAAAGAATAGTTCTTGAAACAATAAGGTCCTACTGTACAGCAGAGGAAACTATATTCAGTATCCTGGGATAAACCATAATGGAAAAGAATATGAAAAAGAATATATATATATGTGTGTGTGATATATACACATACACGTATATTCCACTCACAGAAGAGTCAGTAAAGAATCTGCCTGCAATGCAGGAGACCTGGGTTCTATTCCTGGGTCGGGAAGATCCCCTGGAGAAGGAAACAGCAACCCACTTCAAGTACTCTTGCTGGAGAATTCCATGGACAGAGGAACCTGGTGGACTACAGTCCACGGGGTTGCAAGAGTCAGACATGACTCAGCGAATAAACCCCCAGACATACACGTATAACTGAGAAGGAGACGACAGAGGACGGGATGGTTGGATGGCATCACCGACTCAATGCACATGAGTTTGAGCAAACTCTGCAAGATGGTGAAGGACGGGGAAGCTGGCGTGCTGCAGTCCATGGGGTCTCAAAGAGTCAGACATGACTGAGCGACTGAACAATAACTGAGTCACTTTGCTGTACAGCAGAAATTCACACAACACTGTAAAACAATTACACTTCAATGAAACAATTCTTTAAAAAGAACAGTTTTTCAAAAGTTGATACAATAAAAAAATGGGAGGAAGGGGGAATAAAAGCTACGAGTTTATAACTTTAGTTGCAACTTGGCATCATTTCAGTCTAATGAAATCCCTGAAACATTTAAATTTACTTCATAAGATATAAGATATTTTCATACAATGGAAACAACTAAAAGATTGTTTAAAAAGTTTCTTTGTTTCCTTGTAGGAATCATGACACTGTTACATGTGCAAAGTCCACACAAGAGCAGTGCGCAGGGCAGTGTCAGAAACAGCATCACATCCTTACACCTCTCCAGATGCACCGCATGCAGCACTTTGTCATTGGCATAGCAACGGTTATTCCCATGGGAGGAAGTCACCCGGACAAGCGGCAAAGAGGATCGGTGAGAGAATCAGTCCCAGAAACCAGGCACCCAGCCCCCAATCCAGTACTTTTATTATTCAGCCCCTCATTAAGGTCAAGTTTTCTGAAGAAGAAACTCCATCTCCCTAAGAAAGGCGGCATTGCATTGGCAGTTAAGAGTATGGGCTTTGGAGACAAACAATTCTAAGTCCCAGGCCTTGTTCTGCCACATTCCAGGGATGTAACCATGGACCAGTAACCATTCCTCCCTGCACTCCGTTTTACCATCGGTACAATGGTCCTATGGCAGCCACTGTCATGATACACCAGTCTCCAGCTTTCCCCCTCTTCCCAGCGCACAGAAGGCACACTCCTCCGCCGCCTGCACCTGCACGGCGCTACGTGACCAGCTCTGACAAATGCACTGTGAGCGGAGGAAGGTTTGTGGCATCCAGGTGTGGACAGTGAGGAGTCCACGCACACACGATGCTGTGCACCCTCTCTGGTACCCAGCCCTGTGCTGAGACCAGTCACCTAACACCACACCATCTAACAGATCGCAGCTCAAGCCTTCCTCAGGCCCCTTCTTGTGACGATCAAATGAAATGGCAGAGGAAGTTCTTAACACAATGCCTTGCACGGTCACCAGTGAACAAACGATGGCCCCCATCTATAGACCTGCATGGGTGAAAAGGGAGACCCAAGATTCAGTCTCAAGACTCCTATTCCATAGTCCACTTATTCTCTCTACAAATGTTTGCAGAGTACCACATGCCAGGCACTCTGCTGGGAGTTGAATATACCCCCAGGAAATACACACATCTTTAAAGACTGTCTTGGAGAAGGAAATGGCAACCCACTCCAGTATTCTTTCCTGGAGAATCTCATGGGCAGAGGAGCCTGGTGGGCTACAGTCCATGGGGTCGCAAAGAGTCGGACACGACTGGGCGACTTCCCTTTCCCTTCCCTTTCCCTTTAAAGACTGTCTAGAAACCCCTTTCTGAGGGAGTTAGGGTGCAACTCTTCATGATTATGTACATGTACAACTCTTTGATTATATTATGCATAACTCTTCGTGTATACGTCCTAGTGACCTGCAGAGGAGTGAATTCCTGCCCTGGCAAGAATCTGAGGGGTCAGAGAGACCACCGAGGGCACTTCCAAGGTCTTGACTCGTCCCCTCCCCTACATGAGACTCACCGAGCTCTCCTGCCTGCTGATGAGGGCAGTAAACATCAACGCACCTGGTCTACAAGGTCTACAGGGACAGAGCTCTGACTTCCATCAAGGGTGCTGTAGTCAACAATTTATCACATCGCCATCTCACGTCACAGCCAACAGCACCCGCCAGATATGCAGGTCATTTTATGAAATATGTGAGCTGAATGGATAGATCCTGATAAATCTCCCAGTATTTTAATCTTTTTTTTTTTCTCCTCCATTTTTAAAACTATACTTTTCTTGAGAGGGAACTTCTCCAAAGACTCCTTGGAGTTTTGGGTGTGTTTTTCCAACTTCAAATTTATTTTAATGATATGTACAGAAGTTAACAAATTACAATTAAAACAAAATCAGTTATGTTCATTACACATAACTTAAAGTCATGCAGCACTGCATGTTAAAAACAACAGCTTCATTCATATACAAAAGAGCATTATTTTGAGACTTGTGATAGTATAATGAAATTTTTATCATAAGCTTCTGGTAAAGAGTATTTCCTAAAGATTTAAAGACCTGATGAATCAGTTAATGCATTATTAGAAAAGATAGGAAACATTTTAGTAAAGTGAGACTACAAGCAATTAACTTGAAAATTACACCAGGGACGGGGTTGAGCATTCCTGACTGAACACCCAATTGCTGGTGGACATGTTCTCAAAGTAAGGGCTCTGAACTCCAGATACAGCCATGTTTTCATTAACTTGGGAAAAATGATTACATCTGGAAAATGCATATACTTAGGATCAAAACTCAAAATCGGTCCCCCACAGCATCAGCAAACAACACTGTTAACCGCAGGCAGATCCTAGTAGAATTTCTAATTTAGTGAGGCACGACCGCATTTTCCAGGAGTGATCAGCCACACTCAAATCTAATTTAAACTCCCAACAACCTTGCTTTAGAAATTTTTCCATGAAATCTGGTCTATGCCTGACTTGCCTGCTGTAAATTCTATTAACCAAATTCAGAAGGGCTTTATACTCCTCTTGAACAATGCTACATTTGGAGGGGGAAAAATGATTATGAAACATCTAGCAAACACCTTCTATATTTCAAAAAGTATGCTTAGGAGCTTAAGACTTAAATTTTGGTTGTTTTTTTCTTTCGGATTATCCAAAAGGCTGGACTCAATGCCTGAATGATCACATTTTCCAAGACACAGGAGACATCCCCTACACTTGGTCCCAGCTGTGAGGTTCAGGCTGCTCAGACACGAAACCTGGTCTCACTGGTCCTCTCCAGCCTTTCTTCAGCAACGATGGAAACTTCTGGAACACCAGGCAGAATTGGTATTATTTTGCTGTCTTGCCTTTCTTTCCTCGGGGTTTCCAGGTCTCTTGGGACATGGAATGTACCCGTGATCCCACTGACAGGGACCTGCAGACCCCGTCTGTCTCCTGCCAAACATCTCTCATCCTCAAGACCCTGTAAAGTCTTCAGGCTCCTTCAGGACTCCCACAGCCTCTGCAGGGCTACACACCCACCTGAACCAGTCCATGCCCGGGGCAGTCTGAGCTGTCTCCAGTGATGTCATCCTTCAGTATCTGCAGGGGATCAGTTCTGGGATCCAGGTTTGCTCAAGTCCCTTATGTAAACTGCTGCAGTATTTGCTTATAACCTATGCACATTCTCCTTTGCTTTAAAATATGTCCATATATTCCAATTCTACTTCTCATATCTAATACAATGTAAATGCTATGTAAATAGCTGTAAGTTTGATGTAAATGCTATGTAAATAGTTGCTGGCACACAGCAAATTCAAGTTTCACTTTCTGGAAATTCCTTGGATGTTCCTGTCCCAAATATTTACAATCTGCAGTGACTGAACCCTCAGATGCCGAGCCCATGGAGATGGAGGGTCAGTTGTAGACGGAAGTTAATTGGATAAATAAACCAGATCACGTCAGGTTAATGGAAGGCCCTACTCTAGCTAAGAAGAGGTCTAGGAAACAGCACTGCTGCTGGGGTTTGGAGCATGGGGCAGACTTGGGAGTCTGCCTGGAGCCCCGCAGACACTCCCGTGTGGGCAGCAGCTGACCTCAATAGCCCTGCTTCAGGACACAGGGTATACAAATCGGCTGTTCTTATGAGCAGATGTGAGCCTTCCAAAAGAAGTACTTTAAAAAAGAATTCTCAACATTCAAGGCACTTTAAAAAAAAAGTTTTTTTTTATTTTTTGGCCACACCACATGGCATGCGGGATCCTAGTTCCCCAACCAAGGACTGAACCCATGTCCTCAGCACTGGAGTCCTAACCACCGGGGCACCAGGGAAGTCCCAAGGCACTTTTTAAAGTGTAAAGTGTATGAAAACACTTTGTGCTCGTTGCAGCACGGTTTACCGTAGCCAAGACAACAAATGGAAGCAACCTAAATGTCCAGGGACAGAAGAATGGACAAAGAGGATGTGGGACATATATACAATGGAATAGACTCAGTCATCGAAAGGAATGAAATGATGCCATTTGCAGCAACATGGATGGATCTGGAGACTCATACTGAGTGAAGAAAGTCAGACAGAGAAGGAGAAATATCATATGACATCCCTTATATGTTGTGGTTTTTGTTGTTTAGTCGCTAAGTCATGCCCGATTCTTTGCGACCCCGTGGACTGCAGCCCATCAGGCTCCTCTATCCATAGGATTTCCCAGGCAAGAATACTGGAGTGGGTTGCAAGTTCCTTCTCCAGGGGACCTTCCCGACCCAGGGATCGAATTCATGCCTCCTGCATTGGCAGGTGGATTCTTTGCCATGGGGCCATCAGGGAAGCCTGGATTCCTTACATGCAGAATCTAAAAAGAGGCACTACAAATGAACTTATTTACAAAACAGAAACAGGCTCACAAACTTAGAGAAAGAACTTACAGCTGCCAGAAGGGAAGGACTGGGGGAAGGGATAGTTGGGGAGTTGGGGACTGACGAGTACACACTGCCGTATTTAAAATGGATAACCAACAAGGTCCTGCCGTACGGCACAGCTGGTTCTACTGTACAGAACTGTGTATGCATATGTGGCAGACTGGATGGGAAGGGACTTGGTGGGAGAACAAACGCACGGATATGTATGGCTGAGTCTCCCAGCTGTCCCCCGGTACTACCACAACACTGTTAATCCATTACACTCCAATAAAACATTAAAAGTTTAAGAATAAAAAATAAAGCATAGGAAAACATTTTGAAATGTAGGGAGAAAAACAAAGGAAGAACAAAACCAAACCTGTAGTCGTTCACCCCTCTCCTTACATAAGATCACCTTAAAGGCCTGAAACAAGCAAACGAGAGCCTCCCACAGGGCTGTCTGCGCGCCAGAGCTTTGGGGCAGATGCCTTCATCAAACTTCATCTGTAAAGCACCTAACAGTAAATATGCCGGGCTTTGCGGGCCACAAAGGGTCTCTGTCATATATACCCTTCTTTGCTTGATTTTTACAAGCTTATAAATGCGTAAAAACCATGCCAGCTTGAGAGCCGTGGGTGGGCAGCCTTTGGCCACCGTTGGCCATTATCAGGCTGTACTCACAGCCTCAGACCAACTTTGGTGCTTAAAAAGAGATGCAGGATAACTACCTCTGACAGGACAAAATTGTAGATTAAGCAAAACACAGAAAACTAAGAAGCTTTTGTTCAAAAGGAAAGCGCCTTTCCAGATAGGCACTAAATGAGCTCAGTTCTGCCTAAAAGCATTTTCTTGGTTCTACACAATTGCAATTACAAATCCCAGAGATGTCTGTGTCTCCTTTTGGTTTTCATTTTGTCTGTTTTTGCTTGAGGGTGGGAGTAGAGAGGTCAAAGGAGATAGAGGATAAAGATTTTGGCAGAGTGATTCTTTGACTTATATTTTTAAAGTTTAAAGGTTAAAATAAGTAAGTTCTGAAAAATAACTGTAAGAAGGAGAAATACAACCTCTCAAATAATAAAACATACTATAGATCTACAATAATTAAAAGTATAATTTTAGATCAAAAATAGAGTTGCCATATGATCATGCAATCCCACTCCTGGGTATATATCTTGACAAAACTATAATTCAAAAAGGTACATGCACCTCTACGTTCATAGCTGCATTAATCACAGTACCCAGGACATGGAAGCAACCTAAATGTCCATCAACAGATGAGTGGGTAAAGATGTGGTATGTACACATATACAGTGGACTATTACTCAGTCATAAAAAGTGAATGAAATAATGCCATCTGCAGCAACATGGATGGAACTAGAGATGATCACACCAAGTCAAGTCGGTCGGACTAAAACAAATACCATAAGACATCACTTCCATGAAGAATCTAAAGTATGGCACAAATGGACTTATCTACAAAACAGAGACAGACGGACAGATAGAGAGAACAGACCTGTGCTTGCCCAGTGAGAGGGCGAGTAAGGGAGGGACGGAGCGGGAGGGTGAGTAAGGGAGGGGCGGAGCGGGAGGGTGAGTAAGGGAGGGGCAGAGTGGGGGGCTGGGGCAGCAGACGCAAACTGTCATACGAGAATGGAGAGACAAGGTCCTACTGTACAGCACAGGGGCCTATACTCAATATCCTGGGATAACTCATAATGGAAAAGAATAGGGAAAAATGTGCACATATGAACAAATGACTCACCTTGCTGTACAGCAGAAATTAACACAATACTGCAAATCAACTATATTTCAAAAAAATAATTTTTAAATACAATTTTAGGCTAAATCAGATTAGTAAAACAAAAATATCATAGGAACAGACTCTAAGATATACAAAACAGGAATACATGATGAAGTGATGACAAAACTGTGGTGGATTCAATGGCTGATTCAACAAAATAATTGCTGGGTCAACTGATTATCTATAGGAGGAAATCAAGTTAGAAAGATATACTCCAAAATTAATCCCAAGTAACTCACAAAGTTTAAAAATTCCATTAGAGGAGTTATAAAAAAAATAGTTAAGCATATTATTTCCTTTCTGTAGGGAAAGACTTTTTAAAACTGTGACAGAAGTCACATATCCATAAGATAAAATTGACTTCTTAAAAATTAAAATTAGTAAATTTATTTTTACATAGTAATGATATAGTCTTAAGATTATACACTTAGAGTGAATTAACATTATAAATAAAAATTAGCAAATTAAACACAACTAAACAAATCAAAAGGTCTTCCCAAGTGGCGCTAGTGGTAAAGAACCTGCCTGCCAATGCACGAGACATAAGAGACACAGGTTTGATCCCTGGGTTGGGAAGATCCCCTGGAGGAGGGCAAGGCAACTCACTCCAGTATTCTTGCCTGGAGAATCCCCAAGGACAGAGAAGCCTGGTGGGCTACAGTGCATAGGGTCGCAACAAGTCGGACACGACTGAAGCAACCTAACATCAAAAAATAGGATGGGGGAGCCTGCTAGGCTGCCGTCTACGGGGTCACACAGAGTCGGACACGACTGAAGCAACTTAGCACACATGCACACAAACATCAAAAAATATTAATAAAAGACAGCAACTAATTAGGAAAATACTTTCAAAACTATTATAGAGAAAGAATTGATAGCCTTCATATATAAAGATGCCTTATAAACTGTCAGGACTTCCCTTGTAGCTCAGTCGGTAAAGAATCTGCCTGCAGTGCAGGAGACCCGGGTTCCATCCCTGGGTTGGGAAGATCCCCTAGAGAAGGAAATGGCAACTCACTCCAATATCCTTCCCTGGGAAATCTCATGGACAGAAGAGCCTGGTGGGCTGCAGTCCATGGGGTCTCAAAGAGTCGGGCACAACTGAGCGACTAACACTTACTTACACTATAAACTGTTAGCAATATATTATACTTCAACAGCTTAAAAAGTAGAGCACTTTTTAACACGTATTAAATAATATGACTCATTTGAAAAGACCCTGATGTTGGGAAAGATTGAAGGCAGGAGGAGAAGGGGATGACAGAGGATGAGATGGTTGGATGGCATCACCAACTCAATGGACATGGGTTTGGGTGGACTCTGCGAGTTGGTGATGGACAGGGAGGCCTGGCATGCTACAGTCCACGGGGTTGCAAAGAGTCAAACACGACTGAGCAACTGAACTGAACTGAAAGTTAATATACAGATAAAAACGTTTAACTTCACTGGCAATCAAAGAAAGGCAAATAAACACCATGATTTTTTGCTTCTCACATCAGCCACGTCAGCACATGATGCCTGAAGCCGGTATGAGTCCTGGCCCCTCCTCCCACTGCTGACTGCATAGAAATTCACTGGAGAACTTTATTTATTTTAGTGTTTGATTTTTTTTTAATTGAAGTGTAGTTGATTTGCAATGTAGTGTTAATTTCTGCTGTACAGCAGAGTGATTCAGTTATACACATATATGCTGCTGCTGCTGCTGCTGCTGCTAAGTCGCTTCAGTCGTGTCCGACTCTGTGCGACCCCATAGACGGCAGCCCACCAGGCTCCCCCGTCCCTGGGATTCTCCAGGCAAGAACACTGGAGTGGGTTGCCATTTCCTTCTCCAATACATGAAAGAGAAAAGTGAAAGTGAAGTCACTCAGTCGTGTCCAACTCTTAGCGACCCCATGAACTGCAGCCTACCAGGCTCCTCCATCCATGGGATTTTCCAGGCAAGAGCACTGGAGTGAGTGCCATTGCCTTCTCCAATACACATATATACATGCATTCATTTTTATATTCTTTTCCATCACGCTTTATACATGGTACTGAATATAGTACCCTGGGCTATACAGTAGGATCTTATTGCTTATCCATTCCATATACAAGAGCTTACACATGCTAACTGGGAAATAATTTGGCCAGCATTATGTATCTTTCAACTTATGTATCACATACCTTTAAAGTGATCAAACACACATGGAACTGTTAAAGTATCTTTGATACTAATTTCTCAGTTTGATATTGATTTCTCCTTTAAATGAGAAATCTTTCTTCTCTGCAATCACCCTCTGGTTTGTCAGTCTTCTAACTTTATTGAGGCCTTCAATGGCTAAGTCAAAGATCTCTCTTGGTAAGTGTCACATTGCACTTGAAAATCTGCAGGCTATTTTCAAATATCTTTTGATATTGATTTCTAACATAATTCCACAATGATAAGAGAACAGACTGTATATGATTTCAATACCTTTAGACCATGATATCTTTGCACTTGGTCTTATGTTCCTGGATACATTCTAGTGTCTCCCAGTTTATAGTCTATGGAACTTGAATAGAATTTGTATCCTACTGGTGTGTGAAAATTGTATAAACCTTAATTATGTTGAATTGGTTCACAGTGCTTTTCGGGCCTACTGTATCCTTCTACTTCTCTGTCTATTCACTCTATTAATTTTTGAGAGAGTGATACTGAAACTCCAACTAAGAATCTTAATTTATTTCTACTTAAAAAGTAATTGTAATGTTTGGCAGAATTACATATAATTTTGTTCTGCATTTTCCAAGTCTCCTATAAATGTGTTATCATATATTTATAATTTCAAACATAAAAAAGAGGAAAAAATAAAATGATTATACTCTTTGACCTGTTAAATTCACTTCAAAAAAAATCAATCTAAATGAAACTATCATAAATCCAGACAAGGACAAAGCAGGTGCATTATTGGGAGCATTATTCATAAAACTGGAAACAATTTCAATGCCTGCCACTGGGGGATGGCTAGTAAGTGATGACATAAACGTCTATGAAATATTAAGTTGCCATTAAAATTGTGCTCATGGAGAGTTTTAATGATAGAGAATCTATGTTAAATGAGAAAGGTGAATACAAAACTGCATGTGATGTGATCTTAGATCTGATAAAATACACACACACAGTCACACCACCTCCACACACGCCACAAAGACACCCCCCCTCAACAGACACACACACACACACACACACACGCGCGCGCGAAAACTAGGGTGGGGGGTGGCGAAATCCCAAAATGGTCAAAAGAAAGTGAGATTACAGGTGGCTAATATTTTATTCTTTATATATCTCTGCATTTCCTACATTTTCCATAATTAATATATATCCACTTCCTACCCAGGAAAAATATGCTTTAATGATATCCCTAGACCCCTTAACTAAAGACAAGGAGTAAGAAAATACTGAACTTTACCAAATCAAAACTTATCAGAAACCAGAATTACAGAACTAAAAAGTACCTCATCTCAAATTTTCACTGCAGATTAAAACTCACTATAAGAATTTTATGAAACTGAGGCACACCCTAAACTTTTCAAGGTCTTATCCCAGTCTGCAGTCGGCCCAATATTACCTATAATAAAATTCCTGTGTAAACACCTACAGAATGCTCTGTTAAGCAAGACACAAGTCTAAAAGTAAAAAACAGGGCCGCTAAAAGGAAAAGAATCCATGTAAAAATCCTTTGGGCATCAAACTTTAACTCATTAAAAGGAAAATAATCAACGCCCTTGATCTGACATCAGATGGTCAAGGCCCCGTGTGATATCACTTTAAGGCCTGCTCTCCCTGTGCAGGAGCCTGGGAAACGGGGCTCACCGGGTACTAACACAGCGAACAAGGGAAATGATGTGCAGAGATTATTAATGAGTCAAATGTTGTATATCATCGCTAAGTTGTGTCCAACTCTCTTGCGACCCCATGGAGTAGCCCACCAGGCTCCTTTGTCCACGGGATTTCCCAGACAAGAATCCTGGAGCGGGTTGGCATTTCCACCTCCGGGGGGGTCTTCCTGACCCAGCGACTGAACTTGCACCTCCTCCACTGGCAGGCGGATACTTTACCCCTGAGCCACCAGCGAAGCCCAATGAGTCAAACAGGGAAAAATAAATAACTCCAGGGAGCATGATGCAGTAGTATTAAGATACCCACTGAGACGCCCTCTAATTAGGACATGAAGGCACCAAGTCAGTGAAGACGACAGAAAATGCAGAAAGCACGCAGGTATAAAGCACCTTTGCATAGAAAAGATGTGCTGCGGTGGAAGTGATGCGGACTGAGGAGGCCCACAGACAGGGCTGGAACCCTGGAGCGCCCACAGGCAGGCGTGTGCTCCCAGGCGAAATCTCAACCTCTCGGAGCATCAGCTTGCTTGACTGGTGAAAACAGAGTAACGACCCTTACAGCCTTAGTGTGAGGTTCAAGGTAGTGGGTGCCAGACACCTGGATCAAAGCCCAGGGTGCCCAGCCATGCGTGGAACCCACGACCCACCCAGGAAAGACCAGAGACCGCAGAGACCACCCCCTCCTTCCCGATGCTGGAAGCACTGTTTTCTCTTCCCTAGCTGGCCTGTGGCCCCGGGGAAAAGCCTTGCTGGGCACTGGCGGGGGGCTGGGGCAGCTAGGAAGAGAATGATGGGCAGAGCTGAGTGATGCTCTGAATCTAGAAGCCCAGACAGTCCCTGCAGGCTCCCCCAGTGCTGGCCTGGCCCTGCTCCAGCACAACCTGACCCAGACCCTGAACAGCCTGGAACAGAACTGGGGCAAAGGGACGGGAAAACAGCATCAATAATGCCCAGGGAAGGCACAGAATACAGTAAGCCTTACAACTAAAAGGATAACAAGAAATAAACGAAGGATGAGAAATTGACAAATCTCCATTAGCCTATAGAACACTTCAAAAGAGATGGTGTACGCAAAGGAAGGAGAAAATGGGCAGCGAGGGGAGGAATTGATGAAGACAGAAATATCAATTTCACTCCGTGGGAAGACAGGAAAATCCTGGACGTACAGATACGTGTACAATAAGAACGCTGCCTGGTTGCTTGCGGATCCTACGAGACGTGGATGATGACCTTGCTGGGCCACCAGGACGGGGAGAGACAGAAAGAGAGCCCTCTATTCATCACCAGAAGCTGAGGGGAGACCCTGGGTGGTACTCTGATCGCTGGGAACTTAAGGGCAAACCTGACGACCTGTCAACGCATGAAGGCCTCAGTCTTCTTCTGAGCAGTAATAAAGATAATTAGAGGAGATATTGAAAATCATTAGCAACATTAAAATTGACTGTAATTACCTTACGGGTAGTTGAAGCAGGAGTCATAATGAGCCCTTATTTAGAAAAAACTATTGTGTCAGAGAAATGTGACAGCTCCTGGCCTCGGTGTTGGCACTTCTATTTTTAGCTGGCAGGATGGCAAAGTGGACAAGGAAGGACGATCTTCACTACGAAAAAGACCCAGACACGAATCTCACTTCTGTCCCCTTCCCAGTTTACATGTCAGCTGATCTCTCGGAGCGTCAGTATTTCGCCTGTCTCACAGGGTGTTGGTGACAGGTAACAATTGACAAAAAGACTAGCACTTGGTAAGAGCCACACGAATGGCACCGACTGCCGAGTTTAGCAGCATCTCTTGCATCGGGCTAAATTCCCAAGGGGTGGGGGAGACACGGTCCTCCAGTGGGGATCTTGTCAAGTTGCTGAGAAGGGACGACCGCCACGCTGATGAAGAACCTGTGGTCCAGAGGTCCAAGGAACACCTGCATGGCCTCCTCGACTCCCAGCAGCAGGCAAGCATACAGAGCAGTGATGAAGCCCACCGCAGAGCACCAGGGAGCCCCAGCTGTCCATGGGCCCCTAAATCAGCACAAACCTCCTGTGGGCCCGTGCATTCCCCTCAGTGGACCTGGTAAACCACAGCAACCACGTGTGGCTCTATCTCACTTTTTTAAGGAACACCATACTGTTTTCCGCTTCCCTGGTGGCTCAGCTGGTAAAGAATCCGCCTGCAATGCGGGAGACCTGGGTTCGACCCCTGGGAAGATCCCCTGGGGGAGGGCATGGCAGCGCACTCCAGTGTTCTTGCCTGGGGAATCCCCATGGACAGAGGGGCCTGGTGGGCTGCAGTCCATGGGGTCTCACAGAGTCGGACACGACTGAGCACATTCACTGTTTCCATAGTGGTTGCACCAATTTACACGCCCACCACCAGTGGAGGAAGGTCCCCTTTTCTCCACACCCTCTACAGCAGTTACTGTTTATGGACGTTTTGATGATGGCCATCCTGACTGGTGTGAAGGGAACCGCACTGTAGGTTTGAGTTGCATTTCTCTAATACAAAATCATATTTTTAAAAATTAAGCGCTGATTGTCAAAACAAGTATATGAGAATATTTTGCTGGTAGGGGTACATCCTTCTACAGAGGACGGTTTGTCAGTATCCAGCAAAACAAAAACCTGTACTTCAACCATTTCTAGATTCCACTTCTAGAAATTTATCCTACAGACACACTAGTACATGTACACATGCCATTTCACTAAGGCTCTTTATAATACCAATATAACATAAAGGCTCTTTATAGTATCATAACAATCTAAATGTCCACCCATAGGGGACTAAATACATAAAATTATATCTGCAGAAGAGAATACTGTGGACCCACTAAAAAGAATGCGGCAGATCTATATGTGATAAAATGAACCAATATCCATATTGTTAGGTTAAAAAGAAAAGCAAGGTGTTGAAGTGCACACCATATGCTACTGTTTATGTACAGGGTAAGGACAAAAAGAAATGTTCACATTTAATATTAATCGTTAATACTTGTTGGATGTATTCTGTATGCCAAGAATTGTTCTTAGCACTGTACATGAATTATCTCATTAGTTGTTCTCAGTAATTCTGAGACCTCATTCATATACCCATTTTTCAGATGAGAAAAACTGAGGTACAGTGAGGTTGCCCAAAGTCACAAAGTGAGTGACTGAGTTTCAGACTCTGTCTGGCATCAGAGCTCACCCTCTGGGCCAAACCACACTGAACCTCCTAATACTTCTGCTACCTCTTAGAGTGTCCCCAAGAAACTTATACAAAGAGTTGCTCAGCTAGAAGATGAGGATGGGAATGAGATGGTCTGAATTCTGTACGTGTGCGTGACTTGTCCAAAAATCAATAGATGCTATAATCTTTTACTCTGCCTGCTTGGATTAATCAGTGAGAAGGACAATATCAATTAGTGTTATGAATGAATTATGTACTTTTAAAGAAATGTAGTTTTATTCATCTATTGACTTGTTCCTGTATTTAATTAGTTCCTCA
This sequence comes from Bubalus bubalis, assembly GCF_019923935.1. Taxonomy (NCBI): domain Eukaryota; kingdom Metazoa; phylum Chordata; class Mammalia; order Artiodactyla; family Bovidae; genus Bubalus; species Bubalus bubalis. The sequence goes on from NC_059157.1 coordinate 7,624,495, forward strand.
TTTTTTTCAAGGACTCAAAAAATGACAAATAAAACTTCACCTAATACAGAATTCACAGTTATGCATACAAGCAATTTCCAAGATCAAGGGGGAATGATAAAATATGCACGTGTGCACACACACACACAGCATTAAGGGAGTTCTCTGGCAGTCCAGTGGTTGGGACTTCACCTTCCAGAGCAGGGGGTGTGGGTTCGATCCCTGCTTGGGGAGCTAAGAAAGATCCCACATGCATGCTGCCAAAGAATCAAGATGTGGAACATGGAAATAAAAACAAAAATAAACAAATGGGACCTAATTGAACTTAAAAGCTTTCGCACAATGAAGGAAACTATAAGCAAGGTAAAAAGGCAGGCTTCAGAATGGGAGAAAATAATAGCAATGAAGCAACTGACAAAGAATTAATCTCCAAAATATACAAGCACCTCATGCAGCTCAATACCAGAAAAAGAAATAACCCAACCAAAAAGTGGGCCAAAGAACTAAACAGACGTTTCTCCAAAGACATATAGATGGCTAATAAGCACATGAAAAGATGCTCATCATCACTCATTATCAGAGAAATGCAAATCAAAACCACAATGAGGCACCATCTCACGCCAGTCAGAACAGCCGCCATCGAAAGGTCTACAAACAATAAATGCTGGAGAGGGTGTGGAGAAAAGGGAACCCTCTTACACTGTTGGTGGGAATGCAAACTAGTACAGCCACTATGGAGAACAGTGTAGAGATTCCTTAAAAAACTGGAAATAGAAATGCCTTATGATCCAGCAATCCCACTGCTGGGCATACACACCAAGGAAACCAGAGTGGAAAGAGACACGTGTACCCCAATGTTCATCGCAGCACTGTTTACAGTAGCTAGGACATGGAAGCAAGCTAGATGTCCACTGCCAGACAAATGGATAAGGAAGTTGTGGTACGTATACACAATGGAATATTACTCAGCTATTAAAAAAAAAAAGAACACATTTGAGTCAGTTCTACTGAGGTGATGAAACTGGAGCTTATTATACAGACTGAAGTGAGTCAGAAAGAGAGATACCAACACATTATATTAATGCATTATATGGAATTTAGAAAGACAGTAACAATGACCCCATATGCAAGGCAGCAAAAGAGACACAGATGTAAAGAACAGACTTTTTGACTATGTAGGAGAAGGCAAGAGTGGGCTAATATGAGAGAATAGCATTGAAATATGTATATTACCATATGACTAGATGACCAGTGCCAGGTCCATGCATGAAGCAGGGCACTCAAAGCCGGTGCTCTGGGACAACCCAGAGGGATGGGATGGGGAGGCAGGTTAGAGGGGGGTTCAGGACGGGGGACACATGTACACCCGTGGGTGACTCATGTCGGTATATGGCAAGAACCACTACAACATTGTGAAGTAATTATCCTCCAATTTAAATAAATTAATTAAATTTTTTTTAAAAAAAGACATGGAACAGATGCAATTGTAACTAATTCAATAAAGATTTGAAAATAAAACAAAACAGCATTAAGCCTACGGTTGAGGGTGAGGCTGTTCACTTACTGCAAAATATCCTCAAAGGCAGGAAAAGGGATTTTAGACTTTATTTCTACATAAGGACAGAAATTAAATGCAGAAAGAGTAAAAGCATAGTCAGAAGCATACTCGGTCTCTTAATTATGATCTATCTCCAACAATAACTGAGAAAAATGGCAACATTTTTCTGATAGGGGAAACATTCATCATAAAATATAAAACCACATCCTTGCAAAGATATAAAAGGTATAAAACATCGATGAGGTAGGGTTCTGTGTTTTGTGTGTTCATCTGAAACACAAGGTCAACAGGCCAGAGCAGTGCCTCTAAAACTTTAATGCCTGTACACATCTCAGGGGACCTCGTTAAAATGCAGATTCGGATTCGGTAAGTCTGTGGTCAACCCAAGACTCCACCTCTTTAAGGCAGTCCCAAGGGCCACCTGTACTGAGGTGGGCGGCCACACTTCGTGGAACAAGATTCTAGACAATAGGGCTAAGTAGATACAACTACACCCTGATAAATTTTCAGTTGGAGAACTAAACTGCAGCTATTAAAATCTCTGTCCCTTTGTTTTCAACCAGGGTTCTTGCCCCTGCCCAATCAACAGAAATTGATAAAAGGCCAGACAAGAGATTCAGACAAGGCTTTAGTGGGGCCCCTGCTGCAGCAGTGGGGAGGGAAAAGCAAGTAACAGGTTCCCTTGCTGGCTCATTCCCCAAGCGGGGACAAGCTGGTTGCTCCTATTTGGTGAGGGTAGGAGCAGGCCCGGAGGTCAGCTAGAGGTATGGCTTAGGTGGTCAGCCACCCCCTTGAGTGGTGTTGAGGGCAGCGGGCATGTGCAGGACTTTGCTTTTGCCCCCAAACCCCTGCTTTTGTTCCCAGCTCTTCAGAAGTGGCATCTGGGCTTTTGGTCTTTTTGTATCTTGTGTCTATAATTTGCTCCATCTGCACGCGCACGCAGTGACTTTCAGTCCCTTATAGTTTCTCTGTATTTTTGTCCAGGTGCAAGCCCTGCAGCCAAGGGTCCCAAGCCCCAGCCTGTCTCACCTTCAGAAGCACTTCAAAATCCAACAGAGACCCAGATTTGAATGGAGGTGTTTTTACTCTTGAAAACTGAGCAGTGTGGCACACAGAGGGAAAACGTGCCTGCAAACAGGTTGCTTTCAGTGTATTCAGAAATTCAAAGTGAATGTGAGAGTCAGCAGAGGATCGGGCTTCAAGAGTGGCTGAGAAGTGTCAGCAATTAGCACCACTTCATGCATTAGAGCGCGACTCTGCGGCACTCAGGTGTTTTCAGCTTCATCGAAATGCATGCGCCGGGCATCCGTACCACTGAGCAACTGTGGGACACAGGGTCGGAGTGGTCCCCGTCCCCCGGGCTGGAGCAGAGCACGCCGCAGCCCCGCCACAATGAAGCCTCTCCCAGGGCACAGAGGAGGCTGGAAATGCACAAGAGGGGTGGAAACAACACATACAACTGCTGGGAAGACTCAAGGCAGAGAAACAAAACCACCGGCGTGAGGAAGACATGGGGGCTCCTGGTAATGATTCTGGAGAGAAAGTGGGTCTTGGCTTCTTAGAAAAAGTGAAGAAGAGCAATCCAAGGGAAGCAGAATAAAGTAGCACATCCCAGTCCTGGAGAGAGCAGGGCAGGCAGGCATTACCCGGGCTCCTTCGGGAGCACCCAGACAGGTATCGCTGCAGCTGTGGCCAGGTTTCATGCACCTGTGATCTAATCTCCGATCCTAATAAAGTTCCTGAGAGAGGAGTCAGCGGGTAATTCTCAGGGCAGGCGGCGTCTGGAGAATGCCAGGGAACACAGAGGGAAGTGCTCCCAGCGCTGCGGGAAGAGGGGCCCTCTGAAGCCAGCATCCTCACGGCACCTCGGTTCCCCACCTATACAGAGGTCTACATACTCCTGCAAAAAGGGCCAGACAGAGACTATTTTAGGCTCTGCTGTTGGGCAAAAGCAGCCTGAGATGATGCGTAATTGCATGAACATGGCTGCATGTCAGTAACACTTTATTTTACAGAACAGGCAGCAGGCAGGCTGGATTTGGCAACACTCCTGAATTACAAGGTAGGCTGTGGTAACAACTTCCCTAATGTTAGGAAGCTTGGGGTAAAGACCAAGGAGAGGGGAGCTGATGCAACTTACAAGTGACCCTGGGACTCAACAGCCATCAACAACAGCCATCAGGGTCCATCTGGAAACATCTAGGTCCCTCTCATTACCTCCGTCCCTCCTGATCACCAGGCAAGGTGTCTCTTCCCACCCACCTGCTTCCTCCTCCAGGCCCTCACTCCTTAAATCTTCTCCCCTCCAGAGCATTACCACTCGCTCTTCTTCCTCCTTCCGTTAGCTTACAGACAGCACAAGTTTATCCTGCCCCCGCTGGTACCACCCTTTAGACCACATTCCTCTCTATGTCCAATCTGGCAGCTTCAGGAATCTGCAGCAGTTCTGCCCACTTTCCAGTGCTTCCACCCAGCAATCCCATGCCAACTGGACTTTGACCCCACTAAGTTTCTGTAATAGTCTTTGCCAAAATCAATGGACACTCCTGAGCCATTAACTTTCCTGACCTGACTCGAGCACTGGGAACTGCTGACGGCCAGCCCCTCTTCAAACCCCCTCCCCACCTGGCTGGCGAGCCAGCCGGCCCCGGGGCCTCTCCTGCCCATGGCCCTTCACTGGCTTCTCTTCTTCCCTCCGATGTTTCCATTCACCAGCTTTCTGCTTTGAACCACCTCTGGGCATTTGTAACAGTGTATGTCACACAAGTGGGAGAGCCACAGAGGTAAAGGATGAACTGATGCAAGTGAACCCATCCCCTTCTCTTCAGAGCTGCCCCCACAAGGTCCGCTGTCCCCCTGGGCAGAACCTGCACCCGCCTCGCTCCCCGAACCACAATGCTATCTTCCCCACGGCTCCTCCAGCCCTGTTGTCAACAGATGGCCATCTCCTGTCGCTGTTCATTCTCTCACAGTCCTCACACCTTGCCACACGAATCCAGTGAGCCCCGCTCAATTTCATCTTGACCTGATCTCCCTCAGCACTGCTAGGACACCCTTGGGCGGTAACCGTCCCTTCCAGCGTTAGAGGGCCTACACCCCCGCCCCAAGGGCGTCTGCTCCCGCTACCACCTAGAGGCACCTGCTTCTTGGCCCACCATGTGCGTCAAGGTCCCGCCCTCGGTCCAGATCCTACCCCACGGCTTTAATCCCCTCCATGAGCCTTAAGGACCAAGTCAGAATTTTCACCTGTACATCTCTCCAGGGCATCAGACTGCTCTATCCAACTATCCACCTACCTTTCCAGTTATTATCATCAAGAGCACAAGAGCAACTGCAGTTCCGGACTGCCTGCATGCCTCATGTCTCCCACACCAGCCCGTGATGGAACTCCTCCCCCTATCGAGGAAGCCATGCCGGGTGGTCCACACCGGAGCCTGTATCCCCACTGCTCCCGCCAATCAGAGCGCTGCAGCCCCCTGGCTGTGCCCTCTGCACATACAGTGCCCTGTCCAACCATCACCGAGAACACACCCCAGACACCGTCTGACTGTCTCCGGACCTGACACTAAGACACAAGCATTAGTCACTGTCAGTAGCAGTCACTGGACAGATAATATTTTCCTGCTGTTTCCCCAAATATTAATACAAAGTAAACAACAAGAACTAGAAACGCCCAGTCACTTTCCAGTGAGGTCACATCCTGAGACTATCACAACTTAGCTTTGAATTTCAAATGGGAAGACAGGCATTTAAACATGTTTAATGGCTAACATTTAAAATCAGACCAAATACTAGTATAAAGCTGAAGCTGTGAGTATATGGAAATGGCAACCCACTCCAGTGTTCTTGCCTTGAGAATCCCAGGGACAGGGGAGCCTGGTGGGCTGCCGTCTATGGGGTCGCACAGAGTCGGACATGACTGAGGCGACTTAGCAGCATCAGTGAGTGTATGGAGCCCAGGAAAGAAAGCAGAGCTCTGAGCTCAGGTGAAGCAAATCATAACAGTCCCATCCTTAACTGGTGAGTGAGCAGGACAAGTTATTTCGCTTCAGCTTCCCCATCTTTAAAACAAGGGTCCTGTATGGTCTTCAAAGTTTTGATCAGGCAGTTTGTCAAAAGTTCTCAGTACAAAGTAAATTTTCCTGAAGAACCAGATAAAGCAAACTCAAGACTTGAAAAAACATTTCTCCAGTTTTACTGAAAAAAAAAATCTAAAATCACCTGATATTAGAAAAGAATTGGAAAGGAAGAAAAATTGCAATATGCGTTCATTCACTTTAAAAATCAAGTCAAATATATTGAGTAATAACCAAATAAACTTTAGGGAAGTACTTTTTATAGTACATTCAGGCCTAATCTCTCTTTGAAAACAATAATGATGAACAGAAATCATTTTCTTAGAATGATACAAACACTTTCTGCTGTAACAGACATCTGTGACTCTACATGGACAGAGTCCTGCCAAACCATTCCAAGCTCCAGACAATGAGACTGTGCAAAAAAACCCAGGCTCTCTGGGATGGGGTATGCCATCTCCCAGAGAAGGCTCCCACCCACTATAACAACCTTTCTGAACTACACGTGGGAGATTTAAAGAATCTTTAAGCACCATTCAAATTGCAAGCCTTTTGTAATGCTGTGTTTAGTAGGTGCTCATCCTGCTACTCAATTAAATCCTTTCCTTTAATTATTGAACAAAATATTCCAACTATTGCTTAAGGCCTTCCACTGCGTGCTATGGAACAGAAAAATGTGAATAAAACATGGAGCTCTCAGTTTGGTGTGGAGATAAGAGTGAATCTGTGATAAATGCACACCATCCTAAGATAATTCCAAAGAGGAGATGCCTTTGGAGAGAGCGTGGGAAACCAGGGACGTCTTCACAGAGGATGGAGCCTTTGAGCCAGGACTGACTGTGTAATAGGCAAGAACAAATTTGACTCTATAGAAGGTCTGTTCCTTTTACTTTAGCCTTTGTAGTCTATGTCTTTGCTTCAAGGTAATAATGTTACCTATACTCTGAAATATACAGGAAGCCCATTCTCAAGGCTCTAACCTTTAAAGGTATAACAGTTTTCCATTCATATAGAGGTAAAATGTTGCAGAACAGAGAACAACATTTGTGTTGTTGGAGTTTTACAGGAAATTGTAACCTGAGATACCTGGACAGCTGTAAGAACAAAGGATTCCAACACCAAGAAGTCTTCAACAGCCAACCATGCCCCTCTCTCCTCTTGCCTTTAAAAACGTTTTGTTAAGGGGTTGGGGGGAGCATGGGCCACCCATCTCATTGCATGGCCTTGCAAAAAACCATTCTCTGCTCCAAACTCCAGTGTTTTAATGTGGCCTCTCTATGAGTTGGGCCCATGAACTTTCTTTTGGTAACAGATGGGCAGGATGGGGTCAGGGACACGTTTTAATCAGAGGTAAGGACACCTGTGCATCACACACACCTCCAGGGGTCTGAGCACCTCACCCCACAGTCATCTCTGATTTTAACATCATGATGAAAATTTTCTGTATGATAGCGATCGAGTATCTTGGAAAAGGAGCCCCCCAGCTAATCTGTACAGTGTCACCACAGAACAAGCAGTATGGCTGCCTCCAAGGAACTGCAAGCAAATCTGACTTCTCAAGCCTTGTGACTTCATGGGGAAAACAATCTCCCCTAAACATCTGTCATCAAGATCTGGCCCTCACACGGGACCTGCAGTCTAAGCTCACGGTGCCTGGTGGCCTGGTGAATCTAGAGACAAAAATGTGCTTTAAGGAGTTCCCAGGTTGGTGAGACCCCCAAGAAATCAGGCAGCAGCAAACAAATTCTCTGGAAGAACCCACCTTCAGTCTAGGCCTGAAAGAACTTCCACAGATAAATTTTCAAAAAACTGTGACACACTTAAAAGTCACAAATATACAGGAGGAAGCATCAGCAGAAACCACATGCACACACGTGCGCACACACACACGTGTGCACACACACACACACAGAAGATCAGCAAAGAGTCTCAAATATCAGAATCATCAAACACAAAATACAATGCAATCAAGTTTAAAGAAATAAAATTAACAACTGATAAGATAAATATGAAACAGAAAACTCATAAAAATAAGCAGGTGTTTTAAATAAATAGAACTTTTAGAAATCCAAGCATGTAAGATAAGTGACATTTAAAATGCAACAGATATGTTTATTAGGAGACTAGACACCAATGAAGATACATCTTGAAGACAAAACTGAAGAAATTATTGAGAATGAAGCAGAGAAAGACACAGATGGAAAACTGAAGGAAGTATTAAGAGACGTGATAATGTTGACAGCGTCTAACGCATCTAATTAGATTCCCATCAGAAAAGAAAGAGACCAAATCAGAGGCAGCAAATGAAGAGAATGGCTGGACATGTCCTAGAATTGATGAAAGACACCAATCCAAAGATTCAGAAGACCTAACAAATTCCATACAGAGTCATCAAAAGACTTCCTGACACATCACAGCAACACAAGAGAACACCAGAGATAAAGAGATCTTAAAAACAACCAGAATGAAAAGACAGATTACAGCCATCCCTTAATATCTAAGAGGGATTGGTTCCAGGAGCATCCTACAAATACGCAAATCCACAGATGTTCAAGTCCATTCTGTAGAATGGCATTGTATTGCACACCCTCCCATACATTTTACATCATTCCTAGATAACTTACAATGCTAAATACAATGCATATATCATGTAAATAATTGTAAATACACTGTAAATGCTCTATTAAGTAGTTGCTGGCATGAAGTAAATTCAAGTTTTGCTTTTTGGAACTTGCTGGAATTTTTTTTTTTTTAATATTTTCCAACCAAAGTTGGTTGAACCCTCAGATGTGCAATCCAACTGTACTGGAACCGCAATTAACTGACTAAGGAACTAAGAAACAATAATTAACAGATTTCTCAAAGCTACAACGCAAGCCAGAAACCATTAGAACAACACTCTGAGTGTAAGGAGAGAAAATAAAGGTCCGTCTAGCACCAGACAGGTTGAGTGAGCATCCTAAGAGCTAGGGCAAAAGAAATGTATCACAGAAAGAGTATTCTAGACAGAGCGGACAGAAAGTAGAAGGTACAAAGGAGATTACACACTTGGGATGTTTTGGGGAAAAGCCAATATAATGTGCAGAGTAACCAAAGAGGGCACCGGGAGATGAAGACAAAAGGGATCCTAGGGGCAGACAATAGGGTCTGTGAGGCTAACTTGAAAGTCCATGGCAAAATCAGCGGAGGGTCCAATTGGCCTCCCTGTCTGAGTCTTCTGTGCAGTGCTGAGTATCAAACCAGATTCTGATACACAGAAGACCTAGACACCAACTTTGTTGGCGGTTCTTGGCTGATTTTTTTGTTCCACTCGACCCTGAAATCTTATTCAGGCAGAACAATGATAGAAAATACAGCTAATTATTATTCAACCAAGCACACTTTTTTTTTGGTGGCAGGGGGGCTATGCTGGGTCTTTGCTATTGCTCAGGCTTTTCTCCAGCTGCCGCAGGTGGGGGCTACTCTCTACACGAGGTGCAGGGGCTTCTCCTAGCAGTGCCCTGTCTTGTTGCGAGCTGGGGTTCTAGGGCACTCGGGCTTCAGAGCACAGGCTCAATAGTTGCGGCTTTGCTGTTCCCACACGTGGGATCTTCTCAGATCAGGGATGGAACCTGTGTCTCCTACACCGGCAGGCAGATCCTTTACCACTGACCCACCAAGGAAGCCCCAACCATAGTTTATTAAGATCGGAACTACCAGGAAAAGCCAAGAGGAATTCCAAAATCCAAGCAAATTCTCTGTGCCACCAGATTTTCAGCAGTCAAGGCATTTATCATGGCAAGCTTCAGCTCCTTTGGGGGGATTTTGAGGCTAAAACATCACACACTGCATTCACCTTCCACTCTGTACACCTTGTGTTGAACAGGTCCGTGGAATGTGACAGTCAAAATCAGCACCTATGGGCTAGTAACATTTGTCGAAGCTGTGAATAACTACCTTCACACATGGTTTTTCTACTCATCTAAGTGGTGGGGTCACTGGTTCAGCTCTCACTGAAAAGGCAAAGGTTTTTCCAGCTTGTGTGACCTTGTCGTTTATGTTTTCTGCAGGATGATTCTGGCATTTTAATGTCCAGTGTACCCTTTAAGGAACATGTATATTCCAGGCAGGTCTATCAAGGCATCTCCCAGAAGAAGAGGGTGCAATGGTTATTTCTTAAATTCCTACTGAAAAACAGAACTCTGTAACCCAGACCCGCTGTGCCCGTGTTTTCCACTATTTCCCATCTGTAACACTCTAAGCATCTCCTTCTTCATCCCAACTAGGTCATCATCCTAAAGGATGATGTCCTCCACACGTGGACCCAAAACATGAACTCTCATCCCCAACTCCAGCACTCCCACAAAGCTGCCCGCCAGTCAGTGTTTCCAACAAAACTGAAGTCTCCTCAGGAGCAGTTAGTCATATCAACCCCCGCAGAACTTGTATCTCTGTGCTGCTTTCTAAAGTATTTAAACTGAATCTGCCCAGAACCTAGAAATTAGCTTGAAAGTGTTTTTCCTCACCTCAGCTATCATCTTAAATTCTCCTTTACTTTTTTTGCACAGTAAGAGTATAGGACATATACCCTGTTACACTGCTTAGACTATTACTTTAAGACTGGCTGATCACCCAGTTTTGCTTTAGTTGTTGCGAACATTCAGCTGCATTGTTGCTGAGAACATTGTCTGCCCAGACCCCTGGGCATGGAGGCACCTGCATGGGGTAAGACTGAGTGTCCCACCAGCCACAAGGTATCCCCCTCTTCTCCATCCTGAAGAGACAGTGGCAAAATCATGACAAAACAGTATGGCTCACCAGCAGTGAATGTCCGCCATATCCTAGACGCTGTCCCAAGTGCTTTCTAGGGGATAACTCATTTATTATGTTAACAACATAGAGGACGTACTACTGTCTCGGGCTCACAGATGGAGAAACTGAGGCACAGAGACGTTCAGTAGCTTGCCCAGGCTCACAGTTAGGATGTGGCCAGGCCTTGATGCAAACCTGGTACGGCTGTTGGGCTCTGCGATCTACGTCTGTAACCACAATTTCATACCCACACAGATAAAGGGCGTTCTGCACCATCCCCTACACTCGGCCACAGATCACTGGAAAAGAAGCGAGGGAGAGAGCGAGGGACAGAGGGCCAGAAAGGAAAAGAAGAGAGGGGAGGAAGAGAGGGGAGGAAGACAGAAAGAATCAAAAGGAGAGTGAGAAAGAGTCAGGCGGGGAGGGAGAGAGAAGCCGAGGGCGTGCAGCAGATTTCGGAGTGCAGTCGGAGTCCAGACAGGCCTCAGTGAGTCCCATCTCTTTTAACTACATGACCTCAGGCCAATTACTTAATCCCCCTAAGCCTCAATTTCCTCATCTGTAAATTGGGGATAATTACACCTTCTACCACTGCTGATGAGTGGCAGAAGCAGTATTCAGCCTATAATCGTTCCATAATGCTATATTGCCACGTCCTCCAGAAGATTCTAATTTTTTAAAACCAGGGGGAACAGCGAGGCTTCCTGCTGCCTGCCAGTTTGGAGGTAACTGTACCTCCAATAGGAGTTTCCTGGTCCCATGACGTCTGCAGAGTCTAGGTTCTGAGTGAACCAGAGAGCTCCACACAGACACACTTGCCAGCAAAGAAAGCCATCCTCTTCCTCGTGAACAGCTCCATCAGCTAAGGGAGTGTTCTCAGAGCCCTCCTCCATGTCACCCCCAATGTCAAAAGTGACAGCATCGTAGCACTTGTCCAGAACAACACACTGGAAAAAAAAAATAAGGTTCTCAAACAAAAGTTCTTAAACAGAGCATGCACCCCCCAAAAGCTCCTAGACAGACCTCCTGCTATGGGAAAGGGGCCTTTCAACCCTCCCACTCTGGATGTGTGTCAGCTGGTCCTTCGAGGGCCCTGGAAGCAGGCAAGGCTCTGCTGAGACCTTGTGAAGGTGAGTCACCACGGGGACTACCTCGGGCGAACACCACCCAGCACAGGTCCTCAGCAGGACGCTGCCAAGACCTTCTGCAGACTCACCATGCACCAGCCAGCAAAGCTGTGTGCAAAACAGAGGTTAAACATCAAAAATCACAACACAAAACCATCTAGAACCTGAAGTGTGCACCAAACAAACAGTGTCTGTACGAGGGTTCTGGTTTCGTGGCTTGTACTTTTTTTTTTTTGGAGACTTTTCCAATCTTCTGTAATACGGCACTATTATTGCTATATAAAGTCTTTTAAGTAACACAGATAACATGTAGCCTGAATTGGAAGAGAGAAGATATTCATCCCTCATCTATTTCATGACCATCTGTGTCATGCTCCCTGTAAAATAATGGGATAGACACCTAGAATACTCCGTTATTGTGGGAGGCTCCGGCCTTTCCTTTCCATGTACCCTAGAGGTCAGGTATATCTCAGCTCCTAAGAGAAGTCGCTGGCACACACAGTTAAGTTTATCCTGCCTTTCTGCCGCCCCAGTAAATTTCACGTGTGAACTGCATCTTTTCTTTGCTTGTTTTTGGTTGTGCGGGGCCTTCCCTGCTGCATCGGTTTTTCTCCAGTTGCACCAAAAGCAGGGGCTACAGTGGAGCTGCAGCTCCCAGGCTCTAGAGCACAGGCTCCCTGGTGGCGGCGCACGGGCTTCGGTGCTCCAGGGCAAGTGGGATCTTCCCCGACCAGGGACAGACCCCATGTCTCCTGACACTGAAAGGATTCTTTACCATGGAGCCACCAGGGAAGCCCAGCATCTTCTGAGCCTGACCTTGACCTCAGAGCACACTTTCATCCTAAGACGTCAAGATCTGGGGAACAAACTCACAGTCCGTCTCAGCCATTCCCCCTCTTAACGTTCACTCTTCTGGGAGTCAGAGGTTCTTTATCTGTAGATTTTCCCCCAGCCAGCATTAACTCCTTTTCCACTCATCCGTTAAAGCCCTCCCTCTGCATATTCACCAGCTGCTGCCCTTCATTGAAATTCGATAACTAAAACAATGGCAACATAAAAATATGTTCCCAATACTCTTACTAATTTAAAAAAAGTCAAAGTTAAAACACTAAGGTGATGCTTTGTTTAAAAAGGTTTGCATCGTGCAATAACTGGATGCCATCGAAACAGTTAACAACCATCTTATCAGTAAACAGATATCCTCCTCACAAGAAAGCCTCCCGCTATTCCACTTCCTCTTTCCTGATAGGAAGCGTTTAAGCCCAAAAGCGGAACCCAGCACTGGCCCCCACGCACGGAAAGACCGTCTGCTAGGAGGATGCTGAGGCTCAGGCAATCCATCTCAGAGCAGGAGAGCCGCTGGCTTCACTCCTCGGGGGACAGGGGCCTTGCCTGACTGCATCCCCACCGTCCACTTGGAGCCACGTGGAGACACAGTCCATCTGCTTTGGCCTCTGCAGAGCTGTCCTGGTCGGCCAAGATGGGGGGCCACACCATGCGTCCAGCCACCCTGAGCCTCTGCCCCCCGAAGAGGAAAACCCTCAGCCTTGGACTCCCCTCACAGACCCCCAACCCCCAAAGCAGAAACCCCAGCATTACCTGCCCATGCAGGCAAACATCTGTAAACCACAAAAGGGAAATAAAAAAAAAGCTGCCAGGGCTACACACACCTGGAAGAGGATGCAAAACACAGTGTCTGGAGTCCCGTCCATGTATCCATTAGGCTTCTCGTCAATCAGGCCTCTGAGATGCCACGAATGCCCCCCCCCACCCCCGTACTATTGAGAAAACACTGGAACAGCATCAACCCACTTAAAGATAACCACGGTCCTGACAACGGATTTTTCCATCTTCCATCGTGCAGGGTCAGGTCTGCACTTATGTATATTTTTCAGCTCTGACCATGGTTCAAGGCCAGCAGACTGAAAACCCTGTTTTCTCTGGGTGGTTATTTTCCTTTTAAACCTCTCCCTCAGGCCCAGAAAAATCTGAATGCCAGACGTATTGAAAAATCATTCATTATGATTAAGATTTCCAGAGCAAATCTGACACTAAATACAACTAACGACCCACCACCCCATCCGCCTTGCCTTCCCAGGAAGAGGGGTCCCTCCAGCGGGCTCCCTTCCAGGCGGCGTGCATTCAGGCTTTCACGAGCTGGGAATAGACCGTCCAGGAGGCTGCAAAGAAGGCCTGATTCACATGCCGGGCATGCGTGGCCCTGATGGCAGCGGCTGCCTCAAGCTTGCAGACCCAAACCTTGGAGGAAGCTATGAAGAATGCGTACTGACCAGGGCCGGGGGAGGCGAGCAGGGCGGGAGACTTAAAGAGACAGATGTCTTACCTGAAACAACCCGGGGGAAATGTTCTGCTGCATTTCCATGGTGCAAAAAGTGCCAGCTCATCGTGAGAGAATCTTAGGTATGAGCGCTGCCAAGAGCCAGGGAGCCAAACCAGCCCCACCCCCACCCCCGACCGCCTACAAGTCTCTGTTCCTAATGCTTGATTAGGCCCTGAACCCACCTTCAGGTTCACAGCAGACACTGGCGATGTTAAGACAACAGGGAGATGTCCCTCTCTGTGCAAGACTAAAGAGGACTCTGTCCTGGTTGGTGGTGTTTAGTCGCTCAATCGTGTCCGACTCTCTATGACCCCATGGACGGTAGCACGTCAGGCTTCCCTGTCCATCACCATCTCCCAGAGTTTGCTCAAACTCGTGTCCATAGAGTGGGTGATGTTATCCAACCATCTCATCCTCTACCATCCCCTTCTCTTCCTGCCTTCAATCTTTCCCAGCATCAGGGTCTTTTCTAATGAGTCAGTTTTTCACATCAGGTGGCCAAAGGACTGGAGCTTCAGTTTCAGAATCAGTCCTTCCAGTGAACATTCAGGGTTGATTTTCTTTAGCACTGACTGCTTTCAGAGACTTTTCCAATTATCGGCAGAGGGACCCCCGCTGGAGAGAGCAGTCCTTGACCAGGTGACGCCCTTGGAAACCTAGTAATTCTGCCCTCATCATGTCCTCTCTCCCAAATGCTCCCCAGACTCCCATTTTCTGCTGAAAACATTTTCTAAAGCTGTAAATCAAGGAGCAGGATGAAGACATGACTGGTTTTACAGGGTTGCTGAATAAGGAAATGGCATTTCTACTCAGCTTCAAACTATCCTGACAGATAAATTTGGGACTTATAAAAAATAAAAGAAACTTGTTTGTAAAAGTATTCACGACTGAATTATGTTAAATACTGTGGGGTTCTTTCAGGCTCTTCACACAGTGTTTAAAATAGTTACAAATGCCTATTAATAACCAGCTCACCTCCTAAGATAACACACAGGAGCCAGACCTCAGGAGGAGGGTCAAGAAAGGGCGACTGTCTCACAGGTCCTGAGGCCCTGGGTGGAATAAATGCTCGTATTCACAGCCTGGGCTGAAGTGTCCCGGCAGGGATGAGTCACCCCACGTCCTCCTCCTCCCAGCATGCAGCTGGGGGTGCGTGGACCTCACCCCCATCATCGAAACGTGCAGCCCAGGGCAGAGCCACAGTCCTCAGGGACTTCGGTTCTGCCATCAGGACCGAGGTGGATGGTCACCTGGGAAGACATTACTCCCCCAGTAACCTCCCAAAGGACCTGAATTTTTCCCCCAGACTTAACACACCATGGAAGGGTGTGCATTGGTTCCCTGGGATAACGGATAACTAAAAACGTGTTTTCCCATCAAAAAGTACAGCCTCTGTTCATTTAAACTTCACACGTCAGCGTCCAAGAGGCGACCCCCCAGTCTCACCGCCGTGAATGAGGTCATCTAACCCCATCCTTGATGATGTGCCCAATTTCTTACTTTACTTCTTACTTTTACTTGGATCTTTCTGGTCCAAGTTTCCTCTCTCTTTACATTCCCCTCAGGACAGGTTTCACGGGATGTAAGTTCTACTTGGAGTCACTTCCCGTTGTCTGTCTAGTTTAAGACCAGGCAACCTTAGCGAGAGGCCGTTCCCTCCACTGGTGTGAAATGGTAGGCAGAAGCAGGGTGTTCCACATCTTCCTTAGGCTCACAGGACGAGGCGGACATGCTGGAGGCAGACCACCATCGGTGCCTCCTGGAGCCCCGAAGCACGTGTCACTAGCCCTGCGCAATCAGCCCAGCAAGTGCGAGTGCTACAGGGAATCAGAGTCCAGGCCGTTATCCCCCGCTCACAACTAAGGCATGGAGCCCAGACAAATTCGCTTACTTGCTGCTCCAGGTCCCAGGAAGAAAACTGCATCTCTTTTACTTCCTTCTGTTCAAGCTATTTCACCCAAGGCACTTGCTAACTTACTAACCCCAAAGTGAAAGAGTTAGTCGCTCAGTCGTGTCCGACTCTTTGAGACCCTAGGACTATAGCCCGCCAGGCTCCTCTGTCTACGGGATTCTCCAGGCAAGAACACTGGAGTGGGTAGCCATTCCCTTCTCCAGGGGATCTTCTCAACCCAGGGATCGAACCCAGGTCTCCTGAATTGCAGGCAGATTCTTTATTATCTGAGCCACCAGATAGTAACCCCAAAGACAATTTCTTTTCAAACCTCAAAACGTGAAGTGCTCTCTTATACATGGACTCTAAAAAAACAATACAAATGAACTTATTTACAAAACAGAAACAGACCCATAGACATAGAAGCAAACTTATGGTTACCAAAGGGACACACAGAGGAGAGAGACACTAGGAGTTTGGGAGGAACATACACACAGTCCGCGTATAAAGCAGATAAGCAGCAATGCTGTGCGGCACAGGGACTGCTGCTCAGCATCGTGTAATAACCTACGATGCAAAAGAATCAGAAAAAATATATAGATAGGTTTAACTGAATCACTGTGCCCTACACCTGAAACTAACACAATATTGCAAATTAACTATACTTCCACTTTAAAAAATGTGATCTAAGGATTCCTTCACACAACAATGGAGAGGGCTGGGTCGGGAGTCCCTCTGAACAAGCAGGACTGGAGTTTGGACAGGAAAGTGAAAGTCGCTCAGTCGTGTCCGACTCTTTTTTTTTTTTTTTTAAGTTTACTTTTTTTTTTTTAATTTTATTTTTAAACTTTACAATATTGTATTGGTTTTGCCAAATATCGAAATGAATCCGCCACAGGTATACACGTGTTCTTGCAACCCCGTGGACTATACAGTCCATTGAATTCTCCAGGCCAGAATGCTGGAGTGGGTAGCCTATTCCCTCTCCAGCAGATCTTCCCGACCCAGGAATCGAACCCAGGTCTCCTGCATTGCAGGCGGATTCTTTACCAACTGAGCTATCAGGGAAGCCCAGAGTTTGGACAGGTCAAGACCCTAAATCCAACACGATCATAGAATGACTGTCAGGAAACACCATCTGCAACTCAAAACCTAACGTCTCTCGCTGGAATGAGGAAGATTTCCAGAAAGCAGAGAAGATCACCCACTGTTCCGAGAGACAGAATGTGAAATCATAAGCTGTAAATCAACCAAAGTTACACCACATAGAAGGGAATGTAAGATTATACCAGGCACATGTTTCCATTATAAGAGTACTAAATGTTGGTAAGAAATTCAGAAATTTGAAAGAGCATATGAGAAAAGTATTAAACTCTATGATGATCATGAAGCTGCCTTCAACTAAATATTTTCAAAGGAAATATAATTAAAGTGTAGATTACAACTCTTCTGAAAATGAGGATAGGGTAGTTGAACAGAAGGAACTGTAAAAATTCAAATATGAAGAGGATGCTGGAAATGGATTGAGAAAGTAAAATCCTGACCCCATACGCTGCATCCTGTAACTGTTCCAACAGGAGGCAGAAAACCTGGCTCCAAACTGCAAACACAGTCAGCTACCCGGGGAAAAACAGCTTTGACAAGTTTTTCTATTTTTTATTCAAAAACGCAAAAGGTAAAAACCATATACAGTCTCGCCATTTCTTAAAAATTGTATAAAGAAGTGATTGTCCCCTCCCCACTCTTCCAACCACACCTTCGCCCCTGGAGCCACTTCAGGGATGCAGTGTAGGGCCACACACTTGTCAGCTTCTTTCTGTACACAGAGGCCTCGCTCAGTACACACACACACACACACAGCCCCAGCTCAGACACACACACACACAGGGCCCTCGTTCAGCACACACACACACACACACACACAGCCCCAGCTCAGACACACATACACACACTCAGGGCCCTCGTTCAGACACACACACACACACACACATGCACACAGAGCCCCAGCTCAGACACACACACACAGGGCCCTCGCTCACACACACACACACACACACACACGCACACACAGAGCCCCAGCTCAGACAGACACACACACACACAGGGCCCTCACTCAGACACACACACACACACACACACACACACAGAGCCCAGCTCAGACACACACACACAGGGCCCTCGCTCACACATACACACACAGGGCCCTCGCTCTCACACACACACAGACACACACATACACACACAGAGCCCCAGCTCAGACACACACACACACACACACACACACAGAGTCCTCGTTCAGCACACGCACACACACAGAGCCCCAGCTCAGACACACATACACACACGCAGGGCCATCGCTCGGCGCACACACACACACACACACACACAGGGCCCTCGCTCAGACACACACACACACACACACACACACAGCCCCAGCTCAGACACACACACACACACACAGAGTCCCAGCTCAGACACACACACACACACATACACAGCCCAGCTCAGACACACACACACAGCCCCAGCTCAGGCACACACACACACAGCCCCAGCTCAGGCACACACACTCAAAACTTTACAAAAATAGGCAAATGTTTCATACAAGTCTTCAAATTGCTTTCTTTCTGAATTATTTTAGGATGTAAAAACTTATTTAAAAAGAAACAAGTTGAATCTTTTTAAAGTAATACCAAAAAAGGTAAGGAACAGATCACCAACTTCATGAGTAAATTCAAATCTAAAGATTCCTAGCTGTGTACTTCCAAACTGTACATCTATTTTTAAACAAGAAAGATGATACAAATCGTGTAGGATAAGCAATGTAGATTTGTTAAACTCTTTGAAATATTATGAGAAAATAGTTTATGAATTTCCAGTGATCATGGCTTGAATTCCTACCTAAAATGCTTTTAAAGCCTGTCACAGATGATCATTTACTGACTCCAAAACAAATGCTGCATAAAGCAATAGACAGAAATAGCATAAACCTCAGGACACTCACGGCACGTGGTGGTGTCAATCAAACTGATAACCTTCATACAGTCTCTGATTAAGCAGGCTTCTGAGAGTCCAGGCATACAGATGGGATTCAAAAGCACTATAATACCCTGCTATACAGCTTTGAGAAAACAGTTTAGCCATGTAAAATCTGCCTCCATTTTCCCAATAGCTGGTGAGTAAATCTGCAGATTCGAGCACTAGTCCAAGCCAGTGGCTGTGCAACCACGGAGGGGAAACAATAAGTCTCTGGGAGCACACAACTTCCTCTTTGATTTTATGTCTTTTCACTTAATAAGTTTCATTTCAGGATGAAAGGCAGTGCCATAAATATGACAAATATCAAAAGCACACGGTTCCACTTCTATTTATCAAACCAACTGAAAACTGAAAACCTTTTCTTTCAAACCCCATTTCTAATATGGGAGAAGATCCAAAGGTCCCTTGCGAAGCTGAAAACAAGAGGTTCCCACTCCAGCAGGAAGGCCCTCCCCGTGGCACCCAAATCCCCCTGCCAGCTTCCTCCGCCAGCTCTCGCCTGCACATCCCCTGCCCAGGAGCCCGCTATTCACGCAAAACCTTCTCCCATCCATTGTCAGCTGTGTTCCCTCCAACTGGAACCCTTTATTTCCCCCATGTCTAGGATCTCCACCTAACAAAAGTCATAATTCCGGGCCCATAAATAATGTCCCCTACTCCATCCACCTTCACCTGTTCCCAGATCTCATGTAATGTCTCCCTCCTTTAAACCCCCAACAACATGTGTTTTCTCTTAGGCATTGTTTATGCCCTTAGAATCTCACTTCATAGACTATTTTCAGCTGACTTATACAATCTCCTTCAGTGCTTACCGAATTACCTTATAAAGAGTAGAATCTCAATAAACATTTACTGAATTGAATTATCTGTTATGTAGTAAACTGCTTCCTAAAAATTGATCTGTATTTCCTGCATAAAAACCATACAATTTTAATAACAGAAGGTTATAGCAATCAAGTTAGATTCTGGACTTTTCACTTTAGTTTATCAGCTTTTTTAACTATTAATAACAAATTGTCATGAAACATACACATGCACACACCTAAGGCATGTGCCCCGTACTATCCTCACGCAATCTTGGAAGGTCAGAAACAACATTTATTATATTTATATACAAGCAGCCAAGGACGTGATATCAGCTTTGAAACCAGAACTGTCTATGCACTAGTGAAGGTAAGAGAAATAGAAAGTAGAAAACTTTTTCTCCAATAACTTGTCACTTGCCTGCGGAGAAAAGATAGCCCATAGACAAGTATCCCATGTGTGTTTAGAGTGTTTCTACAGTTGTTTCTTAAAGAGATTCCACGTGACTCCCAACTGGGGTGGCTCTGGCCTCTTTGGTCAATGTCAGTTGCAAACAAGAGATCCCCAAAAATGAGTGTGAGAGCCATGAATTAAGAATGGCATGGAAATGGAGACCAGGAAAGATACATCCTGGGAAGGAGGAGACCTAGAAGCAGTCCCGAGCCAGGGGTGTGATGGGGAAATGGAGAGATGGAACAAAAGAAGCTCAAAACCCCGCCACGGTCACGCTCTATAGCCAGGCTGGACGCCGGGGTCCTGAGAGCTTTCCAGCTGATGCTTACTGCTCACAGCTGGAAGGCTCTGAGTCTCCACTCATCCGTTCAGCCATCCCCAGATAAACTAGTTACGTCAAAACGAAGAATTAATAAGTAATAATATCTTATTAAAGCTTTTTCTCTCTAATTATAGAGGTCATCCATGTTTGTCATAGAAAATATGAAAAGTTCTGAAAAGTAAAAGGGGATAGTCAATAACAATCGTCTTATTATAATCCAAACCCATTTCCTTCAACATTTATTCAACAATCACAATATTTATTAGGATCTGGCATGTGCCAGACACGTCAGAGAGCAAGACAGAAAATACTGCCTGCCCTCCGGCAACTTAAACTCTATCAGGAGAGAAAGACAATGAGCAGTAACATGAAGAAGTAGGTTGTACAGGACGCTGCGTGCTTGCTCAGTTGCTCAGTTGTGTCCAACTCTTCGAGACCCTTTGGACTGCAGCCCACCAGGTTCCCCTGTCCATGGGATTTCCCAAGCAAGAATACTGGAGGTGGTTGCCATTTCCTCC
Organism: Bubalus bubalis; assembly: GCF_019923935.1. Classification (NCBI taxonomy): domain Eukaryota; kingdom Metazoa; phylum Chordata; class Mammalia; order Artiodactyla; family Bovidae; genus Bubalus; species Bubalus bubalis. The sequence continues at coordinate 7,645,394 of NC_059157.1, forward strand.
TCCAGGGGATCTTCTCAATCCAGGCATCAAACCTGCATCTCCTGTGTCTTCCGCACTGCAGGGAGATCCTTCACCCGCGGAGCCATCAGGGAAGCCCTAATAGGTCGTACGCACAGAAGGGTCAAGAGCAGGGCAGGGAGGCCCAGACTGAGAACATCGAGTTACCACGCTGAGATCATCCGGCTTTATAGGCTTCCTTCCCCACTTATTACATGGTGAGAGCTTCCCTCCACCATTACACAATCTTTAGCAAAATAATTTTTAATGACTGCAGAGCACTCCAACTCATGAATGTACCGTAATTAATTTCATCATTCTGCTCTATGCAGTGATGAGATTTTCTTTTTTAAACTATCATAAGTAATGCTTCTATTTCCTCAAGAGAAGCGTCAAGAAGAGAAATCACCCGGGATGGAGCCGGGCACTGCCGAGGCCCATGGTGACCTGTCACCGCACAGGTGTGCAGCACCGGCAGGCCACGCGCGGACTCTCCCTTCCCTTCCAGCTGCCTGCCGCCCCCGCCTGACGACCTTCCCATCAGTTCCCAGAAGAGCGCTGGCCGCTGCATCCCTCCAGCATCGCTGCTCCGTATGAGATGAACTCTACCCCGGGTAGGTGCTAGCACCATGACCGTATGAAGCAGAACATGTAATAAACACCCACTGGATTAAGAAATGGATAGAGAACTGAATGAGTACTCAGAAATCACTCTGGCGTTCAGACAGCCGGGAAGCCGTTGAGAAATGTTCCCTCCCACTAAGGAGTGAGTCATATCTCAGACACATTCAGCACCTTCCTAATAGGGCTGCACGGTATTTCCCGTAATGCCTTTCAGATGTTGGAAACTGCCATACGACCTGGACAGCCAGAGAATGCCATTAACCATCGAAATGAAACGCTAAATAGCACAGAGAAACTATGCAGAAAACACTGCCAGTACTTTCCCTCTTTCTAGTTACTTAAAGATGACAATTATATAATACCTTCCTCTTGAAACATAAATGAGAAGTGTATCTTTTAATAGTTCATCAGCCACTCTTCATCCTAAATGCCAACCACAGCATTATCAACTGCTACTGCTACTCTCATTAAAAATTAACACACACAAAAAAAATGTATAAAGAAAGAGGAAAAGCCTTTAAATGATGTGTATGAAAACTTGGCAAACAATTCGAAACAGACTCACAGACAGACACAGAGAACAGACTTGTGGCTGCTAAGGGGGTGGGGAGAGATGGATTAGGAGTTTGGGATTAGTAGATGCAAACTATTATATTTAGAATGGATAAGAACAAGGTCCTACTGTGAAGTACAGGGAACAATATTCAATATCCTGTGATAAACCATAATGGAAAAGAATATGAAAAAGAATGTATACATATGTATAATTGAATCTCTGCTATACAGCAGAAACTAACACAATATTGTAAATCAACTATTCCTGAATAAATTAAAAAAAAAAAAACTTGGCAAACCATAAAACATAGCAACTCAAAAAAAGCAAACCAAGAACAAGAGGAGACATCAGTTCTTTCTTCCCTGAGCTGGTTCCTTAGGGCGCCATGTATCAGCGGTAACAGTTTCATTGTTAAGGGAACGGAGACTCTGAGTTGTAAGCACCAAACGCAGTATTAGAAAAACAACCTTGAAATTTTCCTTCCTTGAGTCCACTTTCAGAAGATAGAAGTGAATCTAGGAAGCCATCTCAGAAGAGCTCCCAATTTATGATGCAGGTTTAGAGAAAACGAGAGGCCAACGTGCCCACCGGCAGTGAGAACACACACCCCGGGGTGACAACCGCCTTTTCTGTAAATAACCCACGTGGCGCTCCAACCACTGCACTGCAAACAGATTTGGATGCAAAGGACAGTGGCAATGCAGATTTCCGAGACTTCACTGGTTTCTGGGTGTATGTGTTTGAGCTCTGTAACTACAGCATCTTCACGACCCACCTGGCTAAGTCTCAGAAGAGCGGACATCAATACGGGAGGAGAAGATTGGGGCCACAGCAGCCAGTGACTGTTTAAAGTTGCTCAGCTTTGGGGCTGTCTACCACTCACGAACTCTCAGTCTGTCATCATTATCAGGGGCCTGGACACATCAGAACAACACGAGGGATAACGAGGCCGAAGGGGCTGAGTGCAGGGTGCCCAGGGCTGGCTTCCACACTGCTGTGTCCACCCCGTCCGTCTGCAGATGCATTTGGAACACAAGAGGGAAAGCTGAGCATCCCCATTCCAAGTGTGTGAGAGTCAGAGTTCATTCATCTGCTTCCACCAGGGCCCTGATGCTCTGCACCCCAAGCGTGGGCTAGGAGATGTTGGCATCACCTTAACAACGTCTGCATCCTTCCCTCAATACAGTGGTTTTGGGAAAGACTGGAAAGCAACTGTATCACATTCTTTTATGTAAAGAAATGTTCTGACTACGTTGCTTGTCCTTTGGTTTGCTCGTTCAACATGTATTTCTTGACAATCAGTTGAACAAGATGAAAAGAACCGTGGAGACAGACAGCGGGGACGATTGCACAACATTACAAATGCATTCAATACCCCTGAACTGTAAACTTCAAGATAGAGAAGATGGCAAGTTTTATGTTATGTGTATTTCACCACAATAAAAAATTTGGGGGAAAAAACAGGCAGATTGTGAGAAGGAGTCGAACTTGGAAAAGTAACATGCGAAGGCTTAAGCCCTCCCATGTCTCTCCCAGTCGCGTCTTCCTTTGTCCGCAAGTTTGAGCCACAGTCACAGAGGTTCACGGCCAGATCAATCACATGGAGAAAGCCCATCTGCCTGTCTCTAGTGTGAGTGAGGCCAAAGAGCAGACAGAGCTAGACAAGGGGGTCCCCGAATTCCACCCGAGTCTCAGGCTCACCCCAAGCTGCATACATGCAGGACAGACCCAAAACAGACAGCAGAGACTTTGGAAAACTAAACTATGCTGGAACCACCACTAAAAGGGGGTGAGACAGAATCTGTGTCCTAACCTAGCAGTTACTGTGGAGTAACTGCTAAAACAAAAAAACAGGCAAAAAAACACAGCACTCTCCTAGATTACAACAGCAGTCAGTGTTTACACACACAACACTCACAATGTTTAGGACAAAGGAAAATTACTCCGTGTACAAAGAACCAGGGAAATGTGAGCAGTTCCCAAGGAAAAAGATAATCAGCAGATGGTGACTCAATTTGACCCAAATGTTAGCATTACCAAACAAAGACTTTAAAGCAACTATTGGAGCTGTGTTTCCTGAGATAAACGTTCTTGCAATCAACAGAAATTTGGGTGTTCCCAGCACACAAAGAGAAACAATACGAAAGAATCAAATGGAAATTACAGAACTGAAAACTAGAAGATCTATAATCAAAAATTCACAGGGTCATCGCAATAGCAGAAGGGAGATGACAGAAGAAAAGTCAGTAAATTTGAAGATCAACAGAAATGACCCAATCTGAAGAACAGAGAGAAAAAATATCAAACAAAAATGATAAACACACAGCCTCAGGAAACTGCAGGGCAACATGAGAAGATCTGACACGTGTTGTTGCATAAGAAGGATCAGATAATGAAGAACAAAAACAAGTATCTGATGAAACAAAGCCACGGAATTGGATGAGAACGTCTGTAAAGTCCCTGGGATCCTAGTGAGCTGCCGTCTCTGGGGTCGCACAGAGTCGGACACAACTGAAGTGACTTAGCAGCAGCAGTAGCAGCCTGTAAAGTACGAGAAGTGGGGACCCAAAAACAGAGCCCAGAGCTTAGACTCAAGAAGAGGGAGCATCAGCACAAGGTAAAGGGGGAAAAGACAGGATGGAACTGGGAGGCTGGGCCCTGGACCACAGGCAAGAAAACCAGGAAGAGTGGAGTCAAAGGTGGGGTGGAGGGTGGAGTCAAAGGCTGCTGGTGGATCAAGTGTGACCAGGATGGAGAACCAGCCGCTGGACTGAACAATGTAAGAGTTATTAGGGACCTCGGTAAGACCTGTTCAGTAAAGTGATGGGGACAAAAGACCAAATAATGAGGATGCAAGGAAGGAAGAGAATGCAGATAATTCTTCTGAAAAGTCTTGCAGGAAAGGGGAGGAGAAAGTAGAGGGTTGTACAGACAGACTGGGTTCACGTGTGTGTGTGTGTGTGTGTGTGTGTGTGTGTGTGTGTGTTTGGAAGACACTTTATTCTTTTGAATTAAAAAAAATAACAAATCCCTTTAACTAGTGAGCATAGTACAGAACTGTCAAGAGAAAAAAACAGGTAACTCAGATCCTAGAGAATTCTTTGGGCTGGTGGCAGTTTCACAATAAAGTATTATGCTTTTTTAATTGTATTGGATTTTATTAATATATGTCTAACTATTTCAGTTATTATTTGTCTTACATCATCCCATTTTGGTTCTAAATCAAGAGTACATCTTTTTCAGATGGAAGGTATTTCCGAATGCTGAGGGGGTTGATCCAGGAAAGAGGGAAAATTAATGATGCAGGAGAGAAGGACCAACTTTAGAGAGACGACCCTGAATGAGAGAGAGGGGTGGGAGCCCAATACTGGGAGGACAGGCCTGGGACAGGCACATGGGTAAGAGTGTGTGTGTTTCAATGAGGAGGAAATCAGAGTCTAGAAGTGTAAGTGTGGTAGGTTGGTAGTTTTAGCTGAAAGGACAGATTCACTGTCTTCCAAATGGATCCACTTCAAGTGAAATAAGAAGCCAGATGACCACTGATATTAAGGAAGGGTGGGAGATGTTGGAGGTTTGAGCAGAAAAAAAAAATTGGTGTGGAAAAAAGTCACATTGAAGAGTGAATGCACATCTGAACCAGGAAAATTACTAGGCAAAACTCAGCAGGTTTGTAAGGAGGCTTCCTTTGTAGGCAAGCTGGGAAGTCAGAGATGACGGGAATTTTCAAACTGTCTGAAAAACAACCCCATTAAAGGCTACCAAAGCCCCGTTATAAACACACTTCCTCAGTCATTTCCTCAGGGACTAATCCCAACTGTGAGGCAATCCCACCAACCTTAACACCCAGCCCTCCGGGGCTCAGGCCCTGGCCAGGGGTAGAAAGAGGTGTCTGTGTATTTGTTTTGTGGCCTCAAGGAGACAGGTCGGTGGGGATGAACGTGAAATACTGACACCTCCCAACCTGACAAAAGTCCGGAGAGGGAGCGGGAAACTCCAGGCAGGGAACTCTTCAAAGAACGAGCAACAAAGCGAAAACCATCCCAGCTGAAGCTGCACGAAGCGAAACGAAGCTTAGAAAGTTCAGCCCCTTTTGTCCTCACAGCTGAGCAGAAACTGACGCTGTCTGACACTCTGCAGAGCAGGCACCCAACACGGCAGGGAAACGCGCTCGCGGGATATCTCTCCGCCCCCAGCTGATTAAGAAAAGAAGGTCCTATGGTTTTTCCAGTGGTCATGTATGGATGTGAGACTTGGGCTGTGAAGAAGGCTGAGCGCCGAAGAATTGATGCTTTTGAACTGTGGTGTTGGAGGAGACTCTTGAGAGTCCCTTGGACTTCAAGGAGATCCAACCAGTCCCTTCTGAAGGAGATCAGCCCTGGGATTTCTTTGGAAGGAATGATGCTAAAGCTGAAACTCCAGTACTTTGGCCACCTCATGCGAAGAGTTGACTCATTGGAAAAGACTCTGATGCTGGGAGGGACTGGGGGCAGGAGGAGAAGGGGATGACAGAGGATGAGATGGCTGGATGGCATCACTGACTCGATGCACATGAGTTTGAGTGAACTCCGGGAGTTGGTGATGGACAGGGAGGCCTGGCGTGCTGCGATTCATGGGGTCACAAAGAGTCGGACACGACTGAGCAACTGAACTGAACTGAACTGAAGAACAGAGGTAGTCTAATGTTGCTACTGGTCTCTTTTAGATACACTAATGGTTTAACTGTATTATAAACTGACTTTTAATGCCCAGAGTTTCCCTAAGTGAATTTTTTTTACTCTAAAAAAATAAATACAAGTCTGCATTAGAGCAGCGAAGGAGTTTCCCCTTTACACCACTGATGTGTCAGAGGACTGTGGGGGTGGCTTAATCATTTAATGTTTGTAAAATGTTTTTAGAACATTAACTACAGGATTCAGACTGAAAGAGACCAAATAGGGACACATTTTTGTAAACACATTGTCTTCTTTGGAATATATGGCACAAATACATAATTTAATAGGCCTTTATGCATAAAAATATTGAAAATAATTTAAATGGGCATTTAGTAAACTAAAAAAAGGTCCAAGAAAGCCGTACAGGAAAAGTTCAAGAAAAAAACGACGGAAGGACTCTGAGACAGCAGAGAGGAATCCAAACTGGTTTCTGGAAGGCAACAAATCAAAAACCCTAAAAAACATAAAAAAAAAGAAATCCTGTACCTCTTGACCCATGAAGGAGAACTCTCAGAATACGAAACAGAGCTCTCTGGAGTGACAGAGAAGAGCCCCAGATTAAGGGGGGAGGCCCCAGAAAGCACAGAAAGTCCAACAAGGAACAGACAGGAAGAGACTCTTGTACCCACAGCACGCCCAGCTGCAGGGACCACTCGACAACACGGCGAAGCACGCAGTCGGGATCCCGTTACTGCAAGCGGGAAGGCAACCAGGCCATCGCAAGCTGTCACGATCCCTGTTTTACAGCCGAGGAACAGACCCATGTGTTACACAACCAATACAAGAGAAGACAAAGTTCATCAAGTTCTGAAAAACAGTAGCTATTCTTCTACCTACAAGAACTCTTAAAGGTAAGGAATTCCAGATTGCCGCAAAGCCAGGGAAAAATTCCAGCAATTTAACCTCACGGGCAGATCAATGACATTTTTTAATTTTTAATTTTATTTTTAATTAGAGGATAACTGCTCTACAATATTATGATGGTTTCTGCCATCCATCAACATGAATCAGCCACAGGCATACGTATGTCCCCTCCTTCCTGGACCTCCCTCCCATCTCCCCCCGCATCCCACCCCTCGAGGCTGTCAGAGCATGGGCTTTGGGTTCCCTGTGTCACACAGCAAGTTCCCACTGGCCATCTATTTTGCGCATGGTGATGTATATCTTTCAATGCTACTCTCTTAAATCATCCCACCCTCTCCTTCCCCTACTGAGCCCGAAAGTCTGTCCTTTAAGTCTGAGTCTGCTTTGCTGCCCTATGAATAGGATCATCAGTATCATCTTTCTAGATTCCATGTATATGTGTTAATATACAATATTTGTCTTTCTCTCTCTGACTTACTCTGTATAACAGGCTCTAGGTTCATCCACCTCATGAGGGCTAACTCAAATGCGTTCCTTGTTATAGCCAAGTAATACTCCATTGTGTGTGTACCACATCTTCTTTATCCATTCATCCAGGACATCTAGGTTGCTTCCACGTCTTCGCTATTGTAAACAGTGTTGCAGTGAACACTGGGGTACCGTGTCTTTTTCAGTTATGGTTTTCTCAGGGTGTATGCCCAGTACTGGGATTGCTGGGTCATATGGCAGTTTTATTCCTAGTTTTTTAAGGAATCTCCACACAGTTCTCCATAGTGGCTGTATGAATTTGCAGTCCCACCAACAGTGCAAGAGGGTTCCCTTTTCTCCGCACGCTCTCCAGCATTTTCTGTCTGTAGACTTTTAGGTACAAGGGCACTGAGAATGTGGATCCAGTATGCCTGGCTGCTATCTTTCGATTCTAAAAAGCTATGCCTTGCTGCCGCTCTTCAAATGTCTTCTCATCATAAGGAAGTCACAAGTAGGAAATCTGATGGGCAATGGTGGAGCTGAGGGTCCTGGGAACACAGGGGCTCCCCTGCACCCCACCCAGCTCTCTCCCCCAAACAGGTACTGGTACCCAAGTTCCCCAGGGAATCAAAACAGTGCTCCTCCATCCAGGCAGGGGTGAGAGACGGTGGCAAGGTGGGCTCCCAGGCCTGACTCCAGACAAGGAACTGTTCAGCTTCATACTCTCCGATCAAGATTTCCTCACCCTTAAAAACCAAACAGATGGACTCAAATCACAGCCCTCCAGAGCTCTCACATCAGTTGAGATTTGATTGGGTTTACGTACTGATGTTCAAAGAGCATCTTTTAGATCTAAAATTCTAAAACTAAGAGCCACAATGACCCACACATTTTGTTCTGAAAGTTCATTTCTAAATTAGTTAGTTGAAACTGGGAATGTAGTTCTCTACAGAAATAATTTTAGAATAGTTAGGTTTCCATGTCAACCTACCCAAGCCTATTAACTTGCAGAATACCTGAATATACTATGACCATAACAACGTCTCCGCTCATTGGAGTGCAAGGGAGGCTCATCCACCTCCCACCACCGTGCCAACCACTGCCACTGCCACCAAGCGTCAGGGAGAAGGAAATTCTCAGGCAAAAAAAGGCACAGAAAATGAGAGTGGAAGTGAAGTAGGAAGATGGGTAGCGGGTGGGTGTGGGGCCCCTTCCACCCCAACGCAGCCCAAGCACGGCTGTGGACCTGGCTGCCCACCTTCACGTCCTATGGCATGGGCACGCAGTAACACCCACTGCAGGGCCCCCAGCCCAATGGCAGGGGGACCCCAGGGCCACACACCTCGGGCGAGTCCAGCAGGTGCTATCCTGCACCACCAAGAGGGAGCAGAATCGGGGGACACCGACGTGGGTCATCAGACGGAACAGATGGGGCAAGTGGGAAGTGGCCAAGCAGCATCGGGGCCACGAGACCCCGAGTCCCAGGTCAGCTCAGGATACGAGACCTGATCTGTGCCGGCGCAGGATAGACACTTTGCTGAGTCACACTCTGCCAAGGCTCTCGGTGATTTCACATTCCCCTAGTTCTGTGCATCCCAACCTTGGTCCTGCTGATGCTCTCTCACAGCGTTTATGATCAGGAATCCTGCCCCATGAGGTCACCAGGCCCTGACCTCCTCCCACAGGGGCCAGTCATGATAGCGTTTCTGACTAATCAAAAGTCATCAGGAACCACTCCAAAAATGGGTTAGATGAGGAGTCAGATTCTTTTTTAAAAAGCCTTCCTACAGACCAACAACAGCTAGCGAGAAGAGATGATGGGAAAGAGACAGAAGATCCCTTTCAAAATGAAAGCAACAAACACTGCCCAGAACTGAAAGTTAAAACTCTACCAGAAAGACCAAAAAACCCCACACCAATCACAAAAAAAGAAAACGGAATAAAGAGAAACTCCACATTTCTGAAAAACATGACAATATTAGCTAGATTTCAACTCTTTAGAAAATAATCTAAAATTAATCCAGATCCAATCAAATCCCAACAGAATTCTTTTTCTGGAGTTTGGCAAAAATGAAGCTAAACATCACCTGGAATAATGAAATATGTAAGAAAAGTCAAGAAACTTAAAAAAAAAAGCTATTGAGGGGACAGGGTAAGACTGCACCTTCCAAATATAAAAATATACACTGAAGTTCAAGGACTGAGGAAGTAAGAGCCCAGAAATAAACAGGTCTGTCAATGCAACAGAACAGAAAGCCCAGAAACAGATCCAAGTATAAATAATCATTTAATACACAGTCCAAGTAGCATTTCAAACCAGTGGGGCAAGGTAGACTAGTGAACAAACAGATTGAAGCGTCTGGTGAAAACCTGGAAAATAATAAATTAGATCCCTACCACAAAGCATCACTAGATCAAAGCAGAGACATCACCTTGCCAACAAAGGTCCATCTAGTCAAAGATATGGATCTTCCAGTAGTCATGTATGGATGTGAGAGTTGGACCATAAAGAAGGCTGAGAATTGATGCTTTCAAATTGTCGTGCTGGAAAAGACTGTTGAGAATCCCTTGGACTGCAAGGAGATCAAACCAGTTAATCCTAAAGGAAATCAACCCTGAATATTCATTGGTAGGACTGATGCTGAAGCTGAAACTCCAATACTTTGGCCACCTGATGTGAAAGAGCTGAATCATAGGAAAAGACCCTGATGCTGGGAAAGATTGAAGGCAGGACGAGAGGGGACGACAGAGGATGAGATGGTTGGATGGCATCACCAACTCAATGACATGAGTTTGAGCAAACTCCAGGAGATGGTGAAGGACAGAGGAGCCTGACGTGCTGCAGTCAATGGGGTACAAAGAGTCAGATACGACTCAGCGACTGAGCAACAACCACCACCACGAAACATTCACCAGATCAAACTAGATGTGACAAAGACAAAACATGGAACCATAGAATTCTGAAAAGGCCAGCAAACATCTGCATTATCTCAGGATGGGAGAGGACTTGTTCCATTCCCACTGGGTGACTCCCAGGGTCCCCAGGGTCTCAGCTCAGAGGAGGAGCCTCGTCCCCTGGCCCCAGCCCTGGGACCCAGAGCATCCTCTGCCATGCCTCCCTCCCGTGGGCGTGTATGAAGGGTAAGCAGCTGGACCATCCCTCACCCTGGCCCCGGGGAGGAAGAGCCACTGTTCCAATCTGATCAGGAAGCCTTTTCAAGTTTAAGTTTTTCTGGCCAACTGCCCCCAGAGAGCCCAGAAGGGGAAAAAGGAGCTGTATTTCCAAAGCTCTAGTAATGTGTTATGATTCCTTTTCTTGTTTTAAGCAAATGTTCACTTTTGTATCTAATTCTGCATTCACATTTTTATATTCTTTTTCTTAAAGAGAAACCAACATTGCAGGGAAGGGACAGGGAAGCCTGGCATGCTGCAGTCCATGGGGTCGCAAAGAGTCGGACATGACCGAGCAACTGAACTGAACATTGCATAAGCTTCCAGGCTCTGCAAAACCTGGACCCAGGCAGCCCAACACTTTCCTGCAACATCTTGCCCACAACTCTGCACAAGGACATCACTGCAGCAGGAACACGGCTGGGAGGAGACCCCTGATGAGAACTGATGAATAAGTGCACCTTTATAACACGGAGTGTAGAGTTACGGTTAGAACCCAGCCTTCGGAATCAGGCAGACCCAGAGCTTCAGTTCCTTTTTATGTAAAATGCAGTTTATAATACCCTGCAAGTCGGGAGAACTGGATGAGATCGGGTATGTAGAAACGTGAAGAACAGTACCTACTCCGTGGCAGACCTCTGTGGTCTGGCTTCTAAAGACATGAGGTTCCAGAGCTGAAAAGCCACAGCCCTATTACCTACTCAAGTCCATGATTTTTACCCCTTAGAAAGAAAAAGCCTACCTAGAGAGAGCACTCTTATTACGGCGTCCACTGCAACTGTAGATCACGAAGCAGAAAGTCATTGCAATTTTTCAATTGCTGACATTTGCGGGCGTATTTCTTATATAAGTCAAAAATAGGAAAATGCCCAAAAGAGATAAGTATACGACCCTCAGAGAAAAATACCAGGTCTCTCATAAAATGTAAACACCCAGACTGGCCTATGGGACTATGAATAATTGCTTCCTTACATCTGTATAGTACTCTGCAGTTTACAATTTTTACAGTTCAGAGGGCACTTTTACAAGAGTGATCAATCACAACAACCCCTTTAGTAGGTGCTCATACCCTGTTTTATAGATGACCAGCTGACGCTCTGAAAAGATGACTCTCCGACCAGTACAGTGTTTGGTCCTGGGGCCAACTGCGGGGGACTTCTAGAAGCCCTCCAAGCCCCAGATCCTCCTATGGGTTGCTCTGCTTCAGGGCGTGATCTGGGAACAGGGGATCTTGGTGAGCCCTCTGAGGTCACAGGGAGGAGAAAACATCATTCTGAATTCCAGTGGAGGTCACCGGCAGGCAACAGCTTCCACCAACGTGAATATTGATTTTTTTTTCTTTTAAATCTCCATGTTCTGAGCTTCCCTGGGGGTCCAATGGTAAAGAACCCATCTTGCAATTCAGGAGACACAGGTTCAATCCCTGGTCCGGGAAGATCCCACGTGCCGTGGAGCAACTAAGCCGTGCACCCCAACTACTGAGCCCACGTGCTGCAACCACTGAAGCCCATCTGCCCTCAGGCCCGTGCTCCGTGACACGATAAGCCACCCCAGTAAGAAGCCCCGGCTCCACCATCTGCCCTCGGGCCCGTGCTCCGCGACACGAGAAGCCACCCCAGTAAGAAGCCCAGGCTCCACAGCTAGAGAGCAGCCCCCGCTCCCACAAGTAGAGAAAGCCCATGTACAGCGATGAAGACTCAGCACAGCCGTAAATAAGATAAACAAATGAATGAGTAAAATTGCTTAAAAATTTAAATGCTAAAAAAAACATCTCCTCTACTGGGAACAAAACAGCAGGCAAAGGGCCATGCCCTGAAGGGCAGAAAAGAGGCCACCGCGGCGGGTGAGCCTCCTATGAACAACGCTTTTCTCCAGGTGGGATCCCTCTGTCCTACAGCAAAGGTCGAGCTTTGAGGGTCTCGAGGCGGGGGGAGGCACAGAGCCAGGTGCCCCGTGCCCAGAAAACAGAGGAGGAAGTCAGACACGTGGGCGCACGGGAACACGCCTTGCACTTGGCGTTGGCTCCTTCCCTTCGCCGTACCAACTCTCCAAGCCATGAAAAAGTAGAAAAAAGAAAAGAAAAAAAAAGCCATGCTGGCCCACCACCAGCATCTTCAAACCTGGGCTGAGTACCGTGGGCATGCAGCCACCTACTGTCTCAGCACCCAGCAGCACCTGTGACCCCCGGGGGCCACAGCCCGACTTCTGTCCCGACCGCCCGGACAGGACAGCCTCGCCCAGCTCACCTGTGCCCACAGAGGAGCACCCCTGATGAACACCGCTCAGCAGTGCCTGCTGGACCCAGACCGAGTCCAGTCAAGCCTGTGATCATGGGAAGCGGGGCAGCCTTTCCCAACCCACAAGCGCTCAGAAGTCTTCTACTTTGTATTCACAACAGCCAAGACATGGAAGCAACCTAAGTATCCATCAACAGAGGAATGGGTAAAGAGGATGTGGTACATACAGACAATGGAACACTACTCAGCCATAAAAAAGAATTAAATAATACCATTTGCAGCAACATGGATGGAGACCTAGAGATGATCATACCAAGTGATAGTAAAAGTCGCTCAGTTGTATCCGACTCTTTGTGACCCCATGGACTGTACATCCATGGAATTCTCCAGGCTAGAATACTGGAGTGGGTAGCCTATCCCTTCTCCAGGGAATCTTCCCAACCCAGGGATCGAACCCAGGTCTCCCACATTGCAGGCAGATTCTTTACTAGCTGAGCCATAGGGGAAGCCCAAGAACACTGGAGTGGGTAGCCTATCCCTTCTCCAGGGGATTTTCCTGACCCAGGGATTGAACCAGGTCTCCTGCATTGCAGGCAGATTCTTTACCAACTGAGCTATCAGGGGAGCCCCATACTAAGTGAAGTAAGTCAGAAAGAGAAAGACAAATACCATACAATATCGCTTATATGTGGACTCTAAAATATGACACAAGTGAATTTATCTACAAAATAGAAACAGTCCAGATTTGGGTTTATGGTTGTCAAAGGGGAGGAGGGGATTGGGGGGAGGAGAGCGTCGGGGGTTTGGGATTAGCAGATGCAAACTATTATACTGAGGGTGGATAAACAAGGTCCTACCGTATAGCACAGAAAACTATACTCAATATCCCGGGATGAACCACAATGGAAGAGAATATGAAAAGAATATACATGGGTGTAACCGAATCACTTTGCTCTACAGCAGAAATGAAGCTAACACTGTAAATCAACTATACTGCAATTAAAAAATATATATATGTTTTAAGTCTTCCATGTAGAAGCCACAGCTAAATGTTCACCAGAGGCTCCTATAGGGGGGTGGCCTGTCTCCTGCCAACAGGTAGAGTCTGCAGTCCCCACACCTCCATGCTCTGAGACCCCCAAGGCCAGCAAGAAGGCATCATAGCCCAGGCCACAGCTGGACCCCACTGCCAGCCCTGCACGTGGAGTCTAGGAAGGGGATCCTCCACACCCCGCCCCCGTCTCCCCCCTCACCCCATCCCCGCCTCCCTCCTCCACGCCCTCCCCTCCCACTCCTTGAACACATGACTTGCATGCCTCTCGAGGTGTGCGAGCCTCCCACACCGAGCTCTGCCCAAACTGCCTGTTTGTGTGTAAATAATAAATGACTGTTGTTTGAGCCGCTATGTTTGGGGAAGGTTTGACATCTGAGAATAAGTAACCTACATGGGACTGCAGAAAACTCGACTTCTACTTACAAATTCTAAATGAAAGATGGTGGGAATCTCCTATGTATTAAATCCATTACATAAAGTTCAATTCTGTATTCTAGCAATAACTGGAAAACCGAAGGTACAAATTTGCTGGAGTCTGAAGAAAACTGTGTTTTGAAGAAAAGGTCACAAGCAGTTATTTTCTAATAGACCACCTCATATTGATCAACAATTAATACACGAATACTTTTAGAAGTGCTTTCTAAAGTAACAGAAAATATACTTTTCTATCTTTTCTTTCCAGAAGGCTGCATGCGTTAACTGCATTAACAGCCAAATAAAGCTGGAGAAGGCAATGGCACCCCACTCCAGTACTCTTGCCTGGAAAATCCCATAGACGGAGGAGCCTGGTAGGCAGCAGTCCATGGGGTCGCTAAGAGTCGGACACGACTGAGCGACTTCACTTTCACTTCACTTAAAGCTGTTTTTAAGTCTCTATCATCCAAATGAAGTATCCACATTGTTATAAATTCATCCATCTTTCTAATCTAACCTAGGTGCCAAGATGTTGATTTCTCTACCTTGGGTCCTAACGCACTATTTCTGCACAGGAAACACGATGGAAGCTTCTGCAAATGTGATATATAGGACTATTAAACAACCAACAGCTCACATTTCTCCTAACTCACAATTTGGCTACAGTTCCCGAAAATGAAAAAATAGAATCCATTTCTAAAACAGCTTTCTCTTTTATAAGCAAAGCCCATTTGTAATAAACTACATGAGATATTCAAATCTGCTTGATCGTAACAGAGCTGTTTAAAAATACATGTCTGGAATTCACATTTGCAGTTTGCAGATGGAACAATAAAGATACTTGGAATTAATAATTCATACGTGATTTAGATCCAGCAGGAAGGAGGTGGCATGCGGGCACATGCTCTCAACCTCTTTCTTCTTCACACCCTGGGTCTTCCTGCAAGCGTGTCAGCTCAGGGACTGACTTGGGAAGTCAGGCCGAGTTTGCGGGTTGTTGTATCCGAGATGGGAGATGAGAATTCAGGACTCTGCAAGGGTCACTGGGAAGCGTCATAGCATCCTCCACCAGGGAGACTGATTTTATTACAAAAATATCCTCTGTTATTTTGAAACAAAATGCCAGGCAACAGTCCACACCCTGAGACAGAAGGGAAGTGGTCTGAGCTCTGTGGCCAATGTCCACACTGGAGGCCCTGTGCCCCTAGGGTTTTCCCAGCCCAGAGGTCAGCCGATCATGTACAGGGCACCCCCCCAGGGATGTGGAGTGGGACCCCACAGCCCCAGACAACCAGCCACCCTCACCCAACAGGGGCACCTGTACCAAAAGTCCACTAACCAATCCAAACAGGACCCAATGTTTGCAGAAAGGTAACCAACCAACCAACAAGGACCTACCGTATAGCACAGGGAACTCTACTCAACATTTTGTAATAACCTGTAAGGGGAGAGACTCTGAAGAAGAGTAGATAAGTATGCTATATGTATAATGGAATCACTGCACTGTACACCTGAAATTAACACAGTATTATAAATTGGCTGTACTTCAATTTTTCAAAAAATGTAACCCATCAATCCACTTTCACCACAGAATAAAATTTAAGACAGAAACTCACTAGGGCTGTGTGTATACTCAGTCGTGTTCGACTCTTCACAACCAGGCTCCTCTGTCCAAGGGATTCTCCAGGCAAGAGTACTGGAGTGAGTTGCCAAACCCTCCTCCAGGGGAATCTTCCTGACCCAGGGATCGAACTCTAGTCTCTTGCATCTCCTGCATTGCAGGCAAATTCTTTACCCCGTGAGTCACCTGGGAAGTCCCACTAGGGCTATACAACTGACTGCAAAGTCCAGTTTGCAAACTCCACCGGCGGCTGCTCAGAGTGGCACCATCCGGCACTGCAGCTCCAACGCCCTAACGATGGTCCAGGCCTGATCGTGGTCAAGGCCAGGGCACCAGCAGCTGACCCGCACAAGGACTCCCCGACAGCGCTTCTCAGTTTCGTGGCCCTGAAGTAGTGGCGTGACCTCTTCCAGCCTCAGCTCCTCCTCTGTAGGGCGGACAGGACGACACCTGCCCGTGACTCTCTGAGGAGCAGTGATGCGGTAGTTCTCAAAGTGCATCCTGGACCAGCGGCCTCAGCCTCATCTGGAAACCAGTGAGAAACACACATTCTCAGGCCCCACCCAGCCCCGCTGAGTCAGAAACAGACTGGGAGCCCATCAGGCAAGGAAGCTGTCTGAGTTTTAATGAGCCCTATGGGTGATTCTGATTCATAGTAAGGTCTGAGAACCATGGCCAGGCTGTTCTTTTTACTTATTAACTGCTTTTTAAAAAAAAAAAAAAAAGTTAAGTATAGTTAATTTACAATGTTGTGTTTGTTTCAAGTGTCTGCTTCAAGTTTGTTTCAAGCAAAGGGATTCAGTTGATACCTATTTGTAGATATGCTTTTTCAGATTCTTTTCCCATGTAGGTTATTACAAGATGCTGAGTAGAAGTTCCCTGTGCTATACAGTAGGTCGTTGCTGTTTATCTCTTTTATATACAGCAGTATATATCTGTTCAGGCTTCCCAGGCGGTTCAGTGGTAGAGATGCCACCTGCCAATGCAGGAGACATGGGTTCCATCCCTGGGTGGGGAAGATTCCCTGGAGTAGGAAAATGACAACCCAAACTCCAGTATTCTTGCCTGGAGAATCCCACGGACAGAGGAGCCTGACGGACTGCAGTCCATGGAGTTGCAAAAGAATCGGACACGATTTAGCGACTAAATAACAACAACAACAAAGGATCTGTTCATCCTGAACTCCTACTTTATGGCCCAGCTGTTCTTAAAGCACTCTGCACAGTACCTCGTGTGTTAACAGTTCAACAAGTGACAATTACTACTGTTACAGCCGAACTCAGCTCACTTCGTCCCTTCCCTGAAATGCAGGTGACACGCGGTTCTCCTAACAGTTGTTAAATTTCCGTGACGCTGCCAGTGGGGATGGTGATGATAGTGACAGGGAGGCTTAAAGTGGCAGCTTTTCCACCCAGAGTGGCTGGAAGGCGGACAGAGCCCAGAGGACACCCTAGTTCATGGCTGAGAATTTATACGACTAACTCAGAGACGTGTCCCCTCTGCAGCCAGCCAGAGGACAGAAAGGCATAAAGGAGCCCCTTATACAGAACTTTATGTTAGTTCTGGCTGCCGTGGAATTCTCCACCATCGACCTGGGGGGCTTTGGGGAGCCCTGGTGGAGGGTTGGCCGCCATGCCTTCACGTGGTGGTCAGAATCCAAGAAGATCATCCACAGCCTGAAAAGGCACCACCGCCCCCGACACACACACCTGGCTGAGCTCCCAATGGGCTGGAGGAGAGGCGCCATCTCCAGCCACAAGGGGCACAAGCCTGGAAGGTCTGAGGAGCCCGATGCCTGGGCCTCGCCACCCTTCGGGGAAGGCATGCCCGGCTGCTCCAGCAGGTCCACTGGAGCGAGCAGGGATCCCACCAGGAGTGCATCTCCCTCCAGCCCAGTCCTTCCTCAGGCCTACCGCTGGTCCCTTCCCTGCCCTTCCGCTAAAAATCACCTTTTCCAGAGCCATCCGCCAACGGGCTCCAGCCAGGCTGAGGTGGAAGGCAGGGGATTTCTCCCCTGTCCTCTCTCTGCTTTGCACAGCACCTCCAGCGGGGGAACCAGACAGGCCTTCCCTCCACGGCCGCAGCTGCCACGGGAGCCTCCAAGGAGCTGCAGCTCGTGGCCTCTGCTGACAACCACCACTCCCCCCCACCCCGACCCCTTTGTTCAGAGGCTTCCTGCTATTGTTCACCTCTGGGTGACCGCGTCGCCCTCCATTCGGCTTTCAGATCTTCCAAAGACCTTCTTAACTAAGTCCTTGCATCAGAGGGCTCCTAGCTGGCTGCATGCGCCATGACTAAAGCAGCCTCCTCTTTCATCGTCAGCCTTGATCTTGCCTCACCTGAGGCCTGCCCAAATGACCAGCTTCCTTATCAAGACGCTCCTTGGGGCTATCTTCTTCACTGGGGAGCTCCTGTTCAAACCTAGGTCTGGGATCAATTAGATTTGATACCAGTCTTTGCAACTGTGCCCTGACACCAACCCCAGCCCTGATCACTCAGACTTGCTGCCCATCTAACTCCAGCTCCCTTGGAGACTGCCATGTGCCACCTGGCTTCCCAGTGGCTCAGATGGTAAAGAATTTGCCTGCAACACAGGAGACCTGGGTTCGATCCCTGAGTCTGGATGACCCCCTGGGGAAGGGAATGGCAGCCCACTCCAGTATTCTTGCCTGGAGAACTCCATGGACAGAGGAGCCTGGTGGGAAACAGTCCATGTGGTTACATAGAGTCGGACACAACTGAGTGACTAACACTTTCTCCTTGTATTCGGTAACTAAGCTAACAGGCACACTGAGTTTCTCAACAGATATTTTACGCTTGAAACTCTTTCCAGGGGCAACTATACACCCACCGTGAACTGAATAGGTTACACAGGCAAAAGTCAACTTGTAACTTGAGATAACTATGTAACTGGCCCCAAACTCACCTGATGTTTTCACAATGTTCTGCTTTCTTTTGGCTGGAAAGATACAGCAGCTGTAGGAAACACAGTCAGAACACGGAGTTCCAGAAAATGAGGATGCTTCTGGCAACAGCCCACATAAATGCAGTAAGTACAGTATTAATGACCAGCCTTGCCTGATGCCTCCTGTTTGGTAAGAGTTCTACCCCATTTCAAGTTCTGCTTCCAAAAGCAATCACTGAATGATCCTTAATGGCCAACCTTTTAGAGCTCCACTCTCTTAATTGATTTCTCAAAAAAGCTCAAGAGTGAAAAAGCCAAACCAGACAACTGCATGTAAGAAGACCATGATGGTGTTGATCTGGGATTGAAGCCAGGACTGGCAAAGGCTGTGACTTTCCAAGGCAGACAAGCACTATATTTATTAGAGTTGCACACTGCACTACAGCTTTTGGAAACATTCAGCTCTTGTCCATGAGAGCTTCTAGAATAGGAAAAGGGTACAGGGTTTCCTTAAATGTTAAGTCAACTGCGAGAAGTCACTGACTACCTTAATATGTGCTTCTGAGCCCTTCTGGCGTGACTCAACTATTTCCAGTCTGCCCCGAAGCTTGTGTAGGCAGCTGTCTTAAGGAAAAGCACATTAATAGAAAGAAGGAAGAAAAGAACAGGCTCAGACGTACAGGTTATGTTCTAGAAGGAGCCCCTGCACAAATGGACAAGGTCCCTCGGCGTTTATGCCACGCTACCCACGCAAAGACACAGGAGCACTGTGTCTGCAAAAGAGCCCCTCCAAGTCAAACAAGCCTGGGAGACCCGACTGAGGGCTTTCAGGCCAGCACAGAGCTCCCATCTCGCTGTATTTGCCCAGAGTCTAGTATTAACATCACCTAATGTTGTGCATGACAATGTAAAATCCTGAGAAAATACGCCCATAGAAACATCAATGTGAGATTCGGAGCTTTTCCAAAGTGCGCGCTACTATTTTCTAAAACCACTGACTTACTTTCAAGTTTCTACAGCTTTGGAAATCATTTAAATCATAACAGCTTAAGTTAAAAAATAAGAACTTGGACTTTTATTATTTTTTCCCACCCCGGTTTCTGGATGACTTCATCTCTGAAAACTTACAAAAGGGAAATTTTTCAACTAGGAAATGTGAGCCTGTGGGTCTTGTCCTGCGTCTGGCCTTCATTCCACCCCTGTCTAGTCATATGACCGTGAGTATATTTCATAATCTCTCTCATCTTTCGTTCTTGTAAACAAGGTGGTTGGCCCCTTCTAGGCCTAAAAACGTTCTGATTACAATATACAATCAGGTCCAGAGTAATAACCCAAGAAATGCAGTTTTCATTCAAGGTAAATTTGAAGCACGATGAAACAAAAACACTGGCTCTTAGATTTCTAAAACCATTTTGGAAACTACACTGCAGCCTAGGGCTGAGATTAATAATATAAGAGAAACAACAAGAAAAAGACCAAGGAACGTGTGTGATTTAGAATGGTTTCCAAAAGTTACTATGTTTCACATGATGTAATGCACACTTTTTTTTATATAAATTTGCAGTCAAAAGCTTTTTCCTCTGCTACAGAAGAGTTTGCAATATTTCTAAATGACAGCATGTGAGGAAGAGAAAAATCAAATATTACACTACGTGAGCTTTCATCCTGTCACAAAGCCATTAGAGCTAAGGAAAAACAGTGGCATTGTTTAGTTTTATTTAGAGTTTCTTCTAATCAAAATGAAAAACGAACAGAAAAACACTCTGAATATAAATTTTTAAAGACTTTAAAGATTCAAGACCAAAGGCAAATATATATGTATATATAGATAGATAGATAGATATATGTTGACATAGGCCTATAAATAGTCCCTTCTTCTATGTGTATATAGGATTGTATGTGGCTCCTACCAAGTTTTCCTTCTCGCCCTGGCATCATGAGTAATTTAGATATCCTGCATTCCCAGGTCACTGTCATCAGGAATTTAGGGCCTGCCAACGTGAAAAAGATTCTGTCTCCCACTCAAACTATATACAATCTGTCCTGAACACTACTGACTGACCCCCATAGAGCTGAGTGAGGCATGACACCATGCCCCATATTGTTTAAGTCACTTGTCCTCAAACCAGCCAACCAGGTACTACTTTACATTAGGTCTAGGAGCAAGAGAAAGAACAATCACATGTGTTTAGCACTTCTGGTCCAGAACTTCACAAACTGCACCCCATCCAATCAGACAAACCTGCCCTAAACATCTCAGTTTTTAATCCCCTCTCCTATCATAATACATGATGAGATAACCGTAACACTGCTATTTAAACAGAACTTTGACCAGGGGTCAGCAATCAAAGGCTGGAGCGAATAATTTTAGCTTCTGCAGGCCAAGAAGCAAAATTGAGGCTATTATGTAGGTAACTTACATAACAAGGGAACACACACAAATATTCTCAAATTTGTTACCCATCAAATTCTAAAGATAGTAACACCAACTGAGTATAACAGATCTACAAACAAGGAAGAACAGAAATCTTGGGAGATTTATGTTTTATCTAATTGGCTTTCATCTCCAAAAGCCAAGGTTCCCTATCACCACCCTTACTGCAAATATTCATCTGTAAATTTTTAGCTGGTAGGCAATGCAGAGACAGGCAGCAGGCCAGATCTGCCTGTGGCTGGCTGACCCCTGCTTTACAACTTACCCACAACTTACCCAGAATGTTTTCACTAATCATTCACTCAGCTAATTTTCATTATATGCCTTCAGGGATTCTTTTAAAAAAGATTTGATGAGTATGTACCATGTGCCTTACTGGACCACAGGGATACAGACGTTTCCATCTTTTCTGGATACGTGCCCAGGAGTGGGATTATTGGATAAGAGCTACATATGGTAGCTCTATTTTTAGTTTTTTAAGGAACCTCCATACTGTTCTCGGCAATGGCTGCACCTATTTACATTCCCACCAACAGTGGAGCAGGGGGTTCCCTTTTCTCCACACCCTCTCCAGCATTTATGATTTGTGGACTTTTTGATGTTGGCCATTCTGATCTGGGGAAGGAAATGGCAACCCACTCCAGGATGCTTGCCTGCAGAATCCCACTGGACAGAGAAGCCTGGAGGGCTACAGTCCAGGGGGTCACAAGAGTCGGTCACGACTTAAGTGACAGCATCGGGCAGCATTCTGACCCGTGTGAGGTGCTGTCTCATGGTAGTTCTCGTTTTTATTTCTCTATTAATTAGTGATGTCAAGCATCTTTTCATGTGCCTGTTGGCCATCTGTATGTCTTCTCTGGAGAAATGTCTATTTAGATCTTCTGCCCATTTTTTATTGGATTGTTTGTTTTCTTGATATTGAGCTGTATAAGCTGTTTGTGTATTCTGGAGGTTAAACCCTTCCAGTTGCATCATTTGCAAATATTTTCTCCCATTCCATAGATTGTCTTTTTGATTTGTTTATGGTTTTCTTTGCTGTGCAAAAGCTTTTAAATTTAATTAGGTCCCATTTGTTTATTTCTGCTTTTGTTTCCATTACTCTAGGAGACAGATCCAAAAATACTGCTGGGATTTATGTCAAAGAGTGTTCTGCCTTTGCTTTCCTCAAGGAGTTTCATAGTATCCGGTCTTAACATTTAGGTCTTTAATCCATTTTGAGTTTACTTTTGTACATGATGTTAGAGAGTGTTTTAACTTCTTCTACATGGAGCTGTCCAGTTTGCCCAGCACACTTATTAAAGACATTGACTTTTCTCCATTGCATATTCCTTTCTCCTTTGCTATGAATTAACTGCCCATAAATGAATGGGTTTATACCTGGGCTTTCTATCTTGTTCCATGGATCCATGTGTCTGTTTCTGTGGCAATAGCCATACTGTTTTGACGACTGAAGCTCTATAGTACAGTCTGAAGTCAGGGAGTATGATTCCTCCAGTTCTGTTCTTTCTCAGGATTGTTTTGACTATTCAGGGTTTTTTGAGTTTCCATACAAATTTTCATTTTTTTGTTGCAGTTCTGTGAAAAATGTCATTGGCAATTTGATTGGAAATGCACTGAATCTGCAGATTGCCTTGGGTAGTATAGTCATTTTGACAATACTGATTCTTCCAACCCCAGAACAGGACATGTCTCTCGATCTCTTTGTGTCATCTTTGGTTTCTTTCAGGGTGTCTTACGGTTTGGGGAGTATAGATCTTTTGCCTCCTTAGGTAGGTTTATTCATGGGTATTTTATTCTTTTTGATGGTCTGGTCAATAGAATTGTTTCCTTAATTTCTGTCTGATATTTCATAATAGTGTATGGAAACACAACAGATTTCTATTAATTTTGTATCTTGCAATTTTATCAAATTCATTGATGAGCTCTAGCAGTTTTTTGGTGGTGTGTAAGGATTTTCTACATATTGTATCAAGTCATCTGCAAACAGTGGCAGCGTTACTTCTTCCTTTCCAATGTGGATTCCTTTTGTTCCTTTTTCTTGTCTGATTGCTGTGCACCAAAGACATAAATGGGACTAAAGGCTCCCTACATACTTGGGAGAGAGAGTACAAATGCCATCATAGAGATGTGTGCATCAGGCGGGGGCGGGGAAGCCCAAGAGGAAGCAGCCAGCTCCATCTGAGCAGGCAGCGCCGCCCCAGTGGTTCAGAGCCTGAAGTCTGGAGCAAGACTACCTGTCCTCAGATAGCTACTAGCCTCGAGCCAGCAGTGTGACCCTGAGCACGACACTTAACTTCTGTGCCTGCTTCCCAGCTGTGAAATGAGGGTGATAATGTTGGTGCTTACCCTGCAGGCTGTTTTGAGGACTCAGCAAATTAATTTCTGCAGAGGATGTACGGCAGTGACGGAGCACGCAGGACGAGCACACGAGTGCTGCCTGCTCTCCTTACAACAGAGGCCACCAGGATGGAGCTGAGTCATAAAGCGTGAGCGGGAATTTCCCAGTAAGACAAGGTGGGGAGAGAACTCCTGGCAGTGAAAAACGCATCCAAACACACACCAGGGTGAAAAGCAACCCTGAGTGCTTTACTGAAGCTCAGAAGGGAAGGGGTTGGTGGGCAGGGGGTGAGGACGGTGGGAAGAGATGGCAGAGGCTTGTGGGTGCCATTCACAGGAACTGGTGTTGATCTCTGGCCAGGGGGCACGGGTTCTAAGCCGCTGAGAACAGCAGCACTGAGGGGGGGGTGTCTGGTGGCAGAGCGGAGGATGCCTGGGAAGGGGCAGGTGAAGTGAAGTGTTCGTTGCTCAGTCGTGTCCGACGCTGCGACCCCATGGACTGTAGCCCACCAGGCTCCTCCATCCATGGGACTTCCCAGGCAAGAATACTGCAGCGGGTTGCCATTTCCTCCTCCACGGGATCTTCCCAACCCAGGGATCAAACCTGGGGCTCTCGCATTGGCAGGCATTCTTTACCACTGAGCCACCAGGGAAGTCAGGACGGGGACAAAGCGATGGAACGGGGCTAAGATAACAGTGACAAGGAGAGGCGACCACAGCCTAAAAAAGGAAGCGGTAGTGAGGATGCAGAGGTGAGGACATGGGAGCCACGCAGAAGCTCAGGGACCCTCAGTGGGTCACCAGGGAGAGGGAGAGCAGGGAGTCCTCAGTGACAGCCAGATCCCTGGCCTCGGAAAAAGGTGGCTGAAGGAACTGACTGATGGCCTGATGGGCACTCCGGGGGAGGAGGAGGAACACAGGGAGGGGTCCAGACACAGCAGTGACCCAGGTGAGGCCCTGGGGCCACGGGGCGGGGGGAGCGGCCACACCCCTGCAAGGCAATTCTCCAGGTTCTCACCCGGGCCAGGCCACCGGAGCGGGGAGATAAGGAGCTCACCTGGGGACACGCTGACTGGGAGGACCACAGGAGGGAGCTGGAAAGAGGGGCCTGGAGTTCAGAAGGCAAGGTCCAGACATACAGACCCAAGGGTCATCCGAAAATGCATGACACGGGTGCCCCCTGCCCAGCCCCCTGGAGAGTGAGGACTAGCAGAAGGGAAGAGAGAGGGTGCTCAAAGAGGACTCTCTGAAGGACACGCAAAACCAGAGGGAAGCGTTGTCCCAGGAAGCCAGGGCGAAGATCACAGAGTGGAAAACACACAAGATGCTGAGGATGCTCAGAGAGGACGAGGCCCCGACTTGGCGAGCAGCGTCCCCACGAGAGCTGAGGGCAGCCTGAACTTCCCAAGGGGAGCATGGGAGGTCAGGGGTGGCAGTGGAAGGGGGCAGTGGGAATCCCACTTCCTGGCCTTTATTTGAAGGAGATGAAGCTGGTGTCTTAAAGAGACAGCTGCCTCCCAGGCTCGGTGCAGGATTACTCACCACAGTCAAGACGGGGATACGGCCTAAGCGTCCATCCGGGAGGAGTAGACACGAGCCTCAAGGGCCACGTGTGCAGATACAGACAAGAGGACCTTAGGCAGCATGAGAAAGAAGGAAGGGCTGCCATTTGCCACAGCGTGGACGGCCCTTGAGGGTGTTAGGCGAAGGGAAACAGGCCAAAGACATTAAGAAATTATGTTTTCACTTATATGCAGACTTTTACACATCAAACTCAGAAAAACAGAGCGTAGAAGGGTGATTGCCAGGGACCAGTGGGGATGGGGGCAGGGGGCATGATGGGGACATGGTGCTCAAAGGTACAAACTCCCAAACTCCAAACGTAAGATGCATGTATTCCAGGGACCTGACGTACATCACGGTGACTATAACTGACTGTATGCTTTATTCCCAAATTGTCAAGAGAGTGGATCTTAAACGTTGTAACAGAGAAACAGCAATCTGAGGGGATGGAGGTGTTAGCCTGTCTCATCCTGGCAAGCATGTTGCAGTACACAGCCCTAGCAGTCACCACACTGTAGCCTTAAACAGGTCAATACCATCTCAGTAAAGCTGGGAAGAAACTTCAGGCTGCTGTGGGGAGTTAGGGAGAGCTGAGTGTAAATGTCTAGTCCAGTAAGTTGCCCACAGTTACGTAAGAGCCAGATATTTGCCTGAAGTCCCGCAACTAGAACGTGGGAAAGTTGGAATTCTCTTCCATGGGTTCCAGCTCCAAGACCAACGCCCTTTCCACTGTGACTTTGTTCCACTTTGGAAACACTGTGTTTGGGGTTAGGATGTAGGAGGCAATCTACAGCTAGGAACAATGGTACTATTAACAACGACGCACTTTGTTAACTCTTTTAGCTTTTCCAGGGCCATAAAATGAGTATCCGAATGGGCTTTATCTCATCAACATCCATACAACCCCTCCACTCTGGCAATTATGCTGAGTGGAAAATGAAATTGAAGCTCTCAGAGTAACTTGACAGAGGATTAAGCAGAGAAGCAGTGATTCAAAAGGAAGTTAACTGGAAGCACTGCTCACACCTCACTCCTGTTAGGATGGCTACCATCAAAAATACAGAAAACAAGTGTTGCTGAGGATGTGGAGAAACTGTTACCTTTGTGGGTCGTGGTAGGAATGCAGAATAGTGGACCCACCGTGGAAAACAGTATGGCTGTGCTTCAAAAATTAAAAACAGATCCAGCAATTCTGCTTCAGGATATATACCCAAGAGAATCGACAGCAGAGCCTCAAAGAAATATCTGTACATTCGTGTTCCTGGCATCACTATTTGTAACAGCCAAAAGGTGGAAGCAACCCCAGTGTCCATCGACAAATGAACCCATAAACAAAATGTGGTGTAGGCAATGGAATATTACTCAGCCTCTGTAAGGGAAGGAGATTTTGATGTGTGCTGTTACCATGAATGAACCCTGAAGACATTATTCCTGGTGCAGGAAGCCACTCACAAATGGACACAGGCTGTATGATCCCAGTTATCCGAGGTAACTGAAAGCGTCAAGATCACAGAGACAAAGGAGAAGGCGGGTTGCTTTGGGCTGGGGTTGGGGAGGGAAGGCGCAGGTATTGTTTAACAGACACAGGGGTTCCGTCGGAGATGACAAAGTTCTGCAGAGGGATGGTGGCGATGGTGACGCCATGTGAAAGCACTCAGTGCCACTGAACCGCACACCTGGAAATGGTGAAGCGGTGAATTTTATGTCACGTGTACTTCACCACCGCACAAACAGCCTAAGCTATTTTAAATATTTTTATTTATTTATTTTTATTTGGGGGGCCGTGCTGGGTCTTCATGGCTGTGTGTGCATTGCAACAAGCAGGGGCTACTCTCCAGCGGCTGTGTTCAGGCTTCCTCTTGCAGCTCTAGGGCTTGAGCACCCAGCACTTCTGGCACACGGGCTTCATGACCTCACGGCACGTGGGATCCTCCTGGACCAGGGATCGAACCCGTGTCCTCTGCATTGGCAGGCGGATTCTGAACCACTGGACCACCAGGGAAGTCCCTAGGTTATTTTTTCAGTTATATAAATCGGTTACTGCAGCTCTGAGCCTAGAGCTGAAACCTCCTACTTCCAGACACAGATCTTACTAAACAGGGCTCACGGACCTGCTTTCGAGGCTGACTCAGACTTGAGGTTAGGCAGGTCCTTACAACTCGCTGCCATGTTCCCTCTTTATGTGTAACTCTTGCCTGATGGTCTTTCTTATCTACAGAATCAGGCAAATTAGCTTCCTTCTTTGTATCTCCTATGATATGTGGAGTTTCTATGTCACCGTCAGCCTGCCTCCAGTATAGAAATATGATAGGCAGGAGTCGGACCAAATGACAAAGCTTCCTCAGCATCAGTAGGAGGGCATCATTCATTATGCAACCCACAGAGTGGATCTTAGGTAAAAACTACGACTCCCGCCTCACCTATACTGACAATTCATTGAGCTTAAAAACAGCCTATGTTCCCATCTCTTTCTGTAATTGCCTTTTCTATTTTGAACAAGCTTCTTACAAGCCAAAACTTATAAATGCTAAAAACTTAACTGATTAGACTACCGGAAGCTGTCGATTTGGGAGACGGCAATCAATTGCTAACACAGAAACAGACAAAATTATTTTAAGCCCTTGAGGCAGCTTTCTTGCAGTGAGGTCCCACTATGACAGAGACCACCAGTTGCCCATACAATATCCACCCTTCTTTTTTGTCTTAGCAACAGAACATCTGTATTTTGAGGGGAGCAAAGTGCCTGGAGAAAATTACCTTTCCCAACAACCCCTGAAGATAGAGATGGGAAATAAGATATTACTGGAAGTCATTAGATAGGGTTTCTAGCTTATTGAACCTGCAGGTACCCTTCTGACCTTCCCCCTTCATTCTTCGTCCTTCACTGAGACAGGCATGATGGCTGGAGTGGCAGCAGCCGTCTTGAGCCCAAGAGAATCTCAGGTGTCCTAACATCCTGAGGACATCAAAGCAGTGTCAGCAACTGTCCACCAGTAGTCTTCTTGTTAAGAAAACAAACACTTAGGTATTTACGATTACGGTGGGATAGACTGTTAACTCTCAGCCGAAGGCAGTTCTTAAAGGGGAATACATAGGCTACCAAAAAGATCCTGTATCTCAGTGATAAGACATTTGTTATAAATGTTACAGATGATGGTGATGTTAGTCTTTGTGAGGGAGCAGGCACTGAAGCACAGGAAGGCTAAAGCAGTTCAGCCAAGGTCTCGCAGCTAATAAGCTGGAGGCCGGGCTCTGAATCCACAGTCTACGCTTTTGACTACAAGACCATAATATCACACACGACAGACTAACATACACTGCACAAAGTAACCTCCACAGACACATTAATCTTCAAGAAGCTCTGCTGATTCCTGAAGGGAAATTCTTAGCTCACGTCACCCCCTAAACTACTCCTCTGAGACACTGCTTCCTGCAAGAACTGAGATCCTCGTCTGTCTCACAAGGCACTCGACGGGCTTCACAGCCACCTTGCATGTTGCTTAAATCCCGCTTGGACCATGACCATGGTCTCCTCTGGAAGTCCCTCCTCACCCCCTTCCGCCACGGCAAGACTCACCTCCCAAAAACGCACTCTGATCTCATCCCAGCCCTTCACACAAGGCTTCAGTGGTCCACGTGGCCTGCCTGTGCTCCCAGACGCTCCCCACCTTCCCACCTCCCCCCTCCACACTCCACGCCCTCCAGCGTGCCCTGCGTTCACCTGGGCTTCTCCATCTTGGACCCTGGCACGTGCACACGGACCCATGTCCTCTTCCAGCCCTCCCCCAGCTCCACCTTTAGCACCAGACCTCACCCGGAAGACCAAGTCAAATAGCTTGCATGCCCTGCTGTGGCTCCCTTCCAGACAAGGGCTGAGCCGCCATGGATCTGTCTGGGGAGGGAAAACTCTGTGTTTCAGAGTCTCCCCTAGAGAGAACAAGGGGAGCCCAGCCTGGCAGCAGCCCCCACGCAGACCAGGGCCAGGACTAGATCTCGTCCAGCATCACTCACCCGCCTTGGGCCCCTGCCCACCGAGCATCCTTTCCACTGTCTTCCTGTCGTTGGATCAAAATCAACACCTTGGACAGTCTTCAAGCTAAAAATACTCCATGAAAGGGAAACACATAATCCTAGGATGTCTGAGAAAGGGGGCTGAGTGAGGCCCCATGGAAGCTCTCCCTGCACCGAGGGGTCCAGCCAACAGGAGGCCACTGCCTTGCTGACCCAATGACCAAATTCATCCGAGTCAAGGAAATGCAGAAGGCAGCTGGCCCAAGGCCGGGACACTCTAAGAGGGGACTTACTTCCCCTGAGACCAATGGGGGTGTTGATTACCATTGACAGCAGAGCATCTTGAAACCCAAGTTCAGCCAAATACAGAGCATCCTCCTGGGGCTGCAGGTCTCACTGATGGATAAAACCATCAGATTCAGTGCCCGACATGCACAAGACCCAAGCCTGGAGCTTCTGGGTGTGACTGACTGCAGTTCTCCCCAGGGCGACGGCTGCCAGCAGGGTCCTCTGCTCACGGGACCCCGGGCGCTCCTCCCGACCCTGAGATTCCTCATGTCACACACACGGTGTGCGGGCATCTGGACAGCAGTCCTCCCAGTAGCTGGGGGCTCCTGGAGGGCGGGGACTTCTCTGGTGGCTCAGATGGTAAAGAATCTGCCTGCAGTGCAGGGGACCCAGGTTCTATCCCTGGGTAGAGAAGATCCCCTGGAAGAAGGCATGGCAACCCACTGCAGGGTTCTTGCCTGGAGAATCCCATGGACAGAGGAGCCTGATGGGCTACAATCCATAGGGTAGCAGAGCATCGAACACAACTGAGCGACTCACACACACACACACACACACCCCTGGAGGGCGGCACCCACTCTGCTGTGCTTTTCTGCCCTCTCAGACTAACATCCGCACTGCACTTGGGAGAGCTTTGCAAGGTTTTGAATGAAGAATGAGAATGCTCCGAATTGGCTGCATTTTATGGTTTATTAGGCAACTCAGTGGGTCACGTTCACACTCTTCTCTCCCCTCCCCACCCCGTGCCCCATCGCCTGGAAAACGTCACCCAGCGAATGTGCTGCTGGAGAGAGAAGGAAAGTGCACCTCAGCCCTGCGCGCTTCTGGAGCCCCCGTCGTGCTGGCTTTAGATGGACTGTTCCAAAGCATCAGGAACGCTGGGTTTTTATTTTGAAACACATCTCATCCCTCTCCTCCCCGAATCACACCTGGCCTTACCCAGTAAACCACAGTAGGGGGGGAGGTGTTTATGCCCCTCTTTCTTTGTCTGCCAGCGAATCCCCAGAATCCCTCCATCTAAATTAGGAAGAATTCTGTTTCCGGTTCTAACAGATTTCACAAAATAGCCAAGAGTGTGAGCCAAAGCCCAGCTCAGCCGTATCTGTGTTCTCGTAGGGACCAGCGTTTTCCTCAACATCCGCAAAGGAAACTTGACTTCCTAAAAGGAAAGCTGTAGGGGGCAGGGAGGCTGATGCTCCTCCATGCCCCCAGCCCACCCACCGGAGCTGTCAGGGCCGCCTCCACTCAGGCTGCCACGAATGCGAGCCCAGGCACCAGTTGGGGCAGGGAAGACCACGGGGCTTCGGGGTGCCTGCTCCTCGTCTGAAGCCCACCAGGCCCCCGGGAGAGTTCTTTCTTACATCTCCAGCCTCCAGGGAAGGAGGGGGATCGCTGTCACGGAGATAGGCGTCTGGAGGCCGGATCCCCCCAGGATGTGGTCCCCCCAGGATGCCGTCCCCCAGCAGGGGGCGGGGGCACCGCCAAGCAAAGGCCTGGTGTGGTGGCTCCCACTTCCCTCCACATCCTATCTGAGCAAAAATCAACACCACAGACAGTCCTCAGGCTAAAATACACCACAGGAGGGAAACTCGTGACCCTCAGGATGTCTGAGAAAGGGGCCTGGAGGGAGGCCCTGGGGAAGCTGTCCCAGCGCCAACGGGTCCAGCCAACAGGAGGAGGCGGCCTCTCTGATCCACTGACCAAAGCCATCCGAGGCCAGGAAATCCAGAAGGCAGCCCAAGGGAAAAGCAGCGTGAGGTTCAACAGGATCTGAGAACACCAGCGCTGCCGGTGGAAATTCTGCAGCTGAAGCCAGGAAATCCTTGCTGGGGTGAGAGCTCAGGCAGTTCTGTGTCCAAAACGCACAATTACACAGACCCAGCGCCAACCTCTGAATTCCAGTTAAGGGCTTCCCTGGTGGCTCAGAGGGTACATAATCCACCTGCAATGCAGGAGGACTCAGGTTCGATCTCTGGGTAGGAAAGATCCCCTGGAGAAGGAAATGGCAACCCCCTCCAGTATCCTTGTCTGGAGAATCCCATGGACAGAGGAGTCCACAGATTGAGTCCACGACTGAACAAGTAAGCATGCATGCTAACTAAGGGGCCCAGTTAATACTGCAGATACCAACCCACTTACCAATTATTTCCTATAAAGCTGCCTGATTTAGAGGACATGTGGTGTTGGAGAAGACACTTGAGAGTCCTTGGACTACAAGGAGATCAAATGAGTCAGTCTTCAAGGAAATCAATCCTGAATGTTCATTGGAAGGACTGACCCTGAAGCTGAAGCTCCAATACCTTGGCCACCTGATGCGAAGAGCCGACTCATCAGAAAAGACCCTGATGCTGGGAAAGATTGAAGGCAGGAGGAGAAGGGGGTGACAGAGGATGGATGGTTGGATGGCATCACCGACTCAACGGACTTGTGTTGGAGCAAGCTCCGGGAGATGGTGAAGGACAGGGAAACCTGGCGTGCTGCAGTTCATGGGGTCGCAAAGAGGCAGACACGACTGAGCAACTGAACAGCAGCAAATACCTGTGGGTAGGTCAGCGGCAGGAAGGATGACAGCCGGAGCAGCACCGCTCTGAGTGATGCAGCGCCAGAGGTGGGGACCGTTTACTTAAAGTCACTGATCAAACATGGGAAGTTGTGAGATGATCGTTCTGGAGAAGGCGGCCTCCGTAACTTATCGTCCAAGGGGGCACACATCGGAGAGTGAGGGCAGCACCGCTGATGACTGTGCAGACAGCAGACGGCCCCCGGGCGTCCCGGGCGGCCAGCATGTGGTCACCATCCTCAGGGGCCACGTTCAAATTAAATCGATGGCAGGGATCAAAGGTTTAGCTGATATCACTTAAAATCCACCCCCAAACGCCCTTAAAACTCTATTAAATGGAAACAGCAAAACCACTTGGCAGCTGCATCGTGAGCGAAGACAAGGAGCCGGCAGAGACAGGCAGAAAGCTGGGGGACGAGGCGGGAGGGGGAACCAGAGAAATGCGGGTTAGTCTGGATCCGAGGTCAAGGTAACCGATCACACGACTGCTTCATTTCTCACATTTTAACAGCTGAAGGATGCAATGTTTCTATGTGCAGAGGGACACGCACAGTGCACACACTAAGCTATGAAGCCAACTCGTCAATTCAGCACCCGTGACCCACCCTCCACCCGCTGCCTCCGAGCCAGGGCAGCACCCACCCCCACACACCGCACGGAGGCCCATCCAGGAGACGGATTTTCATCTCTGTTAGTCAGGCGCTTAGACGCTGACGCACTGATTGGTCATGACTCCAGGCTTTCGGATCTCTTCCTGAAACTCATGGTCTGCCTGATAAGGGTTCGCGGCAGGTCGCCAAGGAGGGAGGGTTCCCTGTGGAGCACAGCCAAGCCTCCCGGTCCTCTCCTGCACCCAGAGAGGAGCCGAGGGAAAGCGGGAGCACGGAGTGAGGGGCAGCGAGCGCCCGGTGCCCTGACCCCGCCACGGTGCCCGAGAGGGCACCCAGCCCAGTCCTCTGTACCACCATGTGGACAAGGTCACGCTATTTACTTATTTATCTATTACTTTTGATCTCAATTTTATTTTTTTAATTTTTATTTTATATTAGAGGATAGTTGATTTACAATGTTGTATTAGTTCCAGGTATACAGCAAAGTGGTTCAGTTACACACACACACACATATATATGTATTTTCTATTGCAGACTCTTTTCCCACTTAGGTTATACAGAACATTAAGTAGAGTTCCCTATACAGTATACAGTCTATACAGCTATACCGTAGGTCCTTGAGGATTATTTATTCTACGTGTGTGTGTGTGTGTGTGTGACTCAGTCATGTCTGACACTTTGCGACCCCATGGACTGTAGCCTGCCAGACTCCTCCGCCCATGGGATTCTCCAGGAAAGAGTACTGGAATGGATTGCCATTCCCTTCTCCAGGATTTTACATGTAGTATGGCAGAAAGTGAAGAGGAACTAAAAAGCCTCTTGATGAAAGTGAAAGAAGAGAGTGAAAAAGTTGGCTGAAAGCTCAACATTCAGAAAACGAAGATCATGGCATCTGGTCCCATTACTTCATGGCAAATAGATGGGGAAACAGTGGAAACAGTGTCAGACTTTATTTTTGGGGGCTCCAAAATCACTGCAGATGGTGACTGCAGCCATGAAATTAAAAGACGCTTACTCCTTGGAAGGAAAGTTATGACCAACCTAGATAGCATATTCAAAAGCAGAGACATTACTTTGCCAACAAAGGTCCGTCTAGTCAAGGCTATGGTTTTTCCAGTTCTCATGTATGGATGTCAGAGTTGGACTGTGAACAAAGCTGAGCACCAAAGAATTGATGCTTTTGAACTGTGGTGTTGGAGAAGACTCTTGAGAGTCCCTTGGACTGCAAGGAGATCCAACCAGTCCATTCTAGAGATCAGTCCTGGGTGTTCTTTGGAAGGCCTGATGCTAAAGCTGAAACTCCAGTACTTTGGCCACCTCATGCGAAAAGTTGACTCATTGGAAAAGACTCTGATGCTGGGAGGGATTGGGGGCAGGAGGAGAAGGGGACGACAGAGGATGAGATGGCTGGATGGCATCACCAACTCAATGGACATGAGTTTGGGTGAACTCCAGGAGTTGGTGATGGACAGGGAGGCCTGGCGTGCTGCAGTTCATGGGATCGCAAAGAGTCGGACACGACTGAGCGACTGAACTGAACTGAGTGTGTGTATAAAAGCTTCACAGGTGGCGCTAGTGGTAAAGAACCTGCCTGCCAGTGCAGGAGGCGTAGAAGATGCGGGTTTGATCCCTCGATCAGGAAGGTCCCCTGGAGAAGGGAATAGCAACCAACTCCAGTATTCTTGCCCGGAGAATCCCATGGACAGAGGAGCCTGGCGGTTTACAGTCAAAAGGGTCAAAGAGTCGGACATGGCTAAAGCGACTTAGCAGCAGCAGCATGTGTACGTTAATCCCAACATCCTAATTTATCAACCACATTATTTACCTGCTTTGAGCCTCTTTCATCACCTGTGAGTGATCTCCCCACCCCTGAGGAAAGGATCTGGTCAGACAAAGCTTCCCTGGTGGCTCAGATGCTAAAGAATCTGCCTGCAATGCGGGAGACCTGGGTTTGATCCCTGGGTCAGGAAGACTGCCTAGAGAAAGGCATGGCAACCCACTCTAATAGTCTTGCCTGCAGAATCCTATGGACAGAGGAGCCTGGTGGGCTACAGTCCACGGGGTCACAAAGAGTCAGACATGACTGAGCACCAACATTTTGAGCCTATTACTATTGTATACATGCTTGAGGCTGTATTTTTATTATATAATAATAATTATTATTCATTAGGAAATAATGAGAGAAGGCCAGGATACAGGCCCAGGACTGGGTTCCAGGACACACTGCCCAACATTCTGATTAAACACTCCCAAAGAGACTGGTGCATCTTTTCAGCAAAGAAGTCAGCATTCTTCAGGTCTCAGAAAAAGGACAAACTTATGCCCAGTGGCCCTTCGGTGCCTTTTGATATCAGAATTCACATTCTCACTTGACAGCCATTTCCCATGGATGTGTTATGCCAGGCGCCGTGCCAGGCAGAGGAACACGCTGTAAACAAGAAGCAGGGCCCATTTCCTAGTGGGGAGAGGGGAGACAATAAGCCAGGGAGCAGATTCGCAGACGACTTCCAACGGCTGTAGCGCCAGGAAGGAAACACACCGGGTGCTGCGCTTCGGTCCAGCGGCTGGTGTCGGGGGGGATTGTTCTAGAAAGGCTGGTCTAGGAAAGTCCATCGGAAGAGGGACTGTCAGCTGAACTCCTGGGGCAAGGGGGCAGTTGGTGAGTCCAAAACCCCAGGGATGTGGCCACCTGGGTGTTTCCTGGAGTCCTCCAGCCCC
Organism: Bubalus bubalis; assembly: GCF_019923935.1. Classification (NCBI taxonomy): domain Eukaryota; kingdom Metazoa; phylum Chordata; class Mammalia; order Artiodactyla; family Bovidae; genus Bubalus; species Bubalus bubalis. Next base: position 7,680,539 of record NC_059157.1, read on the forward strand.
CTGAGTGTTTCAAAAGTACAGTCTGAATTAAGAGCTACCCAAATTAAGTCTGTAAGTGAGCCTGGGACAGAGCCATGGGCCACGAGGGGGTTAAGGCCTTCCACTTCAGACCCTCTGCTCCAACAGCGAGTAAACCAAACCCCGAGAGAAGGCCAGGTGAGAGGCCGTGTCCAGGAGTAATGACTTCTTTTCACGTCACAGTTTAGAGGGGGGCAACACCGTGTGTACGAAGCGTTTACTCCCTGGAGGCTTGACCCTTCCTCCCTAAGGAATACTTCTAGGGAAAACACGACAACTAAACCAGCTTACCCCATGTCTCTGGAAAACATGATGACTAAATCAGCTTACTCCATATCCCTGGAAACTATCTGCCACTTCGCATTTCAAGTGTTAAAAAAAAAACTGAAAAAAAGGCAAAAATTCATTATGGTTGTCTCTGTCATTCCATAAAATCATAATCAAAAATGAACACAGCATGACTCTGCATGGGGAGTGAACAGGGTTTATAATCCATATGTCAAGAAATAATGATCAGCTGAGCATCCCGGCACCCCGCTGACTTTAAAAGCCCATGATGAAGCAGGATTTGGGCTTCCCTGGTGGCTCAGATGGTTAAAGAATCCACCTGCAATGTGAGAGACCCGGGTTCGATCCCTGGGTCGGGAAGATCCCCTGGAGGAGGGCATGGCAACCCACTCCAGTATTCTTGCCGGAAGAATCCCATGGACAGAGGAGCCTGGCGGGCTGCAGTCCATGGGGTCACAAAGAGTCGGAAACGACTGAGCGACTCACACAAGAGGCAGGAAAGTCATCTGCACAAAGGTCGGTTCCTGTAAGACAAGCTGATCATCACCTCAACCATCAAACAACCATACGCCCATGACAGGAAGCTCACCAAACCCACCACAGCAGCTTCCTCTGGGAAGGGAGAGGAGGTGGCGGACGAAGAGTTCATCTATCAGAAATATCCTACTCCTTTCATTTAAAAAAAAAAATCTGAAGCAAACAGCACAATATTTATGAATTCCAGGGAGTGGACCTTGAGTGCTTGGGGCACACACTCTACTTTCTGTATGAAGGAGGAAGAGAGAAGGAACATTTGAAGGGTTAAAAACAAAAAATTCTTCATTTAACACTTCTTGCATAATAATGTGTTAAACTGTCTGAAACCCTGTAATTATTTCCTAGCATGACTGTTTGCCAGTTGCTGAGGCAATGTTCCTCAATTTATCATTAGCATTTGTGCTCCTGTTATATTTATATAACACGAGGGCTAAGGAGAACCTGCTCAATGCTGTGTAGATTGTCTATTTCACCATCTCCTCTTTAATCGAACAGACTAAGCGCGTCTCTTAGCCATTCTTCCTGAAAGTACTGCAGACAGTCCCTATAGTCTCCCAGGAAGACTGACCCTGGCTCACCTTTTCCAGAGCCTCGCTGCTGACTTAAGAGATTTGGGTCATTCTTTCCATAGTCTTTTTTCCCCTTAATTTATACTTTCAATAAGAATCTATTTCAGAGGGCACTGCAACTTCAGCTTCCTACATGTCTTTAAAGGATAACTCATGGTCCTTGTGTTAAGTCAGGTTCCGTAAAAAAGTACATAATCATCAACATGATAGTTGAGTAGTGCTAGGGCAGGGGTGGGGGCAGGAAATACAGAACTAAAAGTTTTAGAACTGATATTTGCAGCCTGAAATGTTCGATCAATCAGTTTTACAGCAGTTGAAAACACTGCCCTCCTGCAGGAAGGTGGGGTGGTGAGGAAGTAGACAGACAAAGGAAGAGATTCTAACAAGTTCAGCAATAAATGTTAAGAGGATTCAATTCACACTGATGAGAAAGTACGGTTGAGCAAATCCTGTGTGTTGAGTGGCAAGAAGTAATATATCCCAACAGTGTTGTCCGTTTAAAGGGACATTACAAATAAAACTTCAGCTTATAAGGAAGCTTTTACAGTATAAAGTCCGAAATCAACACTATCATTACATTTACAAATTAATATTTCTCACAAACTCATGGTTAGCAAAGGAGATAGTGGCGGGGGCGGGGGAGAGGTGGAGATAAATTAGGAGTTTGGGATTAACAGTTACACAGTACTATACATAAAAGGGATAAACGACAAGGACAGGGAACCTTATTCAATATCTTCAAATTACCTATAAAGGAAAAGAATCTGGAAAAGAAAAATATACACATGTGTATATGTGTGTATATATGTGTATATATATGTATGTATAACTGAATCACTTTGCTGTATACCTGAAACTAACACCACACTGGAAATTAACTACACTTCAATTTTTTAAATGGCTCTTAAAAAATCAATATTTTTCAGACGTTCAATCTCCAAACGTATCTTTGGCTCTAAAACAGAGAGTGGAAAAGCCCTAAGAGCCCACAGGCTTCCGCGGCTGAATTTTTAGCCTGGACTAGGCATCTCACGACTGCCCGGAGGGTCACGCAGACAGTGTACTTCTCTGCTCCAGGCTGGCCCTTGGCAAGCACACAGCTGCTGCTTCCCTCCTGTCTGTCGTGGTCTGCACGCTCCTCAGACCTAGAAGGGGATAAACCAACAGCGTGTGGCATCTCCCCCACGCCCGGCAGCACTGGGCCAGACACTCCTCAAATATCTTAGCTTCACTGACTCTTTCCCAGAGCCTCGAAGGCGGCGTCCCCTCTGTGTTGCGGGTGAGGAAGCTGCATGCCCGCGATGGCAGGAGTGACAAAGCCCTGAGACCAGGCTTAATGCTCAGAGCTACCCAAGACCAAACCTCCTTCCTTTAGCGTCCACCCAATGACACAGGAAGTGGAAGAGGACACACTGGGGCCAAGCAAAGCTAGCAATTGCAGCCGTGTCCATCCACAGCAGCCCCTCTAGGCATGGGCACTCTGCTTCCGGAAACTCACTCTGCCTGTTCTCCCAGGGCCCATGTGGTCTTAGAATTTCTCCTACTAAACTGTCAATCAGCCCGCCCCAAAGACCTTCCCACCAAGCTACTCCTCTTCGCCACCAAGCCTCTCCATTCAAACCACCACCAACCTCTGCATTTTTAAAAACCGCCTTCTTGGCCAAAATAACAGTCCCCCAAAGTTGCATGGATGTACAGTTTCTTGTTACGTTACTAAAGGCAGAGGACCATCTCACTGAGGTACCTAAATGCACAGACCTAACCAGGATGGAGTTGTCCAAAGCTGTGCAGAGGGCGGAGCCTGGCAGCAAGCACCCCAAGGTGTAACCGTGACAACTAGCCCAGCCACCTCAACTGGCTGCTGGATGCGCTTCTGGGTGAGCCCCATGCAGAGCATCCAGAAACAGCCTCACTGGGAAGCCCAGCCCCGGTCCTACCCCAGACAAACAGCGGTATTTTCAGAAGCAGTTTCCAGCGTTCTCTTCTCCTCCCATCCCGGCACCGGCATCTTCACCCTACCCAGCATCTTCCAGGAACGCTCGCCCACCAAGTCACCATCCACTCCAATGGCTCCTTGATCCTGAATCTGGGCTGGGCTGTGGGCTCCTAAGGTGTTTCCCGGGAGGTTCCTTTCAAGTCTCTGAAGGGTCCAGAGAGCAGTGGGTGACTTCTGCTCGCAGGAGCGGGAGGGCAAGCTGAGTGGACAGGGATAATGAGCCACATGGCAAGGGGCGTGGGAGAGGGGTCGCGGGGAGAGACGTCCACAGAAGGTGCAGGCGGGAGGCAGCAGCTCAGGGACTCCAGATGCTGCATGCCACTTCCCTAGAAGGTCTGGTAAAGAGGGATGAAGACTTGGCAGAAGACAACAATCGCAGTTGAACTGTGTCCCCACCCTCGCCCCCAGGACCTCAGAGTGTGACCTTAATTGGAAACGGGATGATGGCAGGTGTGATGAGTTAGGCTGAGGTCACATGGAGCTGAGTGGGTCCCAGTTCAGATGACTGCGGGAGGACAGAGACACGCAGACAGGACAGCACGTGGGGATAGAGACAGAGACGGAAGAGGTGCGGCTGCAAGCCCAGGGCCCCGAGGATGCTGGCCGGGGGCTGGGAGCAGGAGGCAGGCAGGAGAGGTGCGGCTAAAAGCCCAGGGCCCTGAGGATGCTGGCTGGGAACTGGAAGCAGGAGGCAGGCAGGCCGCTACCCCGGGGGCCTCAGGGGGAGCCTGGCCCTGACCACACCTCGAGGCTGGACCTCGAGCCTCCAGCATTGAGACGGTACATTTGTTTTTGAAGCCACCCAGTGCGTGACACTTTCCTTCGGCAGCACTAAGAAACACATGCAGTGGAGGGTGGAAGAAAGAGAAGGCGGCAGAGGTGGTACAAAGGAAACCACAGGACAGGTCTGAGAATCCCTCCTCTGGCCTCAGGAGACCAGTCCTGACTCACTTCACTCTGAATGAGGCGTCTCAGCAGCTCCGCTCACACCCAAAGGGCTGCGGCTTCCCCACCCCCATTTCAGCCTGTCCTTTAAAAATGAGCTGCTGTTGTTCCTCCAAAGGGGCTTCGCAGGTGGTGCCAGTTGTAACGAACACGCCGCCCATGCAGGAGGCCTAAGAGACCCAGGTTTGATCCCTGGTTCGGGAAGATCCCTGGAGGACGTCATGGCAACCCACTCTCGCATTCTTGCCTGGAAAGTCCCAGGGACAGAGGAGCCTGGCGGGCTGCAGTCCATGGGGTCGCACCGAGTTGGATACGACTGAAATGACTTAGCATGAATGCACTCTGCTCCAAAGGCAGCGCTGAGCCTGGAAACCTTCCCTGATGACCTCCACTCCTGTCAACATCCTGCTCCAATTGTTCTGTTGCCTGTTGTGCAAACCGCAGATACTTCCCAAAACTCTGCTCCCCCCGCCCCACCTGCACCCTCTCATCTCCTTCTAACAGCAGCCTGGGTTACTTCTTCCTCTTCCGAACCACTCACTCTGGACTCAGACCTTTGCTAGGGTGGCCTCGCCTGGCCCCTCCACTGAAACAAGTCAGCAAGGGGTATGAGTTCTAAAGATGTGATCCCTGGGTCGGGAAGATCCCCCTGAAGCAGGAAATGGCAACCCACTCCAGTACTCTTGCCTGGAGAATCAACATGGACAGAGGAGCCTGGCGGGCTGCAGTCCATGGGGTCACGAGAGTCAGGCACGACTGAGCGACGGAGTACAGCACAGCTATGCTGTATCAATAGAAATGCATGGTGGCAAGAAGTGCCTTTGTGTTCTCAAAATGATCTAACTGAACAGATTATCTTTTTTTTCTTGCCATCAGTGTACTGTTTTTATTTTATATGAACTGGTAATTACTGCCTGCAATATTTTCCCACCATGAGCACTTAGTAATTTTCAGAAACACTGCTGTGACGCTGTCGCCTCCCTGGCCCTAAACATTTCCCAGCGTGCCATCATTTATCTGTTAAAATCCAAACCATTCAGCCATCTCTAAATTTGCCCACACTGCCTCCCACGACTGAGCTCTGCTCTGGAGAAAGGACTTATTTTCACCTTCACACACATGCACACACCAGAGAAACTAATTCATCCATCCAAAAGAAGGAAGGATACAGTTAACCCGTGAACAACCACGGGTGTGAACTGCGATGGTCCACTTGCACTCAGATTGTTTTCAACAGGAAATGCTTCAGTACTACAGGATCCAAGGCTGGCTGAGTTCTGTGGATACAGAACTGTATCCTGAGTACCCATGTGTATGAGGAATGGAAGGCTGGCTCTGAACTATAGGCGGGTCTCAACAAGTGACAAATAGATTCAAGGGATTAGATCTGATAGACACAGTGCCTGAAGAAGTATGGACGGAGGTTCGTGACACTGTACAGGAGGCAGCGATCAAGACCATCCCCAAGAAAAAGAAATGCAAAAAGGCAAAATGGTTGTCTGAGGAGGGCTTACAAATAGCTGTGAAAAGAAGAGAAGCTAAAGGCAAAGGTGAAAAGGAAAGACATACCTATTTGAATGCAGAGTTCCAAAGAATAGCAAGGAGAGATAAGAAAGCCTCCCTCAGCGATCAGTGCAAAGAAATAGGGGAAAACATCAGAATGGGAAAGACTAGAGATCTCTTCAAGAAAATTAGATATACCAAGGGAATGTTTCATGCAAAGACGGTCTCAATAAAGGACAGAAATGGTATAGACCTAACAGAAGCAGAAGATATTAAGAAAAGGTGGCAAGAATACACGGAAGAACTATACAAAAAAGATCTTCACAACCCAGATAACCACTATGGTGTTACCACTCACCTAGAGCCAGACATCCTGGAATGCAGAGTCAAGTGGCCCTGAGGAAGCGTCACTAAGACAAAACTAGTGGAGGTGATGGAATTCCAGTTGAGCTGTTTCAAATCCTGAAAGATGATGCTGTGAAAGTGCTGAACTCAAAATGTCAGCAAATCTGGAAAACTCAACAGTGGCCACACGACTGGAAAAAGTCAGTTTTCATTCCAATCCTAAAGAAAGGCAATGCCAAAGAATGCTCAAACTATCGCACAATTGCACTCATCTCACACACTAGCAAAGTAATGCTCAAAATTCTCCAAGCCAGGCTTCAATAGTACGTGAACCATGAACTTCCAGATGTTCAAGCTGGATTTAGAAAAGACAGAGGAACCAGAAATCAAATTGCCAACATCTGTTAGATCATCAAAAAAGCAAGAGTGTTCCAGAAAAACATCTACTTCTGCTTTACTGACTAAGCCAAAGCCTTTTGACTGTGTGGATCACAACAAACTGGAAAATTCTTAAACAGATGGGTATACCAGACCAGACCACCTTACCTGCGTCCTGAGAAATCTGTATGCAGGTCAAGAAGCAACAGTTAGAACTGGACATGAACAACAGACTGGTTCTAAATCGGGAAAGGAATACGTCAAGGTAGCCTCCCACAAACGATCATGAGTTTCAGGGTCTAGACCTTCATCTTGCCTCTTGCCACACAGCTTCCTGTCCACTGTTAAAACCACTCATTCGATAAGTGTTCATCTGAGTCATTTTTACGTAGGAGTTAGCTGCCTACTTCTCCCTTGTTCTTTAGACTCCCAATTAGAACCATTACAACTCCAATCTTGCTCTAGGCAGTAATGTACGCTCCATAACAAAGGAACTTTGTTTCCCCAAATCCCTTGTGGCTAAGGATGGCCTACTTCTGGCCAGGGAGGTGTGGGCAGAAAAAAGCTGCCCTCTTCCTAAGTATGAGAGAAGCACCCTCAGCTAGCCCACGCCCTCAACCTCACCATTCACCCTTCTTACTACTTGGAAGGCAACGTAAGGGCAGAGATGCCAGCTGTTTCTAGACCTGAGAAGGAGAGAAAAACAGGGCAGAAAGCTAAGGATGGAGATGCCGCCCTGCCTGGACCACTACCTACCTCCTCTGCATGTCTTGCCACAGGAGAAAAACAAACCCCTACATTTCAATCCAGAGGTTTGGGTTTTCTATTACGTGCGTGCTAAGTCGCTTCAGTCGTGTCCAACGCTGCAACCCCATACACTGTAGCCCACCAGGCTCCTCTATCCGTGGAGACTGTCCAGGCAAGAATACTGGAGTGGGTTGCCATGCCCTCCTCCAGGGGATCTTCCCAACCCAGGGATCGAACCCGCCATCTCCTTGCAGCCCCTGCATTGCTGGTGGAATCTTTGCCACTGAGCCACCAGGGAAGACCCTCGGGTTTTCTATTACATGCAGCCAAACTTAATCCAGAAGGGCTAGGGAAGAGGTGACCTTGATAATAAAAGAGATGAGTTAGGCCTGGTCCCAGCAGTCAACAGTGATAATCTATCAAGAGAGAGAGAAACTCAGAGGAATAATCCTAACACCAGACGGGATGTGACCAGCACGTGGGCCACAGCTGGGGTGCTCAGGGAGGTCCAGAGTGGGAAGAGAGGGCTTCTGGCTACAAGCATTTAAACTGAGCCACTTCATACTAAAATACCACATTTGTCCCACCTGGAGAGATACTGTTCAATCCAAGAGAGTACATCCCTACCGGCGGACTGCACGGGTTTGAGCCTCTTCGGGGAGTTACAGAGACGACTCCCCTTCCACAGATGGGTGGAGCTGAGGGGCCAGACCACACCTGGTGGGCTTCTAGGACTCCCACCCACTCCCCTCCTTTCTATCCGCCCACTGAAAGAGCCCCAAATACATGTTCTCAGGGCCCCAAGGGGACCAAACTTCCCCTGTCCTCTCCAGATGACCTGGGGCACCCTGGCAGAGCGGTTCCCTGGAGGAGGAGGAGGTTTCCGTCCCATGTTCCAAACCATTGCAGCAAAAGCGCCGATGAGACCCCGAGTCACAGCCTGCAGGGAAGGCGGCCCTGCTGTGGCTGGGAGACCCTGAGGCTGTCTGAGTTCAGCCGCCCAGCCAGGGTGCCTGGAAAACACAGCCAGGGGTTCGCAGCCCTCTCCTCCCAGATGGCCCGAGGCCTGAGCCAAACACGGGGCACCGCCAGAAACAGGAACCCACCAGTGCGGCCGCCCGCTCCCCTGCTGGAACTCGGCCACCCAGCACTGTCCTCACCGGGCCCTCCATGCGAGGCCAGGGCCCACAACCCCCCGAGGGTCTCTGGCGTCTTCCTCCTCCCAGACTCCCGGGGGTCCCCTCTCTGCCACCGCCTTCTCCACAACCCGCTGCTGCTACTGGAGCAGGTCTGGTCCATCCTGCACCCCCCGCCCTGGCTCACCCAGTCCCAAACGGGGCACCTCCTCCACCCCCTGACTACATTCCACACTCCCTGGGCTGGCAGCACTCCCCAACCACAGATGCTCTTTAGCGTTCACACCCTTGTGATCTGAGGGGTGGTTCTTTTCTATTTTTTTAAATTGAAGTAAGAGTTTGATTTGAGCTTCCCTGGTGGCTCAGACGGTAAAGGATCTGCCAGTAACGCAGGAGACCCAGGCTTATATTAGTTCCCGGTATACAGCAAATCATATGTGAAAGTGAAAAGAAAGTCAAAGTGTTAGTCGCTCAATCTGGTCCAACTCTTTGTGACACCATGGACTGTAGCCCACCAGGCTCTTCTGTCCACGGAATTCTCCAGGCAAGAATACTGGAGTGGGTTGTCATTCCCTTCTCCAGAGGATCTTCCTGGAATAGAGATCGAACCTGGGTCTCCCACATCGAGGGCATATTCTTTACCTTCCGAGCCATTAGGGAAGCCTATATATACATACATATATACTTTTTCAGATTATTTTCCAGGATAGGTTATTCCGTTCAGTTGCTCAGTTGTGTCCAACTCTTTGTGACCCCAAGGACTGCAGCATGCCAGGCTTCCCTGTCCATCACCAACTCTCAGAGCCTGAGACAGTAAATACAGTTTCCTGTGTTAATATAGTAAGTCTTTGTTGTTTATCTATTTTACATATAAGTAGATTGTATCTGCTAATCCCATACTCCGAATTTATCCCTCTCCTACTCGCTTTTCCCTTTGGTAACCATAAATTGGTTTCCTATGTCTGTGAGTCTGGTTCTGCCTTGTAAATAAGTTCATTTGTATCATTTTTTAGATCCTACATATAAGGGATATCATGATACTTGTCTTTCTCTGACTTTCTCCACTTAGTATGACAATCTCTAGGCCCACTGATGTTGCTGCAAATGGCCATATTTCATTGTTTTTTATGGCTTAGTAATATTCAGCTGTATACATGTACCACACCTTCTTCATGCGTTCATCGCTCATCATTGATGGACGCTTAGGTTGCTTCCAGGTCTTGGCTGTTGTGAATGGTGCCGTGACGAACGTACGGGTGCACGCAAATTTTCGATTTAGAGTTTTGTCCCCATATATGCCAGGAATGGGACTGCTGGGCCACATGGTACTTCTGGTTTCAGTTTTTTAAGGAACCTCCATACAGGTCTCCATAGTGGCTGCCCCAATTTACACTCCCACCAAGGGTGCAGGAGGTCACACCTTCTGTTTGGGAAGAGACACTGCCTGCTGGCAATCACTCCAAGGTCACCAGGCCAGGCCCCAGAGAGGGCAGCGCATGCGCATAAATCCCACCTCACCATCCAAAAAGAGAAAGAAAGAGAAAGTGAAGTCAGTTGTGTCTGACTCTTTGCAACCCTGTAGACTGTAGCCTACCATAGACCGTAGCCTCCAGGCTTCTCTGTCCATGGGATTTTCCAGGCAAGAGTACCAGAGTGGGTTGCCATTTCCTTCTCCAGGGGATCTTCCTGACCCAGGGGTTGAACCCAGTTCTCCCACAATGCAGGCAGATGCTTTACCCTCTAAGCCACCAGGGAAGCCTCTCCAAAAAGCCCATCCAAAAAGTAGTAACTGTCAGCATCCAAAGCTGACACTTGCTACTGACCCTGAGGGCCACCTTGCCCAGGCTACACCCTTTCTCTGGAGGCCCCCACGCAGTTCAGTTCAGTTCAGTCACTCAGTCATGTCCAGCTCTTTGTGACCCCATGGACTGCAGCATGACAGGCTGCCCTGTCCATCAATTCCCAGAGCTTCCTCAAACTCATGTCCATCGAGTAGGTGATGCCATCCAACCATCTCAATCCTATGTTGTCCCCTTCCCCTCCTGCCTTCAATCTTTCCCAGCATCAGGGTCTTTTCCAAGGAGTCAGTTCTTCGCATAAGGTGGCCAAAGTATTGGAGTTTCAGCTTCAGCATCAGTCTTTCCAATGAACTTTCAGGACTGATCTCCTTTTGGATGGACTGGTTGGATCTCCTTGCAGTCCAAGGGACTCTCAAGAGTCTTCTCCAACACCACAGTTCAAAAGCATCAATTCTTTGGCGCTCAGCTTTTTTTAAGCTGAGCCCTCTTGGAAGACAAAGGGCTTCTCTGCCCCTGGTCCTCCTGGCAACCACCACCCAGGAGAAAAGGGAACCAGCCCTCCAGGGAGGCACAACAGACACACCCTAGGGCCCCAGGCAAGCCCTCCAGCTCCACCCATCCCGCCCCACACCCAGAGAAGGATCCTGATCAAAGAGGCATGAATACTTAGGAATATATCTACCTAAAGAATCTAAAGACCTATATATAGAAAACTATAAAACACTGGTGAAAGAAATCAAAGAGGACACTAACAGATGGAGAAATATACCATGTTCATGGATTGGAAGAATCAATATAGTGAAAATGAGTATACTACCCAAAGCAATCTATAGATTCAATGCAATCCCTATCAAGCTACCAACAGCATTCTTCACAGAGCTAGAACAAATAATTTCACAATTTGTATGGAAAAACAAAAAACCTCGAATAGCCAAAGCGATCTTGAGAAAGAAGAATGGAACTGGAGGAATCAACCTACCTGACTTCAGGCTCTACTACAAAGCCACAGTCATCAAGACAGTATGGTACTGGCACAAAGACAGAAATATAGATCAATGGAACAAAATAGAAAGCCCAGAGATAAATCCACATATGGACACCTTATCTTTGACAAAGGAGGCAAGAATATACAATGGATTAAAGACAATCTCTTTAACAAGTGGTGCTGGGAACTCTGGTCAACCACTTGTAAAAGAATGAAACTAGAACACTTTCTAACACCATACACAAAAATAAACTCAAAATGGATTAAAGATCTAAACGTAAGACCAGAAACTATAAAACTCCTAGAGGAGAACATAGGCAAAACACTCTCTGACATACATCACAGCAGGATCCTCTATGACCCACCTCCCAGAATATTGGAAATAAAAGCAAAAATAAACAAATGGGACCTAATTAACCTTAAAAGCTTCTGCACATCAAAGGAAACTATTAGCAAGGTGAAAAGACAGCCTTCAGAATGGGAGAAGATAATAGCAAGTGAAGCAACTGACAAACAACTAATCTCGAGAATATACAAGCAACTCCTACAGCTCAACTCCAGAAAAATAAATGACCCAATCAAAAAATGGGCCAAAGAACTAAATAGACATTTCTCCAAAGAAGACATACAGATGGCTAACAAACACATGAAAAGATGCTCAACATCACTCATTATCAGAGAAATGCAAATCAAAACCACTATGAGGTACCATTTCACACCAGTCAGAATGGCTGCGATCCAAAAGTCTACAAGTAATAAATGCTGGAGAGGGTGTGGAGAAAAGGGAACCCTCTTACACTGTTGGTGGGAATGCAAACTAGTACAGCCACTATGGAGAACAGTGTGGAGATTCCTTAAAAAACTGGAAATAGACCTGCCTTATGATCCAGCAATCCCACTGCTGGGCATACACACTGAGGAAACCAGAAGGGAAAGAGACACAAGTACCCCAATGTTCATCGCAGCACTGTTTATAATAGCCAGGACATGGAAGCAACCTAGATGTCCATCAGCAGATGAATGGATAAGAAAGCTGTGGTACATATACACAATGGAGTATTATTCAGCCATTAAAAAGAATACATTTGAATCAGTTCTAATGAGGTGGATGAAACTGGAGCCTATTATACAGAGTGAAGTAAGCCAGAAAGAAAAACACCAATACAGTATACTAACGCATATATATGGAATTTAGAAAGATGGTAACAATAACCCTGTGTACGAGACAGCAAAAGAGACACTGATGTATAGATCAGTCTTATGGACTCTGTGGGAGAGGGAGAGGGTGGGAAGATTTGGGAGAATGGCATTGAAACATGTAAAATATCATGTATGAAATGAGTTGCCAGTCCAGGTTCGATGCATGATACTGGATGCTTGGGGCTGGTGCACTGGGACGAGCCAGAGGGATGGAATAGGGAGGGAGGAGGGAGGAGGGTTCAGGATGGGGAACACATGTATACCTGTGGCGGATTCATTTTGATATTTGGCAAAACTAATACAGTTATGTAAAGTTTAAAAATAAAATAAAATTAAAAAAATAAAAAATAAAAAAAAAAAAAGAGGCATGAAGAGCACTGCTTTCACTGTGAAGTCAGTAACTACAAAAAATGTTTTACCTAAAACACATAGGCTGTAACAGTCAACAGAACTCCATTTGCCATCTCAAAGGTTAAATTTGAAAAGACAGCCATTTCTTCTCAGCACATCACATAGTCAAAAACTACACCTTCAGCACCCCACTGAAAGCACACTTCCGTCCAATAAGTCTGCCTGCGTATGCAGATTCACACATTGCTAATTGGCTTTGGCTGTTTCTTTTACGTAAAGTCAACATTTTTATGGATCATTAAATGTCTCGCTCAGCATATTAATTTCAAAAGAAACAGTAATGGCTATAAAAACAAATTCCCTGGTGCAATCAATGTAAAGACTGAAGATAACTAACTATATTTGCTATATCGCTATAGCCGAGTGTCTTAACATGCTGGTACCAACACTGAGACGGTCTTCAACTCAAGCAAAAAAAATAAATTTTGTACCAAAGTCTTTCTTCCTGTGATTTAAAGCTGACTGCCCAATGCTGGTTTAAGTTCAATATAAGCTACTTTGGGGACTTCCCCCATGGTCCAGTAGATAAGAACCCACCTTCAAACGCAGAGGACACAGGGTTTGAACCCTGGTTGGGAAACTAAGATCTCAGATGCCTCAGGATAACCAAGCCCATACGCTGCAGCTGGATTTCCCTGGCTACCACTACCAGCCACCCACCACAGCTCTGGGAACAAAATGTAGAGAGGTAATTCCAAAGTCCGTTTCAAGACTGCCCTTCTCCATTTTGACTCCACTTGTTTGACTTCATATGACTAGAATGCTAAATTTCTAATTTAAAAAATAAATATGCAACAAAGGTTTACTGTATAGCCCAAGGAACTGTAGTAAAAATCTTGTAATAATCTATAATGGGAAATAATCTGAAAAATAATATATGTGTGTAACTGAATCACCTTGCTGTGTACCTGAAACACTGTAAGTCAACTATACTTCAATAAAATATATATACTAAGAAAAAAAATATTTTTAAAAAGACTGTCCTTTTCAATGTCTCCACCTGAGAGCCAGCCTCCTCCAGGTACACAGGCTACTTCACTTAGTCAGGTTACCCTTGAGCTGACATCCTGGGAACACTTGACCTCTTGAAATAGAGGAGGCATTCTGGGCTCTGACCCTAAGACCCAATGGATTGATATCAAAATTTAAGGTCAAACCTGATTTCCCTTATATTCAAGTTCTTATATTTGGGAGGACTTTTGGTATAAGCCTAAAGAACTGAACACAGCATCATAAGTGTGTTTAACATTTTGAACATGCTGATGAAAGACAAGCATGCCAGTAAAAGAGGAACCTGGCCCTCAGCTCTAAGCATTAACATTAGCATTAAACACTATAATTAGCACTGTGCTCTGCTGGGCTCAGCTGCGTCAGTCTAACTCTGCAACCCTATGGACTGCAGCCCACCAGGCTCCTCTGTCCATGGTATTCTCCAGGCAAGAATACTGGAGTGGGTTGCCACGCCCTCCTCCAGGGGATCTTCCCCACCCGGGGATCGAACTCGAGTCTCCTGCTTCACAGGTGGCTTCTTGACCGCTGAGCCACCAGGGAAGTCCACATTAGTATTAAACACTATGTATTCACTTCAACATTAGTGCTGGGTGTTCGCATCCACATGTGATGTGGAAACGTCACATCACATGCATCCTCTCCAGACACCAGGGACTATTTGGAAAAAGAAGAAATGTTTCTCTCAGACCTCAAGCGTGGCTAACTGCATCAGTTCTCAGGTTAGCAAGAGTAAAAAAAGGAAATGGAAGGTATGAAACTAACCACTAAGGAGGGGATGCTACCAGAATAAAAAGAGGCCGTGAAGGCTGGAGAGGAAGGTGAGTGGACAGGTTTATTTTCTAGTTCAGGGCACAGAGGTCATGGTCAGCTCCTCCCACACCACACGACCTGCACTTTGGAAAAAGTGCCTCCTTCTCGAAGGTCAAAATGAAGCATAATGATACACCTTCACCCGTTAATGGTACTGTACATGAGAACAGTCTATAAACGCCCTGGCTATGTTATAATCTGTAAACTGCCCTGGTCCCAAATCTAAGTGAAAACAAAAATAGTGGGATTGAAATAGAGCTCTGATCTATAGTTCCATTCTTAACCAAAGTGTCTGTCTTTCAAGGGTAAGAGACTTCTTTCTAGCAATAGAAGTCATCTACTCTATTTTTATCACCAACTTTATCACCATTTTTTAAGAATAGGGGCTTCAAATAGCCCATTTCTTAAACCCTAGGACTTCCTGGCTGGTGAGTACATTTGTGCCCGACCACGGGGTTTCTGCATGAAACCTCTGCCCTAGCTTCTCAGTGTCCGAGGCCCTGAGCCAGGAGGACCCTGGGGAAACCAACCTCACACCCACTTCCTGCAGCTGCCGTGACAAATTACACCAACTTGGTGGCTTAAAGCATCACAAATCTATTGTGTGACAGGTCTGGAGGTCGCAGGTCCAAAATGGGTCTCCTGGGCTGGCCCTAGCATCCCAGGGCTTGATCTTTCTGGAGCACAAGGAGACTCTTGGGGGAGAACCATTTCTCCACCTTCCCAGTTTCCAGGGGCCCCTTTCTTTCTGGTTGGTGGGCTCCCAGCTCCACCTCTGAGGCCAGCAATGGCCGGTTGTTTTTGGTGTTGTGTCAATGGGTTCTCTGTTCTCGCCATCACATCTTCTTTTCTGAGTCTTTTAACACTGCGATTACACTGCCCCTACCCAAGATAATCCACATAATCTCCCCATCTCCAGGGCCCTAATCCCGATTACCCCTGCAGAGCCTTCTCCACCATGTAAGATACCAGGACTCCAGGGATAAGTTGGTGGGCGTCTTTGCAGGTCATTATTCTGCTGCCACAGCACTCGTGGCTCATGAACGAGAAGTGTAACGAAGCTGCAGGGAGTTCAAAGCAAGGCACCAGTAAGTCCATTCTGCCCAAGTGTCTCCAGCTCCATAGTGTCCCTGGGTATCGCAACTTTTGGGGAGGTTAGAGGACGGTAGGCAGTCAGGGGTGATGCCTCACCTCCTCTGGATGCCCCCACATGCCCGCCTGCATCGTGGCACTTTGCATCAGCCTTGGCCTGTACCATCACCTACCCATGACCCCTGCAATTTACCTGACCCTGACTCCATCCTTACCCAGCGACCCACATCAGACCAGGAACACACACACGTCTTTTTTCAGACAGCATGGACGAAAGCTCATTCTCAGATGGGTGGAGAATTCAAAGGCTCTTGTCTTCGGCCAGCATCTCCAGGGCAGCTGACCTTCAAGAATACTCAGAGCCAGGTTGTTTGGGACACAAAGTTCTCAGAATCATTGCCCGCCAGCTGCCCAAGACCCTAGGGAGTGCCCAGGGTGGCTCTGAAAGCCAACTAGATAAATCAGAGCCCATGACAAGGCACCAATAAATCTGAATTTCTGCAAAAACCAGAAATTGGTAAGCATGGCCAGTAATCACAGCCATTTACCCTGGAAAAGTCATGGGCCTCAGACTTGCTAAGATATTGGCAATCCTGCCTGAATCCCCTGTATGTTAGAAAGCATACACTTGAATCTGCATGTCCGAATTTTAAAAAGGTATTGTAAATAGTTACAAACTTTAAGGAAAGTGAAAATTGAATTTTAACGCAAGTATCTTCAGGACCTTGAATAAATGAAACAGCCCTGTGTTCCTAAAATGATGAATAAGAAACAAAAAGACATTTATTTAAGACAAAAATGTTAATTACCTCAGTACATATGAAACAGCCACACAATACAGTATTAGACAGCTATTTTGTGAAATGGGAAAAATGCTCATTTTCAGGATAGGCATAAAGTTGTATGAACAATATAAATACTGAGTATGTAAAAACACACTCGGAGACCACGGAAGGAAAATACATCGAACACTGGCAGAAATTTCCTCTAAAAAGCAAGTGTATCTGTTAAAGATCTTTAACTGCAAACCACAGTTCTGACTAACTCGACCCAAAGAAGTTCTACTACGATCCTTGGAGCTGGGGAGCCAAGTTGGCAAACAAAGTGAGAAATAAGTGCTTCAGGCACGTCCTCACCCAGGAGCAGTCACTCAGGTGTCACTACCAGGGATAAATGCGCTCCGAGCTCGGGTATTTTTAAACTGTGTCACTTTGCTCAAATCCTTGGGAAGGAACACTGTTTACCTAGTAAGGTCACAGGCCTACCCCGGGGGCAAAGCCCCTTCTTAACAATGCTTCCCCCCAGACTCTACCACATGGGGAGAGGTGTAATCCCCCAGAGGAGATCTGAAAGCTTTATGGAAGGAAGGGGTGATAGTTTGAAAAGTTGTGACTTCCCTGGTGGTCCAGTGTCTAAGACTCAAGCGCCCCCAACACAAGGAGCCCAGGCTCCATCCTTGGTCAGGGAAGTAGATTCCATATGCTGCCCTAAGACCTGGCACCGTCAGATACATAAATAAAATGTTTCAATGTGATGGGGCCCACGTGGGGTCTCAGCAATAAGAAGGCTCCTTATGTGGACCTCGCAAACAAAGAATAAAATCACAGTGATCTGTGAGATGGACCAAACTGCCCAAATGGCATCCTGTTATCTCACGGGCGCCTGTCTTCTCAAAGCTGTGAGACCACCAGATTCCAGACCTCCAGCTGCGTGACCATCCCTTCAGGGAATTTTCACTGGTGGGGTATCAGGAGGACTCCGTCAGAAAGGGAGGACGCTGGTTCTCCTTAAAGGCCAGTCACCCTCTCTTTTCCCGCTAATAAATTTCCCTTCTCTTGCCTGACTGACCAGCTCACTCTCTTTTTCTCTGCAATCACTTTACACAATGAAATAAAGTTAAAAAAAAAAAAAATAGTCTGCTTCAGTGGAATCAGGAGTGAAGTTTGTCTTTTTTTAAATACTTTCTTTACTTGTTAAGATTCCTTATAAAGATGAAATATTATTTTTACCAAGATCATTACATTCTTTTCTACACACAGGGTGGACCCTGCTGACGGCCCATGAAAATCCGTCTCCCCCTTCTCCTGAAACCATGGCGGGCTGATGTCTTTCCCCGCAGACGGCCGCGGCGCAGTCACCACAGCTGGGGTGACCAAGTCCTCCTCACCGCAGGACGCCCGAGTGGAGGTGGCCTCGGACAGAGAGCAGGCGGCCCCGACTTCCTCCCCCATCCCAGGGGCAGCGTGTGAGCACGGCCACCACCCCGCTCCCCACACACAGGGGACAGCAGGGCCCTGAGGGCGATGGAGCCCCGACTCGGGAGGAAGTGGAATCTCAGCCAAACGGCCCTGCTCACGGGAGCCCCGCAGACCACGCGAGAGGGACCCAGAACTTTCTCCTTCAGCCACCAAAAGAACTGCTGAGACCCCTGCTGTAACCTCTCAGCCTCACCCTCACCCAACCGTGCAGACATCACTACAGGGTGGGCAGGAGTTCCGGGAGCCACACCCTTGACAGCCACATCCCGGACAAACCACGGGGCCTGCAGTCCGGCTCCCCCAGCAGAGCTGAGGCCTGGATAAGCTGGGGAGACTTTAGCGCTTAAACCCTGCTGGTCTGTAAAATGGAGTTAGTGGGGGTGTCCGCCTCGTCAGGCTGTCATGAGGACTGAGGGAGTCTGTCTGTGTAAAATACCACGGTGACCGCACAAAGGGATGTTACATTTCTACATTATTTCAAAAGGACTCCTTTTTTTACAGTTATATTTCAGGTATTTGATTTGGAAAAATATTAACACATCTGTTAGCCTTAAAAATAAGCCATGAGCAGGGTGAAAGCTAGAACTGTAAATAGGGAAGAACACACATTAGACCTGTTCCTTTCACTTGAACGTTTGTGCCCGTGGCCTCTGCTGAGCCACGCTGCCTCTGCACCTTTTGTAAAAGCATGTTGTCTGTGGCCTGAAACATACAGGAAGCCCATTCTCAAGGCTCTGACCTTTAAGGGTATAACTCTTTTCCAATCACACAGAGATAAAAAGTTGCAGAATGCAGAGTAACATTTGTCTCCTTGGAGGTTCACCGGAATATCCTCATCTGATCTATGTGGACAGCTGCGAGAACAAAGGATTCCCACACCAAGAAGTTTGTGACAGTCAACCTCACCCCTCACCTTGCCTTTAAAAGTGCTTTGCTGAAATGCTTCAATGAGTTTAGGGGTTTGAGGGGCACAAGCCACCCGTCTCCCTACATGCCCCTGAAATAAACCTTTCTCTGCTCCAAATTCCGGCATTTAGGTTTGTTTGGCCTCACTGCGGGCTGGGCACACAAACTCGTGTTCCATAACAGAATAAGGATCATTCTCCATGTGTGTAGCAGGAGTCATTAGAACTGTGGTAAGGATGAAGTTTAAGAAAGGCTTAAACTCAGCAGTGTGAGCTGAAGATACAGATTTATTCTGAATCCTTCTCTCTGAGGGGCCTATGAGTTTAGGTCAGACTTCTTTGCATGAGTCTGTTCCAATGTGAGCACACGTGCACACACTCACACGTTCACACACAGGCACCCGCCTCGATACAGAGCTGGCCCCACATTTCTGCCCACGGTTTCTGCAGCTGAGGATAAAGTGCTATTCATTCAGTGAAGAGGCACATTGCTACCGCATAAAAAGGTGGCTTGTTAATTCATTTCTCAAGTTTTAATACTTTCTTACAATTTCTCCCCAAAACTCTGGAATGATTTTAGGTGTGTATTACCGCACTGCAGAAAAAGAAATTAACCGTTTCCTGGACCCTGGGAGACCTAACCTCATCCCAGCCGGGGGCCTTTCAAGAAGGTGAAATAAAAAAGGAGGAAAATAAAATAGTCCATCAGGCAAGGAGCTGCGAGTTTATAGATGTCATGTTACTGGTGAGTTTACTAAGGAAAATTTTAACTGTTACCTTTCTTTTTTTAAGCTGAATATATTTACCCAAGGCAATTAACACAAATCGCCTCTGTGTCCGCTGACAAAATATCCCACGGATATTTCCATAACAGCATAAAGCGGTTAAATTGTGCCTACCAGATGCAGCCTAGTGTGGCTGAAATGTGCCAATGCTGCCAGGTAAGAAAGTGTCTTTTGAAAGCTAACGCAGGCACTGAGATGCTCTGGGCACATTAAACCGAGGGAGTTAATAACACATGGAGTCAAAAAGCAGGCTCACCTCCCTCTGACACTGAGGCATCTACACATGTGCTTGCTCGTTACATGACAGGTGCGTGAGTCCAGACAGGGTTCCCATGCAAACCGATCCCGTTCTTATCCAATTGCTCTTCACGTCTCTAAGGGGCAGAATTTAAGACCAATGGGTAGAAGCTGTAGAAAATATATGAAAAACTTTTCAACTCGGCCACTCAGATTCAGAATGGACCCTACTGTAAAGCGGTCAGCTTGCCACCCCCAGAAGTATTCAAACAGACTGGACAGCCCCGGATCTTGAGAGAAGCTTCAGTATGAGAATGCTAGCAAACTCCAGAGAGATCTAGACCCAATCGAGGTTTAGAACAAGAGCCCAGGACCTCACCAAGGCATTTGACTTCAACCTAACGATGTTTTTCTTGAGAACTGCCTAGCCCCAGAAGAGTAAGCTCCAAGAATGGCAAGGCACACTTACAATGTGAGAAGACTTCCCTTCCTGGTCCTTGACCTCCCGGGTCAAGGTCATCCCCACCACCCAGTGCCTGGTGGCTCTGGGTTCCCCCTGGGGATGCTAAGCAGCAGAGAGGAGGAAGGGTGGACGTGCGTCCCACAGAGATGACCCCAGGCTCCTCGCTGGGGGAGGGACACCTCCCTGGAGGGAGTGCCAAAGAGCTCATCCAGGAGAAACACAGGTAACCAGGACCAGGCCACCTCCTAGGGCAGAGCGGGGACCACAGGGAAGAGCGCCAGGGCAGCCCACCAGACTAGAGACCTCCTAGGTAAAACCTTCCAATCTTTCTGATGGTGCCCATGAAATAGTTAAAAGACCCCCAGTCTGCAACCCCAACTCTCAGCTGCTTCCATGACAGAAAAGCAGACAGATCACGAAGCCAAAATCACATGACAGGTCACCATCCTTCCTCCTTGAGACTCTCAGGATCACCATCCCCAAATCTGAACCAACCGAAGGATTAAGAAGGCAGAGGCAGGACTGCTGGGAAGCAGGCCAGGCTCCCCGCACAGCCCCTGGCTCTGGAGAGGGCTGAAATGCAGCAGAGAGAATTTGCATAGTGGAGGCCCTCCAATCAAGTCGTTAATAGAGAATCTGCTCACGCTAGATGCCTAAAAATGTTCTGCATTGTTAAATGTGTATTATGTACGTGCTGAGAATGACAATGTTTAAGTAACGGCTATTCTGAATGGACTGTACCCAAAAAAACCGGGTGAGGGGATAAGCACAGAAGTTAAATGAGGGACCCCCCCCGGAGGTCCAGGGGTTAAGACTTCACCTTCCAATGCAGGGGTGCAGGTCTGACCTCTGGTCGGGGAGCGAAGATCCCACATGCTTCCTGGCCAAAAAAATCCAAAACGTAAAACAGAAGCAGCATTGTAACAAATTCAATAAAGACTTAAAAAAAAACAAAACAGCAAAATGATAAGATGGACCCACAGGAGGAAATAAGCAGGTCTCTGCTCTGAGCAGAGTGCCATCTTCCTTGTGTGCAGAGCCACGGACTGGCCACCGGCAGCTGGACCTCCAGCCCCGGCCAGTGGCTGCTGAGTGGGAGCAGCCCATCCTCTGCGTTCCTACAGCGCCTCCTTTAAGTTGTTGGTGCTTGTCAGTCACAATGAAGTAACTGGGGTGTTTTCCATTTTCTGATCATCTTGCAAACCAGACTCCAACTGCCACTGGGCAGAACCTCCTTACGAACCTGGAAAGGCTGCTCACAGGCAGCTCTCTTGGACCATGCCTGCATGACCACAACCTTCCTTCAGCCACCAGGACAGTCTAAGGCTTGCAGGGATTTGGGGCAAATATCCCTGGGAGGAAGAGTTAGGGGGAGGAGCGGAAGCATCAGCGGTTTATAATAGGGAAGAACAAGTCTGATTCCCTATTACTTTAATTTTGTATCTTGTGGCTCTTGTTACCAGTTTAAAATGTTGTCTATGGCCTGAAATATACAGGAAGCCCATTCTCAAGGCTCTGACTTTTAAAAGGATAAATAACCCTTTTCTACTCACACAGAGATAAAAAGTTGCAGAACAGAGAGTAACTTTTGTCTTGTTAGAGGTTTACAGGAGTATCCTTACCTGACCTGATGTTGTAGACAGCTGCAAGAACAAAGGATTCCTGTACCAAGAAGTCTGCAACAACCAACCACACCCTCTCCCCTTTCAGTATAAAAGAAGCCTGAATTCCAACTTGGGTAAGGTGGTTCTTTGGGACAACAGCCCATCATCTCCTCTGACTGCTGGCTTTCCAAATACAAGTTATTATTCCCTGCCCGACACGTGTCACTCGATTTACTGGTGTGTCATGTGGTGGGCAGTATGAGCTTGGACTCAGTAGCAGAACTAAATTTAACTGGCATTCCGACTGGGATTACGGAGTGTGGGGAAATGGAAAAGTGAAAGTCGCTCAATCGTGTCTGACTCTTTGTGGCCCTAAAGACTGTTGCCCACCAGGCTCCTCTGTCTATGGGATTTTCCAGGCAAAAATACTGGAGTGGGTTGCCATTTCCATCTCCAGGGGGTCTTCGTGACTCAATGATCAAACCAGCATCTCTTGTGTCTCCCGCATTGGCAGGAAGATTCCTTCCCACTAGTGCCACCTGGGAAATGGAAGGGCTACCTTAAAGAAAAGGGAAGACCTGAGAACTTGTGGTGCTACTTGTATCTGAAATTATGAAATAATGAAATTACATCAGGCTAGCTAGAACACAGAAGAAGGCAAAATGGCAACCCACTCCAATATGCCTGGGAAATCCCATGGACGGAGGAGCCTGGTGGGCTACGGTCCATGGGGTGGCGAAGAGTCAGACTCGACTGAGCGACTTCACTTTCACTTTTCACTTTCATGCACTGGAGAAGAAGATGGCAACCCACTCCAGTATTGTTGCCTGGAGAATCCCAGGGACGGGAGCCTGGTGGGATGCCATCTATGGGGTCGCACAGAGTCGGACACGACTGATGTTACTTAGCAGTAGCAGCAGCAGCTAGAACATGGTGCCTCAAAATAATAGTAATACTAATAACACTCAGCTCCTGAAAGAGTTCTGGGATGAATGGTGGGGATGGTTGAACAACAGTGTGAATGTACTTAAATGTGCCTTAACTGTACACTTTTAAGTAACTATTTTTTAATCGTTAAGATGGTAAGTTTTATGTGTATTTTACCACAATAAAGAAAAGCTCTTGCTTAAGCTTTAACTTTTGAAAAACAAAGAGTAGATATTTACTTGTCAGCATCCTCTATAATTCCACATTAAGAATTTCTTTTAAACTGTGGCCACGATTGTGCTGTGCTTAGTCACTCAGTCGTGTCTGATTCTTGTGACCCCATGGACTGTAGCCTGCCAGGTTCCTCTGTCCATGAGATTCTCCAGGCAAGAACACTGGAGTGGGTTGCCATTTCGTTAAAATAAATTAAAATGTTGAATCAAATAATAAACCAGGAGCCAGACCGTGCTGCGCCTCTGTCTGCCATCTCCATTCTGTATGGCAGAAGAGTTTTGTCTCCATAATGTGTTGATGGCAACAGAAAACAAGGACACTTCCAGCAAATTGTCCTTCTCCCAATCCTTTTTTACAATCAATTCTAAATCTTTCAGGTTAGGAGAACTAAGTAATGTAAGCCAGATGCTGCCATCTGGATCAATCTAGATTTAATCAGATCTTCCTTTTTCCTCAATATTAGTGTCCTAAAAATGGCATATTTTCAAACAGATTAACAAGGGTTAACTGTATTCCTCCTGCTGTAGTTGACGGATATTAACAAATCTCAATTAATGTCTTCTTGATTTGATTGCTATCAACTTAACTGATATTAACAAGGATATGCACTCACCTATTTTTAATTTCCTGAAACACAAAAGTTAGAGTTTTTAACAGTATTTTCACAACAAAATACACCAATTTAAGATTCGTAAGTGTCCACTGTGGTTAACTCTATTTATTAGCTGCCACAGAACATGTACCAAATTAGTTGCTGTGCTCAAGGCCCAGCTCTTGAAAACCAGAACACAAACACAAATTCTGACTCTCCAGTAGTTGACCTTTCACCTAGATATTGGATCTCCCCAACTCTGAAATAAGAATACAAAGCAGCTGTGTCTTCATGTGACTCTTCCCTGGCACCAGCTCAAAGCAGAGCACGTAGTAGGGGCTCAATGAGCATGTGCTAATGAATCAGTAATAACATCAAGGTTCGTTTATAATACACACCAAAAAGAAAGAAGTATTCACAGACACTTGAGGCAACAAGTCAAGCTGCAAAACAGTTACATATGTGAATCCTTCAAAATTACGTCATTTCCGAATGCACTACCTCAATTTATGAATTTCCATCTGTGTTATCTTGTATTACTGCATCTTATGAAGGGAAGCTTGGTGGTTTTCTTTCTTTAGAATGTAAATAACTTCTAATTTAACTGTTGGGTTGACCAAAAAGCGTGTTGGATTTTCCCGTAAGATGGCTTGAGTAGCGCTTAGTTCTTTAAAACTTCATTCAAAACAATTTTGTTAGGTTGTACTGACTGATATTGTATTGACTGATATTAACTGTTTGGTTGTATGACTGATATGGGAGCTGCCATTTCAGTCATACCAGTGTGTATTTTTTTTTTAATTATCAAAACTGGTGAATTTTTGTGTAGCTATTTTAATATTGAAGATAGAAGGAAAAGGCAGTATTTTTGGAATTTTATGCTTTATTATTTCAAGAAAGGTAAAAATGCAACTGAAACCCAAAAAAAGATTTGTGCCATGTATGGAGAAGGTGCCGCGACTGATTGAACTTGTCAAAAGTGGCTTGCAACGTTTCTTGCTGGAGATACATCATTAGGCGATGCTCCATGGTCAGGTAGACTAGTTGAAGTTGATAGCAAATCAAATCAAGACATTAATTGAGAACAACCAACATACTCAGCCAAATCAAGTGTCGAAAATCATTTGCACCAGCGTGGTTCTGTTCATCACTTCAATGTTCCAGTTCCACGTAAGTGATAAAAAACCTTCTTGACCGTACTTCTGCATGTGATTCTCTACATAAACATAACAAAACATTACGTTTTTAAAACAGACTACAAAAGGCGATGAAAACTGGATACTGTACAGTAATGTGGAATGGAAGAGATCATGAGGCAGCGAAATGAACCACCACCAACCACACCAAAGACCAGACTTCACCCAAAGAAGGTAATGCTGTGCATATGGTGGGATTGGAAGGGAGTCCTCTATTATGAGCTCCTTCCAGAAAACCAAATGATTAATTCCAACAAGTATGCCTTCCAATTAGACCAAATGAAAGTGGCACTCAGCAAAAAGCATCCAGAATTAGTCAACAAAAATGCATAATCTTCCATCAGGATGACATAAGACCATGTTTCTTTGATGACCAGGCAAAAACTATCACAGCTTAGCTGGGAAGTTATGATTCATCTGAGGTATTCAGCAGACACTGCACCTTCGGATTTTCACTTATTTCAGTCTTACAAAGTTTTCTTAATGGAAAAAATTTCAATTCCCTGGAAGGCTATAATAGGCACTCAGAACAGTTCTCTGCTCAAAAATGTAAAAGATTTTGAAAAGATGGATTATGAGGCTGCCTAAAAAATGGCAGAAGGTAGTGGAACAAAATGGTGAATATGTTGTTCAATAAAGTTCTTGGTAAAAATTAAAAATGTGTCTTATTTTTACTTGAAAGCCAAAGGAACTTTTTGGCCAACCCAATGTTTTGTAAATTTGATGATACTGAGTTTATTGTTGTTTTTAATTTGTTCTTTTTAAAGGTAGAACATGTAGCTATTTTAAATTCATTTGTAAGTATGAGGATAAAATATGGCAAACAGATGGGGAAACAATGCAAACGGTGAGAGACTATTTTCCTGGGCTCCAAAATCACTGCAAATGGTGACTGCAGCCATGAAATTCCAAGATGCTTGCTCCTTGGAAGAAAAATTATGACAAACCTAGACAGCATATTAAAAAGCAGAGACATTACTTTGCCAACAAAGGTCCAGTGAGTCAAAGCTGTGGTTTTTCCAGTAGTCATGTATGGATGTGAGAGTGGGACCATAAAGAAAGCTGAGCGCCAAAGAACTGATGCTTTTGATTCTTGTGAGTCCCTTGGACTGAAAAAAGATCAAACCAGTCAATCCTCAAGGAAATCAGTCCTGAATATTCACTGGAAGGATTGATGCTGAAACGGAAACTCCAATACTTTGACCATCTGATGCAAAGAGCTGGCTCATTTGAAAAGACCCTGATGCTGGGAAAGACTGAAGGCAGGAGAAGGGACGACAGAGGATGAGATGGTTGGATGGCATCACCAACTCAATGGACATGAGTTTGAGCAAGCTCTGGGAGTTGGTGATGGACAGGGAAGCCTGGCATGCTGCAGTCCACGAGGTTACAAAGAGTCGGATACGACTGAGCAACTGAACTGAACTAAAGTGAACCTAAAAACTGGAGAACCTTGACTTTCAAAGGATTATACTCCTAAACCAGTCCTTTAGATTGCCATGTTTAGGAATGATATAGCACTGAAAGAGAATTTCTGAGAATTAATAAGTTGATAAAGAGTAAAACATTTGGCAAGGATAGGGGAGAACAGGCAATAATGACCTAGGAATAGACACTGTTTTCCATTTCTTTTGTCTGACACAGTAGTGCTTTCTGTGGAAAGTGTATAGTAAATTTCAGGTAAATAAAAATACAATTGTATCCATAGATTTTAAATACACAGTCTTATAAAGCGCTGCTGCCAGTTTGGAACACACTCCCTGTGGTTATGTTACCATTACAAACCACATTCAAGGCCACACTTGGCCAGTGGTTAATGTGAAATTCTATTGAAGTGTAAAACAGATTCCGTTATTTCCCACTTTGAAGACCTATACTTTCCATTAGTAAGAATAAAGCAATTCGGTGTCCAGGATAAGCCCCAAGTCAACTCCAATGCCTCAAAGTTTCTAACTGCAGAGTCAGCTACGCCAATGCGGATTATCACTTCTTGTAGTTTAGTTGTCCAGTCATGTCTGACTCTTCTGCGACCTCACAGACTGTAGCCTCCCACCCCATGGACTGTAGCCTGTCAGGCTCCTCTGTCCTTGGGATTTTCCCAGGCTAGATTTCTGGAGTGAGTTGCCATTTCCTTCTCCAGAGGATCTTCCTGACCCACGGCTCGAACTTGAGTCTCCTGCATTGGCAAGCGGGTTTTTTTTTTTTACCACTGAGCCACCAGGGAAACCCGGATTATCGCTACCCTCCTCCAAAGTCCTTAAAACGGGATCGCGGAAGCAGTGCACCAGGGCCTCTCCGTGCTAAGAGAGGTCTACATCTTTCTACTGATAAGGGAACACTGTGGGCTGATCTATGCCAGCTTTCCACCATCTAAAATACACCTCACACATGTTCACCTTTTGAAAATGAGACACACACAAAAAAAGAGATACTTCTTGAGACAATCAAGGAAAAGTTTTTTTTCACTTATTGATATATTTTAATACTTGCACATCATTAATCATCTATATCATTCTTTCTAAAGGCTAATAAGAATTCCTCTGTATGGAGACACCAGAGTATCTTAACCATTTCCCATTGATTTATATTTAGGATTTTCTTCTCTATAAATAATGCTTCAGTGAACATGCTTTACATACCTTTGGATACTAGTCTGATGATCTCTGTAGGATGAATCCTTCTAAGTAGATTTACGAGGTTAGAGTATGAATTTTTTTTTAAGAATTTTTTGATGTGGACCATTTTGAAAGTCTTTATTAAATTTGTTACAGCGATGCTTCTCTTCTATGTTTTAGCTTTTTGGCCTCAAGGTATGTGTGATCTTAGCTCCCTGGCCAGGGATCGAACCCACACCTCCTCCACTTAAGAAGACAAAGTCTTAACCACTGGGCCACCAGGGAAGTCCCAGAATATGCATTTTTTAACTGAGGTATCATTAACACAATATAATTAGTTTCAGATGCATAATGCAATGATCCAACATTTGTACAAATTGCAAAACAGTTGCCACAGTAAATCCAGTTAATGTCCATCACCACAGTTAGTTACAAAACGAGGAAATTTTAAGCACAGCCTGGCTATTAGGCAACTTTTAAAGGATGATTATTAATTTTTTAGCTGTGAAGATGACATGGAGGTATTGCATAATAAAGACATTTTTCAGTTGAAATAAATATAATATTCAAGCAGTATGTATTCCCCCTGCCACCCAAGAGAAACTTCAGTAGATCCCATAATTCTCTGGCTACTTGTAGGTAACAGAAACTCCTAAAGTTACTTTAAGTCAAAAACACAATGATGATTCAGAAAATAAAATGTCAAGTCAGTACATTATCCATCCTTGAAGTAAGGCCAAAAAAGTAAGAAGCATCAGCTTCTGCCTTCCCCCTCTCTCCCCACCTCTTCCTGGCTGTGGTTACCTCCCCTCCAGGGTTGGAACTGCCACCTGGCTGCTAACACCATGAAAATGAAGTGGCACAGACTTCCGGGTGTCTCCCAATATCCACTAGTCCCTTCCTCTTGACAAAAAGAATCCCAATTTTAAGCTGGGCCCATAGTGACCCAGCAACAAGCTTATATTTCGAAAGATCTCTTAGAGCTGAGCATGACCCCATGACTCAGCTCTGACTAGTGACACAGAAGCAGAAAATGTTGGGTGTGCATCTTGAAAGTATCCTTAAAAGGGAGGGAGCAGACCCTGCCTCTGTCTGCCTGAACTATAATGTGATGGCTGGAGCTGCAGCAGCCCCTCTGACCCTGAGTACAAGGACCACAGTCATGAGCCTGGGCTGTGGGGCGGTGAACTAGGAGGTGTGACCCTAGCAGCTCTGTGAAGCCCCTAAACTGCCCACTTTCCTACCGACTGTACATAAGAGAGAAGCTAACTTCTACTGAATGTCACAACCGTTCTTTCACTTACATGCCGGCAAACTCACTCCTCACTGGTACAGAAGGCTTTGCACCCTCTGGATGAGCAGATACCTAGACCTGACTCACTCCTCACCAGTACAGAAGGCTTTGCACCCTCTGGACCAGCAGATACCTAGACCTGACTCTCTGACTCGCGTGGGCACTTCTGTAGGGACTCCAGGGGCTCCCCTCAAATCCTGTGCTACGGGTGATGGACCCAGCCCCTGAGACTCACTCCACAAGCTCTCCTCGGACTGTGCCCCTGAGTGGGGGTCAAGGTCCAGGCTGGTCCCCCTCCCTGCAGGGGCCACACCAGGTCCAGGCGAAGGACTCACAATCACCCCAACACATGTGGCAGTTGAGGGGCCCTGTCCCAGCTGCTCTCACTCTCCATGCCCCCAAAACATCTCACCAGATTCAGAGCCGGCCCCCCAGGCGCCCAGCTGAGGGGACACAGGGCAGCATCCGCAACCCCACTTCCTCCTGGAGGAGGGGCTGGTGCAGACTCACAGCAGAGGATTCTCCACAAATAGAGCGATGCTTTTTATACTCTCAGAGTAAGGAGGATTTTCAAGAGCTGTGAACCTCGTGCTCAGACACTGCCTCTGAAATGCCCATTTTGGTCTTTCTCACAACTTATTTTTGTCACTGCTATTTGATACATCTCGGGGCTTTAGTCAAGTTTTCCAACTCAACAGCCTGTTGCAAAAACAATAAATCTTATGTGGACACAGCAGGGGAAGGAAAGGTGGGACAAATGGAGAGAGTAGCAATGAAATATATACATCGTCCCATGTACAATAGATAACCAAGGGGGAATTGCTGTATAGTACAGGGAGCTCAGCCTGGTGCTGTGTGACCACCCGATGGGGTGGGATGGGGTGGGAGGTGGGAGGGAGGTCCAAGAGGGCGGGACACATGTATACCTTTGGCTGATTCATGTTGATGGATGGCAGAAACCAACACAACATGGTAAAGCAATTATCCTCCAATTAAAGATAAATCTAAAGAAAACAATAACCCATGTGGGGATGCACATTGACGGTAAACTCTAATAAAGCAAAGAGACGATTAACACAATATTTGGAAGCGCAGTTAGCCCTGGGTGGGGGTGGGTCGGGAGGAAGGCAGGGAATCTGACCCAGAAGCACACATGGGGGCTTCAGAGGGAAAGTGCTAGATGTTCCCTGGACAGCCATTCGCTTTGTTATTATAAGCTAAAAGGGACACGCATGTTTAAATGTGCATGTATTTATCGACTAATGAATGAAGACTAGTCAACGCTATGGTTTTTCCAGTGATCATGTATGGATGTGAGAGGTGGACTGTGAAGAAAACTGAGCGCCGAAGAATTGATGCTTTTGAGCTGTGGTGTTAGAGAAGACTCTTGAGAGTCCCTTGGACTGCAAGGAGATCCAATCAGTCCATTCTGAAGGAGATCAGTCCTGGGTGTTCTTGGAAGGACTGATGCTAAAGCTGAAACTCCAGTACTTTGGCCACCTCATGCGAAGAGTTGACTCATTGGAAAAGACTCTGATGCTGGGAGGGATTGGGGGCAGGAGGGAAAGGGGATGACAGAGGATGAGATGACTGGATGGCATCACCGACTCGATGGACGTGAGTCTGAGTGAACTCCGGGAGATGGTGATGGACAGGGAGGCCTGGCGTGCTGCGATTCATGGGGTCGCAAAGAGTCGGACACGACTGAGAGACTGAACTGAACTGAACTGAACTGAATGAATTTAAACGGAAGCGGCAGGCACAGTGTAATATGTAAACTCCACGGCAAACGATCTGGACGTGAGCCTGCAATTGGTAACAAGGCTATGAATGTGATACAAAGCGGAGCAAGCCGGTCTAAGTACGACCCTTCCAGTGGCGGCCTCGGAGGCGTGCGTGTCACCGCTGACCTCAGTGGCGGAGGTCAGTGCTGCGGCAGTGACAGATGAGAGCAAACAGGTCACAGCTGCTGTCTGCAACCCCGGAGCCACCCGAGGGGAGAAAGTCTCCAGGCCCCGCAAGCTGGAAAGGAGTCTGGGCCATCTGCTCAGCCCCCCGGCTCTGGCTGTCCCCAACACCGTCCACACTGAGGAACATTCAGTCAAGGCTCCTGAGCTCTCTCTGCATGACTTTTGTAATTGCCAAAGTGACTTTCTGATTATGATCTGGTTTCTGGGAGCTCCATGAAGGGCAAAGAAGGTGCTGATCACGGAGATTTTCCTGTTGCTATTGCTAGGGTGACGCCAGCTCTCTCACCATCAGCGAGGGCAGCTTATTTCACCTGATCCTCACAGTCAAGTTAATCTGACTGAGAGGCAGCAGAGGAGGGAGACTCAGTGCAACTGGCTCCAAGATCCAAATCCTACTCGCTTCACCCCTTAAAAGCTGGCATCGTGAGCGATTCACAGAACCTCTTTGGGCCTCAGTCTCCTCACCTGTAAAGTGGGGATAACGGTAGTACCCACCTCCTGGGGTTGCGGTGGAGACCCCATGAGTTAATGGTCCTGAGCCACTGAGAAGGCAGATGTCACAGAGTGAGTACAATAGAATGTTTGCTATGACTCCCAGCTTACAGACCAAACACCGGAGGCTCAGGTGCTAAGGTAACTTGCTTAAACCCCATACCTGGCAGCTAGTCGAACTCAAGTACGTTAGGCTTCAGACCCCACATGCTTAACCACCAGGCCTCTTACCAACCACCCCAAGACAGTCACTCATCAAGGTAAACGAACCTCTGTGCCTTGGCATGTTGCTGAAATGACTTACTCAGGCCTGATGACGCCACCGCAGGCTGACGAAGACCAAACCCTGAGCCTCCGGAACAGAGAACCCGACTCCCCAGATGAGCCCCGGGTCAGCCAAGCAGCAAGCCACCTTCTCTTGGACCATCATCCCAGCAGAGCAGACAGCTGTGTCCCTACCCACCCCTCAATGAACTCGGAACCACTCAGAGGAAGACACTGGCCCCCAGTTCTCCATTTCTAGGAAGATGGCAATTAGCAGATACAAAATATAAGTTCTTCTGTGACCCCAGATGGGTTCTGCCTTGAGCTGGTTAAAAGGCAGCAAGCTTTCCTTCAAGACCTTTCTAACCCAAAGCTCAGGTATAACCACTCCTGTGAAGGGCAAGGAGATGGACTCTGGCCGGAGGGTCACCTTGGGAGACTTGTCATCAGGCCTGGAGACAAATGCAGGGATGCAGGACCCCTGCTAACACCCCGTGACCTTGAGGAGGGCCGACCTCTCTGCACCGTCGTCCCCACGCAGGAAGCAGAAAAGTTAGACCAGACAACCTGTGAGTTCCCTTCCATTCTTTGATCTTTATATCCATATTTTAACTCGGAGCTAAATTTCATTTTGAGTTGACCGCATTCAAAAACAACTCAAAATAACTCTCACTTCAAGGCGATACAGGCTGCTTTCTTTTCAGAATGCGTACAGGGCAGGCAGGGCTAGTGCTATTTGCAGTTATGAAGGGGAAAAGGTGCTTTCAAAGCTCCTACTCGAGCTGCTGGGACCAAGAGAGGGAAAAATCTATTAGCCTGGTAAGCGCACATCACGTGAAACGGGCCTTAAAAGCTTTTCTCCCTGAGAAGAGTAAGCAGTAAACCTATTGCTGGTTCACACCCATCAACCCCAGATTACACTTTGCACATGTGTGTGCCTGTGTGTGCACATGCTCACAACAGACTGTGGGTTTTTTTAGAAAGGTAAATACTGAGGAAGTACCATAACCCTTCCAAAAAAGACAACGTTCATTACAGGGATCGTCTCAAAATGATGTGGATAACTTAGAGACACTAGCCTGATCCATAATCTTACCTTTGGCCTCATACGGACAAAGTGTTTGGCTATGAAATCCACAACGCAAATTAACTTCTGAAAAAAGACTGCACAGAAGAAATAAGCTGAAAAAGTAAGTAATGGGGACTTCCAATGGCTAAAGACTCCACAGTTTCAATGGAGGGGGGCCTGGGTTCCACCCCAGTCAGGGAACTAGATTCCACATGCCACAAATAGAGTTCACAAGCTACAACTAAGACCCAGTACAGCCAAATAAATAAATATGCTTTTAAAAGTAAGTAGTGGACCACCCCAATGGACTATCAGGAGACACTGATTGACACCTAAAATTATTCTTTTTATCTGCAGCATGTATAAAGTGCAACTATAATACTGACGGGTTTTCTCTTCCAAACAACACTGTCGCTTTTATTTTTAGCCTTTAAAGCTATTTTACAATTCGTCAATTTAGTAAAAATTAGTTTCATCAGAAATATCTGTCCAGAAGCCCAACTCATGAAACAATGCCAACTATAGACAATACATCACTCCACTCATTTTTAAAAGATCTCATAATCTTTGTAGCAGGACCTTTCTTAATGGCCTGACGGTGCTGAACCCTCCATCAAACTCTGCTGCATTATATCTGGTACACAGGCACTCTGATAGGAGGGAAAAAGAAAAGATAAATGATCCAGGAAGCTGAGGTATGTTACATGTAATGACCAGGCTATTACTCTGAATGATAATGCCAGGCTTGTGCTGAGCACTTTGCCTAATTAGACTTCACACAAGGGGGAAAACACTTTAATATTTAACGAGTGTAATGGTGTAATCAATGTACACAAATCAGGCTTGATAAGGAATACTGCTTATTAAAGAACAAGACAGATGGCTGCAGGAGAGGTACCATCATTCAAGGCAAAACTTCACAGCCTCTCACGGGGGGCACCAGGCACGCACTTTCCAATCACTGCTGCACCCCAGCCACACCATGTATTTTCAGCCTGCCCGCTTGCTCAGTGGACTACAGATACACCCACATCATAGACGTGAGGAAATCACTTGGTTGAAACAAGTCAGCTCTGCCATTTCTCAAAGCGTCTTAACCACTCTGACTGCTGTCAAAATCCCCATGAGTCAAGATCTCCAACGTCTCTCTTATAATCACTTCAGCGAGATAATTAGTCCTCCTTTTTATTACCTTCAAGAACACTTAATGTGCTGGAAGCCTTCCTGACTCTATTAAATCCAGCCAGCCTGCCACAAGATTATGAATGCATAATTGGTTTACAGGTAGCTTGCAAGAAAACACCAAGATAGCAAACAGTATGTGGGAACAGAGTTAGAGACAGCACGCTTACAAACAGCATGTGATACTAAAAAGGATTTTGAAGGGCGGGTCATCTGTTTAGTTTCTCCAAGGTCAGCTTTACACGCACATGCAAGGATCCTCGAAAGTAACTTGTCCTGTTTGTGAACACAGTTTCTTCCCAGCCCTGTGGATTTTAAGTTGATGTCTCTGTTCATTTCATGTGTGTTTGCAGAGAACCTTCCTTCCGATGTCTACACACTGAGCCATGCTGCTCGCAGGGCATCAAACAACAACTGCGTGAACTGCGGTCCCCACGCTCCGAGGGCCTGTGGTCTTGTCCAAAAATGACGCAAGGCCACTGTTGCATCAGGCCTGGTGCCGCGGGGGTGCCACCTCTGGGCACAGGAGCTGCAGTGCCAAACAGGCTTTCATGAAAATGCTGGGTCTCCCTGCCACATCACCTGTCTTGCCATGGCATCTGGTCCACCTGAATCTTGGTTCTTCCTGTATTTTCATAGAAGTTTCAAAAATTTCCACAAATAAAGTGCTTCGGATACTACTGAGTACCTAAGTAGATTTCTTCCTAAGCTTCTGCTGCTTCTGCACTCACGGTGGGGAAAAAGTGGGCCTCGATTTAATTTAAAAACTATTATTCAACCTGATATTTGCATTTTATTCCTCTTTGGCATAAACAATCCGATTTTTGATTTGTGTCCATAAACAAACTCATCGAGAACTATTCTTACCAAGTGTTTCCAGAAAGACCATGCGTTTCAAGTGCAGAGGACAGAGGGTTTCAAATTTTAAACCTCTAGCTGGATGTGTACAGAATGACTCCGGATGAAGCTGGAATCATTCAGTCAATTCGATTCATGAAGCGTATGGCCATCATTCCCACTTCTGACGCTGTAAAATCAACAGGAAATAAAAACGAGTCCTGTTGATCTTGAAGCAGGCACTGAGAGTTCAGCATCCCAGGGATGATGTTCCACGTGTCACTCAGCCGCAGCTTGACAGTATATCCCATCTTCGTATTTCACGCGACTGTGGGCTCTTTGAGGTCAGAAACCCTTGTCTTCTTACCTACGTATATCTCTAGCACCAAGAACAGTGCCAGGCACTCAAAAGGAGCTCCCTAACCAAACTCAGGAAAACCTGAGAGTTGTACAGCTGCCATCCCTGTCAGGGCACCTAAAACTACCTGCCAGCCGGCCTGGTGCCCAAGGAGACTGCACGGCCCATAGAGACCAGCAAGATGGAGACAAGCAACCTGGGCTCCATTCTCGACAGTGTCATTCCGCTTAGCACCTGGGTCATCTTAGACAAGGCACGTCCCCTCGCTGGGCTTCTTTCTGTTCTGAAAACAAGGAGATAGTCCAAGTGATCTCAAATGTGCTATTACTTCTGCAAAATACTGTTGGTCTAACTGATCTGAGAGATAACATTTCTCTTGATGTATGCTTGGTAAGCGGTGGTCCCCCTGCAAAAAACTTCCAACTCTAGGAAGTCACTGATAAAACCGTTAAATGGAGTTGACAAATCCTCCAGAATCCAAGTGCTCCCTTCAGATGCACGGTTTTGCCATTTCAAAGATTTTTAGTTCATGTAGGCACACTGGTGCCAGGCATTATTTCCATAGTGGATGGCTAGACTTTAGTCAAAGCCAGCCGGCTAGCTTTAGTCAAAGCCTCTCCATTCATTCTCTGACTCTCATTCCTAAGTAATTTAAGAGTTGCAATTATGCCTGTCCACCTCACATTGGCATTACATTTGCCCCCCCTCCCAAATAACGAAACAGTCACGAAATCACTTACAGAGACCAGGGAAGAGAGTTTCTAAAAGCTGGTGCCTCCCACACACCTCCACCCCAGGCAGCACCCTCCCCACAGACCCAACCATCACTTCCCTGTGCTTTCAGGCGAGCAGACGTGTCTAGATCCTGCATCTCCTCCCGCCTCCCCACCATTTCCATCAGAACATGCGACTCGTGCTCGCCATAAAGGCCCTGAGGAGGCTAATGACAGCCCAGGCGGTAGTCCAGACTCACTCTTGGAGGAAGAGAAAAAGGTAATTCCAGGGAAGCTGGATAAATTCTCCTGTACACCCAAGGATAGCATAGAAAAACACACTCAGGGTTTTTTTTTTACATCAGCGAATAATACCCTCTATACAAAGAAAACTCGTTTTTGAGACAACCCAAGGCCCAAGATGTGGGATCGGCTCACATGATCCAAGGGAGGAGCTAGTTTTAAGCCTGGGTTCTGGCTTCAGCCTCCAATCTGACTGATGGAGCCGTTCACAGTCCACCCACTTCACTACTTTGATTCAAATGGCCCCTGAGTCTCAATGATCAAATTCCTGCTTCAGGGATTAAGAACCTGCTCATGGTCACAGAGTCAGTCATCTGGGGAATCCTCTCTCTGTCAATCTAGAGTCCTTCTGAAGCAAGCTGTGTACACAGGGCTTTCCCGGTGGCGCTCCTGGTAAAGAACACGCCTCCCAATGCAGGAGACCTAAGAGACCTGGGCTAGAACCCTGGATCCGGAAGATCTCCTGGAGGAGGAGATGGCAATCCACTCCAGTATTCTCACCTGCAGAATCCCACGGACAGAGGAGCCTGGCGGGCTACAGTCCATGGGGTCGCAGTGAGTCAGACACGATTGAAGTGACTTCGCATGCCATGAGGAGGAGAGAAACAAAACAAAGAAAAACTCTGTAAATTGAGCTCTCTCTCATCATTCTGGACCAGAAACCTATGGGCCACAAGTTCAGTGAAAAGACATAAGGTTCAGCTCAGTTCAGTTGCTCAGTCGTGTCCGACTCTTTGCGACCCCGTGGACTGCAGCACACCAGGCTTCCCTGTCCATCACCAACTCCGGAAGTTTGCCCAAATTCATGTCCATTGAGTCAGTGATGCCATCCAACCATCTGTCGTCCCCTTCTCCTCCCGCCTTCAATCCTTCCCAGCATCAAGGAAGGACTCTTCCAACCAAAGAACATGCTTCAGATGCAAGAGTTTGCATGTCACAGGTACATCCAAAGAAATACCCCCTCAAACACTTCTCCTCTGCTGGCTTCTCATCACATAGGCACACACATGTGCTCAGTTGCTCAGTTGTGTGCGACTCTTTGTGACCCCATGGACGGTAGCCCGCCAGGCTCCTCTGTCCATGAGACTTCCCAGGCAAAAATACTGCAGAAGCTGCCATTTCATCCTCCAGGGGATCTTCCAGAGCTAGGGATTGAACCCATGTCTCCTGAATCTCTTGTATTGGTAGGTGGATTCTTTAACACTGAGCCGCCTGGGAAGCCCCATATATAGCCACACACACCTGTAAATAAATCTCACTTTTACACACAGAAGACAGCCAAAGGTACCCTGGGTATTTTGAGTGATTTATGTCTATGATGTCTGAGAAGTATTTATTTTCTACCCATCCATATGTAGAGTAGATAGGAAACAAGATAGGGCCTACTACTATCCTTTGGGCAGCTCGTTGAAATAGCCAAGAGACACTAGCCATTCTTTCCATTTTATAAATATTTACTTACTTGGCTGCTTTGGGTCTTAGTTGCTTCACGTGGGATCTTTCACTGCAGGGTTGCAAGGGCTCGGTAGTTATGGCGCACGGGCTTAGCTGTCCCTTGGCACATGGGATCTTAGTTACCCAACCTCCATCAAACTGGCGTCCCCTGCATCGCAAGGCGAATTCTTAACCACTGGACCACTAGGGAAGTCCCTAGGCGTTCCTTCTTTAACAAGACCCAGTCATGGTCTTGCCCCTTTTGGCCTAAGACCGTGACCTACATGAAGACATAGAGGGCAGTTTTATGGGATTAGAGTCTACCCCCAGACACCTTATCATCGGGACATGTACACAGTGGAGATTCAGTACACACTGGGTTAGAATCCTCTAGAACTTTAGACAAGAGTGCAACAGGCCCTGGGTGGACGCAGGAGCTCCTGGTCCCCGTCTTCCCTCCTGCCTTCCTCCCCGAGCAGCTCTGTACTCACAGCAGCTGATGCCACCACATCTCCACCACATGCCAAGTAGTCTACCAACATTGTCTAAATCAACTGCCAGCTGGCCAATATTATCTTCATTTTACAAATGAGAAAACTGAGACCTAGAAAATGCAGTGACTTGCCCAGGAGCACAGTTAAGAAAGGGTGGAGTATGAACCTGGATGAATGGGCTCCAAGGCCCAGGCCCACCCCCAAGGTGCTGCCTCATCGCTCAGCCTACTTTCTCCCAGACATTGTCGCTTACCACTGTGTGTGTGTGTGTGTGTGTGTGCATGCACACTCACTCAGTCACGTCTGACTCTCTGCGAACCCATGGACTGTAGCCCGCCAACCTCCTCTGTCCATGGGACTCTCCAGGCAGGGATACTGGAGTGGGTTGCCATTTCCTTCTCCAGGGGATCTTCCCGAGCCAGGGATTGAACCCGCATCTCTTGGGTCTCACTTACTAGAGCAATCAGGAAACATCCATTCCACTCAGCTCTCCAAGAACCTCGGAAACCAATCTGGATTTCATGAGCAGGATTCCTCTGCTCCCCACAAAGCTAACCTTCTGTAGCTTTTTTAAAGTCTGCTTGTTTGTTTCAATACACG
Source organism: Bubalus bubalis (assembly GCF_019923935.1). NCBI lineage: Eukaryota > Metazoa > Chordata > Mammalia > Artiodactyla > Bovidae > Bubalus > Bubalus bubalis. The sequence continues at coordinate 7,719,135 of NC_059157.1, forward strand.
CTATTAATTCTATTAAATGGGCTTTTGAAAACTACAGTAGCTTGCTTTAAACAAACGGTTCCCTGATTCAGTACCTTTTTAAACCTTCTTTGCATTTTTTTTTAAACCCTGAATCAAGCTTCTCTTGCACCTGGGCAGGTTCTGTTTGCTTATCCACAGAAGCGCTGGTTTATGACCATGTGCCAATGCAGGACAAATGAGTCAGGGCTCCTGCTCCCTGGCTGAGGTGCCGTTCCCAGACTGTAATGATTTTGTGAAGCCTGCATTCCATACTTACCACACATGGCATCTACCCCGGGACACCAAACAAGGCGGCCCATTATCATAAAACCACTGGGAACATCTCCCCGAAAACACCCCCAACCTGACAACACAGCCCACGCTACAGAAACACCAGGAGGACCCTGACCGGCGCCCCTTGAGCCTGGCGCCCTGCCTCACCAGGAACAGATCTGGGTGTGTTTAACCGAATCCCCAACTGGAATAAGCAAAGGCTTATTCTCTTGTGATACCAGCGAGCCCTTGAAGGTCTGGAGTGGAAACTGGCAACAACTAATCATTCTGACTTGGCTGTTTGCTGGGAGAGGCTGCGGTGCTTCTGGAAAAACCCTGCAGAGGGAGGCCAGGGAGCTGGGAGTCTGTAGCCGGCCCTGCAGCACAGGGAGGGCAGTCCGGGGGGCTGCAGGCCACTCCTCGCGCCTCTGCACAGCCGCTGGCCCACACATCTGAGCCGCCTGACCACCCTCGTGCCCCTGAAAACAAGCTGCTCATGTTTCTGCCTCCCCTTCACCCAGATCCCAGACCCCTTCCACTGAGCCACTCTCAAATTCAGATGTGGCTTGTTCCAATTTTCCTGAGACCCCAGTTCATGGCTGATCCTCCAAAAGACCCTCATCCTCATCCCTGGACCCCTAGTCGCCTATCCTGGGCTCCAAGCCACCCTGGCTCCCTGGAATTCACCCTCCTCTGGGCTCCTGGGTAGCAACCCCATGTGGCAGAAGCCCTACACGGGGACCAGCTCACAGGTCACTAGGTGCCCGGTCTGTCCCAGCCCCACAAGGAGAGCCAGAAAGGAAGATTCTGAATCATTCTATCTGGGATGCTAAGCGTCTTTATCTCTACCACCCCCCGTAATGGGGGGATGGGAGGAGAAGAGACAGGTGGGAAAGGCAAAGAGGCAGGCACCACTGTGGGTCAGGACTCCCCACTTCTAGGGGTCTCATGCCTTCCCCATGCATCTCATTTAATTTCTGCAACAGCCAACAGAGTACTATCATTCCCCATTATGATATATACACACATACACACATACGTTCCCCATCATGTACACACATACACACATACATTCCCCATCACGTACATACCTACATATATACATTCCCCATTATGTACATACATACATACCCCATCATGTACATACGTACATATGTACATTCCATAATGTACATACATACATACATCCTCCATTGTGTACATACATACATTCCCCATCGTGTACATGCATGCATACATACATTCTCCATTGTATACATCCATCCATCAATCCATACATTCTTCATTATGTACATACATGCATGCATATATACCTTCCCCATTATGTACATACATACATACATTCCCCATTATGTACATACATACATTCCCCATCATGTACATGCATGCATACATACATTCTCCATTGTATACATCCATACATACATACATACATTCTTCATTATGTACATACATGCATGCATATATACCTTCCCCATTATGTACATACATACATACCTTCCCCATTATGTACATACATACATTCCCCATTGTGTACATGCATGCATACATACATTCCTCATTATGTACATACATTCATACATATACACATTCTTCATTATGTACATACACACATACATACATTCCCCATTGTGTACATACATTCATACATACATACATTCTTCATTATGTACATACATACATACATTCTTCATTATGTACATGCATGCATACATACATTCCCCATCACACATATACATACATATATATACATTCCCCATTATGTACATACACACATACATACATTCCCCATTGTGTACATACATGCATACATACATGCATTCTTCATTATGTACATGCATGCATGCACACATACATTCTCCATTATGTACATACACACATACAAGAAACTAAGCTTCAGAGATGCCCACCGATGGGACCCAGACCCCTGGTCAGTGAGCAACAGAGCTGAGATTCAAACCCCAGCAGCGCCCCCGACAAAGGCCTGGCGCTTTCCTCTGCCCTGCAGCCTTCCACACCTTTGCCGTCTCTTCGGTGTCTGGCAGAGCACCTTCAGAAAAGAGGTGAGAAATTTCTGTTAAGTGAATGCATGAGTGGTTGACTCCAGCCTTCACACCTGAATATTCTGCAACCCATGCGCTGGATTTTATTCATACATTCTGCTTATAACATGCCTATGAAGCACCTTGTTAAGACGTTAAATGTTGTGCAGAAGTAAGTTGTACCACACTGTATTGTGTTTCAAGCTACTAGAAAAAGCCACATAAAAAGATCTACAAATAAAAAGTGCTGAAGCAGACCTGCTGATAACAGTTTATTTATCATCTTGCTCCATCGGGTCTAGAAAAGGATACAAACACAAGAATCTAAGGAAAATCAATGTTTTCACATTTTGCTAACCCTCAGGACACGAAGACGTTTTCCGAGCTACCAATTCAAGGAGTACTGATGCTGGAAAAGAGCACAGAGTGGGAGACGTGGACCCACGGCCCAGGCCGCCACCTGAGCTGCCCTTGAGCACGTAACTCGCCTCTCTACATCCTGGTTTTCTCATCTGCAAAATGCAGATAATAAGAGTGTGTCTTTCGAAGGTTGCTGTGCTGGCAAAATGAGTAACTCCTGGCCCACATTTAGGAAAGAGGCTGCCACGTGGTTAAGGGCTCTGTGGGAGACATTTTTCTCATATGAAGAGAAGAACTATAATGGAAATGCAGCAAGAAATCGCAAATGAATGAATCACTTGCTTCTGCACACATTATTAAAAGCACTAGGCTCACCTGAATCCTCTGTTCCAGATGCTGTGCCTACCCACATGCTCTACCCTGAAAGCAATGCTATCAGGAATAAATAATAACAACCGCCAGCATTAGCGATGGTACATCTCTCATCAACCAGGTGCCGGCACTGTTCTAACTGCTTGAACAGGTGTAAGCCTCTCACTCAGTTGTGCAGCCTGTGCCCCCAAAAGAGTGCCCTGCGGGAGGGGAGCGGGCTGAGGTCACACTCTGTTTCCCACGCTGTGCAACCTGGCCCGGACACCCCAGCTCACAGGGCATCTCCTGGAATGGCAGCAGCCTGTTCGCAGATGTCAGCGGACACACAACTGAAGCAAGTTTCTAAAGGGCGGGAGACAGAAGCAGAAGGTCACCTTTGCGAGTACCCAGCACCTAGGTCAAAGGCCGTCACCTTAGTAAGTTCATTAATGGAGTAGATGCGGATTTCCCCCAAGCACCAGGGTGTTGTGCTCTGCTCAGTCCCTCAGGTGTGTCCGACTCTTTGCAGCCTGCCACATTCCTCTGTCCATGGGATTTCCCAGACAAGAATACTGGAGTGAGTTGCCATTTCGTCCTCCAGGGGATCTTCCCGACCCAGGGATCGAACCTGCATCTCTTGCATCTCCTGCACTGGCGGGCGGGTTCTTTTGAACGGCCGCTATTATCAAGTTGAACGGTGTGTGCCCACGTGCCTCGGTGTCCAGTGTAAACAGACAGCTCCCATCCCCCTCCTCCCTGTTTCCCACTTCCCTCTTCCTCCATCAACTCAAATATCCCTGGGTGTGAAAAGGAAACAAAGGATCATACATGACCCCGGGATAACCAGACGTTATGTTTCCCACTATCTGAAAACAGCGACTAAAATGATCCGTGCAGCAAAGCAAAGTGCCACTACGTCACAGGATCCAAACAAACTTTTCTTTGCCAACTCTAGCGGTGCTGTTTCCGTGCACCCAGCACCACCCAGGCGCAACTTCCTAAAAAAAGACTCCCAGGTGTAAACAGGCGGCTCCTCCAGTCCAAACGCAAATGCTCTGCACACAGCTCTACACACACATCACTGTGGCTGAGCCTCGGAGGCCTTCTTGGGGGAAGGGGGGGCATGAATATAGGGAGCCCTCGCTGCTGGATGTCTGAGGGCCACCGCAGCACTTGCCCAGCTCCAGAGAAGAGCTGTCGTGCAAACAGGATCTGTGTGACTCTGTGACGTGCTCAGAATCCTCAACACAACCCCCAGACGTTAGCTTACTCGTGGGGAAGGGATAATAAGAATGATCTATGACTTTCACGAAGCAGTTATTCCTCTTCCCCAGTTCTTAGTAATGATCTAGACTTTGACAGAAAGGCAGCAAAGACCAGACTGCCTGGTTTTAAAGGGTCACCACGTGACATGTATCCAGACAACACTGCAATTCAAAAAGATACATGCACCCTTCTGTTCGTAGCAACACTATTCCCGATAGCCAAGACACAGAAGCGACCTAAGTGTCCATCTACAGATGAATGGATAAAGAGGATGTGGTACATATATATATATATATATACATATACATTGGAATACTACTCCGCCATAAAAAAGAAGGAAATAATGCCATATGCAGCAACACAGATGGACCAAGAGATTATCACACTAAGTGAAATAAGTCAGAAAGACAAACACCATATAATATCACTTATAAGTGGAATCTAAAATATGACACAAATGAACGTATATCTAAGAAACAGAAGCAGACTCACGGATGTAGAGAACAACCTTGGTAGTTGCCAAGGGGGAGGGGGCTGGGGGAGGGTGGGGTGGGAGGCTGGGGTCAGCAGACGTAGGCTTTTATGCAGACAATAAGGTCCTAATGGATAGCACAGGGAACTATAGTCAGTAGCCTATGATAAATCATAATGGAAAACAATATAAAAAGAATATATATCCCAATCGCCCTGCCACAGAGCAGAAATTAACACATTTTAAGTCAACTACACGTCCACTAAAAAACTGAAGAGTAAAAAAGTTCCATCGTGTGAAAATCAGAATCAGAAGTCTGCTGACCTTTCTGAACTGAGAAGAAGCCCCTCGATAAGATTCGGGGCCTGCAACGCACTGAACTCCTCTGTAACTGTTGTTACTTTTACTTCACCCATTACTGGTATTTAGTTTGTCACTGTAATTGTAATTTTACTGAAAAGTTGAAAGCACAATATTTGCTTTTTCTCTCACAAACAATATGTCAACATTTTCAGTCATCATGTTTGCTTACATGCCTTGTCAGTGTTTTTTTTCTACCAAATAGCAAATTCCATCTGACAAATAAAAACACCAACACACCTTCAAATTGTCCAATAGTGTCAAGCCTGAGTAGCTTCATTCAGGTTAGAAATTGGAAATAAGAGGGCTTGTCAAAAATTCCCGGAAGAAAAATGCTTTTCAATGATACATTCCTAGAATATAATAAAACATACTTTTCATGTGTGAAATTTCATGTGGCCCCCTTTTAAAAAAAGACACCTGCAGCTTCTGCTGGCCAAATAAATTCCTTGAGAAGCAAGTTATTAGTGCTCCAAGTACCAATTGAGGAAACAAAGCAATATTAAGCACATTAAAAGATAAAAATAAGCTCAACCAAAAACATAGTCTCCCTAAACCCTGAAAATACTAGGCCAAAAGCATAGATTTGAATTTTTAGACAGTTTTTAAAATCATATATTGGAATATAAGGATATACAAAGCAAAAATCCCAATTCTTAAATCTCCTTTAAACCTTTAACTTTAAACTTATTCTAAAAGGGTACCGAATCTGACATTTAAGACCACCTGCACATACTTTTCAGGCCTTCAGTAATGCTTCTCACACAAGGTTGCCCTTTTCCATGTGGAGAACCCAAGAAGTTCAGTTCCTTTGCTATTGATACATCACAGCAGGGGTCCCCAACTCCAGGATTCAGTGCCTGAAGATCTGAGGTGGAGCGGATGTAATCAGAATAGAAATAAAGAGCACAATAAACATAATCCGCTTGAATCATTCCAAAACCATCCCCTGCCCACGCCTCAGTCCGTGGAAAAATTGTTTTCCACTGAATCAGTCCCTGGTGTCAAAAAGGTTGGGGACCGCTGCATTAAAGGACAGAACAATGGCAAAGAACAGCCTGGCTGATACACTATGCAGAGGGGGCCCCTAGTGGTGGAGCCGCTGCTCTGACTCGGCTTTGCAGTTTTTCCAAGACTGCTTCACCACCAGGGCAAATCGATAGGTAATATAGTCTACCTCAGCTGCCTTCCATAATAACCTCTATTAGCCCGAATATACAGTCAAGCCATCATTTAGAATCCCGAGGTGCTTTCACTAGGAAAAAAAAAAATGTGACTTGAAGAATAACTTCATTACATCCTGTCTTTCAAATCCACAAATATTTATGAAGCCCCACCTTGCCAGGCCCAAGCTGGCCTGGAGACACACGCTAAGAGCAAGAGCCAGCACCGGGCACTTTCCCATGCTTTCTTTCCAACGTGACACCATTACACCAGGGACAGAGCTGGAGCGCCATGAAGACTAGGAAGTACAATGCATCCACTGGTGAGCTCATGATGAAATCTCATAACAGGAAAAACCTGCAGTATCGCCCACCCCCACTGTTTCCAAACACCCAGACAGGGCAGTATCTGAGGTTCTTCAATCAAGGGCACTTGAATGAATGGATGGGAAGGAAGGTGGCAAGGCAGAAGGAAGTTTAAATGAAAAACAACTACACTGAAACATGCCAGACCTAGGGGTTCCTAGAAGTCAAGGAAGACAAGAGACAACCTTTCCAGAGCGTTTACTGTGCTCCTGATGCCAGGGGTAAGTCCCTAAGTGTTATTTCCTTTTCCCTAACACCTTCATAAAGTGAGGGATATTACTGGCTTTTAACAAACTGGAAACCAAGGCTGTGAGCTTGCCCAAGGTCATACAGTTAACAAAGGGGAGGCTGCTTGGAGACCAGAAGTCTGAGATGGCAAAGCCAAAGTTCCCATCACTTCAGTATCATCTGGTGAATCCAAAAGCTGGAGATTTTGCTTTAAATTTCATTAATACAGTTTGCAATTTGGAACACAAAGATGAACAGAATTAAAGCATTTCAATACCATACACTTCAGAGCACATACAGGATGGAAAGAACCATCACATATTTCAAACGTAATGGCCCATCTTCTGGTTTTCCAGGAACCGACCTTCTCTGGAAGCACAACAGGCCACCCCACATCCTATATATGCCCCGATTCAATGGACGTGAACTTGGGCGAACTCCGGAAGGCAGTGAAGGACAAGGAGGCTGGCCTGCTGCTGTGCACCGGGTCTCAAGAGAGTCGGACACGACTTAGACCCTGAACACCACCACACGTGTTCAAGTCCGCTTCTAAAACTAAAGCTTCACGTTCTCGCTTTATGCTTCTATATCCAAGTTTGAAAGGCTTTTCTTCTTCCAATTAGCAACATGATGGCGCTGCGCAGGGCTTGTTCATAACGTTCATTGTGGCCAGTAACGCGACGGTAATTATGACTTTCTGGAATGAAAATGTGAACAAAATACAAGAAATCCGGCAGAACTGAATTTCAATTTCTAGTAAAAAAAAAAAAAAGACGTGAAAGAACAGCTAATTATCTTTATTATCTAGGCTTCTCCAATGACATTAAGTAAAAACCACTCCGAGGCTTTGAAATCAGAATAAAAGTGGAGTTTGCGAAATACCCCTTGTATCATGAATTGGTGCTTCCCAGGGCTCGCTGTCTCGGCTTGCACGCCGCTGTTTTGCCGCCTCCTCTCCCGTCCCTCCGCTCATCGATGAAAAGATAACTTCAAAGTCCCCGACGCCAGAGCAGGTGCAGGAAGCGCCGCGGAAACAACAACTTTGGGAGTCTTTGTAGCTCCTTCCTCACCCAGCCCCGCCCTCCGCCTCACCCCAGACCAGTGCCCTCGAGTGACCTCCGCCCCACCCCAGACCAGTGCCCTCCACGGGCCGCACACGGCACTTCCTCCCAGCACCCCGGATCGCGGCGACCCTCGCGCACGATCGCCCCCAGCCCGGGTCCCAGGCCAGAGGGCCGGCTGCCACCAGCCGCCAAGGCGCGCCCCCCCCCCACCACCCCGCGCCCTCTCCATCCCAGCGAAGACGACTCGGTGCGGAGCAGCAAAGCGGTCACGCGGACACGTGCAGAGGCTACTTTTAAAGTGGGTGTTCGAGAAAGTCATTAAACAGCTAAAGGCCGCCGCCGGAGGTGAAGCCAAAGGGACCCGGCGCGGCCGCGCCCCGACTCCTCTCGGGAAGCCTCGCCGGCGACCCCGCGCGCCCACCTGCGGGCGCGGCGCCTCGCGATCGCAGCCGCCCTCGCCCCTCTCCCCTCCCTCCCCTCCCTGCGGCGCGACCCCCCTGCGCGCGGCCCTGCCCTCCGCGAGCCCCCCGGGGGTGGCGAGCCGGTGGGCGCCGGGACGCCCCCGCGGCGCCCGCGCCGGGCCCGGGACTCACCGCGGGGCGCTGCCGGCGGCTCCCAGCGCCGGTCGCTCCTCCTGCGCGGCGCCGCGGGCTCGGCTCCACCTCCCGCTCCGGCGGCCGCCGAGCCTCCGGGGACCCGCGGGCGGGGAGCGCGGGGCCGCCGCCAAGCCCGGAGCCGGGGCTGGGGCTGGGGCTGGGTGGGCGGCGAGCCACGGGCGGGGCGGGGGGCGCGCCGGCCCGAGCGGCTCCCCGCGCGCCGGGCGCGCCTGAGACCACCCCGCAGGTGGCGGCTCCGCGCGCGCCCGAGGCCCTAGAAGTTGCGGGAGGGGCGAGGACGAGGCGGCAGCTGGGCTCCGGCCGAGAGAGAGAGGGTCGGTATCTCCTCGGCGAGGGTGGTCCTTCCTCTTTCCGGACCCCCTCCCTCCCACCGGTCTGGCTCCTCGCGGCTCTGGGCGGCCCTCCCAGCCCTGGGCCGACTCACTCACCAAAACTTCGCAGACGGCGCTGGGGAGAATTAATCCCGGAGTCGCCGTCTACGCGACCCTGGGGGGTTAGGACGCCCGCCGGGGAGAGAGCGTGTACTCGCCGCGCGCGAAGGTCGGAAAGCGGTGAGCCCCGAGCCCCGCCGCTGCGGGGAGTGAGGTCTGCAGGGACCCCTGACGGCCGCTGGGGGGCCGCGGAGGGAAGTGGCGGGGCGGAGTGGAAAGCAAGCAGGAGGGTGTTGAGAACGCCCCCGACGCACACACATGCCTTCGGGGCCACGGGTGCCCTAGACTTGTAGGTTTTCTGCGGGAGGCGGAGTTTGGGGGTATCTTGAACCCTAGTATAATGATGGAGACTCGGGAGGGCCAGTGTCCTGCTGGAGAAGGCCACCTCTCCACCTGCCATCTCGTCTGCAGAGGCCCCGCGGCTGCGCCAAGGCAGGACCAGAGCTAAAACGGAGCCCTCTGGCTCCAGGTGCCCCTTCCACCGCCTGGCCAAGCGGAGCGCTGGAAGTCCCCAGGCCGAGGACTTGCGGGCACAGGGCAGCGGTCCCGGAGGCAGGCACCTGTTTGCCTGCAGGAAGCAGGCTGGCTGCCAGACTGCTGGCTCCTGGGGATGCTTCTTGGGGGTGCTTCGATGGCCCCCAGCCCAGGCGACGTCATCCCTCTTCCAAGGATGCCCTGAGACGTCGGTGGCTCGGCCCCCAGCCCCCACACCCTTGAGTGAGTTACCTCGTGATGAAGTCCCCACAGGAACTCAATTGTGATTTGGGAAAGAGGGGGCGAAGCAAGCGTTTCCCAAAGGAATGAAAAATAGTGTCAGCGTGCTGCCCCCAAAACGTGGCAAAGCGATGGAGATGGTCAATAAATAGCTAACCGGGCATCCACGCATATGTGGGTACAAGTCATTGGTCAAGCCTCCTCCATCCATGTCATATGACAGTCCCCACTGGGAAGATGGAGGCCCCCATGGAGGCTGGGTTAGTGATGAGGCGTGTAAAGATTAGAGCCAGTACCACCAAGCCCTCTGGGGAATAAGGAACCTCTTCAGAGCCTTCCAGCTGTCACCAACATCCCCCCCTCTCCAGGCAGTGACAGGTGGATTGTTAAAGCATTGATTTTCTTTCCTCTGCTGAGGTGTCTGCCATCGCTCTGTTCAATGATTTACTAGGGTTTAAGTGCAGAATCTGGTTTGGAAGATGGACCAAAAACTTGAGCAGGGGCTGCTGTGCCAGACTCCAGGGGACTCAACTTCTAGGTCATGGGGACTGGCCGTGGGGAAGATAGGGGGCACCCCCTGTGGCTGCAAGTGTTTCTTTCCCTGTCCTGTACAAGGAAAAGGGAGATCAAGTCAGGATTAATCACCTTTTCTCCAGGGCTTGTAACACACCTGTCAAGGTATCTGAAGAAGTTTCCCAATCTTTCTCAGTTAGATACTAATAGATCAGCACAGTGATCTAGGTATCAATATGTTTCACATCGACACACGTCTCGAGTCATGAAGGGCTGGCTAAGGTGTATTTTCACAGCAGTTAGTACAATAATGAAAAAATAAGCTGAACAATGATAAAACTACAAAACTAAGTCATAGCATAATGTGAGAAAATATAATACTTTTTGTGGGTGTGCTACCCAGAAAGAAAGTAGATATTATTTTGGTAATTATGTAGTAGCTACTATTTCAATTATATAGATTATTTGGGGGGTACTGTTTCAGAGGGGGCACTGGTATGAGGTGGCGTGGGTCATCCTTAGTCTCTCTCAGGGACAGAAACAGAACTAGGGAGAGAGCATCCTGCTCACCCCCGTGGCTCCGCCCTCTACGATGGATGTCGCCAAGCAGAACCCGGACAGTGACAGCAGTGGAAGGATGGGTTGGTTCCCTTAGACTTTCTTGGTTTCCTACGTGGGTTTCAGCTTTTAGCCAACATGTTCTTATGTAAACGTTTTTCACAAACAGAGTGATTTAGGATTCAAAATATGTGAATTTCCATAACCCATTTATAAAAGTGCTACCACCTTTACAGGTCCTGGTAATGTTGTTAAAAGTACAGAAATACACAGAAAGTTCTGGAAATAAGGAAGATCGTGATGCCAGAGTGATTTTATCCTAATGGGTTGGAAGGGGGGACTTGTCATATAAAAACATACTGTACTAAGATACTATAGATCCCACACATATGCCACTCTGCCAAAAAAATTTTTCTTAAACTAAATAAAAGGAATATACAGCATATCAACTGAAAATTTTATATGGGAAAAGTAACAAATTTTTTAAGTGAATAAAAATGCATATACTGCAAAACAATACATATGATGTCAAACTTTTATACTTAGAAAATACAAAATATGTATAGTATAATATGTAATTTGTTTAATAACCATTTCAGATATATACTGCATAGGTACTAAGCTTTAAGTACAAAAATATTTCACCCAGTTCAAGGTCAGACTGCTCGGCCTTGCCAGGATCCTTCAGAAGCCGGACCCAGAGCCATCCAGGAGCAGAGGGAACAGTTGTGAAGCCCATTCATTAAAACTCAATTACTGTTTTACTAAGAGACGCAGTCAGGCGGTCACTCAAGTGTGTTGACTCTTCCTTTAAATAGCTCTAATAATCAGGGTTATCTGATTCTTAGATCACAGCAACTGTACTGTGGAGTCAGAAGGACTCATTTGATGGGTGAGGTCTGTTGTGCTCAAGTAGGGATCTGGGGGGTGCGAGGGAGGAAGGGGCAGGGGTGGGGGGGTGCAAGGTTCAGATTGGCTCTAATTATAGTCCATAGCATCTCGCACATAATGCAGTGTATTTCCAAGTAGATTTTCACTTAAACTGAGGAAAATAACATGTGACCTAAAAAAGCAAGCTTTGTTTTTCTAGACCAAAAATCACACACATTGAAGACCTCATTCCATAAGCCCTGCAACTCAAACAGAGTGGAGGGGCAATTAACATGTGTTGACTGGGGCTTCCCTGGTGGTCCAGTGGCTAAGACTCACCCTCCCCATACAGGGGCCAGGGTTCAATCCCTGGTCAGGGAACTAGATTCCACATGCCACGACTAAGATCTGGTGCAGCCAAAGAAGTATATTTTTAAAATAATAAAATGTGTTGACTGAGTAAGGGATGCTTAAAAAAAAAAAAAAATTGAGGGAGGCCTTGGTGAGAATTTTGGATTTCATTCCAAGTGCGATGGGGAGTCTTTGGAGGGTTTTAACTTGGGAACGGTGTGATCTGGTTTACATTTTCCAAAGATGACTCTGTTATGTAGAAGAGTGACTCAGCAAGGCAGGTGAGGAAGCAGGCAGGCTGATGAGGAAATTGCTATAGTAGTCCAGCGGGTGACAGTGGCCAGGATCAGGGTGGTAACAGAAAAGATGGAGAGAGGAAGGCTCAGGATACAAACTGGAATGTAACCACAGAGCATTTTCTGATGGAGTGGATGGTAATCGTGCTGTACGGCAGAGGGAGGAACGAAAAGGGAGTAACTCAGGGTAACTCCAAGGCTGTGACTTGGGCACATATTTATGTGAGTTGGTGGGGACTAGGGGCAGCCGAGAGGAGCTACCCCACATCCGAGGTCAGGGGCAGCGGCCGAGAGGACCAACCCCACGTCCACAGAGCGGTGGCTGCACAGGTGCAGGAGGGCCTAGAGGAGCTATCCCACGTTGAAGGTCAGGAAGGATGGCGGTGAGGAGATACCCCTCGTCCAAGGTAAGGAGCAGTGGCTGCGCTTTGCTGGAACAGCCGGGAAGAGATACCCCATGTCCACGGTAAGAGAAACCCAAGTAAGGCGGTAGGTGCTGCAAGAGGGCATCAGAGGGCAGACACACTGAAACCATACTCACAGAAAACTAGTCAATTAATCACACTAGGACCACAACCCAAGACGGGCGGGTCATGGTGGAGAGATCTGACAGAATGTGGTCCATTGGAGAAGGGAATGGCAAACAACTTCAGTATTCTTGCCTTGAGAACTGCATGAACAGTATGAAAAGGCAAAATGATAGGATACTGAAAGAGGAACTCCAAAGGTCAGTAGGTGCCCAATATGCTACTGGAGATCAGTGGAGAAATAACTCCAGAAAGAATGAAGGGATGGAGCCAAAGCAAAAACAATACCCAGCTGTGGATCTGACTGGTAATAGAAGCAAGGTCTGATGCTGTAAAGAGCAATATTGCATAGGAACCTGAAATGTCAGGTCCATGAATCAAGGCAAATTGGAAGTGGTCAAACAAGAGATGGCAAGAGTGAATGTTGACATTCTAGGAATCAGCGAACTGAAATGGACTGGAATGGGTGAATTTAACTCAGATGACCATTATATCTACTACTGCGGGCAGGAATCCCTCAGAAGAAATGGAGTAGCCATCATGGTCAACAAAAGAGTCCAAAATGCAGTACTTGGATGCAATCTCAAAAACGACAGAATGATCTCTGTTCGTTTCCAAGGCAAACCATTCAATATCACAGTAATCCAAGTCTATGCCCCAACCAGCAACGCTGAAGAAGCTGAAGTTGAACGGTTCTAAGACCTACAAGACCTTTTAGAACTAACACCCAAAAAAGATGTCCTTTTCATTATAGGGGACTGGAAGGCAAAAGTAGGAAGTCAAAAAACACCTGGAGTAACAGGCAAATTTGGCCTTGGAATACGGAATGAAGCAGGGCAAAGACTAATAGAGTTTTGCCAAGAAAATGCACTGGTCATAGCAAACACCTTCTTCCAACAACACAAGAGAAGACTCTACACATGGACATCACCAGATGGTCAACACCGAAATCAGATTGATCATATTCTTTGCAGCCAAAGATGGAGAAGCTCTATACAGTCAACAAAAACAAGACCAGGAGCTGACTGTGGCTCAGATCATGAACTCCTTATTGCCAAATTCAGACTGAAACTGAAGAAAGTAGGGAAAACCACTAGACCATTCAGGTATGACCTAAATCAAATCCCTTATGATTATACAGTGGAAGTGAGAAATAGACTTAAGGGCCTAGATCTGATAGATAGAGTGCCTGATGAACTATGGACTGAGGTTCATGACATTGTACAGGAGACAGGGATCAAGACCATCCCCATGGGAAAAAAAAATGCAAAAAAGCAAAATGGCTGCCTGGGGAGGCCTTACAAATAGCTGTGAAAGGAAGAGAAGCAAAAAGCAAAGGAGAAAAGGAAAGATATAAACATCTGAATGCAGAGTTCCAAAGAAGAGCAAGGAGAGATAAGAAAGCCTTCCTCAGCAATCAATGCAAAGAAATAGAGGAAAACAACAGAATGGAAAAGACTAGAGATCTCTTCAAGAAAATTACAGATACCAAGGGAACATTTCATGCAAAGATGGGCTCGATAAAGGACAGAAATGGTATGGACCTAACAGAAGCAGAAGATATTAAGAAGAGGTGGCAAGAATACACAGAAGAACTGTACAAAAAAGATCTTCATGACCCAGATCATCACAATGGTGTGATCACTCACCTAGAGCCAGACATCCTGGAATGTGAAGTCCAGTGGGCCTTAGAAAGCCTCACTACGAACAAAACTAGTGGAGGTGATGGAATTCCAGTTGAGCTATTTCAAATCCTGAAAGATGATGCTGTGAAAGTGCTGCACTCAATATGCCAGCAAATTTGGAAAACTCAGCAGTGGCCACAGGACTGGAAAAGGTCAGTTTTCATTCCAATCCCAAAGAAAGGCAATGCCAAAGAATGCTCAAACTACTGCACAATTGCACTCATCTCACATGCTAGTAAAGTAATGCTCAAAATTCTCCAAGCCAGGCTTCAGCAATATGTGAACCGTGAACTTCCTGATGTTCAAGCTGGTTTTAGAAAAGGCAGAGGAACCAGAGATCAAATGCCAACATCCGCTGGATCATGGAAAAAGCAAGAGAGTTCCAGAAAAACATCTATTTCTGCTTTATTGACTATGCCAAAGCCTTTGACTGTGTGGATCACAGTAAACTGTGGAAAATTCTGAAAGAGATGGGAATACCAGACCACTTTACCTGCCTCTTGAGAAATCTGTATGCAGGTCAGGAAGCAACAGTTAGAACTGGACATGGAACAACAGACTGGTTCCAAATAGGAAAAGGAGTATGTCAAGGCTGTATATTGTCACCCTGCTTATTTAACTTCTATGCAGAGTACATCATGAGAAACGCTGGACTGGAAGAAGCACAAGCTGGAATCAAGATTGCCGGGAGAAATATCAATAAGCTCAGATATGCAGATGACACCACCCTTATGGCAGAAAGTGAAGAGGAACTAAAAAGCCTCTTGATGAAAGTGAAAGTGGAGAGTGAAAAAGTTGGCTTAAAGCTCAATATTCAGAAAACGAAGATCATGGCATCCGGTCCCATCACTTCATGGCAAATAGATGGGGAAACAGTGGAAACAGTGTCAGACTTTATTTTGGGGGGCTCCAAAATCACTGCAGATGGTGACTGCAGCCATGAAATTAAAAGACGCTTACTCCTTGGAAGGAAAGCTATGACCAACCTAGATAGCATATTCAAAAGCAGAGACATTAGTTTGCCAACAAATGTCCGTCTAGTCAAGGCTATGGTTTTTCCTGTGGTCATGTATGGATATGAGAGTTGGACTGTGAAGAAAGCTGAGTGCTAAAGAATTGATGCTTTTGAACTGTGGTGTTGGAGAAGACTCTTGAGAGTACCTTGGAATGCAAGGAGATCCAACCATTTGGGATTTCTTTGGAAGGACTGATGCTAAAGCTGAAACTCCAGTACTTTGGCCACCTCATGCAAAGAGTTGACTCATTGGAAAAGACTCTGATGCTGGGAGGATTGGGGCAGGAGGAGAAGGGGATGACAGAGGATGAGATGGCTGGATGGCATCACCGACTCGATGGACGTGAGTTTGAATGAACTCTGGGAGTTGGTGATGGACAGGGAGGCCTGGCTTGCTGCGATTCATGGGGTCACAAAGAGTCGGACATGACTGAGCGACTGAACTGAACTGAACTGGGGACTAGGGGAGGTCCCAGTTTTAGGTAGGAAGAAAAGTGAAAGTCCCTCAGTCGTGTCCAACTCTCTGCGACCCCATGGACTATTCAGTCCGTGGAATTCTCCAGGCCAGAATACTGGAGTGGGTAGCCTATCCCTTCTCCAGGGGCTCTTCCCAACCCAGGGATCGAACCCAGGTCTCCCGCATTGCGGGTGGATTCTTTACCAGCTGAGCCACCAGGGAAGGAAAGGAATGCTTTTAATTTCTGGTAGTTGTTCTGTAATAACATCTGTACAGAAGGCATCAGACTCAATGAGTTTCTTGGTATTATCTGCAGTCCTGCACCTGATGTTCTTTCTCCCAGGTCGGTCGGTCCAGGAGCAGGACAAAAAGGACAAGACATCCTCCCATCCTGGCGCCCCCACTGAGCACTCTTCCCCAAGTGCCAGACGGCTGGCGGAGTTCCACGGGCTCGTGCTGTCAACAGGATCAGCGAGACCTCACGGAGAAGCATCTAGCACTCCAAGCGGCTCGCCCGAGACCCTGCCACCCTGCTTCTGTGCATCCAGCATCCCCCAGCCCACCCCAGGAGACAAGAAACGCCTTACAGGGGGAATCACAGAAAAAAACTAGAGTGGGGCAGCACCAGAGACGAACGCACATCTGGTCTGTATCCGCCTGACATAAAATCCTGAGATCTAAACACAGATGAGCTCGAGACAGCCCTTTTATTTCTACAGCAGTCGTGGTAATCCACCCTTGTAGAGATCTAGCTCAGCTGGGCCTGTCTTCTCGGACAGCAGGAATACCAGCTTGTAGATATAGCCCTTGGACACCCCAGGTTTCTAAAGTATACAGACAACTCTGTACACACAGACCTTTTAACTCTGTGCAGACAACCTTTTTAACTCTGATGGATAGATTATTTTAAATATTAATACTTCTTTCCAAGCATTATTAGCATCTTTTTAAAAAATAGATCATTTATCACTTAAGCCAGTATCTTCAAAGTCCTGTCCGACTTCCAGACCTTACTCTGGGCCCTGTCACTGCTATAGATACATGTTATAATAAGATCTCCATTAAAAAGAGAATGTGTTTCAATAACACACGTTACTGTAAGAATCTTTATTACTGACAATAGACATAGGCTGTATCAGGTATACTCAAGGATGTTAGTGGCTCAGTGGTAAAGAATCTGCCTGCCCATCCAGGAGACATGGGTTTGATCCCTGGGTCGGGAAGATGCCCTGGAGAAGGAAATGGCAACCCACTCCAGTATTCTTCCCTGGAGAATCCCATGGACAGAGGAGCCTGGCGGCTACAGTCCACAGGGTCGCAAAGAGTCGGACACAACTTAGCAACTAAAGAACAAGGATGTCAGAACAGGAAAGCTACTATGTGAAATATTAACACTTGGTAATAAGAGGGGCAAGGATAGTCAAAATCAATAGGTCAGGGATAACTCCTCCTAAAGGAGAAGCAATAAGTTCAATTGCTGTTTTTGTTTAGTAATTAAGTCATGTCTGACTCTGCGACCGCATGGATTGTAGCTGACCAGGCTCCTCTGTCCATGGGATTTTCGAGGCAAGAATACTAGAATGGGTTGCCATTTCCTCCTTCAGGGAATCTTCCTGAACTAGGAATCAAAACTGAGTCTCTTGCATCTCCTGCATTGGAGTTCCTTTATCACTGATAAAGGGAAGCCCAAGAAGTGCGATGACCACTGATAAAAAAGACACAGAAAAGCAGAGGTGATGCAGGAAACAAGCATTACCGATTTTAAAAGCAAGGGTATTTCCTTTCCTTTCTTCACATATATCTAAACCCAGGCACACAAGGGATTCGTTGTGTATACTCATGCACACGTGCATCTGAGAGGGAGTTATTCAAACTCCAAAATGCCAGCACTGCCCCCATGCTCTATGAGACACGTTCAGCTTTTATGTAAACACAGCCAAAATGTTTTAGGCAAATCACTTTTCATAGCATACCAGTAAGTTAGGCAGTTTGGGTGTGCCAGGCACGTGGAACGACTAAGCACAACCCTTAACCTTTTAATCTAGTAGGATTGGATTCGTGCTTTAGTCACTAAAGATGGTGGTTTAGTCGCTAAGTCGTGTCCGACTCTTGTGACCCCACGGACTGTAGCCCGCCAGCCTCCTCTGTCCATGGGATTCTCCAGGCAAGAATACTGGAGTGGGTTGCCATTTCCTTCTCCAGGAATCTTCCTGACCCAGGAATTACCCGGGTCTCCTGCACCGTAGACAGATTCTTTAGACTGAGTGAGCTATGAGGGAAGCCACAGGAAAGATGGAACAAGTATTATAGGAATTCAAAGAAGAAAAAGAGAGGCCTTCAAGATGCCTGTGGACGGCTTCATGTTAGAAGTAGCTTTCCAGATGGATCTTGAAAGATGAGTAGGCTTTTGATGGTCAGAGAAGATCAGAGGGTGGTACCGAGAAGCAGTGAGCAGTGAGGCCAGGAAAGAAAGGGCTGCATTCGTCCTGAGATGGTGCAGAAATCAGGACTTGTTTGGAGAGGCGTAAGAGTCAGGAAGTGGCCAGAGTCCAGGCCATGGGGGACTCTGAATGGCAGATAAGGAATTCATGATGTGATTTTCATGAGCAGGAGATTGTGTCTGCGGGCCGCCAGTGATATCTGCCTAATCACAGCCGTCCTGGCTGGAAGAGCTCCTAGCTGTTCAGAGCACATCCCCCCCCAAGGCCTCTGTGAGGCCCTAAGAGGAAGTCCACACACTCCCCGCTCTGTGGGGGCTGGAGGGAGGGCATGAGTTGTAGTCAGCTTAAGCCAACAGGAAATTCAGTGTGAAAATGGCTGAACTTACAGTATCTGGGGACCCATCGGACAGGTCTGGTTTTCCGTCAGAACCAGAGATCTGGAACTCAGAGTAGTCTGGGGCGGAATGGGGAGACCTCCACGTACAACATGTGATCATTTAAATGAGAGTGAAAGTGTATACAGTGAGGGGGGCTGACTGAGAGCTCAATCCAGGGGACATTAGAATTAACTGGACAAGAAAAGAGGTTCTGTGAAAGAACCCGGAAGGTGCAGTGAGAAAGACAGGAACCAGGATCTTAGGAGCCAGAGGGCTTCAAGAGGTGGGGTAGGGGTGTGAGCGTGAAGTTCTGTAACATTTACTGGGTTTGTCAAGAAGCTATTCAGCTGTAGGTAAGACAGTATCATCACTTCAAAAACCCAGCAGAAAAGATATGTTTCTCGCCAGTGGGACAGCATCAGCCAACTAGGCACAAAAATCTCCCTGTTTTTTTTTTTATCCTACTAGAATCATCTGAAATCAGTGCAATTACTCTGACGTCTCACAATGGATCCATTCACAGTAAATCCATCAGATTTCCTGCTGATGACATTTGCAAGACTTTGGGGGATGTGGATGGTGACCCTGTCACTGTGCCCAGAGGGTCCAGCGAGCCGTCCACCTCAGCCTAAAAACGTAGCTGCCTGTATGTTGACTCCTCCGGATGGTTTTCTAGCATCACAACCATATCTATCATTCAAGCCACCGGGTAAATTTCTTCTATCCCTTTGATAAGGGTGAATCTTTGGTTAAAATCTGGAATGGATCAGAGATGAAATAGAAAAATAATGTGACTACAAATGGGAAAGGTCATTTTTGTTAGAGGCTCTCAAGACCTTGAATCTAAAGACCCAGCCCTGTTTGAACCCTAAATGAGTCCTAAACTGTTTGGGTCCACAGGCTTCCCAGGTGGCAATAGTGGTAAAGAATCTGCCTGCCAAGGCAGGAGACATAAGAGACGCGGGTTCGATCCCTGGTCGGGAAGATCCCCTAGAGAAGGAAATGGCAACCCAGTATTCTTGCCTGGAGAATCTCATGGACAGAGGAGCCTGATGGGCTACAGTCCATGGGTCTCCAAGAGTCGGACACAACTGAGCGACTTAGTAGGCGTGCACACATTCAGGTCCACAGCCCCACTGTGGAGCAGCGAGCAGTGTCTCTGGTCTGGCTGGTTCAGTCTGTATCCACCGTGAGCATCCACTCCCCACCAGCTGTACCCTGTCCCCTTCCTGCAGGTCTGAGTCCTCTGAGAACAACCACTGCTTTGAAGCCTGGTTATCTGACCAGGAGGACCCTCATCCCTTCCTGGTTGTTTTTTGTTTGTTCTTTCCAGTTTCACTTCCTCCACCCTAACCAAATTTTGCTCTAACCTTGACAACCCAAGCAGAATCAGCTCAGACCCCTACCCTTGAAAAACAAGACCCTCCTCTGCCCAGGAACTCCTGCCCGGCATGCCATTACCCCTTAAAGGTACAACAACATCACTCGGACCAAAGTCTGCCGTGTCCCTCTGGACACTGTGGGTGGGTCTGCTGGCCAGCTCTCAGGAGTACTGGCCCTTCTATCTGGCTAATTCAAATAATAATAATAATGTCATCATTATCATTATTAAGATTTTGGCTTTTACCATGCTGCAGGGGCTGCTCTCAGCCGTTATATACGTTTACATGCTTGCCACACCCAATGAGTAAACAAGCTTAGAGAGTGTATATAGTTCTGAGATCCTATAGCTGGTAAGCCACAGGGCCAGGATTCATGCCCAGACCAGCTTCTTTTCCAATGGGCATACCTCTGGGGTCCCGTGTCTTAGCCCGATGTATTAATAACTATTTACATAACTAAGAAAATCTTTCAAAACCTCATGTCTGCAGGGCAAAAAATTATAAAGTAGGTTCTTTGTAGTGGAAAAGCTGGGGACCAGCCATCCCTCCAGGGCCCCCTCTGAGGACAAGGTGAATCCAGATGTGGGATCTAGCCCACCTGACTCACATTCCAACATTCGAGTCCTTCTGATGGTCTGAAGCAGCGGTCCCCTACCTTTTTGGCACTGAAGACTGGTTTCCCAGAGGACAATTTCACCACGGACCAGGACTGAGGGGGGATGGATTGGGGATGATTCAAGAGCACTACATTTATTGTGTACTTTATTTCTATAATTACATCAACTCCACCTCAGGTCATCAAGGCATTATATCCCAGAAGTTGGGGATCCCTAGTCTAAATATCGGAGAAGGCAATGGCAACCCACTCCAGTACTCTTGCCTGGAAAATCCCATGGACAGAGGAGCCTGGTAGGCTGCAGTCCATGGGGTCGCTCAGAGTCGGACAGGACTGAGCAACTTCACTTTCACTTTCATGCATTGGAGAAGGAAATGGCAACCTACTCCAGTGTTCTTGCCTGGAGAATCCCAGGGACAGGGGAGCCTGGTGGGCTACCGTCTGTGGGGTCGCACAGAGTCGGACATGACTAAAGTGACTTAGTAGTCTAAATATACCTGGTCAATTTCCAGCAACATGGATGGACCTAGAGATTGAGTGAAGTTTCAGACAGAGATGGAGAAACATTGTATATCCCTTATATGTGGACTCTAAAAAGAAATGATACAAATTTACTTATAAAACAGAAAGAGACTCACAGACTTAGAGAGCAAACTTCAGGTTGCCAGGGGGAAGGACAGGGTTAGAAGAGATAGTTAGGGAGTTGTGTCCATTGGATGGACATGTACACACTACCATGTTTAAAACGGGTAACTATTAAGGACCTAGTGTGTAGTCCACTGAACTCTGCTCAGTGTTATGTGGCAGCCTGGATGGAAGGGGAGTTTGGGGGAGAACGGATACATGTATATGTATGGCTGAGTCCCTTCACTGTTCACCTGAAACTTTCACATTATTAAGCAGCTACATCCCAATACAAAATAAAAAGTTAAAAAAAATTAAAAAGTAAATGAAAAAATAATAAATATACCTAGTCAGAGCTTTCAGGAAGTGTGGCCAAGTATTACAATGCAAAGTTAAACAAGACTTTAATGAATGGATCTGCTTTTTCCGTCATTTGCTTTATTCTTTAGTCACGTGATGCCATGTTTTCTACTCCAATTGATGTGACAGTCAACATCCTTTATTTTCAAGCTATTAAGCCAACACCTAGAGTCACTCTAACAGTGTTTACCTATCAAAATAGAGAGGGCTTTTTGTTTCTTTTCCTTCTCATAGAACAGATACTTCTCCTTCCTAATTTTTTTTTTTTTTTTTAACATCTTGGAAGAGGAACAGTCCCAGGATCTATAAACAGCGCTCCCCTCCAGACAGAGCTTTTATCTTGATGGGCAGAGAATATAGACTGCTCTGTCACTGAGAAGGGGCTTTCTGAAGACTTTGCATAACTTCTGCTATGTATTAATATTTGAGAATAATGCCCAGGAGAGAGTGGTGAAATGTTATTGCTGTGCATATGATTCGGTGATTCATCTTTTTTTTCCCCCAGAGTCATATGATGCTACAAATAAAATGGGAAAAGAAATAACAATACCACACTGCAGCTGAATTTCATCAAAAGGGAACCGGGCACTCGTCCACTGATTCTGGGAGTTTGCACGTGTGGCCTCTTTCCTGGGGCAGGAAGGGCTGTGGGGCCAAGTCTTCCTGGGGGATCTCGGTGAGGCTCAGGCAGGCTCATTGCACTTCCCAGCCTGCCTCTGAGCAGTCGCCTGAGAAAAACTGGGAAATAACACTGCAATTGAAGTGGTGAAGAAGCTGTCACATTTACACAAGAAAGCGTCCCCTAGTCAGGGTTCCCTGTGGCCACCTCCTCTCAGAAACTCTCACACAGCCCTGAATTTCTAGACACAGTTAACCAGAGGTGGGCCGTTACTAGATGGGGGTTCGCAAAATTTATTTATGTAATAATCACATACCTAGTCTTAGCTTTCAGGTCTTTCTTCAGAGGGACCCCTCAGAGCCAGGGGCCAGCCAGGCAGCTTCTTGGAGTAACAATCTATGAAACTTACACATCACTGAAAGGAATCAGAGCTACAGCCCCTGCCAGCCTGAGTGAAACATCGCTGGTCTCACTACTCTGGAAATATTAATAGATGACATTCTCAAGTGGAAAACAAACACCACACACACACCTTTATCTGTGTTGAGTATGTTGTCAGCGTATATGTGCTAAATATTAATTAGTTGCCTTCAGCTAAAATTCTGAAATCAAATAATGTCTAGCATAATGCTTACTGAAGTGAGTGAGTTGTTTATTACCCCCAAATTCTAAACCTTTTAAAATACCTCCTAAGATGTTGTCTCTGGTTCAGAATTTCACAAAAGGAAATGGAAAGGCAAACAAGAATGGCAGAGACATGGAAAACAGATTCGAACAAACGTATCATCAGCCAACGAAGTGGATTAAATAAGCATCTCGAGCTCCATACAGTGTTCATTGCTATAAACTGATTTCTTCCCACTCCTACGGATTCAAGCCTATATAATTATTTACAGCACATGAATTACTGTGTAATTGCATTACTGGCTTGCTCAGGGTGTTCACATGAAAGTCTAAAGCTGATGCCAGAACCGCGCATGCCATTTTTACCACACAAAAAAAGAACAAAACGACCTCTGACACTTTGAAAAACGGTGTGTCAGTTTCTTAAAAAGTTACAAACACATCAACCAGGTGGTTCAGCCATTTCACTCCTAGCTATTTACGCATAAGAAATTCAAATGTGTGTCCAAAGATTTACACACAAATGCTCACAGCAATGTTACTTGTAATCAGCAAAAACGGAAGCAACCCAGATGTTCATCAGCGTTGAATGAATACAGAAATTGTGTTGAATCCATACTATGGACTACTACTCAGAATAAAAAGAAGCGAACTATTCAGACAGCAACATAGATGAAACTCAAAACAGTTATGCTAAGTGAATGAAGCCAGACCAAAAAGTGCACATTCTGTAAGAAAACACAAACGGACCTTTAGTGACATAAAGCAGATCAGTGATGCATGGGTGTGAGGTGGCCAGGAGAGGTGGGAGGCTGCTAAGTTGCTGCTAAGTCACTTCAGTAGTGTCCGACTCTGTGCAACCCCATAGACAGCAGCCCACCAGGCTCCCCCGTCCCTGGGATTCTCCAGGCAAGAACACTGGAGTGGGTTGCCATTTCCTTCTCCAATGCATGAAAGTGAAAAGTGAAAGTGAAGTTGCTCAGTCCTGTCCGACTCTGAGCGACCCCATGGACTGCAGCCTACCAGGCTCCTCTGTCCATGGGGTTTGCCAGGCAAGAGTACTGGAGTGGGTTGCCGTTGTGGGAGGGGAGGATCATAAAAGGGCAGGAGAGATGTCTTCGGGAACGGATTCATTCAGTCTTGAGTATTGCTCCTGATCTTTATGTTCAACGGCTAAAACAGAGGTTCTCCAAGTTCAGGAGGCCTAAGAATACCAAACACGCTTGTTTAAAATGCAGATTCCTGAATTTCACCCAGAAACTAGAAAATATTTATCAATTAACTCTCCAAAAAAGCAAACAATGTAGGTGCTCCACAATACAATGTAGGCAATACACAAAAGTATATTCTTTATCTTGCTGATAAAGAGATTCCTAACACACAATTTACAATTAATGATACAACAATACTTTTATTATAAATTTCCTACAGCTAATTGATTCCTACAGAATGCTTTTTTTTTGTTGCAAAACTCTTCTATCTATAGCCAACTTGTAGTGGCAATTGATGAATAAGTGTAGTTCCAACATGAATGTGGGTTGATATTTTTGTTAAGATTAATAAGTAAAAGAAAAGTGAAATGTCAACTATTAATGATGTGAGAGACTGCTGAATTGTAATTGTTTTTTGACTATTCGAAGAATATTTTATCATATTTTGTACTATTCAAAATGTGATGGCCATAGACATGACACATTTTAATTTCAATCTGCATTATTAATATTTTTCTGCATTACCCTCTTAAGTCTAAATAATCAACAAAGCCGTAAACCAAGAGTGGTTTGTTTTTGTCAGTTTCCATGTGTAAATGCTCTCACCTGGCTGATTTCAAGCCGCCACTGAGTATGCCGAGGGGAACAGAGGCCCAGCAGCACACGTATTTTCACCAGCCAGACACAACATGTGTAGCTTCAAGAGCACGGATCATAGTGGAGTGAAGTCCAAGAAATGATGAGTTTTAAATATTTGTTACCTTTGTTTCTAATTTACTGTATTTAACTGTAAATACAGTTATATAGCACATATGATTTAATTTTTAATGATTTTTAGTCATTGGCTCATTAAATTCCTTAAAATTTAATATTGGCTCTTAAGAACCAGGGTAAGTTGGCTACAACAAACCACTGTCCACCTCAGCCCTAAGGAATTAGATTCTCTGGGGTCAGGGCTCAGAAATTTACCTTTTTAATACCTCCCAAGATGGCTGCAACATAAGATACTCAGGGAGAATCTAATTGCAGAGTTCTTTTTTTTTTTTTTTTTTCTTTTTAGCGGAAAGCAGGTCATCTTTAGAGGCAACATTTTTATGGGGAAAGAATATAGGATTAAATATTAAGAACACTAAAATTCTCACCCTGATTCTGCCACTAATTACATGGCTTTGGACAAATCACTAACCCTGTTAATTTCCTAATCTAATAAGGAGAGAGTGAGACTAACAAAGAATTAATAGATGTAATTTTTAAAGGATTTACTTACATACCGAAGTATTTATAGGTTTAATGATCTGGTATCTATGGTTTACTTTAAAAGGCTTCGAGAAACATAGAAAAAAAAGTTGGGCTGGGAGGTAGATAAAACAAGATTGGCACACTGGTTTGGTGATGAGAATATGGGAATATGACTACATTTGACTATATTTGAAACTTTACAAAATAAAAAAATTTTTGATAGTCACCAGGAAACTACCAGGATCATTTCCATCTTTAAAAATAATATTTCACATCATCCTTGTGTTTCTAAACTCTTTAATGGGACAGGGGGTGGGAATTAGCATGTCGCAGGCAACTGATGCTTTAAAAGTGAATGTCGCTCAGTCGTGTCCAACTCTTTTGTGACCCCACAGAAGGGTAGCCCGCCAAGCTCCTCTGTCCAGAGGATTTCCCAGGCAAGAATACTGGAGTGGGTTGCCATTTCATTCTCCAGGGGAATTTCCTGACCCAGGGATCGAACCGTCCCCTGCTTGGTAGGTGGAGTCTTTACCACTGAGCCACCAGGGAAGCCCAATGCACAAATACACACTGTCATCTGATGCTTTAGGAAATGAATCCTCTCCACAGACTCAGAGCATGTCAGTGACTGGTCCAGCTTCAAGTTTCAAAGGCCCTGTGGCTGTTCCAGTTACGCTAAGAGCCAGGGTGCTCCCTCCCATCTCCATCTCTATGGGAACACGGGAAAGAGCGGGATGGGTTTGCTGACTCAGATCTCTCAGGTCACGCTTCAATATGTGATTCAAAATATGTGTGTGGTCACATGTGCTCAGATGCTCAGTCGTGCCCAACTCTGCAACTCTATGGACTGTAGCCTGCCACGCTCCTCTGTCCATGGGATTCTCCAGGCAAGAACACTGGAGTGGGTTGCCATTTTCTTCTCCAGAGGATCTTCCCGACCCAGAGATCGAACGAGTGTCTCCTGAGTCTGTTGCATTGCAGGCAGGTCTTTACCAAATAGCCCCCGTGAAGCCGTATTCAAAATACATCCTTCTTCTAATTACATGCAAAACTGGGGGCAAATATTACCACGGGCAATTAAAAAGCCAGTCACATAGAATCCTCTAAGCAGGTTCTGAGTTGTTAAGAAACTGCTTGTACTACTTTCATTCACTCACACAAAAGAACAGAATATTTTCTGTTTCAGTGAAGCTGGCACCTGATACAGAGTTTAGCAAACTGTAGATATTCAATAAATGTGTTTGGTGGAATCTAGGTAATCTTAAACATTTTTAGGTATTGGTGCTAAATGGTCATAGGCAACATTTACCACTTTTATATTTTAAATTAAATTAGTAATTTTTGATTCATCCAACTATTAATAAATTGTTATATAAATAATGCTACTGTCCTTCAATTAAAAAAATTTTTTTAAAAAGCAATGCTACTGAAATTTTCCAGTTTGGGAATCTTTAGGCCCTTCTTAGATTTCCCTTGTGGCTCAGCTGGTAAAGAATCCACCTGCAATGCAGGAGGCCTGGGTTCGATCCCTGGGTGGGGAAAATCCCCTAGAGAAGGGAAAGGCTACCCACTCCAGTATTCTGGCCTGGAGAATTCCATGGACTGTATAGTCCATGGGCTCACAAAGAGTCAGATGTGACTTTCACTTTCACTATATAAATTTCTTACAATACTATTAATTATAAAAGCATCAGGAGGGACTCTTCTGGTGGTCCAGTTGTTAAGACTCCACACAGCAGCCCACTCCAGTATTTTTGCATGGAGAATCCCATGGACTGAGGAGCCTGGCGGGCTACAGGCCATAGGCTCTCAAAGAGTCAGACACGACTGAAGTGACACAGTACTTCCACTGCACGAAATATGGGTTTGATCTCTGGTTGGGGAACTAATATCCCACATGCCACATAGCACACCCCCAAAATAAAATAGAAATAAAGCATCAGTAAAAGACAAATCCTTATATTAAAATAATAAAAAAGCAAGACTCAATTATATGCTGTCTATGAGAACCAACTTTAAATATAAAGACATAAGTTAAAATTAAGAAGATGGGGAAAGATATGCCATGTAAACTCTAACCAGAAGAAAGCTGGAGCAGCTATGTAAATATTAGACAAGATAGGCTTCAGAACAAGGACGACGACCTTGAATGTAGAGGACATTACGCGGCAATAAAGGGGTTGATTCACCAAGAAGACAGAACAATCTGAAATGCATGTGCATTTAGCAACAGAAGTTCAAAGTACAGGAAGCGAAAAGGTGTAGAAACTGAAATAGAGAAATCCACAATTCCTGAGCTCACCGCAGGCTCTGAGAGCTAAACCTCAGAGTCTCACATTTCATTGGTCTTCTGAGGGCACCCCTGGCACGCATCAGAGGGTAAAACAAATTCTTTCTAAAGAGAGCATCCTGGATTTAGGCTCTCAGAATTCCAATGGATTAAAAGCAACCAAATCTGATCTTACAGTACAAGCTCACTGAACACATAAGGAAGTAAGCCTCCACGACCAAAAGTCCAGAAACAGGGAACCATAAACTTAGACCTCCAAGGACCCGAGTACTGAAGTTATCATATACAGAATACTAAATAAATTTATATGAAGAGGAATAATGTGGAAAAGAGTGATAAGGAAGTAACAAAACATAGAATGAGCCAATAACTTTTTTAAAAGAACCAAATAGATCTTTAAAATATAATCATTGACGCTCACTGTCCGGGTAGAATGGCAGATGAGGTGTGCCTGAGAGAGAATCGGTAAATTTGGGGACAGGTTAGAAGAACAGCACAGATTCCTGCAGAGACAGGAGGGTACACAACATGCCGTGTACGCAGGGAGGGACAGGACTGACAATAAGCCTGATTCTAGACACGGTTTATGAAACGAAGACCATGCAAAAGAAAAAGAAGGTCTTGGGCACAATGGTTGCCATGTTGTTGGACAGTGTTGTTTCTTGTCCAAACAGGGACACTTTTTTTGGAGTCAAAGAGGGCATTCTTCATCACTGATCTAAGGCATCAGTCTTAATTAAACTGGGCTCTCTGGGCAAATGCAAGGTCACCCTGTTAAAGCAGCCAGTGAGACAAGATCACCTCCTCAGAATGGCAATGAAGAGTGCTGACACCTAAAGATGCTAAACGCTAACTACTATGGATCTCGAATCATGAATCAGAAAGGCTGTGCTCCAAGAATCAAGCTGAAATAAAGACATTTACAGATGGAAAGTAATTTTTCAGCCTTTGTTTCCAGTGCGTCTCCACTAGAGACATTTATAAAAGAACTTCAGAGGGGAAAAGACAAGAACGAAAACAAAACCTGCTTCAGGAATAAAGTGTGAGATGGAAGGAGGAATGAATGACCAAAACAATAAGGGAATGGTATGTGTTTATCTGTGTG
The DNA here is from genome assembly GCF_019923935.1 of Bubalus bubalis. Lineage (NCBI taxonomy): Eukaryota > Metazoa > Chordata > Mammalia > Artiodactyla > Bovidae > Bubalus > Bubalus bubalis. The sequence goes on from NC_059157.1 coordinate 7,748,002, forward strand.
TGTGTGTCTAAAGCAAATATTATCTGTATAAAATGGTAACGTGTCAAAGGAATTTTCAAAAAGATGAAATGCTTGGGAAAGAGTGATCCCAAGCATATGTTCAAAAGCTCTTTTAAGATCCTCAGAGAGAAAATTCCTGATTAACATTAGATGAGATGTGCATGATATAATACTGAGGGCAACCACTAAAATAAAAGAAATAAAGCATTTCACTGCCAAACCAGTGGAAGAGGTAACATGGGACAAGAAGGAAATTCAATTAAAAAAAGAAAAAGAACCATAACAGTTCTGACAATAGCAAGTGTCGACAAGACTGTGGAATTATGAGAATTTTTTACATGCTTTGGAAATATATTTGGCATCATCTTAAAGTGAGATGTGTTTCCTGTAGAACCCAGTCATTTTGCTCCAGTGCGCACAGTAAAAAACTCACACACGTGTGTGCAGGAACAAGCATGTTTTTAGCAGCAAACATTATGTATATATAACACATGTGTATGCCTTCCCTCATGGCTCAGTGGAAAGAATCCGCCTGCCAGTACAGGAGGCATAGGTTTGATCCCTGGGTCGGGAAGATCCCCTAGAGAAGGAAACGGCAACCCAGTCCAGTAGTCTTGCCTAGAGAATCCGAAGAATAGAGGAGCCTGGTGGACTACAGTCCATGGGGTCGCAAAAGAGTCAGACATGACTTAGTGGACTGTTGCTGCTGTTGCTGTTAAGTCGCTTCAGTCGTGTCCGACTCTGTGCGACCCCAGAGACGGCAGCCCACCAGGCTCCCCCGTCCCTGGGATTCTCCAGGCAAGAGCACTGGAGTGGGTTGCCATTTCCTTCTCCAATGCATGAAAGTGAGAAGTGAAAGTGAAGTCGCTCAGTTGTGTCCAGCTCTTAGCGACCCCATGAACTGCAGCCCACCAAGCTCCTCCATCCATGGGATTTTCCAGGCAAGAGTACTGGAGTGGGCTGCCATTGCCTTCTCCCGACTTAGTGACTAAACAACAACAAATATATATATATATATACTTGCTAGGGCTGTTATAACAAGATATCACGGGTGGCTTAAACAACCAATTTTATTTTCTTGCAGCTTTGGAGGCTGGAGTTCCTCTTGGCTTGCGCATGGCTGCCTTCTTGCAGTGCCTTTCCATGGTCTTTCCTCACTTTGGGTCTGCCTCTAGTGTCTTTTTGTGTGTCCAATCTCTTTTTTTTTTTCTTTTCTTTTACTCTTAATAACTAATTTATTGAAAAATAGACAAACTATTGTTAACTGTAGAAAATAATAACATAGCAATTCCAAATGTACAATTTCAACCAATACAAAAAGCAATAAAGCACTATCTGAAGACTTATGTAAGAAATACAGAAGTATTTACATATACATATACATAAGAAATACATATGTGAGAAATACATACAGGCTCTCTGAAGTTCCTTAACTTCTGACACTAATTCTAACATGAACTTTTTAGCAAAAGACCCAGCAATGTGGTAAACCCTTGACTTCAAAGCTAACTGATTTGTATGAAATGAAAGAGGAAATGAGATCAGGATTTGTAGTGCCAGTGTTATAAAGATAACTGTCAAAAGATAAGTTTGCAAATTAATTGAGCACGAAGTAAAAATTTTTTTTCTAACAAATAAGATCATATTTCTTTTTTCTCCTCTTTTGGTCAGGATACCGGTCAGATTGGATTAGGGTTCATCCCAAGGGCCTTGTTTTAACTTAACACCATTTTACTTTAAAGTAAACCACTACTTTACTTAAAAATCTCCAAATCTAGTCTCATTCTGAAGTACTGGGAGTCAGGCTGTCAACTTAGGAGTTTGGGGAAACACAGGTCAGCCCATAAAAATCCCAAGCGTATGTCAATAGGAGAAGAGATACATTTTGGAATAATTTACTATTATACAGCAGTAACATGGATGAATTACAAGGACATGTGAGAAAATGGATAATATGAATGTCGAGAGCAAGTCACAAAAGTTGACCTCCATTACAATACCATTTGTATAAAGGAAAAGTCAGATTTAAAAAGTATAAAATTTAGGGAGGTATGCACATGGTATCACTATTCTTAAAAGGCAAAGGAATGATAAACATAAAATTGAAGATGGTGAATTCTGGAATTTTTCATGGGAAGAAGCAGGGGGTGGAACTTGTGAGGAGCCCACATTACTGATAATGTTCTAATTCATAAGTTGGGTGGTGGGCTTGTGGGAATTCATTTAATGCATTGTTATTTGTACTGTATTCTGTATCATCATATATATTATATTCACATATATAAATGTATATAATCACATATACATATTCTTTCAGTTCAGTTCAGTCGCTCAGTAGTGTCCAACTCTTTGCAACCCCATGGATTGCAGCACGCCAGGCTTCCCTGTCTACCACCAACTCCTAGAGCTTGCTCAAAGTCAAGTCCATTGAGTCAATGATGCCATCTAACCATCTCATCCTCTGTCGTCCCCTTCTCCTCCTACCTTCAATCTTTCCCAGCATCAGGGTCTTTTCAAATGAGTCAGCTCCTCATAGCAGGTGGCCAAAGTATTGGAGCTTCAGTTTCAGCATCAGTCCTTCCAATGAATATTGAGGACTGATTTCCTTTAGGATTGACTGGTTGGATCTCCTTGCAGTCCAACGGACTCTCAAGAGTCTTCTCCAACACCACACTTCAAAAGCATCAATTCTTCGGCACCCAGCTATTTTTTAGTCCAACTCTCACATCCATACATGACTACTGGAAAAACCATAGTTTTGACTAGATGGACCTTTGTTGGCAAAGTAATGTCTCTGCTTTTTAATATGCTGTCTAGGTTGGTCATAACTTTTTTTCCAAGGAGCAAATATCTTTTAACTTCAAAGCTGCAGTCACCATCTGCAGTGATTTTGGAGCCCAAAAGAATAAAGTCTCTCACTATTTCCATTGTTTCCTCATCTATTTGCCATGAAATGATCGGACCAGATGCCATGATTTCAGTTTTCTGAATGTTGAGTTTTAAGCCAACTTTTTCACTCTCCTCTTTCACTTTCATCAAGAGGCTCTTTAGTTCTTCGTTTTCTGCCATAAGGGTGGTGTCATCTGCATATCTGAGATTATTCTTCTGTATATATCAAATATTATCTAGTAATGTTAAGTATTAAAAACACCTCTTGCATGCTAAGTCCCTTCAGTCATATCCGGCTCTTTGTGACCCTATGGACTGTAGCCCTCCAAGGACTGTAGTCCATGGGATTCTCCAGGCAAGAATACTGGAGTGGGTTGCCATTTCCTACGCCAGGGGATCTTCCCAACCCAGGAATCGAACCCTGTTCTCCTTCATTGCAGGCAGATTGTTTACTAGTTACAAGGGAAGACCCTTGCAGAGTACTGAGCAGCATCTCCAGCTTTTACCGCTAGATGTCAGTAGGTCCCCCATCCCCTGCCCCCCACCCCCAGTCAGGAGAAGAAAACGTCTCCAAACATTGCTAAAGGTCCCTTGGGACAATATCCCCCTGGTTCAGAACCACTGTTCTAGAGCATTCCTGATGCAAAGGACACATAAACCACACTGGAAATATCATTTTCATCCCTTACTCCACTGTTCTGTCTTGCCAAATAAATCCGTCTTGTTCCTTAACATAAGATCTTACTTCCCTGGTGGCTCAGACGGTAAAGCGTCCGCCTACAATGCGGGAGACCTGGGTTCAATCCCTGGGTCGGGAAGATCCTCGGGAGAGGGAAATGGCAACCCACTCCAGTACTCTTGCCTGGAAAATCCCACAGATGGAAGAGCCTGGCAGGCTACAGTCCGTGGGGTCGCAAAGAGGCAGACAGGACTGAGCGACTTCACCTTACCTTACCTTACCTTAGCCACGCAGTGTTGACCACATTATCACATTGAGACACTGGGATTATTTTTTTTTGTAATGTTTCACTTCACAAAAGAACTGTGCATGCAAAGTGAAGAGAAGGTGTCTGAAGTTCTCTGTGTTGTCCTGGTAGCAAACTGTAAACTTTAACCTTCTATCAGATCAGATCAGATCAGATCAGTCACTCAGTCGTGTCCGACTCTTTGTGACCCCATGAATCGCAGCACGCCAGGCCTCCCTGTCCATCACCAACTCCCGGAGTTCACTCAGACTCACGTCCATAGAGTCAGTGATGCCATCCAGCCATCTCATCCTCCGTCGTCCCCTTCTCCTCCTGCCCCCAATCCCTCCCAGCATCAGAGTCTTTTCCAATGAGTCAACTCTTCACATGAGGTGGCCAAAGGACTGGAGTTTCAGCTTTAGCATCATTCCTTCCAAAGAAATCCCAGGGCTGATCTCCTCAGAATGGACTGATTGGATCTCCTTGCAGTCCAAGGGACTCTCAAGAGTCTTCTCCAACACCACAGTTCAAAAGCATCAATTCTTCGGCGCTCAGCCTTCTTCACGGTCCAACTCTCATATCCATACATGACCACAGGAAAAACCATAGCCTTGACTAGACGAACCTTTGTTGGCAAAGTAAGACAAATCCATTCTCTGACTTAAACTTTCCCGACCATGGCACAGAATGTAAAATACAATGCAGAAACTTTTCTGCTTCTTCATAAAACTCTTTATATATTTAAAATAAGTCCATTCCTTGGAATGGATAAATCATTCTTCAAATAAAATTACTGGCTCAAGATTATGAATAGCTTTAGAGCTCTTGAATGTAATAACAAAGGACTGTACCATTTTGTACCATCACATCTGGTTTTAAACAATACCATTGACTGGAGAACTCTACTAAGACAGTAAGACTTTTTCCATCCCTCTTGAGGATTTTGGCTTCTTCAATTCTTTGAAATGGTTTCCAATTTCTAGAAGCTTAATTCTAGAAGCCTAATTTCTAGACAGAAATTTCTTCAGCATGATGAAGGCAATACACAAAAACCCACAGGAAGCATCACATTCAATAATGAAAGAGTGAAAGCTTGTTCCCTAATAAGGAAGAAAACCAGCATGCCTACTTTTGCCACTTCTATTTAATGTAGTACTAGAAGGCCTCACCAAAGCAGTTAGGCAAGACAAAGAAATTAAAATTTCACAGAAGTGAAATTATCTGTTAGCACATGGCATGATCATCTATGCCACATGAAAAAAGATTTTTATTAAAGATTCCACATGCAAAAAAACAGGTTAGAGACTTTCCTGGTGGCCCAGTGGTTAAGAGTCCACCTACTAATGCAAGGGACATGGATTTGACCCTTGATCCAGGAAATTTCACGTGCTGAGGGGCAATTGAATCCATGCACCACAACTTCTGAGCCTGCGTGCCCTAGAGCCTGTGCTGTGCAGCAAGAGAAAACTTGCGAGCTTTAAGACCCAGCATAGCCATAATAAATAATTAAATAAATTCTTAATTAAAAAAAATCCAAAAAAAAAGTCCTGCCACACATTATACTAGCTGGAGAATGGAAGGGGTATGTGCCACCCTCCAAATCAAATTGAATAAATTTTTTAAAAAATGATTAGAGCAAATAAGCGAATTCAACAAAGTTGTAGAATACAAAATGAACACATGAACATCAATTCAGTTTCTATACACCAGCAATTAACAATTTGAAAAGGAAATATAGAAAAAAAATTTTTTTCAATTACCATAGCTTCAAAAAGAATAAACACTTAAAAATAAGTCTGACTAAGGAGGCAAAAAATTGTATGCTGAAACTATAAAACATTCCTGAAAGACATTAAAGAAGATGTAAATAAACAGAAAGGCAGCCTGTGTTACTGGAATGGAAAATTTAATATTTTAAAGTTGACAGTTGTGTCTAGGGTGATCCACAGATTCAGTGTAATCCTTACCAAACTCCCAAACTCCCTGTAATGTGTTTCACAAAAATAAAAATAATCCAAGTTAAAATCTGTATGGACTCTCAATGGACCCCAAATAGACAAAACTTTAAGAAAAGAACAAAGTGGGAAGTTCTCATACTTTCTGATTTGGAAACTTATCACAAAACATCAGTAATCAAAACAGTGAGGTATTGGCATAAGGGTGGGCATATAAACCAATTGGTTAGAACACAAAGCCCCCCAAAAATAAACTCTCATATGGTCAGTTGGTTTTTAAACAAAGGTGCCAAGACAATACAATGAGGAAAGAATGATCTATTCAACAGACGGTGCTGGGAAAATGGATATCCTCACACCACACACAAAACTTAAAAGTTAACCAAAAGATCAAAGAACTAAACTTAGGAGATAAAACCATAAAACTTTTAGAACAAAACATAAGAGAATACCTTCATAACTTTGAATCTGATGATGATTTCTTGGATATGACACCAAAAGCAGAGGCAACAGAAAAATAAATAAATAAAATAGACTTCATCAAAATTTAAATCTTTTGTACATCAAAGGACACCACTGAGAGTAAAAAGACAAGCTCAGCTGGTAAAGAATTCACCTGCAATGTGGGAGACCTGGGTTTGATCTCTGGGTTGGGAAGATCCCCTGGAGAAGGGAAAGGCTACCCACTCCAGTATTCTGGCCTGGAGAATTCCATGGACTGTATAGTCCATGGGGTTGCAAAGAGTAGGACCTGACTGAGTGACTTCCACTTTCATAATGGGAGAAAATATTTATATTTGCAAATCTGATAAGAGATCAGTATCCAGAATACATAAAGAATTCCAAATCAACAACAAAAAACAAACAACTTGATTCCCAAATGGGCAAAGGACTTAAATAGACTTTTCTCCAAGAAAGAGCTGCAACAGCCAATAAACGTGAAAAGATGCTCAACGTCATGAATCATTAGGGAAATGCAAACCAAAATCACAATGTGCTATTACTCCTCACACAACAGGATGACTATTATTTAAAAAAAAAAAAAGAAAAAAAAATAGCAAGCTGTGGCCAGGATATGAAAAATTGGAACACTTGTTCATTGTAGTGGGAATTTTAAATGGTGAGGATGTGGTGGAAAGCATTTTAGCAGTTTCTCAAAAAGTTAAACATAGAATTATCATATGACTGAGCGAATCTACTTCTAGACATATACCTTTGAAAGCAGAAACTCAAACAGATCCAGATATCTGTACACCGATGCTCACTGCAGCATTATTCAGAATAGCCAGAGGCAGAAACATCTTTGTGTCCATCAACAGGTAAATGGATAAACAAAATTTTATTGCCTGGATGAACCTGGAAAACATTATGCTAAGTAAAATAAGTCAGGCACCAAGGGGCAGATATTTTATGATTCCACTTATATGAAACTCACAGACAAGGAAAATTCAGAGACAGAAAGCAGTATAGAAGTTACCACAGGTAAGAGAAGGGGAGGGAGGTACCCATTACAGTTTAATGGGTACAGAGTCTCTGCTCAAGGTGATGAAGAAGTTCTGGAAATGGACATATGGTAAAGGTTACACATCATGAATATAATGCCACTGAAGTGAACACTTAAAATGATACTAACAAATTCTAAGGGCTTCCCCGGTGGCTCAGAGGTTAAAGCATCTGCCTCTAATGTGGGAGACCTGAGTTCGATCCCTGGGTCGGGAAGATCCCCTGGAGAAGGAAATGGCAACCCTTGACACAGTAGGAAAAAAAAAGAATGAACAGATAGTTTGAGAAGTCAGCTGCCCAATTAGGCAAAATTGAAATCGAAATCACAGTGAAACAATAAAATTGTTTTAATTGATAAACCAAAATTTGAAAATCTGTTCACCAATAGTTCAGCAGACTGTAGTTAAACCCTGGTCTTACATGATCTAGCCATGATCCATCACCCTATGTTCTTTTAAAACCTTTAGATGGCAAAATTTAGGCATTTACTAATCTTTAAAAGAAAAGGTGTGATTTTTCATTAGGAAATAAGAGAGTCTAACTCTTTTTAAAAGAGGCATTTAGGATTACCCTGATGGTCCAGTGGTTGGGAATTTGCCTGCCAACACAGGAGACACGGGTTCGACCTCTGGTCCGGAAAGATCCCACATGTCATGGAGCGATTAAGCTCATGCACCACAATTACTGAGCCTGTGCTCTAGAGCCTGGGCACCACACCCACTGAGCCCATGTGCCACAACTACTGAGGCCCATGCGCCCGGGAGCCCACGCCCCATGATAAGAGAAGCCGCCACAATGAGAGGCCCCCTCACGTCACCTAGACAGTAGCCCCTGCTCCCTAGAGAAAAGCCCACGCAGCAATAAAGACCCAGCACAGCCAAAAATAAATAAAGCTATTCAAAAAAAGAAAGAGAAGGCTAATGAACAGAATGTATTGCTACCAAGTATAAAAGACAAAGGGGAATATCTTTGCTTCACAGAGAACGCATATCAAATTCATCTCCCTCCCACCCAACACTGCGAACGAAAAGAGCTTAACTCCTAAATCTTCGAGAAAGGTCTGAGGATACACCTGGCCAACGGTCCTGCGGGAGTGAGATGAAGCAGATGGGAAGGAGCATCTGCTCCTAACTGCATTCTATATTGTTTTAATTTTACAATCAGTATATAGGACTCGTGATTTAAAAAGACATTACAGTTTTGAGGATAAAATGCAACATCACAACAGGTAATTCATTAAAAAAGGGAATGATATTGTTAAATCATTAAACTCGGTCATAATCAAAGAGAAACTAATTAAATACAGTCTATTATTTCTCTTCTCTCAAACTAGAAAAGAACAAGAAGGATCCTGGTATTGTTATATAATGATGATGCCAACATGAGTAAGCACAACCTTTTGGTAAAGCAATTTGAAAACACATTTCAGAGATCTAAAACTATTCCTTAAGTTGAGCCAATAATTTCATTTCGGATAGACCCATTTTAAGAAAATCATCTATTCTAAGAAATAACGTAAAAAGAGCATTATACGAAAAAGTTGAAATACTGTGTCCAACAACATGGAAATGGTTAAATGAATTGTTTACATGCCTTCTGTGAAATAGTAAACAACCAGTAAAAGGGCATTTTTATAACACTGTCTGATAACGTACTATGAAAGTGATATCAAAGAACATGGAGCATCACAGAAAAGAATTGTTATTAAAAAACAGAAATCAAAACTGTTCATATGGTACAATTATAACTACATAATTTTTTAAATGTCTATATACAGAAGGAAAGAAAGGATCAGAAATTAACAATTACTCAAAAAAAACGGTTGTGTTTTCCTGCGTGTAAGCTAAGACCACAGGCTGGTGTATAGGGAACATTCAATAAAGACCAGCTGTTATTACTGTTCTTATTGTCATTATTAATGAGACTAAGCACTTTTTTTACTTAATGAACATGTGTCACTTTAAAATAAAAATTAATTATTTTGAAAAGCATTAAAAATTAATATTATTGGTGGTGATTTCAGGGTAGTGGAATTGTGGGCAATTTATTCTTTTTTGCTTGCCTGTTTCTTCTGAATTTCAAAGAAGTACATATTGTTTATATAAATTTTAAAGAGCTTTAAAACTTTTTTTATATTTAACATGTGGTTTTTATTAATCTGAGTATGTTGTTCTAAAATACATTCTAAGTCAATTTACTGAATCACATTCACTTTGATATGTTGATAACGATCAAGATAAGTATCTTGGATATTGAGACTTAGACTTTTTACCCGTGTGTGTGCATCTGTGCTCAGTTGCCATGTCGTGTCCGATTCTTTATGACCCATTGACTGTAGCTCTCCAGGATCCTCTGTCCATGGGATTCTCCAGGGAAAAATACTGGAGTGGGTTGCCATTTCCTTCTCCAGGGGAGCTGCCCAACCCAGGGATTGAACCAACGTCTCATGCATTTCCTGCATTGGCAGGCAGATTACCTTACCACTGGTGCCACCTGGGAAGCCCTTTTTACCCCCAGATACTTCCAAAAAGTTTTATGTTCCTAAACTTAGCATGTACAAATTACCTGTGTAAGTTCTAAAATAACGTAAAATAAAACTTGATGATAAAACAAAAACTGCTTTGTTCTCTAATAATCAGGGCAAGTAATACTCTTGCTAAAACATTAATTCAGTAACTACTCAAGTAGTAATCTCAAACAGATACACAGCTTTTAGGATGAAGATTACTGTATTTGGAAGGTAGTTCAGAGAAACAGAGAGAAGCCAGTTATTTCTCCGGTTTGTTGTCTTGGTAACTAAAGCAGCTGTATGAACTGTTTCCTATTATTTTCCAATCCTGTCACAGAGAGAAAATTTTCAAATGGGAAAGCAGATGTGCCAAGGGTATAATTAATCTCCCTGAAAATGGCCCATTAAAATAACGTCCGTGAATCTAAACAAAAGAACCAGAAAAATGAAAGCCTAAAGCCACGGAGTGTCACACATTTAGTTCCCTTTATACTGTAATATGAAAGAGTTTGCAACTGGCCAAAAATCTCTACAGCTGGAATCTAAGGAGGCCCAGGCAAGCTCGCTCAGAAACCAGGCAGAGTGGGAAAAAGCGTCCTGGGGCCAAAGTCACTAATACAAAGGAATAAAACGCGCTCTGGTGAAAGCGCCAAAGAGGAGCGAGGATGACTTCATGGGATAAGTCCATCTAAACAGAGTCTGTTTTCAACAGCCACAAGTAAAATGAGAAATTAATTCTACCAGAAGTACCTCAATTAAGAAAACAACCCTGGGACATCTGTATGCAACTAACATCCCCGGGCTGTATTATCGGAACGAGGATGCGTCACAAGGCACGTACCTGTGCGTGCGGGCTCAGTCGCTCAGTCATGTCCAACGCTTTGCAACCCCATAGACTGTATCCGGCCAGGCTCCTCTGTCCATGGGATTTTCCAGGCAAGAATACTGGAGTGGGTTGCCATTTCCTCCTCCAGGGGATTTTCCTGATCCAAGGAGTGAACCCGCATCTCCTGTATAGGCTGGCAGATTCTTTACCGCCAGGTAAAGGAAGCCCACGTACCTGTACACACTGTCCTAAAACAGATCAATTATAATCGGCCGCATAGATTCCACCGAGGTCCATGAAGTCGAAATTTACACAGAGATGGATTGCTCTTAGTTGGGCTTGATTTTTGGCTACTTTCAAGTCAGCTGAACTTGATGCAATTGGAAATGTTAACAAGTTTTTACTAGACTTTGAGAGTGTAAAAAAAGATCAGGGACCTTATTTTCCACTTTTTTTTTTTTTTTTGCTCTCCACTTTGCCCAGCACAGATGGATGATCTCTCTTTTACTGCATCAACAAACCAGCTGGGAAAATGTCAGCAACCTTAGAGACAGAAATCCTCAGACTCAAGCAGAGAGCAGATTAAATCAGTTGCACTATCATCTGGAAAAGTTAGCTTCAAAACAATTTTTTAAGTTAAAAGAAACCTCAGGTCATCCTGAGAACCATACTTCTTGAGTTACTCTTACCCAGGAAGAAAAAACTTTGAGTTTAATTATAAGCTTTTTAAAAAAATTAAGTCTCCAGAGGATGTTCATTAGGTTTATTGTGGTGATCACTTTGCAATATATACAAATATCAAAGTTTTATGTTGTACACCTGAAACTAACTATATCTCAAAAATAACAAATCAATTTTTAAAAATAAAGTTTCCAATCATTTTTTTTGTTACAAAAAAAAAGTATGCTCATTGGCCTCCCTTCCTAAAGAAAAAAAGGAGCAAAATGAGGAGGAAGAGGAGGACAAAAGAAAAGTGAGACAAGAAAAAGCAAAAAGAGAAAAGAAAACAAATCTGGGAGGGGTGTCCTAGTGGCAATCACCTGGGACCCTCCTGCCGTGGGCATGCCCAGATTCTTTGCCTGATGTATACAAATTTTCCCTCAAATGACATTAATTCACAATTTTTTGCAATTAAAAATGTATGTTGTGTTTCCTCTTCCCCTTATTCTTTCCCCTGTTTGACAGGTTGGGCCATGGCTCATCACATCATGATGTGGGGCACACGGTGGTGGTTGAGGTGAGGGCAGGGGACAGGGAGCAGGTCTGCTGGGGAGGAGGGGGCAGCCCTGGAAGTCATCGGAACCCACGTGGGCAAGGGCGCTGCAGCAGGGGAGCAGCCTGATCACAGAGGTCCTGGCGGAGCGGCAAGGGCAGCCGCCAGGGGTGACTGACCCAGAGGGGAGCGTGTCTGCACACAGGCGGGGATTCCAGCAACAGACTCCAGTGTGCTAAGGGTGTCAGGAACCAGGCGTCTTGCTGTCAGGGAGGTGAGATCCTACTGTGGAAATGGAGAAGAGTAGACTGGAATGGGGATATCAGTGTAAATTTCTGATTTTAAAAATACATGTTTATGAATGTGATGAATGTATGTCTTCCTTAGCTCTGGGAACAGGGGACTCCAGATAGCCGTGAGCATACCGGGCGCTCAGATGTTGGTTTCTAAGTACCGTTCTACGCTAGAAGGAGCAGGGCTCCTGCAGAGGTGGCTGATTCTGGGCCATTTCTAGTGCAAGGTGAGGACATTGTGGTCACTTCTGAGGCCACTCTAACCAATGACCACAGACCTTGTGGCTTCAAACAACAGAAATGTTTCCTCCTGTAACTCTGGAGTTCATCTTTCAGTGCCATATGTTTTTGCCTTTTCATACTGTCCATGGGGTTCTCGAGGCAAGAATACTGAAGTGGTTTGCCATTCCCTTCTCCAGTGGACCACGCTTTGTCAGATCTCTCCACCAAGATCTGGAGTCGGAAGTCCAACACCAAGATGTGGGCAGGGCTGTTCGTCCATGGGAAGCTCCAGGGGAGAACCCGTCCTCACCTCTGCCCCTTCCCGACTCCAGGCGTCCCTTGCGGCTGCACCACTCGAGCTCCTGCCTCTGTCTCACACGACCTTCTCTGTCTCTGTTTTCTCCTTTCTATCTCCAGTAAGGACACTTGAGATTAGATTTAGGGCCCACCAGATAATCCAAGATGCTCTCCTTATCTCAAGATCCTTAATTTAATCACGTCTACAAAAAATCATTTTTCCAAAAAGTGTCAACTTTTTAACTCACTGAATCTGGGGATTTGGACACAGATAGATCTTTGGAGGGGGTTACCACTCAACTTGCTCTAAACATAATGATCCTGGAATATCTATTGTGCCAGAAAGTAATAAAGAACCCAAAGATTGATGGTGATGTGTCGAAAGAGCACAGATGATTTGAAAATGTTCCCCCTGCTCAAATATGGGACAAATTGAACACCAAATAAACAATGAGAGACTGATTGCAAAGCAGGGAATGAAATAAGAATGTCTGAATCTATGTAGACATAAATGAACAAATTGGGAGTTTGATAAAGAATGAAAGTTTACACACCCTCAATGGACCTCTCCACACAATACTTATCAATTACAAAGTGAAAAAAAGAGTAACTTTACAGTGGAGAAGACTGAGAAGATTAATCAGAGAGAAGACTGAGCAGATTAATCAAGTGTCCCAGGAATGAGACAAAGGAAGCTATAGACTTTCCCCACCTGATACGGAATGCAGCAAGAATCATCACTTCTGAGACCTTCTTGCCAAAGATGCAGATGGCAGTGGCGGTACTCGGTCACGTCTGACTCTTTGCGACCCCAGGACCGCGGCCCGCCAGGCTCCTCTGTCCACAGGGCTTCCCAGGCAAGAAGACTGGAGTGGGTTGCCATTTCCTCCTCCAGGGGATCTTCCCGACCCAAGGATAGAACCCTTGTCTCCTACCTCTCCTGCAAAGATAAAGACTGACTATTCTTTGCTGCACGTTTGGGATTATTTCAAAATAAAAAGAAAATGTTAACTCAAAAGTGCAGCTTTTAAAAAAGTATATGTAAGTACTCTTCACACTCACAGATGCTTTTCTGTAACATCACTTTAAACAGTTTCACATACTGCAAGGACTGAATCGGCTTCCCTGGTGGCTCTCAGGTGGTTCAGCGGTAAAGAATCCTCCTGCCAAGCAGGAGACCCGGGTTCCATCTCTGGGTCGGGAAGATGCCCTGGAGAAGGAAATGGCAACCCACTCCAGTATTCTTGCCTGAGAAATCCCATGGACAGAGGAATCTGGCAGGCTATAGTTCATAAGCTCAAAAAAGATTTGGACACGATTTAGCGACTGAAACAACAATAACATTGCATATTTAACCAAATCTTCCATTATCAGGCATTTATTCTTTCCAACTTTGCATTATTCCAAACTATGATCATTGAGTATTATCATAATGATCTATTCGAATATACTCCTAATTATTTTCTTAAGACAAATATGTAAATGTGGAGTTTCTGGGTCAAAGGCATTCATTTGATACTTTTGTACATGTAAATTGCCAAACTGCCTTCTGAAATGCCAAATTCCCTTGCCACCCACAAACATAGAATCACTATTAGTAAAATGATCACCACTGTTCAGTCAGATATGATTAATCGACTGAACAACAACAACAAACCTCATTTGGGGAGTCAGCAATCCATACTTTGGAACCAATCTTGCCTCTTGAGGAAAGGAGAGAAATGATTACATTTTTCTAATCAAAAAGAGGGGATATATGTATACATATGCCTGACTCACTTCATTGTACAGCAGAAACTAACATATTATAAAGCAGCTATTTTTTGTTTAGCTGCTAAGTCATGTCCAACTCTTTGCAACCCCATGGACTACAGCAACCAGGCTCCTCTGCTCTCCACTATCCCCCAGAATTTGCTCAAATTCATATCCATTGAGTCAGTGATGCTATTTAACCATTTCATCCACTGCTGCCCCTTTCTCCTCCTGCCGTCAGTCCTTCCCAGCATCAGGGTCTTTCCCAGTGAGTCAGTTCAGGTGGCCAAAGTATTGGAGCTTCAGTTTCAGCAACAGTCCTTCCAATGAATAGTTAAGGTTGATTTCCTCTAGGATTGACTGGTTTGATCTCCTTGCAGTCCAAAGGACTCTTAAAAGTCTTCTCCAGCACCACAATTCCAAAGCATGAGTTCTTTGACACTCAGCCTTCTTTATGGTCCAACTTTCATATCTGTGCATGGCTAATGAAAAAATCATAGCTTGGATTATATGACCTTTGTTGGCAAAGTGATGTCTCTGCTTTTAATACTCTGCTAGATTTGTCTTATCTTTCCTTTAAAGGGGCAAGCAACTATATCCCCAATGAAAATAAATAAATTCCTTACACTCCCCTGGCCCCCACAAAGACTATTGGCCTCAAATGGGCAAATGATTATTGTCTACCATAAAAATTACAAAATTTAAAGTCATATTTGTTTGCATTTATGCCTGTTTTCTGGGCTTCCCAGGTGGCGCTAGTGGTAAAGAACTCACCTGCCAATGCAGGAGACATAAAAGAGGCAGGTTAGATCCCTGGGTTGGGAAGATCCCCTGAGGGAGGGCACTGGCACCCCACTCCAGTATTCTTGCCTGAAGAATCCCTCGGACAGAGGAGCCTGGCAGGCTACAGTCCATATGGTTGCAAAGAGTCGGACACGACTGAAGCAATTTAACACGCATGCTTGTCTTTAGATTTCTTAAAGGCAAAAGGGCCAAATGTTCACTCACGCTTGTATGATGACCCCATTGCTTAGCATCTGCTCTGGACTCAAGTCCACCCTGTAACTGCCAGAGGACCTTGAATCAGTAAAGAGTTGAGTTAATTTCTCTCTGTCAGTGAAAACGTGGGTCACTGCATCATAAGATGGACCAGAATGGCCAGGGACCAGGGCTTATGGGCCCACTGGGTGGGCTCCGTGCTGTGACTCGGGCAGATGATTACAGTCTTTTCAGATAACAATAAAAAGAAATCTTTACATCATCCGAAAAAAGAAGTTTGGAGGATCTATAGGAAAATATTGACAGAACTTCAAAAGGACTACAAGAGAAGATTGGAATAAAGAAAAAAAATAGACTCTTCTCCTGAATGAAACAGTTCTAGATTATAAAAATATAATTTATTTCAAATTATTGGAAAAAACAATTCACAACACCCATGAAATTGATAAAATCATAATATCATCTTAATGAATACACGGGAAGGAGCAGTTAAGAAATGTTGAAAAGGATAAATAACAAGGAAGGTTTTTGCACTTAACAGATACAGAAAACTATAACGTTTCATCATGAAGATAGCGTGATGTGGTCACAGAAATAGACACATGGAAATTATTAGAGGGTTTAGCAACAGACCTAAGTACAAAGAATATTTAGTCTGTGATGAACAAAGCCCTTTAAATCTGCACAGAGATAAGTGAGTAAATGGTTTTGAAATGACTATTTGTAAAAATAAAACCAGGTCCCTAACTCTCATGAAACACCAAAAGAATTACAGAGGAATTTTTTTTTGCTAATGTACAAAAGGAAAAGAAATAAAGTACTAAAAAATATGGGAGCTTTTTACGCTACCCAGACAGAGATCCATACAGCATTGTCTGGATTCCTATTGTAATTTAAACTTGCACAGTACTGGAGCACTTGATGTCCTAAGAATGAAGTAGGAGGTAAAAAACAATAATAGTAATATATATACGGTACATATATACTGTGTGTATATATATATATGTACTATAATAATATTCAGTTCAGTTCAGTCTGACTCTTTGTGACCCCATGGACTGCAGCACACCAGGCCTCCCTGTGCATCACCAGCTCCCGGAGTTTACTTAAACTCAAGTCCATTGGGTCTGTGATGTCATCCAACCATCTCATCCTCTGGCGTCCCCTTCTCCTCCCACATTCAATCTTTCCCAGCATCAGGGTCTTTTCAAATGAGCCGGTTTTTTGCATAAGGAGGCCAAAGTATTGGAGTTTCAGCTTCAGCATCAGTCCTTCTAATGAATATTCAGGACTGATTTCCTTAGGATGGACTGGTTGGATCTCCTTGCAGTCCAAGGGACTCTCAAGAGTCTTATCCAACACCACAGTTCAAAAGCATCAATTCTTCAGTGCTCAGCTTTCTTTATACTCCAACTCTCACATCCATACATGACCACTGGAAAAACCAAAGCTTTGACTAGACAAACCTTTATTGGTAAAGTAATGTCTCTGCTTTTTAATACGCTGTCTATGTTGGTCATAACTTTTCTTCCAAAAAGCAAGCGTCTTTTAATTTCATGGCCGCATTCACCATCTGAAGTGATTTTGGAACCCAAAAATATAAAGCCTGTCACTGTTTCCACTGTTTCCCCATCTATTTGCCATGAAGTGATGGGACCAGATGCCATGATCTTTGTTTTCTGAATGTCGAGCTTTAAGCCAGCTTTTTCACTCTCCTCTTTCACTTTCATTAAGAGGCTCTTTAGTTCTTCTTTGCTTTCTGCCATAAGGGTGGTGTCATCTGCATATCTGAGGTTATTGATATTTCTCCTTGTGCTTCATTCAGCCCAGCATTTCTCATGATGTACTCTGCATATAAGGTAAATAAGCAGGGTGACAATATATAGCCTTGACGTACTCCCTTCCCAATTTGGAACCGTCTGTTGTTCTATGTCCAGTTCTAACTGTTGCTTCTTGACCTGCATACAGATTTCTCAGGAGGCAGGTAAGGTGGTCTGGTATTCCCATCTTTTTCAGAATTTTCCACAGTTTGTTGTGATCCACACAGTCAAAGGTTTTGGAGTAGTCAACAAAGCAGAAGTTGATGTTTTTCTGGAACTCTCTTGCTTTTTTGATGATCCAGCGGATGTTGGCAATTTGATCTCTGGTTCATCTGCCTTTTCTAAAACCAGCTTAAACATCTGGAAGTTCACCATTCATGTACTATTGAAGCCTGGCTTGGAGAATTTTGAGCATTACTTTACTAGCGTGTGAGATGAGTGCAATTGTGCGGTAGTTTGAGCAATCTTTGGTGTTGCCTTTCTTGGAGATTGGAATGAAAACTGACCTTTTCCAGTCCTGCGGCCACTGCTGAATTTTCCAAATTTGCTGGCATGTTGAGTGCAGCACTTTAACAGCATCATCTTTCAGGATTTGAAATAGCTCAACTGGAATTCCATCACCTCCACGAGCTTTGTTTGTAGTGATGCTTCTAAAGCCCACTTGACTTCGAATTCCAGGATGTCTGGCTCTAGGTGAGTGATCACATCATCATGGTTGTCTGGATCATGAAGATCTTTTTTGTGTAGTTCTTCTGTGTATTTTTGCCACCTCTTCTTAATATCTTCTGCTTCTGTTAGGTCCATATAATTTGTGTCCTTTACTGAGCCCATCTTTACATGAAATGTTCCCTTGGTATATCTAATTTTCTGGCAGAGATCTCTAGTCTTTCCCATTCTACTGTTTTCCTCTATTTCTTTGCACTGATCACTGAGGAAGGCTTCTTATCTCTTCTTGCTATTCTTTGGAACTCTCCATTCAAATGGGTATATCTTTCCTTTTCTCTTTTGCCTTTAGCTTCTCTTCTTTTCTTAGCTATTTCTAAGCCCTTCTCAGACAACCATTTTGCCTTTTTGTATTTCTTTTCCTTAGGGATGGTCTTGATCACTACCTCCTGTACAATATCACGAACCTCTGTCCATAGTTCTTTAGGCACTCTGTCTATCAGATCTAATACCTTGAATCGATTTGTCACTTTCACTGTATAATCATAATAGTATATAATATATACTATATACAATAGTAATATACATTATATATATATATATATATATTTGTTGTTGTTTAGTCATTAAGTTGTGTCCAACTCTTTGAGACCCCATGGATGATAGCCTGCAAGGCTTCTCTGTCCTTGAGGATTCTCCAGGCAAGAATACTGGAGTGGGTTGCCATGCCCTCCTCCAGGGGAATCTTCCCAACCCAGGAATTGAATCAGGTGGATTCTTTACCATCTGAGCCACCAGAGAAGCCCATAAATACTAGAGAGGGTAGCCTATCCCTTTTCCATGGGATCTTCCCCACCCAGGAATTGAACCAGTGTCTCCTGCATTGCAGGTGGATTCTTTACCAGCTAGCTTCCAAGGAAGCCCATATATATGTATATACATACACATATATACGTTTTATATATATATATATATATATATATATATATATATATACACATACATATATGAGGCTACTTATTTGAGTTTAGAATGGAGGAATCCCGTCTAGAAACATAAACATAAACCATAGCAATGAAGTCATAACTTTTATTCCATTAAAATTAAAGACCTCTGCAAGTCAAAATGGAGAAGGCAATGGCACCCAACTCCATTACTCTTGCCTGGAAAATCCCATGGACGGAGGAGCCTGGTAGGCTGCAGACCATGGGGTCGTGAAGAGTCGGACACAACTGAGCGACTTCACTTTCACTTTTCCCTTTCATGCATTGGAGAAGGAAATGGCAGCCCACTCCAGTGTTCTTGCCTGGGACAGGGGAGCCTGGTGGGCCACCGTCTATGGGGTCGCACAGAGTTGGACACGACTGAAGTGACTTAGCAGCAGCAGCAAGTCAAAAAACACCATAATAGATTCTGGAAAGATCATGGTAGCAGAGATGACATAATTTGGGGAACTTCTTGAATCTCGATGTAATAATAGAAAGAGAAACTAGATAGTAAAGTCAAAGTCACGGCTAACATTTACAACAAATCCAGGTGACGGGGTATTCCCACAAAGCCCCGCATAGCCAAAAGTTGCCACACACCGTCTGCCTTTACAGGGATGAAGTCACTAGGCCCTGCAGTTGCTGACCTTCAACACACCTTGAAACAAGTTCAGGATGGAGACCAAGAATAAGGTCCTCTGTGCTCTGAGAAATCTGGCAAAACAAGCCTTCAGATAGATATTTTCAGGAGATTTTATGAGCCCAATTTCTTGCATCTTCTCATATCTAGAGAATCATTAACAGAGGTATCTGCTCCTCGTGACTAGTATCAACCCTCTGACAAAATGTGTACTTGCTCGCATTTATACCCCCTTCACCAAAATCATGTGTATACTGAGCTGCCCCCCTACCTCTTCAGGACAGCTTCTCAGAGCTGCCTGAGCAGCTGTCTCCCAGGCTATAGCCCTCATTGTCCCAAAGAAAGCGTAACTCACAACCCTCATGTGGTGACTTTTTTTAGTCGATGATGTAGATACAAGCACAGGAAGACAAACCACCAAGAACCACAAGCAGGCTTCCCAGGGGGCTCTAAGGAACCTGCCTGCCCATGGAGAAAGACATGAAGGATATGGGTGGGTTTGATCCCCGTGTTGGGAAGATCCCCTGGAGGAGGGCATGCTACTCTAGTATTCCTGCCTGAAGAATTGGACAGAGGAGCATCATCATAAAACAGAACAGCAACATCATAAAACAGCCAATAGATATTCCCTGTAAACTCCAGCAGATCTCCATGAGAACCAAAGCTGAAACTGAGGGGATTTCATACAATCCAATGTAGGTGAGAGCAAGAATCCATGTTTAGGTCTGAAAGGGCTAGATCTTTCCAGACCCTTTGTACTCTCAAAACTGACCAGCTGGTACTCCCTTCCAGAACTGGAGAGTGATAACTAAAAGTGAAGTCTGACTCTTTGCGACCCCATGGACTGTAACCTGCCAGGCTCCTCCATCCATGGGATTTTCCAGGCAAGAATACCGGAGCGGGTTGCCATTTCCTTCTCCAGGGGATCTTCCCAACCCAGGGATTGAACCCGGGTCTCCTGCATCGCAGGAAGACTCTTTACCAGCTGGGCCACAAGGGAAGACACAAACTGGACAACACGCTAAAAAGAAATGATTGGAAATAGAATCAAAATTGAGTAGGATAAGGACAACATAGGCGAAGGAAAATCAAAGCATAAATAAAACTGGGAGGGAGAACAAAGCCAGGCAATTTCCGAAGGTGAACTATCATGATTTGTCAATACGACACAAAAAACACGGAAGAGGGAGCCCTGTGAAGTTAGAAAAACTTGACTGAATCACTTCTCCTTCAAAAAGTTCAGGAAAACTAATCGCACAAGAAAATGAGCAGCTGACAATGATTAAGGTTAAATCCCATGTAAAATCTCAAAGGAAAATAAGGGACAGAATAATACCAATGAAAGCATTCCAGAAAGACTTGCCCACAAAACACACCAAGACTCTTGCCCGTTGCTTCATAATAAGTGAAAAATGTCAAAGCTCTTTGGAAATCTAGGCAATTGAGCCGCTGACTAAATAAGGAGGGTAAGAAAGTTACATTTTTATCCTGACACTTCTTTTTTATCATCACACTTTTTGAAAGCAACACTTCATGCTAGAAGTAAATTTAAGATCCTCAAGGAAGGAAAATGTGAACCAAAACTTTTAAATCTGATAAACTTTTAAGTACAAAAAGTTAGAAAGATTATTCTCAAAACATACAAGAACTTGGGGAATGTTTTTCTCATGAGTTTCTCCAGAAATATCTACTAGAAAATAAGCTTCAAATAAATACTTACGAGTCTTAGACATAAGAATTGGTCATGCAACCGAGGACAAACTGAAGCAATTTGCAGACACGTATGCCTGAAACCTAGAGGGGTGGGATGGGGGGAAGGTGGGAGGGACCTTCAAGAGAGAAGGGACATATGTATGCCTGTTTCTAGCTCATGTTGATGTGTGGCAGAAACCAACACAATATTGTAAAGTAATTATCCTTCCATTAAAATAAATTAATTAATTAGAAAAATAAATAAAAATAATTAGTCATGAGCATTAAATGCATGGCTACTTTTAAACTAAGTCTAAATGGGGGTAAAAAACCAGTTTAGTGTTTGAAGGCTATACTAACAAGGCAAAAATTGGGATACTCAATGCAGAAGAAAGGAAATATAGCCATATAGATGAGATCAAGTAAAAATTTTAATTTTTTAAATAGTTTCAAGTGGAACACAGTTTACAAACAGATAAATAAATAGGTGTAATTCCTAGATCTGTCCATTGAAAAGGCTTATAAACAATAACCATCCCAGTGGCAGTGGGAATCCATCAAACCCAGATTGTGATCTCAAAGCGCCATTTCCCACTAAATCACAACATGAAGCAAAACAAATAAAACCCCAAGGCCTCTTGAAGTAAGGGCTGACGATGTAGAAGATAAAGCTGGAACATCTTGACACTCCAGGTGAAAAGGAAGCTGTCACAGCGTTAAAAAGATTGGACCTTGTTTCCAGTCGCAGGTGGTGACACAGGAGGCCCCTGAGCACCCCTGCTCCTGCGACACAGCTCTGTGCGCAGCGGTTTCCTCCGAAAGAAATCAGGACGCCGAGTGAGCCGCTGATATACCCTGAGGTTTCCTCCGGAAGAAATCAGGACGCCGAGTGAGCCACTGATACACCCTGAGTGAACGAGGATGGACTCACATCCAAACGGGTCGCAGAGGGTAAGATGCAATCCCACCTTAGACCCCGTCTCCGGGATAAGAGCCTGCAATCAGGAGAAACTCCCAGCTCTCTTCATCTTTTAAAATTATGTATGCATTTATTTATTTAGTGGGGTGGCCTCCTGAAGGGCCTTCTCAGCAGCAGCTTCTCCCTAGCTGTCTGTTTCACACGTGGTAGTGTATTTGCGTCAATCCTAACCTCCCGGTTCATCTCACCCTCCCCTTCCTGCTCAGCCTTGTGCACACGTCCACTCTCCATGTCTATGTCTCTTTTCCTGCCCTGCAAATAGGCTCATCCGCACCATCTTTCTAGATTCTGCAAAAATGCATTCATATATGAGATTTCTTTTCTTCTTTCTGACTTGCTTCACTCTGTATGACGGACTCTCAGTCCATCCACATCACTACAAAAGACCCAGTTTCGTTCCTCTCCATGGCTGAGTAATATTCCACTGTGTATATGGACTGCATCTTCCTTATCCGTTCATCTGTTGATGGATATTTCAGTGGCTTCCACGTCCTCGCTATTGCAAATAGTGCTGCAATGAACATTGGGGAATGTGTCTTTTTGAATTAAGGATTTCTCAGGGTATATGCCCAGGAGTGGGATTGCTGAATTACATGGTAGCTCTGTTTCTAGTTTTTTAAGGAACCCCCATACTGTTCTCCACAGTGCTTCACAACTCTCTTTAAAGAACCCATTTCAAAAGGGCTTGTGAGGGTTCCCAGCTTTGTCCGCAGGCCTCAGAGCAGAGACAGCATACGGCAATGCCCAGGCTTTCCCTGAAAAAGGCCTCTCTGCGTGTTTTGAAAGCTGCAGCCTGTCTCAGGCCTCTAATTTAACACAAGAGAGGGGCTAGCTGCCACCGCCACCCCCAGAGACCAGGGAGGCCAGCAGGTCCCACCTTTGTGCCTCCCTGTGCCCGGATCTACGTCATGAGCGTCTCCCTAGAAGGAGCTTGTGCACACGTCTGGTGCCCCAGCTGATGTGCCGCCGCCCAGGGGGCACGCTCCTTCGTTGCCTGTCTCTGGTTGCCAGCAGGACTTGTACACTCAGATCCCACAGGACCAGATGAGACAGAGAAAGAATTCTTACGAGA
This sequence comes from Bubalus bubalis, assembly GCF_019923935.1. Taxonomy (NCBI): domain Eukaryota; kingdom Metazoa; phylum Chordata; class Mammalia; order Artiodactyla; family Bovidae; genus Bubalus; species Bubalus bubalis. The sequence goes on from NC_059157.1 coordinate 7,771,277, forward strand.
CGATCCCCCCAAGGCTCAGTGCACAGATGCCAATCAGAAACGCCCAACCTCCAGGCTTTCTCTGAAAAAGGCCAGTATGCTTATCCTAAAAGCTGCGGTCTGAGAGTCAGGCTTCTAATCCAACACAAATCTACAGACCAAGGACGACACTCCGCGGAGACCGGGGAGCGCAGCAGAAACAGTGTCCACACCATCTCTGCCCCATTGCCATCAGCAGTGCCCGTGATGCAGCAGAGGAGAGCTGGTGCACACACCTGGCACCCTGGGTTTTGCGGTGCCATCGAGACGGCACCTCCCCTGATACTCTGGCTCTGATGGCTAGGGAGGCTTCTGTCCCTCGGTTCAACGGGACTGCAGCAAAGAAACAGTTCTTCACTGGCCATGCTCTTAGAGGTCAGTGCAGAAGGAGCACAGAAAATTCTTCCCCATCTTTTTCCCATAAGATGTCTATTTCCATACATTACAAGCTGCTGCCTGAAGATCTAGCCTTTTTTTGGTGGTGGTGGGGGGTTCCTTTAAAAATTTTTTAAATTAATTATTTATTTATTTTTGGCTATGTTGGGTCTTCATTGTTGTGGGAGCTTTTCTCTAGCTGTGGTGTGGGGGGCTTCTCACTGTGATGGCTTCTCTCGTTGGGTAACACAGGCTCTAGGGCTCGTGAGCTTCAGTAGTTGTGGCCCATGCGCTCAGTAGTTGTGACTTCCGGGCTCTAGAGCATGGGTTCTGTAGTTGTAGTGCATGGGCTTAGCTGCTCCAAGGCATGTGGGATCTTCCCAACCCAGGGATCAAATCCACGTCTCCTGCATTGATGGGCAGACTCTTTACCACTGAGCCCCCAGGGAGGCCTGATCCAGCTTTCGCTCAGCCTGAATCGAGGCGTTGACTGAGATCCTCTCCTTTGGGACACTGACAGGTCTTGGCACACCTTCAACTACTGGAAGCCACTAAGAACAAAGTAGTCTGCTTAGACAATCACAAAGATTTGCAAGACAACCAAGAGTGAGGACGGGGTTGAGGAATAAGTTTCATTTCCTACAGGAGGCCACTCCTCCAAAACTGGGCAAGTTGGCTGTTTCATCTAATGCATAGAAACCAACAAAGAGAGTCAAGAAAAACTTTTTAAAAATAGAAGACTATGTTCCAAATGAAACAACAGGATAAAACCCCAGAAATAGGTCTTAATGAAACTAAAATAGTTTATTTACCCTATAAGGAGTTCAAAATAATGGTCCTAAAGATGCTAACCAAGATCAAGAAAACAATGCATGAAGAAAGTGGGAATTTCAATAAAGAGATAGAAAGTAGAGTGAAAGTGAAAGTCGCTCAGTCGTGTCCGACTCTTTGTGCAACCCTGTGGACTATATAGTCTTTGGAATTCTCCAGGCCAGAATACTGGAATGGGTAGTTGTTCCCCTTCTCCAAGGGACCTTCCCAACCCAGTGATGGAACCCAAGAAAACAGAGCACCAAACAGAAATCACAGAGTTGAAGAATACAATAGCTGAACTGAAAGATTCAACAGCAAACTAGGTGTAGCAAAGAAAGAATCAGTGAATTTGAAGACAGCAGTGGAAGTCATTCAACAAAAAGAACAAAGAGAGAAAAGAATGAAACAGTGTGAGGAGAGCTTAAGGAACCTATGGGACACTGTCAAGAGGACAAAAATTGCATTACTGAGGTCTCAGAAGGAGAAGAGAGAGAAAGAGGCAGAAAGCTATTCAAAGAAATAATGGCTAAGAACTTCCCTAACCTGGGGAAATAGATATCTAGATTCAGGAAATCTAGAGAGTTTTATATAAGATGATTCCAAAGGGGCCCATTCTAAGACACAATATAATTTAATTGCCAAAAGTTAAAGACAGAGAATTTTAAAAGTAGCAAGAGGAAAACAACTTGCCCCATACAAGGAAAACTCTGTAGACTATAAACAGATTTTTCAGAGGAACTGTGCAGGCTATAATGAAATGGTAAGATATATTGAAATGCTAAAAGAGAAAAAAAAGAAAACCTGCCACCAAGAATACTCTGCTTGGAAAAGTTGTTCTTCAGAATTGAAGTAGAGATAAAGAGTTTTCCAAACGAGCAAGATGTGAGAGTTCATCACCACTAGACCAACCTTACATGAAACGTTAAAGTGACTTCTTCAAGGTGAAACAAAGGACACCAATTAGTCACAGGAAAACATAGGAGAGTATACATTTTGCTGATAAAAGTAAATATATATTAACTGCAGAATACTCATGTAATGGAATGTGTAAATCGCTTTTAAATTTAGTCTAAAGCTTAAAAGGCAAAATTAGCAAAAATAACTAATAACTACAGGGATTTTCCTGGTGACTCAGATGGTAAGGAATCTGTGAATCTGCCCATAATACAGGAGACCTGGGTTCAATCCCTGGGTTGGGAAGATCCCTGGAGAAGGGAATGGCAACCCACTCTAATATTCTTGCCTGGACAATCCCATGGACAGAGGAGCCTGGCAGACTACAGTCCATGGGGGTGCAAAGAGTGGGACACGACTGAATGACTAACACACACTTTCACACACAGTGATTTGTAAATGGATGAGAAAGATAAAAAGATATAAACTTTGGCATCAAAAACATAAAATGTTTTTACAAAAAGAGTACAAATGTAGAGATTTAGTATACATCCAAAATTAAGTTGTTATCAGTTTAAAATAGACTGTTATAAATAAGATGTTTTGTGTAAGCCTCATGCTAACCACAAAGCAAAACCTTAAGTAGATTCAAAAAAAAAAAAAAATAAAGAGAATCTAAGTATACCACTACATAAAAATCACCAAACACAAAGAGAGCAAGAGAGGAAAAAAGAAACACAGGAATGACAAAGCACCAGAAAACAATTTTAAAATGGCAATAGAACGTGCACACCTGTCAATATTTACTTTAAATTTAAATAGACCAAATTCTCCACAAAAGACACAGAGTGGCTAAATGGATAAACAAAATAAGACCCAACTATATGCTCTCACAAGAGACTCACTTCAGCTTTAAGTACACACACAGACTGAAAGTGTAGGGATGAAAAATAATATTCCAGGCAAAAGAAAACCATTAAAAGCTGAATAGCTATACTTGTATCAGACAAAATAGATTTTAAACCAAAGACTGTATATACTAAGAGATACAGAAGGTTATTGGGTATTAATAAAGGGATCACTCCAACAAGATATTGTAATATTTATAAAACTTGTGCACCCAACCTGGGAACACAAATAAAGAGCAAATATTAACAATACTTATCTGTTGTTTTAAACATTTTTATTGTTCACTATAATGTAAGAAAGCTCCCTGATGGCTCAGGCAGTAAAGAATCCACCTGTAATGCAGGAGACTTGGTTCAATCCCCAGGTGGAGAAGATCCCCTGGAAAAGAAAATGGCAACCCACTCCTGTGTTCTTGCTTAGAGAATCCCCATGGACAGAGAAGCCTGGCGGGCTACAGTCCATGGAGTTGCAAACAGTCAGACATGACTGAGCATGCATGCATGCACATAAGAAACAGGTACATTTGACTTGTCACAAAATGAGTATCTTGTAACCACCACCTGGGTCCAGAAATGTTCAGTTCAGTTCAGTTCAGTGGCTCAGTTGTGTCCAATTATTTGTGACCTCATGAATTACAGCATGCCAGGCCTCCCTGTCCATCACCAACTCCCGGAGTTCACTCAGACTCATGTCCATCAATTGGGGATGTCATCCAGCCATCTCATCCTCTGTCGTCCCCTTCTCCTCCTGCCCCCAATCCCTCCCAGCGTCAGAGTCTTCTCAAATGAGTCAACTCTTTGCATGAGGTGGCCAAAGTACTGGAGTTTCAGCTTCAGCATCAGTCCTTCCAAAGAACACCCAGGACTGATCTCCTTTAGAATGGACTGGTTGGATCTCCTTGCAGTCCAAGGGACTCGCAAGAGTCTTCTCCAACACCACAGTTCAAAAGCATCAATTCTTTGGCACTCAGCTTTCTTCACAGTCCAACTCTCACATCCATACATGACCACTGGAAAAACCATAGCCTTGACTAGATGGACCTTTGTTGGCAAAGTAATGTCTCTGCTTTTCAATATGCTATCTAGGTTGGTCATAACTTTCCTTCCAGGGAGTAAGAGTCTTTTAATTTCTTGGCTGCAGTCACCATCTGCAGTGATTTTGGAGCCCAAAATAATAAAGTCTGACACTGTTTCAATGGTTTCCCCATCTATTTGCCATGAAGTAATGGGACCAGATAACATGATCTTAGTTTTCTGAATGTTGAGCTTTAAGCCAACGTTTTCACTCTCCTCTTTCACTTTCATCAAGAGGCTTTTTAGTTCCTCTTCACTTTCTGCCATAAGGGTGGTGTCATCTACATATCTGAGGTTATTGATATTTCTCCCAGCAATCTTGATTCCAGCTTGTGCTTCTTCCAGCCCAGCATTTCTCATGATGGACTCTGCATATAAGTTAAATAAGCAGGGTGACAATATACAGCCTTGATGTACTCCTTTTCCTATTTGGAACCAGTCTGTTGTTCCATGTCCAGTTCTAACTGTTGCTTCCTGACCTGCATATAGGGTTCTCAGGAGGCAGATAAGGTGGTCTGGTATTTCCATCTCTTTCAGAATTTTCCACAGTTTGTTGTGATCCACACAGTCAAAGGCTTTGGCATAGTCAATAAAGCAGAAATAGATGTTTTTCTGGAACTCTTTTTTTTTTTTTTTGATGATCCAGCAGATGTTGGCAATTTGATCTCTGGTTCATCTGCCTTTTCTAAAACCAGCTTGAACATCTGGAAGTTCATGGTTCATGTACTGCTGAAGCCTGGCTTGGAGAATTTTGAGCATTACTTTACTAGCATGCGAGATGAGTGCAATTGTGAGGTAGTTTGAGCATTCTTTGGCACTGTCTTTTTTTGGGATTGGAATGAAAACTGACCTTTTCCAGTCCTGTGGCCACTGCTGAGTTTTCCAAGTTTGCTGGCATATTGAGTGCAACACTTTCACAGCATCATCTTTCAGGATTTGAAATAGCTCAACTGGCATTCCATCACCTCCACTAGCTTTGTTCGTAGTGATGCTTTCTAAGGCCCACTTGACTTCACATTCCAGGATGTCTGGCTTTAGGTCGGTGATCACACCATCATGATTATCTTGGTCGTGAAGATCTTTTCTGTACAGTTCTTCTGTGTATTCTTGCCACCTCTTCTTAATATCTTCTGCTTCTGTTAGGTCCATACCATTTCTGTCCTTTATCGAGCCCATCTTTGCATGAAATGTCCCCTTGGTATCTCTAATTTTCTTGAAGAGATCTCTAGTCTTTCCCATTCTGTTGCTTTCCTCTATTTCTTTGCATTGATCGCTGAGGAAGGCTTTCTTATCTCTCCTTGCTATTCTTTGGAACTCTGCATTCAGATGCTTATATCTTTCCTTTTCTCCTTTGCTTTTCGCTTCTCTTCTTTTCACAGCTATTTGTAAGGCCTCCCCAGACAGCCATTTTGCATTTTTGCATTTCTTTTCCTTGGGGATGATCTTGATCCCTGTCTCCTGTACAATGTCATGAACCTCCGTCCATAGTTCTTCAGGCACTCTATCTATCAGATCTAGTCCCATAAATCTATTGCTCACTTCCACTGTATAATCATAACCAGAAATGTTGAGTTGGCCTAAAATTTCTTTTGTGTTTTTCTGTAACATCTTGCAGAAAAATCTGAACAAACTTTTTGGCCAACCCAATATATAGAACGGTTCAAGCATCCCAGAGTCCTCCCATCACCTCCCAGAGTCCTCCCGCCACCTCCCACCTTTCACCCCTCCCTTCTCCCTGAATGAACACATGAGTGTAATTACTCCCTTACTTTCCTTTGTAGATTTACCGCTTGTGTATATATCTATAAACATTTTGTTTTACTTTTATCTGTTTTCAAATTTACATAAATGGAATTGCACTTTACATCTGGCCTCTTCCACTTCCCACATTGCATGAAATAACTGTTTTTTATTGCTGTGTATCAGATAGAGAAAGCCTTTCTAAGTTTCTGCGTGAATAGACCATGACATTTTTATTCATTCTGCTCTTGAAGGACATTTGGGGCTATTTTGGATAATACTTCTATGAATATGCTTCTTCAAGCCTTTTATTCCATAGGAGCACACATTCTGTTGAGCAAATATTTAGGAGTGGGATTGCTAAGTCAATGATGCGTGAATCTTCGGTTTTAGTTCAGTTCAGCTCAGTTGTGTCTGACTCTTTGCGACCTCATGGACTGCAGTACGCCAGGCTTCCCTGTCCCTCACCAACTCCTGGAGTTTACTCAAACTCATCTCCATCGAGTCAGTGATGCCATCCAACCATCTCATCCTCTGTCATCCCCTTCTCCTACAGCCTTCAATCTTTCCCAGCATCAGGGTCTTTTCCAATGAGTCAGTTTTTCGCATCAGATGGCCAAAGTATTGGAGCTTCAGCTTCAGCATCAGTATCAGTCCTTCCAGTGAATATTCAGGACTGATTTCCTTTAGGATGGACTGGTTGGATCTTTTTGCAGCCCAAGGGACTTGCAAGAATCTTCTTCAACACCACAGTTCATAAGCATCAATTCTTTGGTGCTCAGCTTTCTTTATAGTCCAACTCTCACATCCATACATGACTCCTGAAAAAACCCATAGCTTTGACTAGGTGGACCTTTGTTGGCAAAGCAATGTCTCTGCTTTTTAATATGCTGTCTAGGTTAGTCATAGTTTTTCTTCCAAGGAGCAAGCATCTTTTAATTTCATGGCTGCAGTCACCTTATGCAGTGATTTTAGAACCCCCCAAAATAGAGTCTGTCACTGTTTCCATTGTTTCCCCATCTATTTGCCATGAAATTTTAGTAGATAATGTCAATTTTCCTAATTTCCTGCAACCAGTTGACACATCAGTGGTGCAAAGGCTTCCATTGTTTCACATCCTTAATAACACTGGATATCGCCAGTCTTTCCTCATTTTCATAGTTATATGGTTACAGAGCAGTATCTCATGATTGTACTTTGCATTTTTCTTATTTCTCATGGATTTATTGGCCATTTACACATAGTCTTGTTATGATGGGTCTGTTCTAACCACTTGCCCGTTTTTTTCTATTGGATTATTTATCTTTTTCTTTAAAATAATAAAATGCAAGTGGAAAAAGTTAATGACTGCATAGATCTTGGTAATATCAGTTATTTCTGAGTGTTGGAATTACAAGTGATTTACGTTTTCTTCCTCGTGCTTTTCTGCCCTTTTATAATTTCTTATAACAATTATACATTATTTTCAGGACACTTAGTGTTTCACAATTCTAATGAATAAAAACAATGGCTTTTGCAAAAGATATTATCTAGGGAATACATTTTGAATGTTAACTGTTAAATTTATGGGATATATGGATGATTTATGGTAGTGATTCTTAACCATTCCAAGGTGTTCTACAGCTAAACTTGAATAATTGCGTTCTCTTCCAATTTGCCATGGTTTCATTTATTTTGTTTAATGCCTACAACCAAATTTAATATATCAAGCTATCCATCTATATACACATCAATGAATTATTAATACTCCAAATAGGATTCAGCAGAAAAAAGAAGTTATGAGAGAAGTTTAAGCGAAAATTAGGAAGTCACAGTCCTCTATCAAGAAGAATTTCTGCTTTCACTCCCATCAGAACTCCTATTAATGTAGCAACTTCAAAGATAAAATTATTTGCATCCCAAAATCACACATGAAAAGGCCTTAGATGGCTCATGCTCTGAAAAATTAATTATAAAATAGTAATTGAATAACAACTGTTCCCAGTACTGTGTAGCATTAAAAAGAATTAAAGCATAATGCCTGACCTCAAAAACCCTGCCATCTAATTGGAGAAATAAATCAAACCCTTATGAAAATAACAAAATGCTTGATGATGTATAAATGATGTAGTGAGTCAAGGAAAACATTTAAAAGTAGGATGAAGCCTTAAGAGAATGCCTAATATGAGAGGAACATGACCATGGGGAAGAATCATTTCATCACTGGGATTCTGCCTGAGGCCTGCAAAAGATGTTGTTGTTTAGTCGCTAAGTCATGTCTGACTTTTTTGTGACCCCATGGACTGTAGCCCACCAGGCTCCTCTGTCTGTGGGATTTCCCAGGCAAGAATATTGGAATGGGCTGCCATTTCCTTCTCCAGGGGATTTTCCTGACCCAGGGAACGAACACATGTCTCCTGTATTGGCAGGTGGATTCTTTACCACTGAGCCACCCGGGAAGCCCATAAAAGATGTTAACGCACAGCAGTATGAGATTTTTTAATCTAAATTTATGCTACCTTCTTACTGTTTTCATAATGGACGATAAGATGGTTTTAGGATAGTCCCTAAGCCCGGGATCCCAATCCTTTCTCTACTGCTTTGCTATGCTCTGCATCTTTCTCATACACACAAACGTGCTTTCTTTTGACCAAAGTGCCGAGTATGCCTTTGCATAATCTGGAGTATATCGTGAAGAAGTCCTTAAAATCTGTGTATAAATTAATTTCCAGCTATCATTGTCAATAATTTTAAATTCTACTTGGCAACCTGAAGTCAGTTTTATATATATATTTTTCTTTTTTTTGTTGGCTGCGCCAGGCCTTCATTGCAGCATACTACTACTACTAAGTTGCTTCAGCCGTGTCCGACTCTGTGCGAACCCACAGACGGCAGCCCACCAGGCTCCGCTGTCCCTGGGATTCTCCAGGCAAGAACACTGGAGTGGGTTGCCATTTCCTTCTCCAATGCATGAAAGTGAAAAGTGAAAGTGAAGTCGCTCAGTCGTGTCCGACTCTTCACGACCCCATGGACTGCAGCCTACCAGACTCCTCTGTCCATGGGATTTTCTAGGCAAGAGCACTGGAGTGGGGCGCCATTGCCTTCTCCTCACTGCAGCATGCAAACTCTTATTTGTGGCATATGGGATCTAGTTCCCTGACCAGGGTTGGAACCCGGGTTCCCTGCATTGGGAGCATGAAGTCTCAGCCACTGGACTACCAGGGAAGTCTCTGAAGTCAGTTCTTCTAACTGTTACATGAGTGAGTTGACACTGGGAATTTAAAATGCACTGTACAGAATGTAAGACGAAATAAGCCTGGGAGGGCAGGGAAGATGGCAGTGTAGGAAGTGCTAGGAATTTGTCTCCCAACCTGCACAACGTGGAATTGGCCAAGTCTGTCTTCTGTAATTATTTTAGAATTTCAGAGTCTATTCAAAGGCTTGCAGCTTCCTGGAGGAAGATGAGTCTGGTAAATTGTGCTTAATTTTGGTCAGTTTCAGCCTCGGGCAACAGGCGATCTGCATCCTCCCGCGCCCCAGCCCACGGCTGCCAGCTGGACCAGCGCTCTTAGAGGGGCTTGCTGGAGCCAGAGTGATGATAAGGACTTCGTCCTCCAAGTAATGGGTCTGGGTTCTGATCGCCGACAGCTGCCTCTGGTCGCCGAGGGGCAGACACAGGCGGGCAGGCAGCTGCATTTTCCCCCATCATTGTTTCATGCTCCTCTACCTGAAGCACCTTCCAGGGGATTTAAAGAGACAATCGCTATTTTATGCCCTTTATTTTTCCGTTTTCCCCCTTTTGGGTTATTTAAGGATTAGTTACACATATGGGGAAATTTAGAAAGTTACCACTTATGCCCAGTGTGCAGGCTTTCCTTAGATCTGAGAAAACTTTAAGTTTATATGCTTCAAGCTGATCCCTAACACAGAGACAACTACACAAAAAAAAAATTAAAAAAAAAAGAACAAGAAATTCTAAAATTTGTATGGAACCGCAAAGGACTTTGAATAGCCCGAGCAATTTTGAGAAGAGGAACAAAGCTGGAGGCATCACACTTTCTGATTTCAAACTCTATTACAAAGCTGCTGCTGCTGCTAAGTCACTTCAGTCGTGTCCAACTCTGTGCAACCCCAAAGACAGCAGCCTACTAGGCTCCCCCGTCCCTGGGATTCTCCAGGCAAGAACACTGGAGTGGGTTGCCATTTCCTTCTCCAATGCATGAAAGGGAAAAGTGAAAGTGAAGTCGCTCAGTCGTGTCTGACTCTTCACGACCCCATGGACTGCAGCCTACCAGGCTCCTCCATCCATGGGATTTTCCAGGCAAGAGTACTGGAGTGGGGTGCCATTGCCTTCTCCAATATTACAAAGCACTAGTAATCAAAACACTATGATATTGGCATAGAAACAGACATATAGATCAATGGAACAGAGTAGTGAGCTCAGAAATAAACCCATGCATATATGTTCAATTAATTTACAACAAGTTTACTATTAGGAAAGGACAGTCTGTCTTCAGTAAATGATGCTGGGGAAACAAGCCACGTGCAGAAGAAAACTGAACCATGATCTTATACCAAACAGTTACACAAAACTTACTCAAAATAGATTAAAGACTTGAAACCATAAAAATCCTAGAAGAAATAGGCAGTAAGCGCCTTGACCTTAGTCTCGGTGATGACTTTTTGGATTTGACACCAAATCAAAGGCAACAGAAGTGGGACTATATCAAACTAAAAAGCTTCTACACAGCAAAAAAAAAAAAAAAAAAAAAAAAAAAAATCACCAATGCAATGAAAAGGCAGCATACTGAGAGGAAGAAAATATTTACAAACGTATACCTGATGAAGGGTTAATATTCAAAATAAAGAAACTCAAGCAACTCAATGGGATTAAAAATGGGCAGAGGAAGCATATAGACATTTCTCCAAAGAAGACATGCAGATGAGCAGTAGGTACATGAAAAGTTGCTCGACATCACTAACCATCAGGGAAATACAAACCAATACCACAATAAGCCATCATCTCACATCTGTTAGACTGGCTACTCTCAAAAAGACAAGGGCTAACGAGTGTTGGTGGCGGTGAGCGAACCACTGTGCATTGTTGGTGGGAATGTAGATTGGTACAGCCACTAGGGAAAACAGTGTGGAGTTTCCTCAAAAAATTAAAAAATAGAATTCCCATGTGATTCAGCAATCCTACTTCTGGGTATTTATCCTAAGGAAGCAAAAACACTAACTCAAAAAGATATTGACAACTCCGGGTTCGTTACAGCATTATTTATAAAGGCTGAAACATGAAAACAATATCAGTGTCTGTCAAAGTATGAATGCATAAGGAAAATGATCCTATATATAGAAGGGGAAAATTGGATACAACAGAAGAGAAAGGATTAGTAAACTTGAAGATAGCTCAAAATAAATCATTTAAACTGAAACACAAAGAGTAAAATATTAGGAGGGAAACAAAGAACCCTCAATGGGCCTGTGGGTCTAACACATGTGTGGTCAGGATTCCAGAAAAAGAGAGACAGAAAATGAAGTTGCAATAATATTTGAAGAAATTTTAAGCCAAATTCCAAAGTTGATCAAAAAAGAAACCCACAGACAGGAAAATCAGTGAATCCCAACCAGAAAAGAAAATACACCTACAAAGAAAATCACACATACACACATCATAGTCAAACTGCTGAAAACCAAAGACAAAGATAAGATCTTACAGGTGCTGGGTCTTGAGAGATACAGATTCCTATTAGTATTGTGTCCATCAGTGGGAGAGTAAAAAAAGCAAAATGTGGTGAGGGAATATTACTCAGCCTTAAAAAGCAAGGGAAATCATAACACATGATACAACATGGATACATTTTCAGGACATTAATCTAAATGAAATAAGCCAATCACAAAAAGATAAATATGGTGTGATTTCACTTAAGGGAGGAACCTAGAGTAGTGAAACTCAAAAACAGCAGGTAGAAGGTTGGCTGCAGGGGCTGAGAGAATGGGAAAAGGGAATTGTTTCATGGATGTAGACTTTGTTTTGCAAGAGGAGAAACTTTTGGAGCCTGGCTATATAATGTGGAAAATACTTAACACTAATGAATTCTACACTTAAAAATTGTTAAAATGGGGACTTCCCTGGTGGTCCAGTGGTTAGGAATCTGCCTTCCAAAGCAGGGGATGTGGATTTGATCCCTGGTTAGGCTTCCCTGGTGGCTCAGACGGTAAAGGTCTGCCCGCAATGCGGGAGACCCGGGTTCGATTCCTGGGTTGGGAAGATTCCCTGGAGAAGGAAATGGCAATCCACTCCAGCACTCTTGCCTAGAAAATCCCATGGACTGGCAGTCCATGGGGTCACAAAGAGTCGGACATGACTGAGCGACTTCACTTTCACTTTTACTTTAGGCTTCCCTGGTGACTCAGACAGTAAAGAATCTGCCTGCAAAGCAGGAGACCCGGGTTCAATCCCTGGGTTGAGAAGACCCCCTGGAGGAGGGCAAGGCAACCCACTCTTGTATTCTTGCCTGGAGAATCCCATGGACAGAGGAGCCTGGAGGGCTATAGTCCAGGGGATTAGAAAGAGTCAGACATGACTGAGCACTCCTAGACTTACCGGACATATTGAATCTAGAATTCTTGGTAAGTGCATCCACATTGATAAATCTGATCCCATCTAGTTTTGTAATTTATCCTGTTTGGTCAATGCCCTTGTTATCCATTCCAAGCATCTTGTGTACGTGAGTTGGGAGAATCCTGCATTCTTTTGGGATATACTTTTTCTCTTCCTGGAGTAGGTTTTGTGATGTACTCTAGGCCATGTAGAAATTTATTTTTAAAAAATGTTTTATTTGGAAATAGTTTCAAACTTACAGAAAAACTACAAGAATAAAAATTAAAATTATCTCAATACCCGTTAGGAGTACAACTGTGTCCCCCCAAAACAGACGTAAAATGCCTGAACAACTATGGATGGAGGTTCATGACATCGTACAGGAGACAGGGATCAAGACCATCCCCAAGAAAAAGAAATGCAAAAAGGCAAAATGGTTGTCTGAGGAGGCCTTAAAAATAGCTATGAATAGAAGAGAAGCTAAAGGCAAAGGAGAAAAGGAAAGATACACCCATTTGAATGCAGAGTTCCAAAGAATAGAAAGGAGAGATTAAGAAAGCCTTCCTCAGCAATCAATGCAAAGAAATAGAGGAAAACAACAGAATGGGAAAGACTAGAGATCTCTGCCAGAAAATTAGAGATAGCAAGGGAACGTTTCATGCACATGGGCTCAATAAAGGACAGAAATGATATGGACCTAACAGAAGCAGAAGATATTAAGAAGAGGTGACAAGAATATATGGAAGAACTATACGAAAAAGATCTTCACCACCTAGATAATCACAATGGTGTGATCACTCACCTAGAGCCAGACATTCTGGAATTCGAGGTCAAGTGGGCCTTAGGAAGCATCACTACGAACAAAGCTAGTGGAGGTGATGGAATTCCAGTTGAGCTATTTCAAATCGTAAAAGATGATGCTGTGAAAGTGCTGCACTCACTCAATATGCCAGCAAAGTTGGAAAACTTAGCAGTGGCCACAGGACTGGAAAAGGTCAGTTTTCATTCCAATCCCAAAGAAAGGCAATGCCAAAGAATGTTCAAACTACCGCACAATTGCACTCACCTCATACGCTAGAAAAGTAATGATCAAAATCCTCCAAGCCAGGCTCAACAGTATGTGAACCGTGAACTTCCAGATGTTTAAGTTGGATTTAGAAAAGGCAGCAGAACCAGAGATCAGATTGCCAACATTCATTGGATCTTCGAAAAAGCAAGAGAGTTTCAGAAAAATATCTACTTCTGCTTTATTGACTATGCCAAAGCCTTTGACTGTGTGGATCACAATAAACTGTGGAATATTCTGAAAGAGAAGGGACTACCAGACCACCTGACCTGACTCTTGAGAAATCTGTATGGAGATCAAGAAGCAACAGTTAGAACTGGACATGGAACAACAGACTGGTTCCAAATAGGGAAAGGAGTACATCAAGGCTGTATACTGTCACCCTGCTTATTTAACTTACACACAGAGTACATCATGAGAAATACTGTGCTGGATGAAGCACAAGCTGGAATCAAGATTGTTGGGAGAAATATCAATAATCTCAGATATGCAGATGACACCACCCTCATGGCAAAAAGTGAAGAAAAACTAAGGAGCCTGTTGATGAAAGTGAAAGAGGAGAGTGAAAAAGTTGGCTTAAAGCTCAACATTCAGAAAACTAAGATAATGGCATCTGGTCCCATCACTTCATAGCAAATAGATGGGGAAACAGTGGAAACAGTGGCAGACTTTATTTTTGGGGGCTCCAAAATCACTGCAGATGGTGACTGCAGCCAAGAAATTAAAAGACGCTTGCTCCTTGGAAGAAAAGTTACGACCAACCTAGACAGCATATTAAAAAGCAAAGACATTATTTTACCAACAAAGGTCTGTCTAGTCAAAGCTATGGCTTTTCTAGTAGACATGTATGGATGTGAGAACTGGACTATAAAGAAAGCTGAGTGCTAAAGAATTGATGCTTTTGAACTGTGGTGTTGGAAAAGACTCTTGAGAGTCCCTTAGACTGCAAAGAGATCCAACCAGTCCATCCTAAAGGAGACCAGTCCTGGGTGTTCATTGGAAGGACTGATGCTGAAGCTGAAACTCCAATACTTTGGCACCTGACATGAGGAACTGACTCATTTGAAAAGACCCTGATGCTGGGAAAGATTGAAGGTGGGAGGAGAAGGGGATGACAGAGGATGATATGGTTGGATGGCATCACTGACTCAATGGACATGAGTTTGAGTGAACTCCGGGAATTGGTGATAGACAGGGAGGCCTGGCGTGCTGCAATCCATGGGGTTGCAAAGAGTCATACACGACTGAGCGACAGAACTGAACTGAACTGAAGACAAATACTGGATTGGCCAAGAAATTTGTTCAGGTTTTTCTGTTACATCTTTTGGGAAAACCTGAACGAACTTATTGGTTAACCCAGTATTTAGTTGGAGACCTTTCAAAATTAGTAAGTTGGCTAGAAAATAGCCAGAAGTCTTATGTTAAACTGGCAAAAAGTCAGAGGCATTCTAAATTAATTGGCCTGTAAATTATATCCGGAGTTCCCTTATTGAGCCCCTAGCTCTCACTAGAGAACTGAAGACTCAAGAACAGGTACACTGTTTCGTTTTGGTTTCTGTTTTCTAATCCTAGACCCCAAACATTCTGTTTAATGATTAATCAGTCATTTTTGCCATATGCTTCCCTTGTGGTTCAGAATCCATCTGCAATGGTAAAGAATCCATCTGCAATGCAGGAGACCTGGGTTCTATCCCTGGGTTGGGAAGATCCCCTGGAGAAGGGAACAGCTACCCACTCCAGTATTCTGGCCTGTATAGTCCATGGGGTTACAAAGAATTGGACACAACTGAGCGGCTTTCACTTCACTTTGCCATTTGAAAACCTTACACAATTTATACTTGCAAATCAATTAAATAATGAAAAAATGTTCAAGCCCTCAATTTTTTTTTTGATCTTCACTTTATACGATAAAAATTATCAATTTCGTACCTTCTTCTTTTCTACAAAGCCAACAGAATTCTATCACCAAGCAATCCATCCCGGCCTACAGAGTGAACAGAAAAGCGGGCTGTTCCTGTGTATAATCACAGGACATGAAACAGCTTTAGGAACCATAATGCTTTCTAAAGCACTAGTACAGTTCAGGCATGGAGGAGCTGAGGGGAAAGCAGTGACTCTTACCTAAAGACATCACTGAGGATGCTAATGAAACAAAATCAAGTTTTTAAAATTTGGGGTAGAACTTCCGTGGTGGCCCACTGATTGAAAAAAAAAAACAAAAAACAAGTACACCTGCCAATGCAGGGCACACAGGTTCAATCCCTGGTCCAGAAAGATTCCACACGCCAGGAAGTAACTAAGCCTACACACTGGAACTGCTGAGTCTGCAAGCCTAGAGCCAATGCTCCACAAGGAGAGTAGCCCCAGCTCCTGGCAACTAGAGAAAGCCCAGTGCAGCAACGAAGACCCAGCGCAACCAAGAATAAATAATTTTTTTAAAATTAGGGGTAAGTGGGGAGATACCAAAGTTGCCGTTTGTAGAATGGTACCAATGAGCAATGTAGCAAAACAAAAGAATCCCAACCTTGACAGATTCGGTAAGGTTGGCACTTTACATGGTGTTGCAAGGCCTGCTCCCCTTGGTGCTTTCCTCTAAAACTAGCTTGGTAATTCACCACTAACTCTACAATTGTTTTTCAATTATTCTAATTAGGAAGTACCTATATTAGGCTTCACACATAACCATAGCATTGCCTGAGAAAAATACACAACCCGAAGTTGCTAGCTACGTTTTATTCAGGGACCTTATTGGGGACCACAGCCCAGGAGACAGCCTCTAGCTCTGCAGAACTGCTCCAAAGAGCTAAGGGAGGAGTCAGGATATATAGGAATTTTTGCTGAAAACAAAACAAAAAAACAAAACACATTGTTAGACCCAAGACTCTGGGCTCATTGAAATTACTCTTTAGATACACATCTGTAGTTGGGCCGGTTTGCTTTTTTTCTCCATCCTAAATGCCCCTCCTGGGGCACTAATGTAAGTGGGGCTGGGGGTGCTGGCAGACAACATGCATTGTTTATCAGAATGGCAGGCGACATCCTCTGTCCACAAGTGATGTATATATTCATATTTATTTAACATATCTATAACTTTTCCATGTATGAAGTGTATAGTAATTTTTTTTTTTCAAACAGATCAGCTTTGAATCCCTAACCTTGGTTTTAAACCCAAAATATCAGTGGTACTAGAACTTGCTTAAACTTTTGTATATAGACCCTGGATTGAAAACCAAAGGAAGGTTCACAACCCAAATTTTGGCACATTCTTCCTGTTCGGCAAATAAATACTGCTTCCTCCGGTTCCTAAGTGCGGCTTCCCTTCCCGAGAGCAGGGGAGACTGTTTAGCTTTCATCTGGCGAAAATGACATCGATCCCGACTGGAAAGGATAATTAAAACAGCTACTTTCTGCAGGTCATAGGTCCCTAACACTGTAAACCCGGGGCGCCAACAGGTATAAACGACTCAGTAGCTCCCAGCCCGCAGCCAAGCACTGGCAAAGCGTTCACGCTACAATAGCTCAAGAAACGCTCGCGGGAGAAACGAGAGAATAAAGGCGCAGCGGCAGTGACACGTGGCCGAGCGGAAGATCCTAACAGCAGCCCGATCGCCCGCAGGACCGCGGGACCAGAACCCGCGCAGACCTTTCGGAGCGTCCACTCCGCCGGTGACCCCCGGCAGAGGGGCTCCTGGCACCGCCCTGGGCCCACCCCCGCCTTTCCGGCGTCTTCTGGCTGCCCGGGCGGCGCGCGCGCAGGCTCCTCGGGGGCACGGGGGTCGCGCCCCGAGCCCGCGAACAGGCGCCCGCTGCTCCGCGGCCTCGGAGATCTGGACGCTCCCGGGGAGCTGCCCGCCCGAGGCCCCGCCAGGCGCAGGCGCGGAGGCCGCCCGCAAACCCGGAAGCGCTCGGCGCGTCCCGCGCCGGCGTAGTAGCGGTCTCGGCGGCGGCCAGGCCCGCGGCGTCCCCCGCCCCGAGGTCCGGCGGGCTCGGGCCGCGTCATGTCCGCCCAGGGCGACTGCGAGTTTCTGGTGCAGCGAGCCCGCGAGCTGGTGCCGCAGGACCTGTGGGCCGCCAAGGCTTGGCTCATCACGGCGCGCAGCCTCTACCCGGCGGACTTCAACATCCAGGTGAGGCCCGGCGGGCGCGCGGGGGGCGCGACTCCCACTGACTTGCGCCCCCCAGCTTCCCACCCTCCCCGAGAAGCCAGCCTGGGGACTCTGGGTCCGGCCGGCTGGGCTGGGGCCACGGGAGCGTCAGCCACCCTGCGGCCGGGCCCGCGCCGGGTGCCGCGGGGGAAGGGCCGCCCGCGGGGGCGGAGGCGGGATTGTGGGGGGGTCCTGGGTGCCTTCGCGGGCGAGCTGGGGCGCGGGGTGCTGGCCACAGGAGCCCACCTGGGCGATGGCTGTGTAAAGGGGGGGAATGCCGCGGGTCTGCAGTCACCGCCGCTGTGCCTAAAGGTATCGGAGTAGCATGAGCCACGGAAACCTACACGCCGTTCCCGGGAACCCGATGATGAAGGCGGCGGCCTATTGGGCGCCGGCGACCTCGGAGCCCGTGCCTGCACTAACCTGGGCCCGGGCTGTGAGCGACCGAGCCCTGAGGCTTCATTGAGCGGGTGGTGCCCGACCCTGGGACCTCCAGGGGCGGGGCGGGACGGGGCGGGCTCTGAGGGTCTGTGTCGCCAGGTGATGCTCAACCTTAGGACCTCCAGGGACAGGGCGGAATGTGGGGGGTGGGGGCCTCTGATGGTCAGTGTCAGCAGGTGGTGCCAGATCCTAGGCCCTCCAGGGGTGGGGACGGTGGAGGAGCAGGCCGGGAGGGGGGCAGAGGGCCTGACCCCGCCCCGGCTGTGTTGCAGTATGAGATGTACACCATCGAGCGGAATGCGGAGCGGACGGCCACCGCCGGCAGGCTGCTCTACGACATGTGAGTGGGGAGCTGCCCCGACCTCTTGGGGTGGGGAGTTGATTTCTGTCTGTCGAAGAGGGAGTTGCGGGGAGGTCTGAAGTTCTGCGGGTCCGGTACCTAAAGCGTACTTTTTCATGGGTCTAGGCCTTCCGTTAACTGCAGAGAAGTCTAACTAGGTCTTGTTCTTATTAAAACTCTTCTATTCAGTCATTTATTTTGGAAATAATACACACTCTTCTCAGAAGTTTAGACAGTACTGAAGCATAGAGCATAATGAGTGGAAGTCCCTCCTGGCCTCAACCAGAGTACACACAGCGCACGTCAGTAGGTTCTAGGGGAGCGGTGGTAGCAGTGAGCGCTACTGCTCACCCACCTGATGGACCCTTTTCCAGGTCAACATGTAAAGATCTGTTTAGTTCTTTTTCACGTCTGCAGAGCATTTCACCCCTCTTTTATTGGGGGACATTTAGGGAGCTTCCAGTTGGTTAAGATTATATTCAAGAGTGTCAGAAAGTAATTTTGTACTCAGGTTTTGGTGTTTTGCTTTAGATTCTTCAACATAGGTTTGCATAATCAAAGGGTGCGTGGATTTTAAATTTTGATGTACTATCAGACTGCTTTCCAAAAAGTGCCATTCCTGTTTACATCTCCATGGCCAGTGTGTAAAAGTGTTGCGTTCCCATAGTGTTGCCAGCACTTGGATATTATCAGTCTTGCCATCAGCTGTTAATTTTCGCCAGTGCCACAGGAGAAAGGGCTTCCCCAGTGGCTCAGCAGTAAAGAATCCGCCCACAATGCCGGAGATGTGGGCTCGATTCCTGGGTTAGGAAGATCCTCTGGAGGAGGGCATGGCAACTCACTCCAGTATTCTTGCCTGGAGAATCCAATGGACGGGGCGCCTGGCAGGCTACAGTCTATAGGGTCGCAAGAGAGTTGGACACGACTGAAGTGACCAAGCACTCATACACAGGAGAAAACAGCATCGTGCTATTTTTAAAAAACGTGTGTTCAGTGTATTACTAGTAAGACTGAGTATCTTTTCAAATGATATTTGGCTATTTGTATTTTTTCTATGATTTGCCTCTGCCCGTTTTTTCTTTCTGAATATTGAGCTTTAAGGCAACTTTTTCACTCTCCTCTTTTACTTTCATCAAGAGGCTTTTTAGTTCCTCTTCACTTTCTGCCGTAAGGGTGGTGTCATCTGCATATCTGAGCTTAGTGATATTTCTCCCGGCAATCTTGATTCCAGCTTGTGCTTCTTTCAGCCCAGCGTTTCTCATGATGGACTCTGCATAGAAGTTAAATAAGCAGGGTGACAATATACAGCCTTGACATACTCCTTTTCCTATTTGGAACCAGTCTGTTGTTCCATGTCCAGTTCTAACTGTTGCTTCCTGACCTGCATATAGGTTTCTCAAGAGGCAGATCAGGTGGTCTGGTATTCCCATCTCTTTCAGAATATTCCACAGTTTATTGTGATCCACACAGTCAAAGGCTTTGGCATAGTCAAGAAAGCAGAAATAGATGTTTTTCTGGAACTCTCTTGCTTTTTCCATGATCCAGCGGATGTTGGCAATTTGATCTCTGGTTCCTCTGCCTTTCCTAAAATCAGCTTGAACATTCAGAAAACTAAGATCATGTCATCTGGTCCCATTACTTCATGGGAAATAGATGGGGAAACAGTGGAAACAGTGTCAGACTTTATTTTTTTGGGCTCCAAAATCACTGCAGATGGTGATTGCAGCCATGAAATTAAAAGACGCTTACTCCTTGGAAGGAAAGTTATGACCAACCTAGATAGCATATTGAAAAGCAGAGACATTACTTTGCCAACAAAGGTCCGTCTAGTCAAAGCTATGGTTTTTCCAGTGGCCATGTGTGGATGTGCGAGTTGGACTGTGAAGAAAGCTGAACGCCGAAGAATTGATGCTTTTGAACTGTGGTGTTGGAGAAGACTCTTGAGAGTCCCTTGGACTGCAAGGCAATCCAGCCAGTCCATCCTAAAGGAGACCAGTCCTGGTGTTCATTGGAAGGACAGATGCTGAGGCTGAAACTCCAATACTTTGGCCACCTCATGTGAAGAGTTGACTCATTGGAAAAGACCCTGATGCTGGGAGGGATTGGGGGCAGAAGGAGAAGGGGATGACAGAGGATGAGATGGCTGGATGGCATCACCGGCTGGATGCACATGAGTTTGGGTGAAATCCGGGAGTTGGTGATGGACAGGGAGGCCTGGTGTGCTGCGATTCATGGGATCGCAAAGGGTCAGACACGACTGAGCAGCTGAACTGAACTGAACTGATTTTTTCTTTGGGGAGGTTTTTTTTTTTTCCTTGTTTGCTTTTTAGGAGTGCTTTACATATTATGGTCATTTGTCTTTTCACTTGTTATAAAAGCTTAAGTCTATTGTAAGGGCCCTCATTTTTCTTAGTTTTTATTTTTATATCTTTATTTTGGTTTGGTTTATCTATGTATTCACTTGGGATAAAGAAAAATGTGTTTTTCTGTGATGCTACTGTTTTTACTTTCTTTTTTGGATGCTATATAAAATCTGACGTTTTAATTTAATGCATTCATTTTTAAAAATAGGTTTGTGAATTTCCCAGATCAGCCGGTGGTGTGGAGAGAGATCAGCATTATTACCTCAGCATTAAGAAACGATTCACAGGATAAACAAACCCAATTCTTAAGAAGTAAGAACAAAGTGATAACATAATAGTGTATAAATTACTACTTCCAGAATGTCAAATTGTTTGTAGTAATTTCATACGAAAAAAGCCACATCTGTGGTATTGGTACCCATGTATGTGTTTTGTTCTTGGCCTGTACAGATGTCACTTGGTCCCTTGAGCATTTGCTTAGAACCCTTTAAATTTTCTTAAAGGATGTGGATATTAGCCTGGGGAACTGAATATATTTTCACAGGTTCTGCAGTAATCAGAAAGCATCTGTAGATTATGCAGACCTCCACAGAACAGGAGAGAATCTTTTAGTAATTTATGACCTTTCTCATTAACCTTCATTCTGTGTTGGGTGCCATAGCCAATCCAGTATTTCAGATTCTGGACGAAAAAGGAAGTAGATGGTTCACACCATTTCAGCTTATGTGCATTCTTTTTATCTCAGCCGGCAGCAAGCACTGCTGTGACCCTTCCCAGACGTCATTCTTCTCTTCTAGATCCAGTGAGGCCTCCAGATATTTCGTGGTCATTCCACAAACATCTTATGCCCAATACCCTGACCTGGAAGCCTTCCAGGTTGTGGGTGAAATCCGCAGTAGCAGTTCTTTTACTTAGTGAATCCCAAGTATACTTCACTTATAGACTAAGAAGCGGTTCTTCACTCAGTATATCCCATTCTGTGCATGATGACGCCTTCTGTCCTCTTTCGCTTCTGCATTTTCTTTCTGAATGACTTCACAAAGTGAAATGTATCGTATACAGGTTTATTTGAAACTCTTCCTGGGCGAATCCAGTGTGAAATGTTACTGAAGGTTACAGAACAATGCTTCAACACTTTGGAGCGTTCAGAAATGCTGCTTCTACTTCTGAGACGCTTCCCTGAAACCGTGGTGCAACATGGGGTAAGATAAAGTTTATCAGTGGAGGCGCAAATATGTTTAAAAGCTAGAATGTGTATGTTATTCTAAAGTAGGTTATTCTCATTCTGAGGAGTGCCAGAAAAGATTGAACTCAAATCAAAGGAATCCTTGTTGGTAAAGCTAGAAGGATGTCACTGTTACCAGACTCTGAAATTCCAGTAGAAATTGTCTTAGCAGTGTAAGGAAATAAGCACCAAGCTATGACAGTGCTTTTGTTGTTGTTGCTGTTGTTCAGTCGCTCAGTCGTGTGCGACTCTTGGAACCCCGTGGACTGCAGCCCAGGCTTCCCTCCTCCATTATCTCCCGGAGCTTGCTCAAACTCATGTCCATTGAGTCGGTGATGCCATCCAACCGTCTCATCCTCTGTCATCCCCTCCTCCTCCTGCCTTCAGTCTTTCCCAGCATCAGGGTCTTTTCCAAAGAGTCCACTTTAACATCAGGTGGCCAAAGTGCTGATTATTTTCAGTTTGTAAAGTATAGTAGAGTTTTCAAAAATAATCTATTTCATAGTTTTCAGCTCTGTGTTTGAATTTAAAGGAGCACCGTAGTTGGTAGTACGAACGGGCACATTCTTCACGTGCTTTTGCCGTGTGGTCACTTTTTCGCTGCTCTGCCCTTTCCTCGTGCGTCCAGCCGTGACTGAGTGTTGTTGGCAGACACTAGTCAGCGTGCGGTCGCTCCGGGAGGTGGACAGCAGCGTGCTTTGCAGCTGTGTTTGTCACTTCCCATCGCCTGTAATGGAGAGCTGGGCTTCAGATGATTAACTCTTAATTCAAACCCTTTGGCTTATTCTTTCTGGCTCCACTTTCCTGGCTGCTGCCCCGGTTAACCTTCTCTGTATCTCTGTGTGTTTCAAGGGGCTGCTGTAACAAAGTACCAGAACCTGGGTGCCTTAAAACAACAGAAATGTATTCTCTCACAGCCCCAAAGCAAGGCATGGCCGGGGCCGTGCTCCCCGTGAAGGCTCGGGGAGGACTCGTGCCCACCTCTTGCTGGCTCCCGGGGCACCAGCGATCCTTTTCATTCCTTGGCTCTTGGCTTCATCATCCGGTTCCTGCCCCTGTTGTCACCTGGCCGTCTTTGCATGTTGTCCCTGTGTCTGTGCATGACCTTATAAAAACACCAGTCATTGGATTACGACCCACCCTGATCCCGAATGACTTCATCTTAACTGATTACCTCTATAAAGACCTTTTTTATAAGATAAACATGCGAGATCACATCCTGACGTTCTGAGTGGACATAAATTTTGTGGGGGAAGGGGCAATGTTCAACCTAGAGTCTTCCCTGACTTTAACTTCGGGCCTCGTGTAATCATTCACAGGGTAACCCCTCCTGTCACCCCATGTCATCAGGTTGCAGGGAAGACAGTGCGGAGGTCTTGGTGGGTTTGTGCAAGCCAGCTCTCCACTGGGCTAGGGTGTCAGAATGGGATCGTGGCCTGCAGACCCAAACCGCTCTCTCCTACCTAGTCCAGGCTATGCGACTGGCTACTCTTGGGAACTCTTGCACGTGCGAAGTTTTGTCTACATGATACATCTTGGTGTAGGGAATAAAGTCAGTTTCCGAATTTCTTAGAAAAATCTCTTCATCTCTGTTATCATTCTGTCTAGCTCCAGTGCTTCCATGAAGTTTTTTAGACATTTGATTGGTGTTTTAATTTTACTGGTTCAGAGGAGAATAAGATGACAGATGAACGTGGGATTCCCTTCCGGGCAAGGTTACTGACGGATTCTTTTGTTTTCTAGTCTTTAAAGTGAGAATTCTTGTTTCTCAGGGAAGTTTGAATATACAAACTATGTAGTAAATCAGTAAATCAGATGATCTGTTTCTTCATGTAATTCGGACATCTGAAACTTAACACGTTTAAATGATGAGGTGTGTTTTGAAACAGGTTGGCCTTGGGGAGGCACTCTTAGAGGCTGAGACTATTGAGGAACAAGAATCTCCTGTCAACTGCTTTAGAAAATTATTCGGTAAGAAAAATTGCATCTTGTATTAATTCCTATGCTCAGTAGAATGTGCTGGGGGTGTCATTTCAGAAATAAGGTCATTTGTAGATAGCAAAGGAATTCTTCATATTATGGGATTTAAATCCTTGTTAATTTTTTTGGTTCAGAAAGCATTTTAAACAACTTCTAAATTTTTGTTATGTAATAGTTAATACCTCTGAAAGAATACATGTAACCATGTATTGGGGTGTGAATAATAATAAATAATAATAAACACCTGTCACTCGTGATGTAGCGTCTTCGTCTCCTTGCTGACTCCATCCACTAGCGTCCCTCTACATTGCAGTTTTCAAATAACTGTGCCATAAGGGAGTTCTTTTCTTCCTATTTACTCTTGGCCAAGTGAACTAAAAACTAAACTTGGTTTTTGCCAGAACCCAAGAGCAGCCAAACAGCTTAATCAGTTTTTCCTCGGTTTTCCTTCTCAACAGTGTGTGATGTCCTTCCGCTAATAATTAACAACCACGACGTTCGGCTGCCCGCCAATTTGCTCTATAAGTACTTGAACAAAGCAGCTGAATTTTACATAAATTACGTCACTAGATCAACTCAAATAGAGAATCAGCATCAAGGTAAGTGGGAATAGCTTGCAGTTTATTTTATTTTTTTGTCCTTTTTCATTTTGTAAAATTTCCAGCTCAGAACTCCCTCAGTGTTTTGATTATTCTCCTCTGGATATGTACCAGTTTGATAGTCTTGCTAAAAGAGGGTTCCTAGAAAAAAAACACTACACTTAAGAGATAAGACTTTTCTGGAACCAGTTTTACCCCTCGATTGAAACAGTGAAGCTGCTGAACTTGTAAGGTTAGCTTCGTACGTGGACCACAGCTCACAGGTCCCTTCCTGCTCTGCCAGGGGTGGACACAAGCCTGTTGAGGTTCTGTGTTCTTGCCTCTTGCATGGGAAGTCAGACCTTTTTTTCCTCTATTAAGTACCAGCCACATAAATAGTAAGTAGTGGGGCATCCGTGGCGGTCCAGTGGTTAAGACGGCACTTCCAGTGCAGATGTGCAGGCTCGATCCCTGGTCGGGGAACTGAGATCCCACATGCTGCAGGGCATGGCCAAAATAAATAATAAAAGCTTTTTTTTTTTTTAAGTAAGTAGTCATGTTAATTAATCGTAAACTACTTTTTTTTTTTTTTTCACATCTCAGGTGCTCAGGAAACATCTGATTTAATGTCACCGAGCAAACGTAGCTCTCAGAAGTACATAATAGAAGGGCTGACGGAAAAATCGTCCCAGATTGTGGACCCTTGGGAGAGATTGTTTAAGATTTTGAACGTTGTTGGAATGAGGTGTGACTGGCAGATGGATAAAGGAAGACGGTAAAAACATGTTCATTTTCAAGACCACACGACAAATCATTTGATAGCATAATCTCTAAAAAAGCAAAATACTTTTTTCTAGAAGCATATAGTATGTGGGTACACCTCTGCCTGGGGCAGTTGTGTAACTCTCAGTATTTATGCAGGAGTGTAGTTTTTCACTTCATTAAAAGATTCCCAGGGGAAGCATGGTCTCTTAAGGTGCTGTTGAGTCTGAGCTCTCCTCGGTGCTTAGAGGAAAGAGAACCTACTTGGCACATTTGTGTCAGGAGCTCTTGTCCTGATGCTGCTCTGATTCAGAAGGGGAATTTGCCTCCATCTGCAGACAGTGGAGAGTAATTCTTCCTGCCCAGAGCCACATCGGGTAGTTGTAACGGTTCTAGGCGCGCTTTTCCCTCGTAGACATTTTGCTGACAAGCTCAGAGTAATTAAATAATTTTTGTTGTCCTTCATCTTTCAGAAGCTATGGTGACATTTTGCATAGAATGAAGGATCTCTGCAGATACATGAACAACTTTGATAATGAAGCTCATGCAAAATACAAAAACCAAGTGGTTTATTCCACGATGCTGGTCTTCTTTAAGAACGCGTTCCAGTACGTCAACAGCATACAGCCGTCTCTCTTCCAAGGTTGGTTTAGAATTTTAGAGTGTCCCGGACTACTGGCCTCATTGAGGGTGGTGAAGACGATGAAACTGTTCACCTTAACATTGTTCTTGGGTCCAAGTAACTGCCAGTGCTTTTATGAGTTGTTGGTTTTTATGTGTGTTTTCACTAAAAACTTCTGTATCAGAGGATGCATGGTATTCGAAACTAAATACAGATATTGAATGCCTCTTTTTAAAAAGCAGCAGATGTAGCAGAGTGTTGACTTAGGTTTCACAGTAAATTCTCAACAAAGATTTTTAAAAAATAATATGTATGCATATCAAGTCTAGAGAATGTGAAAAATAGAAATATCATAGGGTGAAATACCCACGATGCTTCCAGTCTAACATAACTCTCATTTTTGCATATTGCCTATAGTATTTCATACATTTAGATTATCTTATATGTTAGATTATCATATATTTAAATAATGTATGTGTATCTTTGTAGTTTTTCTGTTGTTGGTAGTTCTGTGCTTTGTGATCATTGTAAAAAATTTGGTAAATAACGTAAGAACAAACACAAAGAAGGAACTTACTTTGTCCACCAAGAGAGACATTTATTAACAGTCGGATGTATATCTGCACAGTTTTTATTTCTGTATATGTTTGCTTATTTGTTTAGCTAATTGAGACGATAGTGATCATATTTTCACCCGGTACTTGAGTAGGTTTCCTCTGGTATTAAGTACTCTTTTCCTCCCACATTTTAAGTGTCGATCTTTCCGCTCCATCCGCAGGTCCCAATGCCCCGAGCCAAGTCCCGCTGGTTCTCCTGGAGGACGTATCGAACGTGTACGGTGATGTCGAGATGGATCGCAGTAAACACATACATAAGAAGAGGAAACTAGCCGAGGGAAGAGAAAAACCCATGGTAATTCTTTCAGATACAATTATTAGCGGATGACATGTTTACGGTTTGCTAGAAACAGGTCACCTTGGTCACTGCCTGCTCCCTGCTCCCACTCCAGCGCCCACAGCCTCTTCTCTTTTTGTAATGTGAACCAGACGTCTCTTCGGTCACTGACGGCTTCCTGCCACTCTCAGAATAAAATCCCAACCCTGTCCTTTGGCTTCAGAGCAGGCACGAGCAGGCCCCCATTCTGCGGACCCTCCGGCCACCTGCGGCCCCTTCCCGGCCTCCGCCCAGCTCACGGCCACCCCTCTGGGTCCCGCCACTCAGCGCTCGGCCCGGATGTTCTCCCCCCTGAGGCTGCCTCCGAATGGCCCTCCGTTTTCTCTCTCTCTTCCTGTATTTTAATTCTGTGTGGCCCTTAGTGAGGTCTGTTCTTAAATCTTTCCTGGTTGGTTGCCTTGCTGTCCGTGTCCCTTCACTGGAGCACAAGGTCTTTGGGGCCATCGGCAGCATCTGTCTCGCCCACCCTGTGTCGTGGGCATCTGTCTGACAGTGCCTGCGCCCCCGAGGGCCTTTGGTGCCAGGGGGCTCCGCTGTGCCCTCCCCGGGGTGGGTCCAGGCATGGGACAGCTGTTGAGCATCCTGACCCTCACCTGTCGTGTGCGAACCAGCAGGCTCTGCCTGCGAGCTCTGGCCCCCAGTGCGCCCCACCTGATGCGGGTCCAGCCAGCTCTGTCTGCCCCGTTGCGCAGGGGACACACAGATTATATGTTCATACGTTAAGGGCCCTGGAGGCCCGTGAGCTCAGCTCACATGTCTGTTTTACTCATAGTGTTTGTTTTTAGTAACCCAGCATCTAAAACTTGGGCGCTTTCTCATCACAGTCCAGATGGACGTCCCTTTACTGATTGATGTCTTATGATGCTGGTCCCTGGGGGCGGCCACCCGTGGAGGGGGGTGGACGTTCTGCCCGAAGCCCGAGTGCCTGCTCACGTGACCGGCCAGGCGACTGGAGGTGGGGGCGGGGGAGGGTCCTCCCGCCTGCACACGCTCGTGTGCTTTCCCCGTGGTCAGGACTCTGGCCTCAGAGTCTCCTCTCAGAATGTGCTTTTGTGTTCCTATAAATTCTACAGACCGTCTGGAACTCCATACCGACCCCCTGCATCTGAGGTCCCTTCCGTAAACTCCTGATCTCATTTCGGGGCAGGAGTGTATTCCATAAGCTGCCACAGCAATGAACGCAGTGCTCGTGTCTCTGTGTCTCACTGGATTGCCCACCTGTGAATGGGGGACGACACTGGAGAGCCAGGATGCCTGAGAGATAGGTTTTGGTTTTGAAAGAGATTGAGGAGCGTGTCATCACTGAGAGGGATAAGGAGATGAAGCTAAAGAGTGTGAGACAGGGAGGGTCCCTGGATGTCAAGGAATGCGGAGAAAGGTGGGGAGTGGGAGGGGAGTGCCTTTTTTTCTGAGATTCGCTTAAGGAGTAGAACTGTTCTTTTTAACTACAGTTGATTTACAATGTTACGTTAGTCCAGTGGTACCGCTTTAGGTTCTTTTCCATCCCAGTTTTTATAAGGTACTGAATATAGTTTCCTGTGCAATATAGTGGGTCCTTGTTGGTTATCTGTTCTATATATAGTCGTATGCATGTGTGAACCCCATACTCCTGATTCATCTCCCCCACTTTCCCCTTGGTAACCATAAGTTTTCTGTATCTGTGAGTCTGTCTTGTAAATAACTTGTGTCATTTTTTAGACTCCATGTACCAGTGATGTCTTCCAGTATATGTCTTTCTCTGACTTGACTTCACGTGGTGTGATGATCTGTAGGTCCATCCACGTTGCTGCGGCATTATTTCATTCTTGTTTGTGGCTGAGTAATGCTCTAGTGTGCGTGTGTACCGCGTCTTTTTCTTTATCTGCTCACCTGTGGACGGACACTTTGGTTGCTTCCATGTCTTGGCTGTTGTGAATAGTGTTGCAGTGAGCGTTGGGGTGCATGCATCTTTTCAGATGGAGGTTGCTCCAGATACATGCCCAGGAGGGGGATTGCTGGATCATACGGCAGTTCTGTTTTTAGTCTCTTGAAGGAACCTCCATACTGATCGCCATAGTGGGTGCACCGGTTTGCATTCCCCCCAGCAGTGCAGCAGGGTACCCTTCTCTCCACACCCTCTCCAGCATTTATTGTTGTAGACTTTTTGATGATGGCCATTCTGCCTGATGTGAGGTGATACCTCATTGTCGTTTTGGTTTGCATTTCTCTAATAATTGGCATTGTTGAGCATCTTTTCATGTGCCTGTGGGCCATCTGTATGTCTTCTTTGGAAAAATATCTTTTTAGGTCTTCTGCCCGTTTTTTGATTGGGTTGTCTGTTTCTCTGATATGAATTATATGAGCTATCTGTATATTTTGGAGGTTAATCCCTTATCAGTCCCACTGGATACAGATACTTTCTCCCCGGCCATTGGTGGTCTGTTTGTTCTGTTTATGGTTTCCTTTGCTGCGCAGAAGTTTATAAGTTTGATTCAGTGCCATTTGTTTATTTTTGCTTTTTTTTCTTTTGCCCTGGGTGACTGATCTAAGAAAGTATTAACTGTGATTAATGTCCGAGAATGTTTTGGTTATATTCTCTTATAGGAGTTTTATGGCGTCATGTGTTAATATATGTCTTTAGGCTGTTTAGACTTTATTTTTGTGTATGGTTCAAGGGAGAGTTGTAACTTCATTGATTTACACATGCCTGTTGAGCTTTCCCAACACCACTTGCTGAGGAGATTGTCTCTTCCCCCTGTATATTCTTCCCGCCTTTGTTGAAGGTAACTGGCTGGAGGCGTGTGGGTTTATTTCTGGGCTCTCTGCTCACATTCACTGAGCTGCGTGTCTGCTTCTGTGCCGGTACCAGGCTGTTTTGTGCTACAGCTTTGTAATATTGTCTGCAGCCTGGGAAGCTATGCCTTCAGCTTTATTCTTTTTCCTCAAAATTGCTTTAGCAATTCTGGGTCTTTGGTGGTTCCATATAAATTTTAAGATTATTTGTTTTAGCTCTGTGAAAAAATATCATAGGTAATTTGATAGAGATCACATTAAATCTGTAGATAGCTTTGGGTAGTGTGGCAATTTTAACAGTAGTAATTCTTCCATTCCAAGAACATGGGATATCTTTCCATTTCTTTGAATCATCTTCAGTTTTCCTTTATCAGAGCTCCCAACATACAGCTATTTCACCTCCTTTGTTAGGTTTATTCCTACATTGTTGGGGTTTTTGTTCATTTGTTTTTGATATGATTTTAAATGAGATTCTTTTTTTAACTTCCCTTTCTGATATTCCATTGTTAGTGTAAAGAAATGCAACAGATTTCTGTCTATTTATCTTGTATCCTGCTACCTCACTGAATTTGTGAATTAATAGTTTTTGTGTGCAGTCCTTAGGGTTTTCTGTATAGAGTATCATGTCATCTGCATACAATGACGGTTCTACCTCTTCCATTCCAATTTGGTTGCCTTTTATTTCTCTTTCTTGTCTGATTTTTATAGTTAGGATTTCCAGTGTTGAATAGGTGTGGTGAGAATGTTGCAAATTGTCTTGTTCCAAATTTAAGTGGGAAAGCTCTCAGTTTTTTACCATTGAGTATTATGTTGGCTGCGGGTTTGTTGTACATGACTTTTATTACATTTGAGATACGTTCCCTCCATACCCACTTTGGTGAGAGTTTTCATCAAGAATGGACGTTGAGTTTTATCACATGCTTTTTCTGCATCTGTTGAGATGATCATGTGGCTTTTGTCTTTTCTTTTGTTAATGTGTATATTATGCTGATTGATTTGCATATGTTGAATCATCCTGTGACCCTGGGATGCATCCAGCTTGGTCATGGTGTATGATCCTTAATATGTGTTGTTGCATTCGGTTTGCTAGTATTTTGTTGAGGATCTTGCATGTGTATTCATCAAAGACACTGACTTGCAATTGTCTTTTTTTGGAGTGTCTTTGTCTGGTTTGGTATCAGGGTGATGGTGGCTTCCTAGAATGACTTTGGGAGTGTTCCCTCCTCTTCGGTGTTTTGGAGGAGTTTGAGAAGGATCAGTGTAAGTTCTTTTTTGTATGTTTGGTAGAATTCCAGAGTGAAGTCTTATGGTCCTGGACTTCTATCTGCAGGGAGTTTTTTTTTTTTATTACAGATTCTATTTCACTTCTAGTGATCAGTCTGTTCAAATTGCGTTTCTTCTTGATTCAGTTTTGACAGGCTGTATGTTTCTGGACACGCGCCCATTTCTGCTAGGTTGTACAATTTGTTGGTGTGTATTCATGCCAACAAGATGTCTTCATGGTATGTTCTTAGGGTTTTTTTGTCTTTCTGCTGTACTGGTTGATATTTCTCCTCCTTCATTTCTTATTTATTTGGGTCCTCTTTTTTTCTATTTAGTGAGCCTGACTGAGCTTTGTTCTCTTTTTTAAATGAGGATTGGATATATTTAGCTGAAATATATGTACTTTTTTTATTGAAGCATAGTTGATTTACAATGTTGGATTCATTTCTTCTGTACAGCACGTTGATTCAGTTACACATATTTTTTTCAGATTCTTTTCCAGTATGGTTTATCACAGGAAATTAAATAGAGTTCCCCGTGCTGCACAGCCAGACCTTGTTGTTGATCTGTCTCCTGTATGTGACACGCACCTGTCAGTCCCACACTCCAGTCCTCCCCCCCCATCCTCTCCCCCCAACAACCATAAGTCCATTTTTGTTTCATAGACATGTTTATTTGTACATATTTTTGAATGATCTTAGCGGGGTAAAAATCTACAGGGAGAATTTAATTTGGGCCATTGAATTAATAAAAATGACTTTGGTGGAATAAGAGAGTCAAGAAGTTTTCAGGAAAATTAAGTGGAGCTGTTTTGCCTTTGCTTGTTTTCAGCACAAAGTCCGGCCGCGCTCAGTGGCCTCTACAGTAGTGGCCTTTCTCCGGGGCCCTCTTCTTTATTCGTTCTATTATTTGAGATGAAAAGCAAGTTACAGATCTTTACTATTAAATAAAATGAGTAAGTGCAGACAAAAGGACTCCTAGCCAGACGCCTTGCACTGGGTGACTGTTGGAGAAGGTATATGCAGTGAACAGAAGCTCACTTTTAGTAAGTCAGTTTCTCTCAGGTATTTCTCAGAGGACTCAGGCTTTAATTTTTACTCCACTGCACAAGAAACTGTTTTTTGGAAGCAAACTAAATAATGTCACCTATTGGAAAAAAGTAAACTATAAAATAGGTACTACTTAATTAAGCTGTATGCCTAAACATAATAATGTAGGTTTTGGCTTTTTTAGCATTAATATGTTTTTAAGCTAGTAGAAGTTTTAAGTCTGTAGCTTTACTCTGAAGCTGCCATAACCTTAGTATTTTATCCTTAGTATTTAGCCTTAGAATTTTATCATCAGAAAACCATAATTTTAAAAATAAAAATTGAATGCATGAAAGGATGAAATTTTATATTATCTTTTAATACTGTTATTTTGTATTATATTGTGTTTTAAAATTGTTAAATTCAAAATATTTTAGCATACTCACGATCATATCCTTTGATATAAAATTCATACAGTAATCAGAGTTGACATCAGCAATAAACATAATAATGTTCAAATAGTGACTATTTCCAACCCACTCCAGTACTCTTGCCTGGAAAATCCCATGGACGGGGGAGCATGGTAGGCTGCAGTCCATGGGGTCGCTAAGAGTCGGACACGACTGACGCGACTTAGCAGCAGCAGTGACTATTTCTGTAACTTTAATCGTGTTCTTCACATTCTCTAAGCAGAGTTCGGATGACGAAGACGGTTCAGCAAAAGGAAGGAACCGTCACATTCTCATCAACAAGGCAGAACTTGCTAACTCGATCGAGGTGTTGGAGAGCTTCAAGCTGGCCAGAGAGAGCTGGGAGCTGCTCTATTCCCTGGAATTCCTGGACAAGGGTAAGGCGTACTTGTCCCGTTGGGATATTTCAGTTTTTATATGGAATCATCACACCAAAAAAGACTCATTATTCTACTCGAAATGTCAAGTCACTAATGGCTAAGTAAACTGATTATGGTAGTTCACACATCTTAGGATCATTTTAATCAGAGTTGGGGTGGAGTGGCAGGGAGAGTTTTTGGTCTTTTAAAACTTATATTGCTGGCCTTTTTCTTTGCTTTCGGGGTTTGTTCTGGGCTTTCAGTTGTTCTGTCCCCCTGTGTTGTATCTTCCTCCAGCCACACGTACTAAGGTTACAGGAGTTAGTGCTGTTCTGTCTGCATTAATTCCATTGCCTGAATGTGAAAAGCTCAAATTCCAAACACTGCAGGAAGCCTGTTTTGAGTAAATAGATGTAAATAAGAGGGAGTTTCTCTGTGTAATATTTGCACTCGTATTTCAGCGTTACTTAGAAATGACTGGCACTTGGCTAACCAGCATATTTTTCTGTGCTTTGGGATCAAGACCCTGACCTTCCTTTTGGCCAGTGGACATCGGTCCCTGGCTGCTTCCGTCACGCGCCTCTACCGATGCTTTGGCGTGTTGTCATGTTTTCTAGTAAACATCGCATGACCCGATTTGTCCTTGTCACATCTAGAGTTGTGAACAGGTTTGTGACTTTGGAAGGGGATTTTTTTCTTTAGTTATAGGTCGGCTTTTAAAAAAATGAATAAAACTCTTAGTGTCACGTGTTGATTATTTTAACTAGGTGAAAGCAAAGTAGCTTAAAAGATAAACAAAGTAATGTGTGAAAAGCACATTGAACAGCTCTTAGCACATGATACGTGCTTAGTGAGTGTCAGTGCCTAACGATATTTCTTACCTATTACTGGTAAGTATTCTTTCTCTGTTGTTAAAGAATCCACCTGGCAATGCAGGAGATGCAGGAGACCCAGGTTCGATCCCTGGGTCAGGAAGATCCTCTGGAGAAGGGAATGGCTACCTACTCCACTATTCTTGCCTGGAGAATCCCATGGACAAAGGAGCCTGGCGGGCTGCAGTCCATGGGGTCACCGAGTCGGACACAACTGAGTGACTGGCACTGTCACTGTGATTCTGCCCTAACTTTACCCTCTGATTAAAAGTCCAGACCAGGCTGGGCTGGCGCAGGTTCGACCTGGCAGAGGGAGGGCCTGGGCGGTAGGAGGGAGGTTACCTTTCCCTCTCTCGCCCTCCGCCGCCCGAAGCGGGAGGAAGAAGCCGAGGCAAAGTCCGTGGGCGGCATGGCAGAAGCTCCGGATGAGCACGAGCCGGGCTCCGTGGCAGGGGAGCAGCAGCAACAGTCGGGTGCCAAGTCTTCTCCGAGCGGCTGGCTCAGGGGAAGCCACAGCAAGGGTTCCTCTCCAATTTCTTCACCAACAACCACAAGTGCCAGCTTATGCTCTTAAAGACGTTGGCCACAAATCCATATGTCAAACTTCTACTTGATGCCATGAAGCATTCAGATTGTTCTGTGCCAGAATAATATCCGTAATCGGGCCCATATGAACAGAGTGGTCACCCACGAGCTCATTCACGCGTTCGATCATTGTCGTGCTCACGTCAATTGGTTCACCAATGTCAGACATTTGGCCTGCTCTGAGGTTCGAGCTGCTAACCTTAGTGGAGACTGCTCACTTTTAAATGAAATATTCAGGTTGCATTTTGGATTAAAACAACACCATCAGACTTGTGTGCGAGACAGAGCCATTTGTTCTATCCTGGCTGTTAGGAACATTAGCAAAGAAGTAGCTCAGAAAGCTGTTGATGAAGTTTTTGAGTCTTGTTTCAATGACCATGAACCTTTTGGAAGGATCCCTCATAATAAGACCTATGCAAGATATGCTCATAGAGACTTTCAAAACCGGGATCGATACTACTCAAATATATGAAGACAATGATATTTTATACTATAGAGCTTCAGTGATCATGAAGAAAGTATGGTTTCTACGTGGACAAACATAAACAATCAATTAAATACAGGGAAGACACAGAAGATGCTGATTCTAACATCAGAAAGTAACTGTGGTGAGAAATGAAATTGCCTTAAACGCAAAGGCAACCATTGTATCTTTGTAGCTTTGGATCTTTATTTACCAGTTGGTAAATAAAGCAAATAAATTGTTCATTTAAAATTTTCTACAATATACTTGTTATTACTTGTGAAAAAAAAAATAAATAAAAGTCCAGACCAAAATAAATTAAAAAAAAAAAAAGTTCAGACCAGTGTTTTAGGAATCAAAGTCTAAAGTTACATCCATGTTTTGATAATTTGTCTCTCTGACTGTTGTTCTCTTGATGGGTATGATGTTACATATCTTTGATAAATTTGTCTTTGAATTCTTGCTCAGAATTTACAAGAATTTGTTTGGCTTGGAAGACGGATACTTGGCTCTGGCTGAGAATCTTCCTCAACGATATGATCATCTATCAGGTAACGTGGGTTTGTAAGTGCCTGTGTGCAGACAAGACCGTGGTCTCCTGAGCGCATCTTCAGCGTGGAGGAGTGTGTGTTCCCTCCCGCTCTGGAGACAGGCGTCCTGTCTTCACTGGCGGGAACTGTGCTCCACTGTCATCTCAGAACAGCTCCCAGCGACAGGCCTGCGTCTCCTGTGTCACGTGTGGCCTGTCCGGTCACACCTGTCTGTAGACGTCAGGGTTTACTTTTCAACGAAAGACGGGCCCTGCTCAGCCCCCTCTGCTCTGGTGGAGCCTGCCGCCTGGCTCTGCTGTCCTTGAGCAGGACCTGCCCAGAGGAGACAGAGGACTCAGTCCCAAGACAGAGAGGCTTCGGGCCTCCATTGTGAAAATGGGCCGTTTGCTGCTTCCAGCCTTCATGGAGGAGAAATAGTCAAATATTTATAAAGAAAGAAAGAAAGTGAAGTCTCTTAGTCATGTCCGACTCTTTGCGACCCCTTGGACTGTAGCGAACCAGGCCCCTCTATCCATGGGATTTTCTAGGCTAGGGTACTGGAGTGGGTTGCCATTTCCTTCTCCAATTTATAAAGAAACGGCATATCAAAAATGTACTTTAATCAGAGAGCTTGTGTTATTTTATTTCCTCTCAAGAATTAAGACCAGAAAGAAAAATCTTTGTGTTTATAAGGTACCTCCATACAGATCCTCCATTGGCTTTAACTAAGTGGGTTTGATACTGTTGCTAAGTCTCCTTCCCCTTCTCACTTGGTTCAGCAGAAGTACCTGATTTGGAGTTGCTTGCTAGTGGCTCTGGAAGGTTTGATTATTATTATTCATTTACTTGTTCTTATTCATTTATTTATTTTACTTTGTATTGATCTTAAAAGGATGTATGAAGGTGGTTTGCGAAGATGCATATCATAAAAGAGCACTTTCTCAGGACAGCTCATGAAAGCACATGGAATCTAAGAGCAGAAAGGAAGTTGTTTTTCTGATGGCTGTGTCTCTCTTGCTGTTGTGACTCCCTCAGGGCCAGTATAAGAAGGCCGTCGCCAGCTTGCACCACTTGGCGGCCCTCCAGGGGTCGCTTCCGCAGCCACAGGTCTCGGGGCAGGGCACCTTGGAGCATCAGAGGGCGCTCATCCAGCTGGCCACCTGCCACTTCGCTCTGGGGGAGTACAGAGTGAGTCCTGGGTGCCTGGCGGGTGTGGGGACCCTCATGGGCGCCATTGGCGACCCTGGGCCTTCCTCTCTTTCCCAGAGTGGCTTTTTAATTCCATGCATATTTACTTGAAACTTGCTCTTTCTGCCTAGGTTTTATTACCTGATCTGCTGGTGAAAAAAAAATAGTGATTCTATTTTACTTAATTTCCTACTTTCCATCGCGTACCTGAGGTCAGGAGATGGGTATTGAGGAATGGCAGCATTTGATTCTGAGTTCACTCTTGGCCCCACCGCCTAACTGGTTCTCTGTCTACTTCCAGAGTTTTAAGTTTTTAACTGCCCAGATGCCACCTCTCAAAGCTGGACCCTGTGGCCATGGGTGGTTCTGGACGTGCTGGAACGCCAGCCCCTCAGCCCAGGCGGTTAGCTAGGGCTTGAGCAGCTGAGCCCCGGGGTCATCTGCTTCCAGCTCTGAGCAGCCTTATAAGTATTTTCTGGACTTGCCAAGATACGAAAAAGGCTGGGAAGCAGGGATTTAAGATTGTATTTCCTCGTCTGTAAAATGAAGGTAATAGGAGGGTTGTGCCTGACACACAGGAAATGCTCCCCCCGTGACCCTCTCACTCCTGGAGTTTGATGGGGGGGACCGAGGGTGACGCCCCGCTCTCTGTGGGTCGAGACCACCTGCTCAGTGGGGCGTGGGGGCCGCCTCTCCTCCACTAGTGTGTCATCTGTCCAGTTTCACACCTGTCTTCTAAACCACGCCCTTAGGTGACTCTCCAAGGCCAGTGCATAACCCTCCCCGCATCTTTCTCTCCTCTGAAAACCCTTCCTTCTCTTTTCTACATATCAAACCCTCCTGGCTTTAAGGCTTACATCAGGATAACCATCCAGCCTAAAACTCCTCCTGCTAGTTTATTACCCTGTGTGTATTTCTACTTCATTTTAAATTATGCTCCTTTACCGTCTGTCCCATTCTGTTCATTTCTCTATGCAGTGAGTTAGTAAATGTCTTTAAGACAGGGCTGTACTTCTTTTGGACTCCACAGTGCTGTCAAATGCTTTAGTAGTTTAGTTAATACTCGATTAGTTTTTAAGTTTTGTTCTTTTGTTGTTTAACAGCAGAGAGTGGGTCGTGTTCCCTGAAAGGTCTAGCGCGTGGATTTAATCTTAGCTGTTTTTCCGCGTTCACTATCAGGCAAGCAGCAGTGACCACGTGGGGTCCCATGGGTTTAATCTTACTTATTTTTCCGCATTCACTATCAGGCAAGCAGCAGTGACCACGTGGGGTCCGGGGCTGCCGGTGCTCCCCAGCGTCTGTGCCCAGGCGGCCCGCTGTGTGCTGTAGAGACTGTAGCTACGGAGGCATGCTTTCCATCAGAAACTCACAGTTACTTCCTTCTGGTCTCATCTTCTTCAGCTGACTTGTGAGAAGGTCCTCGATTTGATGTGCTACATGGTCCTTCCCATCCAGGATGGAGGCAAGTCCCAGGAGGAGCCCTCCAAAATAAAGCCCAAGTTTAGAAAAGGTACAGTGGCAAATGCTAGTTTTATTTTCTAGAAATAGCTTTAAAACCCACCTCTGGGAGTTTTTTTTTAAATAGTTCCTACAGTTCCTGACAAGGTGACACCCTGAGGTCTTCAGAGCTTGGCAAGCTGTGTAAGAAGCAGAGTGCTCACCAGGCTGCTCTGGGCTCTGGGTTCACAAGCAGCTGTGCGTCTGTCCTCCTTCCGACATTCTCTTCCTTTCCTGAATGTGCTCTCTTCAAAGAATATCAGAGAGCTCCTTTTCCAATCTTTACCAATTCCAGGAAACTTTGTCATGATTAGTGGAGAAGGATCGCTCGGCGTATCTCAGGCTGCTTTGAGCTTCACTCCAAGTTGCTCATTTGTTGAAAAATTACATAAGTTGAGCTGTGATGCTTCACAGGAAAGGAAGAGGGCCCCACCGTCCGGATCTCAGTTCCATCTTAGAGGTGGAAAAAGATGCGCCGTCGAACCCAAGCCCAGTAGAAAACAGGGATAAAGATGAGACCAGAGATCAGTGAAATAGAAACAAACGGAAGGAAACTAATAAAGCCAAAAGTTAATGAAATAGATGAACCCCTAACAAGACTGACCAGAATGACAGTGATCGCAAATGACCAGTATCAGGGATGGAAGAGGGAACATCACCCCGGATCCTGCTGAAATCAGGACAGTAAGAGCACAGGTTGTAAATAACTTTATGCCAATAAGTTCAGCAATTTAGATGAAATGGAAAAAGTCCTTCAAAAACACAGCTTACCAGAATGGATACAAGATGAAATAGAAAATCAGAACATTTTATATCTATCAAATTTGTCATCAAAAACTTTCCCACAAAGAAAATTCCAGGTCCAGTTGGCTTTACTGTGAATCCTGTCAGGCATTTAGGAAGAAATAACTTCAATCCTGTATGTAGTTTTTGAGAAAATAGAGGAAGAGAGAACACTTAGCCTTCACTTTTTAAGACCAGCATTAACCCTGACAGCACAACCAAACAGGAGCATCACAAGAGGCCAGGGTCTGTCACGATCATAGGTGCCAAAATTCTTAACAAAATATGAGCAAATACAGCCGTTTATAAGAAAGATAAGACATAACAGCTGAGTGAATGCAGAGGCGGTTTAACCCAGGAAAGCCGATCAGCACAGATCATCACATTTGCAGATTAAAGGAGAAAAATCATAAGATTGTCTTAATAGATGCAGACAGAATTTAATTATGTCTGCATTTATCATTCACAATTAAAAACAAATAAACAACCCAGTAAACTAGAAAAAGGAGGAAAGCTTCCCCAACATCACTCTTGGCTATGAAATACCGAGTGCTTTCCCCAGGACCAGCAGCAGCACCGGTGTCTCCCCCCAGCACCTCAGTGCAACACCCTGGGGAGTCTCGCCAGCGCAATAGGCAAGAAAAAGGGAGGTCAGAAAGGAGCCCTTTATCCACAGCTACATATTTGGCCATGTAGCAAAGCCTAAGGACTCTCTAGATCAAATAACGTCAAAACCCATAAAATACTTAGGGATAAATTCAATGAAATATTGCCCTAAACTACTACTACCATTAGTACAGGAAATTCAGGTTAAAACAATAAGCTGTCATTTTACATCAGGATGTGGAGAGTAAAGGGTGGCTGTGTTGACCATCAGGACGTGAAGATCCACATCACCCATGTGCTTCTGGAAGGCACATAGATTCATGCGGTCGGTTTGTAGACCAGCTTAGCAGACCAGGTCACACATCTCACTCCCTGGCTATGTCTGAGACCAGCTTAGCAGACCAGGTCACACATCTCACTCCCTGGCTATGTCTGAGACCAGCTTAGCAGACCAGGTCACACCTCACTGCCTGGCCATGTCTGAGACCAGCTTAGCAGACCAGGTCACACCTCACTGCCTGGCCATGTCTGAGACCAGCTTAGCAGACCAGGTCACACCTCACTGCCTGGCCATGTCTGAGACCAGCTTAGCAGACCAGGTCACACCTCACTGCCTGGCCATGTCTGAGACCAGCTTAGCAGACCAGGTCACACCTCACTGCCTGGCCATGTCTGAGACCAGCTTAGCAGACCAGGTCACATCTCACTGCCTGGCTATGTCTGAGACCAGCCTAGCAGACCAGGTCACATCTCACTGCCTGGCCATGTCTGAGACCAGCTTAGCAGACCAGGTCACACATCTCACTCCCTGGCTATGTCTGAGACCAGCTTAGCAGACCAGGTCACACATCTCACTCCCTGGCCATGTCTGAGACCAGCTTAGCAGACCAGGTCACACCTCACTGCCTGGCCATGTCTGAGACCAGCTTAGCAGACCAGGTCACACCTCACTGCCTGGCCATGTCTGAGACCAGCTTAGCAGACCAGGTCACACCTCACTGCCTGGCCATGTCTGAGACCAGCTTAGCAGACCAGGTCACATCTCACTGCCTGGCTATGTCTGAGACCAGCCTAGCAGACCAGGTCACATCTCACTGCCTGGCCATGTCTGAGACCAGCTTAGCAGACCAGGTCACACCTCACTCCCTGGCCATGTCTGAGACCAGCTTCACAGACCAGGTCACACCTCACTGCCTGGCCATGTGCCCCTCCTGGATGCAGACCTATTAGTGATTTCCAAACGCGAGCCCTCACCTCCTGGGTCATGGATTTTCAACTAGAAATTTTCTTTTTTAGTGAGATAGACTGTAAATATATTACTAAAATGAATGTACCTCCAGTAAAATGGATAAATTTTATTTCACGAACCTTTTGTTTTAGGTATACAGTTGACCCTTGAACAATGCAGGAGTTAACCCAAGGGCTCTGACCCCCTCTCTCCTCCTGCCGCCCCCAGTAGTCAAAAATCCAGGTACTTTTCTCTCTCTGCCTCAGCACCCAGAATTGACGAATGACTTACCCACAGGCAGGAAGCTGCAACAGTTTGGGCAGAATCAGGGCTCAAACCCTGGTTCTTTTGATTGCACACGCTGTGATCTGTAATCCCGCAGTTAGTTCATCTAGAGATCTGTAAAGTGAAAATGCCGGTACTGTTTACTGAAAAATCCACATACAGGTGGTCTCATGCAGTTCAAACCTGTGCTGGTCCAGGGCCAGCGGTGTGAACCTGTGTAAGTGCGTGTGCATAGGAGCCACACGAAGGCAGTGTCTCTGTTTTTTGCTGCTTCTTACCCTTGGAGTAGAGAAGGATTTAGGAATAAGGAGCACACACCATAAAGGAAAGGACTAAAATCTTGGTGTGAAAAACAGCCACTGCTCTCTACAAGTATGAAGAAATATATAAGAATGTTTATTTCAGCACTGTTTGTAATGGTGAAAAATGGGAAATCCCAGGGTTAAACGGAAAAGAATAGATAAATCAGTGGTGGTCTGTGTTACCAACAGAACATTATGTAACATGGAAAACCAACAAGCTGGAGTCACAGGGGTCATACTGCAAACGATCAGCGGAAGGATGTGCAGGCTGAGACACCGTTTATACCACAGACTGGAAACATGAGGAACATTCCTCTGAGGTGTACGGATACAGATTCTTGCCTGACAAATGCGCAGTGTACGTAGGAATGCTGAGCCCCTCATTCAGAATGGCCCTTACCTCCAGGGCTTCCCTCATAGCTCAGTTGGTAGAGGATCCGCCTGCAGTGCAGGAGACCCCAGTTCAATTCCTG
Organism: Bubalus bubalis; assembly: GCF_019923935.1. NCBI lineage: Eukaryota > Metazoa > Chordata > Mammalia > Artiodactyla > Bovidae > Bubalus > Bubalus bubalis. The sequence continues at coordinate 7,812,865 of NC_059157.1, forward strand.
GGTTGGGAAGATCCCCTGGAGAAGAGACAGGCTACCCACTCAAGTATTCTGGTCTGGAGAATTCCATGGACGCAGTCCATGGGGTCACAAAGAGTCCGACACGACTGCACGACTTTCACTTTCTTTCCAGGGAGGGAGGCAGGGATCAGAAGGGGCTCACAGAAGGCGGACTGGATTTGTGATGCTGTGTGTGAAAATCTAAAAACTAAACCCAGTGTCAACATTTTATAAAACTTGAGTGATAAAGCACACTGGTGTTTGTGATATTGTCTTGTCATTTTCTGTATATTTCAAAGGTTTCATAATAAAAGGTATTTAAGCAATTTTAGAAATTGAGATTGAGACATGAAATCCAGAGACAATTCAAAAACCAATTTTTACCTTCATTAAACGTAATTGTGGTTTAACTGTGTTTGAGACCATGTGACTGCTGCTTACCCTTTTTGTTTTAAGGAAAGCACCTCAATCATTTGCCCTCTAAGCTCTCTTCTTTGCCTGTCGTGGACTTTTCTTAGGTTCGGATCTGAAGCTTCTGCCGTGTACCAGCAAGGCCATCATGCCCTACTGCCTGCACTTGATGTTGGCTTGTTTTAAGGTAAGCTTCACGTTGATCAGCACGTTACTGTTACTGTTCAGTCACTCAGGCTGACTCTGCGACCCCATGGACTGCAGTAGCTAGGCCCCTCTGTCCTCCACTATCTCCCAAAGTTTGCTCAGACTTACGCCATTGAGTCGTTGATGCCATCCAACCATCTCATTCTCTCTGCCCCTTCTCCTTTTGCCCGCCTCAGGGTCTTTTCCAGTCATTCGGGTCTTTGCATCAGGTGGCCAAAGTATTGGAGCTTCAGCATCAGTCCCTTCCAGTGAAGATTCACAGTTGATTTCTAGGATTGATTGCTGTGATCTCCTTGCAGTTCAGGGGACTCTCAAGAGTCCTCCAGCACCACAGTCCTAAAGCATCAGTTCTTCAGCACTCAACTTTCTTTATGGTCCAACTCTCATGTCCATACATGACTGCTAGAAAAACCACGGCTTTGACTCTTCAGACCTTAGATGGCAAAGTGATGTCTCTGCTTTTTAATACACTATCTAGGTTTGTCATAGCTTTTCTTCTAAGGAGCAAGCATCTTTTAATTTCATGGCTGCAGTCACTATCTGCAGTGATTTTGGAGCCCAAGAAAATAAAGTCTGTCAGTGCTTCCACTGTTTCATCATTAGCATGAAAGGAATTTAATTCAGAGGATTGTTCTGATGATCTGAAGTGACTCAAGTTGAGAGCCTTGAGCACACGTTAGTTTAGTCTTTTGACAGCATGTTGGTATAGCTAGGGAACCAGTGGGAGGAATAAACAAATATTTATTAAATGTCAGCTGCACTAGGCAGAGAAGAGTAGGAAATAATCTCCATCCTTGAGGCGCAAGATTACCTATTAGTCCAGGTACCAGTGAGGCAGACACGCACATAGCCTCGCCTGTCGTGATGTCCAGTGTTTTATGAGTTAGCCTGCAAGTCAGGATGTGCTAGGTGTGGCAGAACGGAGCAGAGGTGCTCTTGGGCTCAGAGAGGGCTATGAGTTTATCATCCTAGAGTGAGGTCTCCAGAGCTGCGGCATCTCAGGACGGTTGACGGAACGCACGGCTGGGGCAGCCGGGGGCGGACAGGCTGAACCCCCATGGCTCCTGAGCGGGCGGCTCCGCCTCGGGGTGCCAGTCCCCAGCCCTGCTCTTGGTCTGTACCGGGCGGCAGAAGCAGCTTGGAGTGACTTTAGGCAGGGCTGCCGATCCTGACCAGGAAGCCCTGTGACGATTTCTCACTTCACGTTCCTGCCTCCTCCCCGCCTGCCCCGGCCTCGGGTGTCCTCAGACCTTCTCTCCAAGGGTGCCTCTGGCCCGCCCTCCACCCCCCACCCAGCCCCTTAAGAGCAGCCCCCGATCCTTCCCTCTGGTGCTCAGCTTCCTCCCACCTCACCCCACCTTCAGAGCCTCCGTCCCCACCTGCGTGACCCGCTCCCACCGGGACGCTGCCTGGGCGCCGGGTCCGCTGGCCGGGCCCCTCGCCGCCGGCCTCAGTCACCCTGTGACCACATGCCCCGCCCCGTGTCCACAGCTGAGAGCCTTCACGGACAGCAGGGACGACATGGCGCTGGGCCACGCCATCGTCCTGCTGCAGCACGAGTGGCCGCGTGGGGAGGCGCTCTTCCTGAAAGCCGTTGGCAAGATCTGCCAGCAAGGGAACTTCCAGTACGAGAACTTCTTCAATTACGTCACAAGTATCCTTTTCCCTGTCTGAGCAGAAGAAACTGCTGGGACAAAAATGAGTGAACCCTTTGGGGGAGAAATAGGTGTCAGTGATGTGGGGGAGAAAGGAGGAGTGGTGCTCTGAGATGGGATCGTGGCTGTCCGTCTTGTGAAAGGAGAGACCTCAGAGAGGAGCCGGGAATGTCAGCAGCCCTGGTCCCTTTCCCACTTGGAGCGACTTGTTGGGAAGGTACCCGGGATGCCTGAAGGGCCCCCAGCGGCGGATGGGCCAAGGGATGTAGTCGTTCATTGGGCTCCGTCTGGGGAGGGGCCCCGGGGTCCGTGGTCACAGCGGCAGGTGTCAGAGGTGCACTGAGCACCCACCAGAGATGCTGCCCCACCGGCACCTGCTTTCATGACAGGGAGCATTGGACTTGGTACTGCTGATGAGGGAGAAGCCACCTTAGAATCCAAGGTCTGGTGTTCACACTTGCTTCTCTTACATGCTAGTCTTCATTTGCGAGGAGTCTGACATCCCTGTACAGGTGTCTAGAGCAGTGTTTCTTAACCTTTGGGTAGAGGTAGAGGGGTGGAAATAACACCCCTACCACCCTCCCCCGCTTTTTTTTCCATCTCTTACTAAGAAAGCAAAAAGTGTTGCTTTTACGACCATACAGACTGTTTAACCATCTATATGAAAACCGTAATTCTCTTTGGGAGGGAGTTTGGTTGGCGTAGGAATCGTTGGTTTGGACTCAGGCAGGCCTGGGTTGCTGGTGGGGTGGCCGTGGGCGTTACCCAGGAGCTGCGAACCCGTGTCGGCCTCCGAGAGAACAGGGCTCCTGGCTCCCACACGTGGTTCCCTGACTCTGGCCTCAGATATCGACATGCTGGAGGAGTTCGCCTACCTGAGAACTCAGGAAGGTGGGAAGATCCATCTGGAACTGCTGCCCAATCAAGGAATGCTGATCAAGTAAGCCCGCCCCCCCCCCCATCTCCCGCTCTCTGTGCGTGTCGGAAATGTTTATAAATTTCTGTAGCTTTCAGACATTTAGTAGGAAGGAATCCAAACAAGTCTATTTTTAAGACGGTTTGACTCCAGGGATCCTTTTGAACTTGGCCTTCCCTTAACTACATTTCTGATGGAAGCGTGTTTAAATCGGGGTAGTTCTGTCACATTGATACTTTTTTCACCAGATGAAAGTCTCATTCACAGAACCTTTTTCCTTTCTAAAACATACAGACTGATCCTATAATTTCTGATTAGAACACTTTTCATTAAGAGAAGCTATGCTTCATCACAGTTGTGCTGGATTAGGAAAAACCTGCAGACTTGATTTACACACTGCACTTTCAGTCCCTCCCCATCAAGCCGCCTGCTCACATCAGGTGGCCTCCCCCCCCCAGCCTCTGCAGCGAGGCTGGGGCTTGGTCTGGGCAAGCCCCCCTACACCTGGATGAAGTCAGTGACCATTTATGATTTTTAAATAGCTCATGACCCCCGCTTCTGCCTTCCAGTCCTCATCGCGGTGTGGACAGTGCATCCTCCCTGCTGTAGACAGCCACGCATGGTGTGACGTGTGGTCCCCCTCCGCGTCCTGCACGGTCCTCATGTGCAAGTCAGGTCACTGTCTCTGCAGGAGACTGAGACCCGAGGGAGAGCCCAGTGCTGTTGAGGCTCGGACCAGCTCCTTTTCCTGCCTAGTGAGAGGGACAAGTTTCCGGTTGAAAGCAGGAATTTGCATCTTGTTCCATCCATGGAGGGTGTTAGAAATGTCAGGAGAGGGAAGTGAGAGACATTCCTTCTGGATTCCCTAAACCTCAGGGTTGGGCACAGCCCGCATGGCGTCCTGTCAGGAGTGGGAAGATGCGGTGAGGGGGTGTGCTTCTCCTTCATCTTGCAGATGTTGCTAAATATTCTGAAGATTTAACATGCATACAGAAGACCTGCACACAGTAGCTGGCTTAGGCAAGTGCACCAGGCATGCTTATCTTCCTGCTCCGTTAGCTTCCCTCGAACCTGGGGAAGATGACTGCCTGGTTCAAAATATTCTTAATGGTGTTTGAGAACAAAGATGGCTTTTTGATACGGGAACCTAGGTAACCCATTTTGTGTTGTGACTGCCTGGTTTTGAGGCTGGATTCACAAACATAACTTTGAATAACTTTTCCTTTAATTCCCATGAACACACACCATACAAACTGTCATAATATAGAGACAGCCTCAGCTGGATCAGCTCCATTTAGTTAAGGTTAAACCTAAGTTTAACAATCCTCCCACCACTAAGCTGATGCTCAGCTGTGGAAGGTGACAGACGGGGTTGTCAGACAATCAAGACTGACCCTTCCTTCTTCAGCCAGTTTTATTGAGCTGCTCAAGACACGGGGATGTGCAGACCAGCTCTCGGACAAGGGTGAAGGCCGGGGCTGTTGGACAGCCAGCATGACTGACTGTGGGGTGTTCAGGGCGAGGCAGAGACACAGCAGGCATTTCTAGGCTTTTGAGGCTTAATTGTGCCCCCCTCCCCACCCACGGTTAGTATAACCTTTAGTCTCTTCTAACACCCTACGCCCTGTAGAAGACCACTCAGCTTCCTAGGAAACCTGCTCCTCCGTCAGTCTGGAAGCAGGCACAGGGGCTCCTGCTTAGTGAGCAGACTGTGTGAGTCTCAGAGTTTGCCTGAAACCTGCCTGACAAATTTCTGATGAGAAACTCCTGCAGAGAAGCGGGCCACCTGAGCCCGTTGAGGTACAGTTAGAATCTCGAGTAAAACTGTCCCATTCCTTTTCCTTTTGGTTCTCAAACAAATTACCCGCAGTCTTACAGATCTTTCAGGGGGCCCCGCAGCTGAGTGCAGAGATGTGGGGAGCAGAGGCCAGCCCCTCCAGGCCAGCCCAGGCCTGGGCGAGGCCACCTGTCCATCCCAGTGTGGGGCGAGTGCCTGGGCGCCGGGACCTGACGGCAGGAGAGTCAAGCAGACCCGCAGCTTGGGTCTGCGCTCCACGGGTTGCCGTCTCGTATCTGAAGGAGAGAAACGCTTCCCCGCGGACGCTGGCCGTGCCCTGGAGGCACTCGGCTGAGTGACCCAGACGCTCCGTCCGCGCGGGTGCCCTGAGCTGGGCGCGGGCCCCTGCTCTCAGAGGTGACCCTGGCCAATGTGCGGCGGTCACAGCACCCCGCGAAGCCGCGGCCCAGACTCGCGTTGTCCCCCTTCCCGTTCCTTTTCTCACTACCTTGTGAACTTGAAACTCAGCCTTTACCAAAAACACGCCAGTCCTATCAGTCTTCTCAGAAGGGCCTCTTCGACGTGGGGCTTCAGTCCCATCAGCGATGGTTCAGAAACGTCGCTAGGTTGCTCTGTGGGACTGGCGTGGTCACGACAGGTGTGGGGCCCTGTCCCTCCGTGGCCGCCCCGGGGCACCGCACCAGCCTCTTCCCCGGCGCCCCTTCTGCACCGGCTCTCAGTGGGCTGAGCCGGGGCCTGGGCGCACGCGCAGTCAGGGCCCCCCTCCCCCGTCCTCCCGAAGCCGCCGCGCGGGCCGGGGCTGCCGGCCGTGTGCAGCCAGCCCCCGTCTCATGCGTTTTCTCTGGAGTGTTGTTTTTTAAGTGCAGGCTGAGTCGGTGTGGGTGTTTGAATGCCGCTGTTTGCTGTTTTTTAAAGGCCTTCTAGCCCTCCCATGGGGCTACTGCAGCAGGAATTCTTCCCTGTGCTTCAGCCCAGCATACAGACTGCCGACAGGTACCGCGCGGACACGCCTGCTCATAGTGTGCTGTTCGTTGACATGTCTTACCGCCCATGGTTTTCAGCTCTTCGTTCCTCGGTGCCCTGTTTTCATGCTTTATTTAATTTTTTAATTTGTTCCGCATTCCTTGGCAAGCCATCTGGTTGTAATATTGTTAACATTTCTTATTTTTTTCCATAAGTTGCCAGTGTTTTTGTGTTCAATTTAAAAATCATTATGGATCTGGAAATAAGTGAACAGTATATGAAAGTGTGTCAGATTAAGCACACATCAGATCAGGCACTGAACTACGATTCTCTTCATAAAACGTAAGACATTTGGTGATAAATGTTTAAGGATAGCGAAACTCAGAAGTGCATTTTTATCCTGGGATTTCCAAATTCGTGCCCAGGGTTGAGGGTTCGACCTCAATGAGCTGGCTTTAGCAGAGTTATTTTCGTGACACTGACCTCACCTTTCTGAATTGAAAATAACTGGTAGGCAGGACACCACGTTTATTAACTGGTTTATCCTGGTCTTAAACCACAGAAGCTAATTCATCCTCTTCTTCATCCAAACTTACCAGAGCAATAGAAACTCTGATAGAAATATAATTGAGTTGCACTGCTCTTCATGTATGGAAACAGTCTGGCCTCGGGCCCATGCCCGCGGGACATGGCGTTTTGTGATTACCAGCATGAAGGGGAGCCTTTGGTTGGAGGCACCCATGCCCTTCACTCAGGGTCTGCAAACACCAGTGTCTTTCACTGGGTCAGAGGGCGGGCTCTCATGTGGGGCTGCAGGCTGGGTCCCCCAAGAGCCGTATCTCAGGGCAGCACAGAGGGGCTGCTTGTGCCCCCAGTGGGGCTTACTGACCCTGTGTCCTCCCTGCCGAGGTCAGCAGCCGGACCCGGCTAGAAGTGTTCACGGAGACCCGAGTTTTGTCCGTGGCTGTGCTGGCGAACGCTGTGTAGCTCTGTAAGCTGCCCACGGGCATGTAGAGTGAGCACCCTTCTAACCAAGCCTGGGTTTTTTTATTTCCCCTTCTGTTACCCTGCAACTTTTCACTTCTATTGTTCTTACTTTATATGATTCAGGTTTTAAAAACAGAAACATTTTTAAAAATGGTCTCAAACCTTTTAATTTTGGCCAGTACCCTCAAAGTCTAGTTTTAAATCCCTGTGCCTGTCTGAGGGGAGTTAGGCAGAGGGCTGGGGATGGAGGTGCCTTGTGTTGGTCTGAATCCACCCCATCACTGAGCAGCTGGTTACAACTCCTTTCCTCTGACTTGAACCCACTGAACTTTACTAGGTGTTTCTTTTCCTTTCTTCATGTTGGTGTCCGGGGTTCCCTCTGTGACCCCCTTCTCTGAGGCACACCCTCCAGGGCACCCTGAGCGACCCGCCTTTGCTTCCCCGACCAGGGGCTCCCGGGCCCCCCCAGACCTCGAGGAGGCTCTCCTTCAGGGACTCTGCTCCCCTGTGTCCGTGCCAGACCCGCATCTCAGGACCCCAGCTGTGCCCACTTCCCGCACATAGGCCTGGTATCGCAGGGAGCAGAGTCATGTTACCCAGGCTGTGCGGAGACCCCAGCCAGGGGTCACGGCCACAGTCCTGCCCATTCGGGTGACCTGCCCCCCGAGGCCGGCCTGGCTGGGCCCGAGAGCCGTGTGGCCTGAGCAGTGAGCCCCACGTCACTGAACTGTGTGCGAGTCGGGGGAGCCCAGCGTCAGAGCTGCGGGAGCCAGAGGCAGGCAGCCGGCATCTGGCCGGAACTGCTCAGGCATGTAGAACAGCCTTGTCCCAAGTGGGGAAGGTGACACTCTGGTTCTGAGTCTTTCCAAGAAGGACCGGGTGGGGGGCTGTTTGGTCAGGGTGTTTTTCTTTCCAAAGCTCTCCGCTAGGTTTGAGGCAGGCTGTTCTCCTGCCCCGGGACTGCGTACCTGCGCGGCCGTGCTAACCAGCCATCCACTTGTCTCCCTGTTGCCGCCCTGCCAGGCACCACACGGTCACCCGGGGCATCACCAAGGGCGTGAAGGAGGACTTCCGCCTGGCCATGGAGCGCCAGGTGTCCCGCTGTGGGGAGAGCCTGATGCTGGTGCTGCACAGGTTCTGCGTCAACGAGAAGATCCTGCTGCTCCAGACCCTGGCCTGAGGGCCCTCCCGGAAGGGAGCCTCCGGGTTCTGACTCCTCGGTCACTTAGAAGTAGTTCCCAAGAGTCTGAGAAGCTATTTCTATTTTTGTCACTTTTTGGGGTAATTTTTGTAAAACAAAAGAACTTGTTTTGTAAATAAATTGGGGTGCTTTTTTGTTTTTACTTTTTAATTCTTATAAGTGTACAAACGAGAGTGTCCTTTATTTAGAAAGACGTTTGCTTCCACGACCTCAAGATTTTCTTTCGCACAGTTAGACTTTGGTGACTATTAGGTATCAACACCTAGACCTTTTCCTTCAGCAAGTTTTAATGCTGAAAACCGTCATGCCAGAATGAACAAGAGTGAACTTCCACTGAAGGTGCTGTGGGGGCCAGGGTGGGGTCCCGCCCAGAGGCCCAGGAAGGGTATGGAGGACACCTCCCCGGCCCTGCAGCCCCCAGGCCGCTGACGCCCGGACCCAGAGGGCCTACCCACCAGCCCAGCTCCAGCTGGCCCCTCCTTTCCAAGTACCAGGGACGAGCTCCTGCCTCTGCCTCAGGCGTGTCATGGGAGCAGGCATTGGCCCTTCTCCCCGGGTGGTTGTAAAGATGGAGAGGGACGAGCTTGGGACCAGGGCTTCCCACCTCTAAGTCCAGCGCTGGTGTCAGGTTGGTTTCTGTCACTGTTTCTGAAATACCTTAGGTAAGCATCACATGAACAGTTGTTTCTCGGGAGCCTGAAGAATGAAAGCGCTAAGAAGTTCAGTCACTGCTGGCAAAGCGGGTCCATTGGCTGCACGTGCAGCAAGCCAGATGCTGAGGTGCAGCGGTTTGCAGCCAAGTGAGGCAGGAGAACAAGTCTCGGAGCCGCCCGCCGAGGGTGAGGGGCACGTGTAGTGTGAGCAGGGTGGCCGCAGGCATGGGGACAGATGAAGTGATGGCTCTTCTGTGCGGGGGTACCTGAGCTCCTGCCTCGGCACATTCACACCAGAGGCCCCGAACGTGATCTGAGGGTGGAGGCTTCTGATAGCAGGCCATTCACAGGAACCCCACACAGCCCCACCTTCAGGGTTGGGGAATCCCAACCACGCTTAGCCACCTTGTGCTGGGCAGGAGCTAACTCCAGGCTCCCGGGCTGCAAGAGGCCAGGAGGCTGTGCCTTTAAAGAGGAAGAACAGAAAACAGATAACCAAACTGAGCTTGTTGCATGAAAACAGGCCGCAGGTGGAGCAGTTTTAACCTGTTTCCTTCACTGGAATCCTGTGAGAGGTCAGGAACTTGTTAGTCACCAGTTTTGGTCACCCCTCTAGGGAGTGAAAAAGTTGGCTTAAAGCTCAACATTCAGAAAACTAAGATCATGGCATCTGGTCCCATCACTTCATGGCAAATAGATGGGGAAACAGTGGAAATAACGTCAGACTTTATTTTTGGGGGCTCCAAAATCACTGCAGATGGTGATTGCAGCCATGAAATTAAAAGACACTTACTCCTTGGAAGGAAAGTTATGACCAACCTAGATAGCATATTCAAAAGCAGAGACGTTACTTTGCCAACAAAGGTCCGTCTAGTCAAAGCTATGGTTTTTCCAGTGGTCATGTATGGGTGTGAGAGTTGGACTGTGAAGAAAGCTGAGCGCTGAAGAATTGATGCTTTTGAACTGTGGTGTTGGAGAAGATTCTTGAGAGTCCCTTGGACTGCAAGGAGATCCAACCAGTCCATCCTAAAGGAGATCAGTCCTGGGTGTTCACTGGAAGGACTGATGCTGAAGCTGAAACCCCAATACTTTGGCCACCTCATGCAAAGGGTTGAGTCATTGGAAAAGACCCTGATGCTGGGAGGGATTGGGGACAGGAGGAGAAGGGGATGACAGAGGATGAGATGGATGGATGGCATCACCGAATCAATGGACATAAGTTTGGGTAAACTCCAGGAGTTGGTGATGGATAAGGAGGCCTTGTGTGCTGTGATTCATGGGGTCGCAAAGAGTTGGACAGGACTGAGCAACCGAACTGACTTGACTGACTAGAGCATGGCTTCATTACTTTGTATACGAAGTTTATATAAAGGGGCTTCCCTGGTGGTCTAGTGGTTAAGAATTCACCTTGCAATGCTAGGGGGCACAGTTCAGTCCCTGGTTGGGGAATTAAGATCCCGCATGCCACAGGACAACTAAGCCTTCTCACTGCACGAGCCCAACTAAGACCTAACACAGCCAAACAAATGTTTTTAAAAATATTTTTTTAAAATAACCATACTGCTCAAGACAACCTACAGATTCAGTGCAATCCCTATCAAATTACCAAGGCACTTTTCCACACAACTAGAACAAAAGCTTTAAAAACTTGTATAGAAACACACAAGACCCCACCCAAGTAAGCCAAAGCCATCATAAGAAACAAAAACAGAGCTAGAGGAATCAGGTTCCCTGACTTGAGACTACTACAAAGCTACAGTCATCAAAACAGTATGGTACTGGCAAAGAAACAGAATGGAAAAAAGGCGGTCTCTTCAATATGTGGTGCTGGGAAACTGGACAGCTACATGTAGAAGAACAAAATCAGAACATTCTTAACACCATATAGAAATATCAACTCAAAATAGATTAAAGACCTAAATGTAAGACCAGATACTATAAAACTCTCAGAAATATAGGCAGGATATTTCTTTGACATAAATCATAGCAATATCTTTTGGATCTATATCCTAGAATAACAAAAACAAATGAGACCTAATTAAAACTTTTTGCACACAAAAGGAAACCATGGAGGAGAAGATAACCCAGAGAACACATTTGCAAATGATAACAACTGACAATCTTCAAAATACAGAGACACCTCACACAACTCAATATCAAATCACATAACCCAGTCAAAAACTGGGCAGAAGACTTAAATACATTTCTCCAAAGATGACTGATGGCCAAGAAGCACATGGAAAAAATGCTTGATATCGCATATTATTAGGGGAATGCAAACCAAAACTACAATGAGGTATCACCTCACACCAGTCAGAATGGCCATCACCAAAAAGTCTACATATAAATGCTGGAGAGGGTGAGGAGAAAAGGGAACCCTCCTCCCTGTTGGTAGGAATGTAAATTAGTGCAGCCGCTATGAAGAACAGTGTGGAGGCTCCTTAAAAAACTAAAAACAGAGCTACCCTGCGACCCCGCAGTCCCCACGAAGCAACTAAGCCCGTGCGTCAGCACCACTGAGCCTGTGCTCCAGAGCCTGGGAGTCGCAACAAGAGAAGCATCGCGATGAGAAGCCCAAGCACCACAGCGAAGAGTAGCCCCCGCTCCCTGCAGCTAGAAAAAAGCCCAGCAAAAAAGAGAAATGTGCAGCAATGAAGACCCGGCACAGCCAAAGGCGAACAAAATAATTTTTTATTTTAAATCATCCTGTTGTTTTTACCATCGTGTGTGTTGCCCCTAGCAACTTTCACAGTAAACGCCGTTGGTTTGGTTTCATAATTCCTTCTTCAGATCAGTGTTTGGGGGCTGCACACATCAAAACAAGACTTTCTAACACCCACGTGTGTAGGCCCCAGATAAAAGGGACCAATCTTTTTTTTTTTTTTTTTTTTTTTAATTCAGTGGTGCCTGGGGTTTGTTAAACTGACATGAGCTGCTGTCTCCTAGGCAGGCAGGATTTGGTGCCACTTTACAGGGCTTCCCAGGTGGCCCTAGTGGTAAAGAACCTGCCTGCCAAGGCAGAAAGACGTAGAGACGTGGGCGGGTTCAATCCCTGGGTTGGGAAGATCCCCTGGAGGAGGAAAGGGCAATCCACTCCAACATTCTTGCCTGGAGGATCCCATGGACAGAGGAGCCTGGCAGGATACAGTCCAGGGGGTTGCAAAGAGTCAGGCATAACTGAAGGGACTTGGCATGCACACACGACTTAACAAGCCAAACAACATATGGAGTTTAATCACATAGAAGAAGATTTCTTATGTATCAAAGTGGAAAGGTGTGACCACTGGCAAGGTAAAATGCAACACTGAACAGCCTTGAAAGGTGGGAAAAACAGCAAAGAACCGACCTTTGTAGAGAAAGTCCTGGAGATCAGGACAGAATCCCACTGGCCCTGAGATGGGAACAGACACTGTGGGAAGCCATGTGCTCGGCCCTGTGGGACGGAGGCCAGCTGTCCTGGCAGCTGTGCTCAGGCTGCATTCTGCCGAGGAGAGCCGGGGGAGGCTGGCTGCCTCTGCGTGTCTGCACACTCGCAATTAAATCAGGCGTTACGGAGTCAGAGGCGTCTTAATACACGATGCAAACATGTAGCATGTCTAATCAACTTTGAATTTGGAAACACATTTAGCCTGGAGAAAAACAATGTATGGGAATTAATGCCCAAGAAAAACTGATTATCGGGAGGAAAATGTTGGCTCGCCTCATCCGTGGAAACAGGTTACGCAAACACAGAACTGAAGACCACCCTGGCAGTGCGTTTTCCCGCCTGATTTCAAACTCTAAACAAAAGTTGTGTTTAAAACCCGCACTGCATTGTTCTAGAGTTGTGGCTCTCCTGCTTAGCATTTTTTTTAAAGCTCTTCCCCTGGATTTTCACAACTGATGGAAACCTCTTCTGAAAGGCAGTTTGAGACGCTGAGAAAATTTCTCAAAGTCTGTTTGCCACCCCTGTTTATTTGGGACGACATTAAAGGAAAAATAAAAGCTAATATGGTGACTTTGATTTAAGCTGATACTGGGCGACACAAACTCGACTGCTGTGCATCATGAAAGAGGCCTTTTATGGGCCAGAGTGAGGGAGGTAAAGTGTAAGAACAGCAGCCTACTAACTTCATTATAAAGAGGAATCAGGAATCTACGTGCACAAATGAAGACACGATGTTAGGTTACGATAGCCCCGCTACACAACAGCACGTTTTGCTTTGTTCCTCAAGGATTCCACCCGACTTCCCCCAAAGATGCCCCGTGACGGGTGTTTTCTGCAGGCAGCGCTGCCCATGGGCGTCCGCACCCCTCCCCAGGGAGATGCCAGCTGTCCCCACTCAGCCTGGGCCCAGCCAGGCCAAGCTCCCTGTCATGGCTGGTCTTGCACAGTCTGGGGAGGGTTTTCCGGCCAATAACATTAGGCGCCACCGAGGGAACGCCTGCTCCCTCCCGCGTGGAGTTGAGTGTGTGCAGCCTTCCTGATGGTGATGGGGCAGCATCTGGGCCTCGGGGTTGAACTGGGGCCTGCTCACCCCAGGACTACTTCCGGTGATGCTCTCCTGCTAACCCAGCTGGAGCTGGAGTTCCTGTGCTTTAAAGCTCAAGACACCCTAACTGGCGTTCTCCCCAGTTGGGTGCACTGCCTCTGCAGGGGGCCCTGCTCAGCCACACCCGCTGAGATTCGGGGGGACACAGCCGTGACCACCCACGAAGGTGCCCTGCCAGAGAGGGGCCTCCTCAGAGAGGACCGCCCCTCACCCCTGCGCGCACACACGTGCACGCCAGGTATACGCTAAATTTTCAGCACTTAGATTAAGGACACACCCACCACCACTGCTTTGCTTCCACGAATGTTGATTTGGCACCTGCTCCGCACGGGCACGGGGCACAGGGCACTGCGTCCGCACTTGAAGAACGTGCAAATGGGCAAGGCCTCACCCTCCACGAGCTCATGGTCCAGCACGGGAGGCCAGTCCAGTATCCAGATGACTGTCGTGCAGGGCAGAAAGCGATAACACTGCGAGGTTGACCCCAGTCACATATTAGAAGACACAGAGGAAAAAAATATTACTTTGGGATAAGGGTAAGAGATGAGAAGGTGCCCTAGAGGCAGGGGGCGAGTGTGACAGATTAGATGTCGACAGGAGAGAATGACGAAGAAAAAAGTAGAACAGGACAACTAGTCACAGTCAGACGCCAGAGGCCCGGCTCCCTGAGGAGGTGGGAAGTGGCGCTGGAACTAGGAAGCGCATCCAAGGGCTGGGAGGAAGCCAGGCAGGTGCTCTGGGCTCAGCCAGGGACGGTTTTGCCTGCCCACAGCGCTGTTCCAGCTCCAGGGGAAGTTCTTGCAAGGAGGGCATTTGATCTGAGAGCTTCCCCCATGACTCAATCTGCCTGCCAGTGCAGGAGACACAGGAGACACGGGTTCGATCCCTGGGTCAGGAAGATCCCCCTGGAGGAGGGCTTGGCCACCCACTCCAGTATTCTTGCCTGGAGAATCCCATGGACAGAAGAGCCTGGTGGGCTACAGTCCACAGGATCACAAAGAGTCAGACACAGCTGAGCAACTATGACACTGCTTTATGAAGTAGAGTCCATCCCCCCCCCCCAACCGCAAAAAGGCTCTTATTGTTGGAAAAGCAATCACGGCTCTATGAACTAGCTGATCAGGCCTTGTGAAAAAAGAATGTAAGTCAACTCTGCAAACAGGTCATCCAAGTGCCTCAGTTTCTGAATTTCCACCACCCGGGGCTGACAGTTGGCTACACCCCAAAGGGTAACAGGAACCTGGTTCTGATGCTGCGGGAACAGACATGGTAATCAGGATTGAGGGGCAGCCCTGGCTTTACACGGAGGGGGGACACTTGATAATGGCAGTTTCCCACCTACACTGCTCACGTTTTCCTTCTGACAAGTTGTCCACCTCCTCCCAGCACAGCCCACTCCACGATGCTGCCTGGGCCTCTCCAACAGTGAGATGCAGCACAGCCTGGGGCAGTGGACAGTGACTTTACAGGAGGGACCCAGGGAGGGAGGCCAGTTCAAAAACGATTCCAAGAGTCTGGGCAAGAGTAGCAGGCGGTGACCATGAGAATGAGGACTTCCTCAATTCCTCAATGGGAGCCGGAGACAGAACTGAGAAGGCTCTGCAACGACTGAACACGGGAAAGGGGCAGACAGGAGGGAAGGCAGGTGAAGCCGAGAGATGGAGGGTCAGCTGTGTGCAGAGCTGGGGCAGCCCGAGCTGGAAAGTTCTGCAGAAGACAGGAGCAGGGGGTGCCCGGATGCTGGCGGTCATGCAGGTGGAGGCATCCTCGGGCGGGCAGGTACAAGTTGGGATGTAAGTTGGCGCAGACGGGGTAGCTGGAAAACACATCATCCACAGGGCGACAGCTGACGCCAGGGGACGGGCTGAGGTGAGCCCACCTCATCACGCGAGGATGCTCTGCAGCGCAACCTTTCTGCCACAGAGAAGCCCTGGACACAGGACCCTGCATCACGGGAGTGCTGGTCCTCTATGTTCTCCACCTTCACGCCCGACAAACAATTCTTTAGTTTGGTGATTCCAAGCAGGCAAGTTGCCTCCGCTATGGAGGGTCATTCTGAAAGGAGTCACTCCAGTGAGAGCTTTTTAAACATCATTTATTTTGAAGCGTTTTTGGTAACAAAATGATCTCTTCTAAGGATTTCAGGAAAGCCACTAATGCCTCCCACCCCACTGGGTCTCAGGGCTGGAGTGGACCTGCCCGGTGAGGATGGCAGCGCGAGCGGGCTCCTCTCTTCCTAGAGACAGAGGATGGCTCAGGGGACCCTCCCCCTCCAGATACACAGACAGACAGACAGACGGGTGGGAGGCAGGTGGGCAGACAGACGGGGAGGTGATGAGCTCAGGGAGGTGCCTAAGTAGATAACTGCTGGCGAGCGTGGCCAGGAATCACACGTCTCCAGTTTCACTTATTTTTCAAGTGGGGAAATGCAGAACATGGCTTCTGAGGGAAAGGCATTTTTTTTGGACCCACCCGTACCTTACGGATCTGACAGGATATTACTTGGACTTTCCTGGAATATTAAACTACGTAACCAAAATATAGTACACTATGTTACTGTACGTGACACCCAGTGAGCTTCAGTCAGACACGGCAGCGATGGTGGCATCTTGGTCTCTGTGGACAAGCGTGGGAAGACGAGGCTGCAGGGAAACATGGATGAGGCAGCTTCATCCAGCACAGAAGCAAGGGCGCCTGGTCATCCCTTGTGAAAAATTCAACCACACAGCCTTAGAATGAAGTTCCAGAGGCAGCCGTGCACACAGCAGATGGAGAGAAAAGACAATTATGGTTCAGCTGTTTGAGTTCTGCATACACAGGCCGAGTTGGACGAGCTGTGTCCCAGTCAACCAGCCTGAGCATGTCCACATCACCCCCTTAACTGGGAAACACACAGCCCATCTGTTTTATAAGCAAGGACTCCTGTCAGTGATCCCCGGGGCCCAGCCATTCTGCCAGGAACACATCTCGGCTGGGGCCTCAGATTTTCCAGAACACCTTCTTCTTATAGAGGACGAAGGCGATGAGCACCCACAGGGCGGTGGCGACCATGTTCTGCACGAGGTGCTCCTTGTGTGACTGCTGGTCCCCCAGCTTCCACTGGAAGGGGAAGTAGTTGGCGAAGACCTCATGGCCCACGTACACCAGGATCGAGTTCATCCCTGGGGAGACACAGCTTGGTCATCCAACTAACTCTGGATGTTTGACTTTGGTTCAGTGGAAAAAGAGAAAAAGCACCCACTTCTGCTATCGGCTATGGCCCAAAGATATAACGGATGGGTATGTTAAGAGATTTGAGTGTAAATTACAACCAAAAGTTAGAAAATACTCCTTTTGTCAAGTGTGACTCTGGAATACTAAACCTGAAAGTCATAAATATTAACTTACCTTCTCTATCCAGAAAACCCGAGGACGAGACAGAGTAGCTGTTACTGGACTTGGGGCTGAAATGTAGTAACTGTTACTGGACTCGGGACTGAAACAAGTCACTGAAATCACCTGCCGCCTCTCGTCTTGGGCGGAAGCGCGTCTAAACCGGCCCCAGCGTCCCCAGGCGGCACCTAGCATCACTCACGCGTCATCTCTAGGGTGCGTGTGTGTGGGGGTTGTTCCATGAGAAGGCATGGCCCCTTTTGTGAAGCGCCTGGAACCAATGACCTGCCTGAGGAGGCCAGTCGGGTACGTTTACGACCCTACAAACGAAACGGTAAAATGGGGGGCTGCCTGGGAATAGAGCCAGCGATGCCTGCCTGGGCCCCCGGGACACGCTCCGCACCAGCCACCCGCGACCTCCAGCCGGTCCTTGGGGTGCCCTCCTTTGCCGGGCCTGGGGCACGGGGGGCTCACCCGGGTAGAAGAACGGGGCTCCTGTCCACAGCCCCTTGACATCCACCACGGGGTAGAGGGCCAGCAGGATGAGGAAGGCCAAGGAGCTCAGCGTGGTGACGTAGGAGATGGACCTGGGGGACAGCGGGCGTCTTAGGGCCCCGGAGAGCGCGGCGGACGCCCGCCACCCCCCTCCCCACCAGGTATGACGGCAGTGGGGCTTCCACACCTACCAGAGGTTTTTGTTTACTGGAATAAAGCCTTCATTTTCAGATGCTTTCGTCAGAGCCACAGAAACAAGCCCCTGGAGGCGGGGGTGGGGTGGGGAGAAAGATGTTAAAAGTTTTTTCCGTCATCTCCAGAAACAATGGTGGTTCCAAACTGAAAACCAGGAGTGACTTCCTCACTTAGGGAAAGCTGGAAAATGTGCCCTCCGTTTTATTCTTTTAACTAGAAAAACATGTTTAAGATGTATCAGTATGGGCTCCCCTGGTGGTCAAGTGGTTATGAATCCGCCTTGCAATGCAGGGGGCACAGGTTCGATCACTGGTCCGGGCAGAGTCCACATGCCACGGAGCAAATAAGCCTGCACACCACAACGGCTGAGCCCATACACCCTAGGCCCGGTGCTCTGCAACAAGAGAAGCCCCCGGGATGAGACCTAACTAGAGCAGCCCCACCCGCCACACCTAGAGAAACGCCTGAGCATAGCAATGAGAGCCCAGCACAGCCAGAACAAAACTAATAATTACATAAACAAGATACAGAGCTAAAAACACTCTCCACAAAGCGCCTTCTCAGCACTGCCCTGAGTTGAAGGTAAACGAGCTGATCAGCTGGAGTGAATCCTTGGAGGAAACAAGACCGCAGGGTCAGAGGGGAGAGGAACGCCAGGCTTCTCTTCTGCCACCTGCCGACCTGCTATCGGGGGCCAGGTCCTGCTGGCAAAGGCCCCCCAGAATCCACCCCTCCACTCCATTTCCTCATGGGTTCACTGACTTCCTTAAAGAGACTTCTAAGAAAACCAACCTGAGCATTTAGGCCTCGGGATGATGAAGTGAAGAATGTCCTGGCCCGAGGGCTGTGACCCCAGGGCTAAATGTTTTCTTTCTTTAAAACATGAATGTGTGAAGGGAAGGAACTTCAGTGAGGGAGGGGGTGACTTACAAGAAGACAACCCCAGGCAGCAAATCTGATCAGGATGCCTCTGGTCTGGTCCTTGTAATACAAGAGTATCTTCCCTGCCTGGGGAAGAAAATGCAGGTGACCAAGAGAACCAGCTGGGGGGATTCTTATTTCATATTCACCCAGTGTCCCAGGACAGACTCGCCTGCAGGCACTGTGGTTACCAGGGAATGAATGGTCCCCTGCCCTTGGCTAGTGGGGGCCAGAGGCGCAGGGACGACTGGGGAGGGGGCCGCGCAGAGGACGCGCTGCCGGGCTGAGGCCATGAGTGCGAGGCAGGAACAGCAGGCACGCAGCGTGTCGCACGGTGAAAGCACACGGCCGCCCTGCTGGGCTGCAGGTGGTTCAGAAAGGCCCAGGGGTCAGAGGTGGGAAGGAGGGAGCAGGCGGCACGAGCCTTCTCCCACAAGCGATAGGAGCCAAGCAAAGTCACTCCCCCCACCACATAACCAGGGACCAGCTCAGGCTGGGCTGCTGGGTGGCCCCGTCTGTCAGGGGTGGAGAAGGGGGACAGAGGCAGTGTGGACCCAGAGGCAGGGAACACTTTAAAAACAGAAAAATCTGCACTTTGCATAAACTACCCCCCAAATTAGGATTTCCTGAAAACACTGAATAAAGTGTTAACAATAATTTATAAGAGCTAAAACTTATGCATGTCCTGTTCTTGGAGCCTTATGTGAATTAACTTATTTGGGTGCTATTAACTTATATAAATGCTATTGAAGCACATGGGGTACAGAAACACTCCCCGGACAGCCCAGTGGGTGCGCAGGGTCCAGGCACGGGTGGCGGTCAGCACTCCTTACCAGAGTTAGGGCATGCACAGATTTACCTGGAGAGCATACGGGGGGATTAAATGCATTTACGAATAAAAGCAGCAATGTAAACTTGACAGTAGGCAGCATCTCTACCCAGGAAATTATTGAACCACCAAAATGTAAATGCTGCAGACCCGCACTGTCCCACACGGGAGCCACTGGCCACCTGTGACTATTCAAGTGTAAATTTAAATGAAATAAAAAACCAGTTCCACCACATCTGGAGGACTCTGCAGCCACGCACAGAACAGTTTCAGCGTCACAGAGGTCCCCCAGGAAGGGGTACGTGGTCTTTCCCCTCCCAGTCATCTCCTCTCAAATAATGGTTTCCGACACCAAATCAGGAGAATTTCAGGAAGGAAAGTCTGGGCTGCTCAGAATCTTAACATAATTGTTTCTGAGAGAAACCGAGAGCCACGGGTACTGGCTCGGGCATAGAGTATGCGTAATCTGTGTGACGTGCACACGAAGGTGACAGGTGACCTTCCAGACGTGGTCCAGCCCAGCAGGGACACCTCTCACCCTGGGGCTGCTGTTCCCACTGCCGAGACGAGCCATGAGTAATAACTTCCGAGACTACCGGAATGACCCCTGATTATATGAACGTGCTAACTTTTAGCACCCTCTAGCTGTGACGATCTGTCAGACGGAAGCAGAATTTATTAGGCCTGAATTGCACAGGAGACTGTGCTTCCAATGACTTCTTTTAGTCAAACGGCCACGTGGCGAGTGATGGGTCAACAGTCACAAACTGTCAGGAACACGCATTCCCACGAAATGAACAAATACCTGAACTCCCAAAAACGCCATCACGATAGAGTTGATGGTCCCCAGGATGCCCTCGGGGTCATAGGCCACCTCGGTGTGATAAAGCACCTGAACAGGACGAGAAGACAGGACTCACTAACTGACCGAAAAACACACACAAAACAACTCGCAGACGAAATACTAAACTTCGTTACACCCCGGCAGTCAATGATTTTGGTTTCGCTGCAGAAATTCACTGCCAACTTGTGGCCAGCATACTTCTGGCCAAGAAAGTGTGTGCTGTGTGACACTCTGGAAGGAAATGCAGATGTGAGCCCCGGTGCAGAGCAGCCGCCTTGACCTCAGGTGGTCCAGGAGATGGTGCTGGGACCCATGCCCCTGACACAACGCGTCCCTAGCCAGCTTCAAACACTATGGTATCTTTTACTTTTCAGGTTTATCCTTTGGGATCAAGCCTATTGTGGCTTTGACTTCTTCCTTTCCTCTTTCAAGGCAAATAACATTTAAAAATACATTTGTACTATTTCATTATAAAAGAAATGGTTATTGTAGAAAAGGCAGAAATTTGGAGCCAGTTATTGTCATGGATGCTGGGGGCATTACCCAGCTCTCCAGCCCCAGCTCGTCCCACCCCTCTGGGGAGGACAGCATCCTGAAGTAGTAATGGCAGAAAGCTCTCAGCTGCTCCTGGGTTCGTCCCTGAAGGGAACCAGCTCTGGAGAGTCACCCCCTTGCTGGGCCACCCACATCCCACTAGGGATGTCAAGGGCCTGGTCCCATGCCTGCCCCACTGAGAAAACCTCTGAGGGGCCGTCCCAGCCCCCAGGACACCAGCGGGGTCTGCGTGTGACAGTCCCCCGCCCCGTCCTGCTGCCTCCAGCCCCACACATGCTGATCCTAAAGTGCTGCCCTGTCAGACCTCCCCTGTTGGAACTGCCCACCCTGCCCCGGACCTGAGACCCACGGGAAAGCACCTCGCACACACCTGGTGCCGGGCAGACCCCCTTTAAAAGACAAAGAAACACACCGCCCACGACCAACACAGTGAGGTCCCTTAGGTCAGCCAACTTCAGACACAGCTTGGCTCCGCCCTAGTCTACTCCTCGGTTGCAGCTGGGGGCTGGCCGCCCCCTTTCCGCCCCTCAGGCTCCATCCCGGCCAGGCGGCGCCCACTCACAGCAGAGGAAGGGTGCTGGTAGAGATGCTGGTCGCCCAGGAGCAGGCGGTCCACATAGCCCGCGGCGCCGCCCGTGCAGTTCCGGTACCTGCCCCCGTCTCCGATGCCGCCGGGCCCCAGGTAACCGCTGAGGAGGCGAGAACAAGGGCTTCACCCGCCAGGCACGGGGGAGGGCTGCGCAAGGGCAATGTGCGTGCCCACCACACCCCCAAAGCGCCGCCAACTCCTGCCCGCCCTGAGTGCTGTGCACACCCCCTGCAAAGCCCCTGACTCCCTGGCCGCCCCAGGGGTGAGACGGGGGTGGCGGCCCAAAGTCCATCCCCACTCCCACTGACCCTGGGAGACCTGCCAGAGATGGGCCTCTGGACACGCATTCCACCCCCTCCTCCCCTGCCCCGACACCAGGGAGTCTTCACGGAGGACAGAGAGGAATGAGGTCCCGACATGGGCAGGCTGACAGCTGGAACCCAGAGGCTCCGACTTGGCAGAAAGAGCCATGCAAACGGGGTTGGTTCCCCGCAGGGCTCCTCACGTGGGGCACCCGGGAACCGGTAAGAAGAAGGTCAAGGCCAGCCAGACGCCTTCCAGTATCAGCACGAAGAGCCACTGGGGCCAACTGGCCGTGATGTCCAGCAGAGAAAAGCAGCTTCTCTCCTGGGGGAAGGGGCCGCACATAAAGAACACGTGTGAACTCAGGCAGAACGGGAAATAACGTGCAGCTGCACATGTATTCAGGACGCTCCTGGGAGGCTTCTCTTGGCCTTGATGGTGGTAACACAGAACAGATGTGTGTTTATTCCAAACGCAGATACGCCACCTCTGTGACATGGGCTTCCCTGGTAGCTCAGCTGGCAAAGAATCTGCCTGCGATGCGGGACATCCAGGTTCGATTCCTGGGTGGGAAAGAGCCCCTGGAGCAGGGCGCAGCAACCCACTCAAGTATTTTTGCCTGGAGAATCCCATGGACAGAGGAGCCTGGCAGGATACAGGCCATGGGGTTGCAAAGAGTTGGACACGACTGAGTGACTAAGCACAGCATATGACATGTCACAGTAAAATGTTAGTGGAGAAGTTATCAGTGGAAAATTCTACTCTTGTATCCAAGCAATTTAAAAAGAGATGTTCATACAGAAACATGTACACGAATGGACACAGAATCATTATTCATAGCAGCCAAAAACTGAAAACAGGTCAATTGTCCATCAACTGATGAATGAATACAAAATATGTTACATTCATTTGGCAAAACTAATACAATTATGTAAAGTTTAAAAATAAAATAAAATTAAAAAAAAATGTTACATTCAGAAAACAGAATGTCATTCAGGAGTAAAAAGGAGTCAAGTACTCATGGCATAACATGGATAAACCTCAAAAAATATTCTGCTAAGTGAAAGAAGCCGGACATGAGAAGCCACATACTGTGTGATTCCATGTCTGTGACATGTAATTCCAGGTCTATGACATGTCCAGAACAGGCAGATCGACAGACAGACAGCAGATTAGGGGTTGTCTTGGGCCGGGGGACCTAGGGTTGGGGAGTGGCTGGGAGTGAGACAGGGTGTTTTCCGGGGGTAATGATGAAACTGTTCCAGAATCAGACAGTGGCGATGAGTGCACAACTCGGTGACTGTTACCAAATGTCCCTCAGGTTTACACCTCGAGGCTGTGAGTCTTATGGTATGTGAACTATATCTCAATAAAGCTATTATTTTAAAAAGAAATACAACTGAATTTTAAAAAGGAAAATAAAATTTCAGCTTTGGGAGCTCTGCTGGTTGAAGAAACAAGGGGTACAGCCCACCTGCTCCTGGTGTACCCACAGCTCCTGGCTCCATCATGGGGGCCTGGATGAGCCTCGCAGACCCTCAAGTCCCCCACGGCTACCAAGGTCACATCTGGGCGAGCACGGCAGCCCCACTGTGCCTTCAGGAGCCTGCAGCAGAGGGCACAGGGCGTGGGCAGGGGGCCGCTGGGGGGAGTGGGGTAAAGGAGTGCCAGGTAAACGCACTCCAGCAACACACACCGAGGAAGCCTTATAGGAAGAACCAAGAGAACCTGGGACTCAGGGATGCGTTTGCTAGTTACATAGGAAGGAGCGGGAACAAATACAGCTTATACAGCTAATACGCTTACTGTGAAATAGGAGCCACATGGAAAGATTTAAACATTTCCACCTAAAGCTTTGCCTCCACTGGGGGCGGGGGGGGGTGGGGTGGGGTGGGGGGAGACAAAAAAAATTGCTGTCATCTGAGTAAACTGAACTCGGCAATGTATAATAAGACAGAAAGTAATAACACCGGAGGCGAGACACATCCACCTTACAAAGAAGAAACAGGAAGAAGCCCAGGGCAGACCTGGCACCTTCCAGGTTGCACCTCTGCAGCCTTTGTGCGGACAGTGAACGTTCTGAGGTTTCCACGAGGAGACTGAAACACTGGCAGCCACGCCCCCAAGAGGCTGGGCTAGTGCAGCAGATGCTGCTGCTGCTGTTAATACCATCAAAATGCACTGATTAATGGAAACTGCACATTTATTAAGAGAGTAGCGCTCATGGTATGTGTTCTTGATCTCAATAAAAAAAAAGATGGATATAAAGACTAAATAAAAATAACTACTTGAAGAGAAAAAATATGCTTTGCAACAGAGTTAGAGTCTCATTCTCTTTGGTAAGGCGCTGAGAACTAAAGAAGGTTCTGGCACTTATACAAGGACCCTCCCCCTTTATAAAGACAGGGTTGCTCACCGAGGCGCAGGTCTCGGGCACGGGCTTGGCAAAGAGCAGCTCCAACACGGCGACCACGAAGTAGGTGGCCCCCAGGCGCTGGAGCACGCCGGGGATGCGCGCCTTCTCCCAGGACACTGCGGGGCACCGGGCGGGGGCGTCAGCCAGCGCCGCTCACTGACCCCACACACCACCACCTTCTCCTGCGGGGCAGACAGACCTCTCCTGCACCCAAGGAAGTTTGTTTTTTCAGCGTATGGAGATGGGAGCCCAGGTGGTCAGGGGCCCCGCTCGCACCAAGCAGGGAGGCTGGGCGCAGAGCAGCTGAGGGTCCCGCTCGGCGTGGGGACACAGGGAGGCCCCCTCCCGACCTTCTCCCGTCAGGGCTGACGATCCAACTGCCAGCCTGGGGGTGCCTGCAGCCCCGGCACGGGCCGGGCTCTCCCTGCCCCACAGGCGTGTGCCCTGCGGAGCCCCGCTGAGCCCACTGAGCCCACGTCCCTCAGGGCCCCACCTCCTCCCATCGCTGGAAGCCTCGGCGCCTCCTGCCGAGGGTTCCCCTGCTGGCTGCCAGGTGAGTGTGTCCCCTTCCACGAGCGAGAGTGAGCCCTCTGCAGCCCGCGGCCTCTGCTCCAGCGCTGCCCCAGCACGGGGCTCACACCCTTTCCCCCGCCGTCCTGCCCCTCTCATGCCTCTCCAACACGGCAGAGGCGTCACTGCCTCCTCGCAGCGAGGCGCGGCCACACGCAGGGGGGGGCCCTGGAAGGTCAGCCTCACCGTGACAGCAGGTGACACCGAAGCGGCAGGAGGGGGGCAACGGGGACCAGCGGCTGGTCTGGCCCAACCCTGCCCCTCCCTACACTCGGACACAGCACCTCGCTCTCCCCACCCCAAGGTCTTCCTTTGTACAGAAGGGTTTGCCTGGACTTGGAGGCACCTTTCAGGCCTAAAATTCCAAGATAATAATAATAGGGACTTCCCTGGCCGTCCAGTGGTTAAGACTCTGTGCTTCCACTGCAGGGGGGCGCAAGTTCCATCCCCGGTTGAGGAACTAAGACCCTGCATGCCATGTGGTGTAGCCAAATAAATAAATAACAATGCCCAACGCCATGCAAGCATTAGATACACTTCTCGAGTAACTGTTCTTTTTTGCAGGCAAAACTTGAGGTGGAGGAACTGCGTTTCTTTCAAAGTATAACACATATTTTCCCTATTTCAACCTGAATATATTTTAACAGGGGAAAAATACTTACGTGGACCAAGGCAATAATTGGGATTCACAACGAAAATTCCTATACAGATTAACAGAAAACTCCTCCATGCGATCTTCCCCAGTAGTCTGAATTTTGAACATCCCCGCTGCAGAATGGAAGTCATTGACAGAAAAATCGAAGTCCCCATAATAAACACAAACCTGAAAAAACAACAGCTCTTACTAGGTGGCCACTTCCAACTTTTTCGTCTCTACATCATTAGTATTTTATAACCTAAGATATAAGAGATGCAACGCATGATTTCTCGAAACCACATCAGCTTAGAGGTGGAGGAAAAATCTCAGTGTTGGGCTGAAAGGTTTGTACCCCTTCTCATCCTGACTTAGGAGCAAACCCTTTGGAACAATGGACAATCCCCCCATTCGGTCACCAAAAACAAATGATTATGTATAAAATAAGCTACAAGGATATTCTGTGCAACATAAGGAATGTGACCAGTATTTTATCATGCCTCTATTTTTAAATTGTGAATCCCTATAGTATATAGATGTATATACATATATACATGTACTATACACACATATATATACATATAGTATACACATATACGGCACAGACTTACATAATGTTGACCATCAACTACACTTCAATTTTAAAAAATTAACATAAAGGAACTCTTCACCAGCCCAGAGAAACCTAAGTTCATATCAGCAATGAAACACTGAGGACCAAAGACAGGATCCCGCGGCCGGTTCTACGAACACCTCCAAATGATGGAGGGAAGTCATTCAAAGTGTTGGCAGACATAAAAGCCGCGCTGTACAGGAAGTCAGGGTCCTTCAACCAAGGGAACAGACGGAGACAGCCAGGCTTACTCCACTATCATTTTAGAGTTTAATTCACTACTATCATTAACTGTTATATACATTATCAGATTTTATCAGAAATCCCTGATACTGATATACTGCGTACCTTTTAGGAAATAAGATTTTCACAGGTATTTTCAGGATCAGTGGAATATTCAGAATTTATGACTTTCCACAAGATTCTAGAATCTCCCACATCATATGCACACTAACTAATTATTCCCTCTGAAGTCACCCATCTTTTATGCGCATGTGTCTTAGACAGCACTACGCCAGGTGTTAGAACTGTGCGGGAACCCAGCTTTCGGGAGGAGTTCATCACACGGAGGCCTGGGGGCAGCACAGGCCCGCCGCCGGAACTCAGGCAGGGGTCAGGAAGGTCCAGCATCAGCGGAAAACCAAAGCGGGCGGATGGGCCACGAAGAGCGGGCGGTGGGGTCTACAACTCACCATGGGAACACAAGGTCAGCCACCGTCAGCCCTGCAGAAGGACACAAGCGTGAAAGTGAGGAAGGGGCCCCGGAGCGGCGGCGCTCCCCGACCCGGGACGGCGTCCACCTCTCACTGCCCAGGCGCATCCCCAGGAAAACCCCTCCAAGCAGCGCCGAGCTCCCTGACTCTGGGCTGGGGGCTGGCCGGGGGCGCTTCCATACTTCCAGCCTGGACAGAAGTATGCAGACGATCTCAGGGAGTGCTACTCAAAACTCATCCTAAACCCACCTCCTCCCAGCCAGATTCACAGACACGATGCAGCATCACTCAGACCCCCCAGATCCACGGCGTCCCCAGGAGGACCACGCGTCTCAGGGCGGAGCGCCCAGGAGGTGTGGCATAAGGCGCACCTAGAACAGGAGGAGGGCCTCACATCCACGTTCTAATACCCTCTGCAGAGCCCACATCTTGGCACCGACCTCTGCAGACCTCTGGGATGACAAGGAAGCATTGCAGAGCCAGGGTACACAAAAGGGAGAAGGAAACTGAAGGCTGAGGCAATGGTCTAAGGTGCCGTCCATGGGGACGCATCTCTGGGGCCTCTGGGGAACGCTGGAGGGGCCCGAGTCAGCCAGGCGACCCCCGGGCAGGGGCTCACCGTTCCAGCTCGAGTGCTTGAAGTACCAGTATTTCCCGCCTCCATAGTTCACGAAGACCATGAGGATGAGCGCCATCCTGCAAAGCGACAGACGCGCGCTCAGGGCCCGGCCGTGTGCCCGGGACGCCTGGCTGCAGGACGCAGTGCCGCCCTGATTGTGGGCAGACCCTTCACGAGCGAGAAACTCCCGCTCCTCAGCACCGCAGGGAGGACCCCGCACGAAAGTCCTCTCTGCCATGTCCGACACGATGCCTGAAGAAAAAGTGCCACTACACCCTGGAATTTGAAAATGGAGCAAAACACTCCTCATCACTCCGTTTCGTGCTAATTGCTTAAGTGTTTCAGGTTAAGGAACTGTAGTGGGAGGGGAGTCTTTCGGGTCAAGACCTGGCTTCCTCTTTCTTGGATCCACTGGACCTCGGGTGAGCCTCCCATCAATTCTGTGAGAAGGAGGGACACCCGACCGGGGACCATGACAGAGAGTTACGTCCATCACTGCATGGAACCCGTGCCTGAAACATCTCAGCACTAAATCAGTGTCAGCCCTGAACACCTGGGAACATCTCCAGAAGAGAGAGGAATACAGTATAGACAGATTCTGCCTATGCTGCTGTTTGATGCCAGTTCCCCAAAATGTGGGGAATAAAGACAGGAGTGTGTCAGTGGGGTGATGTGTGGGAAATGTGGAGCCCAGAAATCACCAGGTAGCTCAGCTGGTAAAGCATACACCTGCAATGCACGAGACCCCAGTTCGATCCCTAGGTCGGGGAGATTCCCCTGGAGAAGGGATAGGCCACCCACTCCAGTATTCTTGGGCTTCCCTGGTGACTCAGCTGGTAAAGAATCCACCTGCAATGCAGGAGACCCGGATTTGAGCCCTGGGTCAGGGAAATTCCCCTGGAGAAGGGATAGGCTACCCATTCCAGTATTCTTGGGCTTCCCTGGTGGCTCAGCTGGTAAAGAATCCGCCTCCAAGGTGGGAAACCTGAGTTTGATCCCTGGGTTGGGAAGATCCCTGGAGGAGGGCATGGCACCCCACTCCAGGATTCTTGCCTGGAGAATCCCATGAACAGGGGAGCCTAGTGGGGGCTACAATCTATGGGGTCACAAAGAGTCAGACACGACTGAGCAACTAAGCACAGCACACTGGAGCGCGGCCGACTGCATTCACATCCCACGTGGTCCCTGTGTGACCTCGGCCAGATTACTCAACTCTGAGGCTCAACTGCTCCATGAGAAACAGGGATGTTTTAGGAAGTATATACTTCAGAGGACTGCTGAGAGATGAAAAGATGAAGACAAGTTGGAACCGGGCCTGGCGCACAGGAGGACTCCGTGTTACGATGATTATTAGCATTGTTACTGTTGCTACTGCCTGGCTGCAGACACACAGAGAGGGGCATTCAGAGCCCTGGGGAGGCGGGGTCAGGGGAGCCCTGAAAGGGTTCTGAAAGGCCTCAGCGGGGAGCAAGAGAAGACCAGACCTCACACCTAGAGGTTTCTTCTTGGCCACATGGTCTCAGGCCTTATTGTCAGCGTCTGGTCCTGGCCACCATTCCAGACCGCGTGACTCTGGGTTTGCTATCAAAAGGGCCTGATGTTTGAGCTGTTCTGCGAGAGGAGGAGGACGAGGCTGCCCCGCGTTCCATTTCCAGGCTGGGGCACTGGCCCATCTGTGCAGCTGCTGAGCGGACAAGGGTGCCCGGGGCAGCTCCTCGCAGGGGGAGTGACCCCCAGCAGCTCCCAGGCCCCCGGGAGGCGGGTCTCGACCTCTCCCTCCGCTGCTCCGAGTGACCCATCCGCCTGGCTCTCACGACACTCTCGTTTTGGGAGAGGCTGCCGATGTAGCTCTACAGCAGGAGACCTTCCCCAGCCTCAAGAGCAAAGGGTGCCTGAATTACCTCCTACGGCAAGTGTGTGTGCGTGTGAACGCGCCACCAGGAGCCTACGTACCCTCGGAACGTGTCCACGCAGCGGAGGCGCAGCGGGGCCGCCGACCGACGCCAGGTCTCTGGTTGGGGGTCACTCGCCCTGCTCGGGGACCCCAGCTCCTTCCAGAAAAGGGGAGAAAAATGCAAACAGTTCATGATGTGAAAGAGTAAACCAGACTTTTCTGCTTTTAGGGCAGAAATCAGCAGAGTGAAAGCTGAGGATCACTGTGGCTGGATGATGCTTTCACTTGCTTCTGTAAAGACCCACCTAGAGATGAGGGTTTCGCACCTCTACTGAGTGGCCAGGCTGATAAACAACCACAAAGGATGTCTGGGACAAGAACACCCGCGGGTATGCCCGCAAGTGGACTCGATGCGTCCATAAGGGACTGATCAACACGAGACAGGACATTTCATCACCACGGCTGGCCGTCACGTGTACAGAGCTAATACTCATGTTTCTCATTCTTTTGTTTTAATCCTGACACTCTCTACTTAACTGGGTCGATTGAACAGTGCCGCCTGCGGAGTGGCCACAGTGTCCACACCGAGCATCACCATAGAGCCCGAGCTCCAGTCTCACAAAGAAAGAGGAGGGGGTGCCCTTCACAGGGGCTGGAGGGGCCTTCTGGTGATGAAGAATGCAGGACATTCGACCTGGCCATGTACACGTAAGATGGTCTAGATGACTACATGAGGGACTGTAAATTCCGCGTTGAGGAAGACACCCAGAGTGCACAAGACGCATTCTAATCACTCACAGAATTGATGAGGCGATCGGTTTCCCGAGAATTGATTGCTTTAGAAATCCAATTCTGAAAGTCTTCCAAACTGTCAACAGATAAAAGGCCCGGTTAATTTATTTTCTTGGGCAGAATTTTCAGAATATTATGCTGAAAGAAAATGAAAGCTCATATTCTATAAAGTCAAAGAATCAAACATTTTCCGTTTTCAAGAAAACGGAAGTAGAAATCAAAGTTTACAGCAGCGGTACTTTCAGGGGCAGGACAGCATGGATGCCTCGGGGAGGAAGCAGGAGTAAAGACAGAGCCTTCCTAGAACGTCGTGAGGGCAAACGACATCGCTAGTCCCCGCGGCTGGAGTTCTGGTTAAAGTTAGAACAGCAGGGGGCGCAACAACCGACCGTGCTCAAGGCAGCAATGACGGACCTCAGCGTCGGCGGCCGTGGGAGGCTGAGGCACCGCGACCAGAGCAGCAGGAGCGGAGCGGGAACAGGAGGGACCCAGAGGTGATCACACCAAGTGAAGGAAGCCAGGCAGAGAAAGACAAACGCCGCGCGGCCCCGCTTCCACATGGAACCCATCTCTGAATCAGAAACAGGCTCACAGACAGAGACCCGTGGTTGCCAAGGAGGATGGAGGGCAGGGGAGGGATGCAGTGGGCGTTTAGGATTAGCAGATGCAAATTGGTACACAGTATACAGAACGGAGAAACAGCAAGGACCTGCTGTGCGGCACAGGGAACTATACTCAGCCTCCTGTGATAAACCATAATGGAAAAGAACACGAAAAAGGATTCTATATATTCGTGTGTATATATAACTCAGTCACTTTGCTGTACAGCAAAGATTAACACACACTGTAAATCAATTATACTTCAATAATTTAAGTTTCAAAAATATCAATAAAGAAAACCAGCATAAACAAGAGTGTCAAGGTGAATGGGTGACTTTCTCTTGATTCTGATTTTATTGATATTTCTCTACCCTAAATGTAAATTAATGGAGCTAGAGGCACCCTCAGGCTATTCACAAAATAAATAAAAATGGCTTAAGGACTTAAATATAAGACACGCCACCATAAAAATCTTAGAAGAAAATATATGCAAAACATTCTTTGACATTAATTGCACCCATGTTTTCTCAGGTTACTCTCCCAACACAATAGAAATGAAAGCAAAAATAATTACACTTACATGCTTTTGCGCAGCAAACCACGAACAAAGTGAAAGACAACCCACGGACTGGGAGAACATATTTGCAAATGATGTGACTGAGAAGAGCTTGATTTCCAAAATATACAGGCAGTTCTTACAATTCAGTAACAAAGAAACAAACAATGGAGGAACGGATAAAGACGCTGTGGTACATATATACAGTGGATACCACTCACCCATGAAGAAACAAAAATGAATGAAATAATGCCATTTGCAGCCACATGAATGAACCTAGAGATGATCATACTAAGTGAGCTCAGAAAGAGAAAGCCCAACACGGTTATCACTGATACATGAAGTCTAAAATAGGACACAGGGAATCTCCTGGCAGTCCAGTGATTTAGGACTCTGCACTTTCACTGAAGGGGGCATGGGTTTGATCTTTGGTGGGTGAACTAAGATCAAGATTCTATAAGCCAAGC
Source organism: Bubalus bubalis (assembly GCF_019923935.1). Lineage (NCBI taxonomy): Eukaryota > Metazoa > Chordata > Mammalia > Artiodactyla > Bovidae > Bubalus > Bubalus bubalis. The sequence continues at coordinate 7,844,162 of NC_059157.1, forward strand.
AGTGTGGCCCACCCCCCCACCCCCCCAAAAAACCAGCCAGTTCAATTTTCCTATCTTTTTTGCAAATTAATTGCTCAAAATAGTATCCAAATATGATCCATGTATCCAATGCATATATTTTAAATTTCTTTTTTCCCACTACAAGTCAACTCCTATTTTTTGTTTATTCAGCACTAATAATATCAGTGTCACATGAAAATTTTTGAAAGAGAACTATACAATTAAGGGTAAAAAAGGAGAAGTTAAGATGCTGGAGAAGAACTCTTGAGAGTCCCTTGGACAGCAAGAAGATCAAACTAGTCCATCCTAAAGGAAATCAACCGTGAATATTCATTGGAAGGACCGATGCTGAAGCTGAAGCTCCAGTACTTTGGTCACCTGATGCAAGAACTGACCATTTGAAAAGACCCTGATGCTGGGAAAGGTTGAAGGCAGGAGGAGAAGGGGACGACAGAAGATGAGATGGTTGGATGGCATCACAGACCCAATGGACTTGAGTTGAGCAAACTCCAGGAGATGGTGAAGGACAGGGAAGCCTGGTGTGCTGCAGTCCATGGGGTCGCAAAGAGTCAGACACGACTGAGCACTGAGCAACAACAAAGATATTTAAAAACTAAAGTTGAAAAAGCACTTATTTTCTTATACATGCTTGTTCCCCCAAGTGAAAAGGAAACAGACAATATACTCTTTTCTGACTACTTTTTCAGATTCTTTTCTAGTTCACATACATCTGAACTTTCTGGGGCTTCCAGGGGCAGCTGGAAGCTGATGGGAGAGACACAAGGAACTTCTGCTTTGCCCACAGGAGCATGTGCCCTCAGGCTGAGAAGGCAGAATCATGTGCGAAAGGAGTTTCAGTTCCACTACAGGGCAGGGGAAGTTCTTCTCTTTGCAGGAGCCTGATGTCAGCTAGCTACTACTTTAAACATGATGCAACAGACACATTCACATGAAACGCAACAAATGAGGACTTCTTGGCGGTCCAGTGGTTAAGAATCCACCTGCTGATGCAGGGGACACAGGTCCGGTCCCTGGTCCAGGAAGATCCCACAGGCTGTGGGGCAACTAAGCCCGTGAGCCCCAACTACTGAGGCTGCACACCCTGCCAGCGCTCGGCAACAAGAGAAGCCACCGCAGTGAGAAGCCTGCGTGCCGCAACTAGAGATTAGCCCCCATTTGTCGCAACTAGAGAAAGCCCATGAGCAGCAACGAAGACCCAGCTCGCCAAAAAAAAAAAAAAAACCACACCAAATGTAAACACTCTCAGAAACTGTTACATTATTTGTATATCATCAACATTCAAAGGGATGCACCTCCCCTGTGAGGACTGTGCTGCCTGAATGGCAGTGAGGCTAACCGTCTGCTTGGTGGCAGGCAGCTCTCCTGCACAGCCAGGGTTCTCCGCCATGGAAGCACACTCTTTCTAAGTTCTTTCTTCCAGATTGGATCCGGCTCACCAAGAGAATCATGTGGTGTTTCCTGAGACTCTCACCAGCTAAGCATGCCAAAATGCAATCCTATTCCTTCTAAGAGGAAAGACCTTCCCTTGGAAAGAAGCTATGCTGGGCCTGAGTCTAGTTCACTTTCTTTTTCTTCTCCAGTTCACAGATCCACTCACCAGAATGGCCGTTTACCAGCAGAGGGGAAGGAATTCCCTCTCCAAGCTGGCTGACCCTAACCAAGGGAGAGTCTACCTCGAGGTGGGAGATCCTGGCCGCGGGAGCTGGGGCCCGAGGCACGCCCTCAGGGCTCAGAGCTGAGAGGAAGAAGAGAGTCAGGGTGTCAGCATCTCCCAAAACCATCACAGGCCACTTCCACATGCCACGAAGCAGGATGTGAGTCCTCCAGCAAACAGTGATTGCTCGAGCATTTTCTTCTACGTTTCAGCCACGTGGGAGAATTGAAGGTAAAGATCCATGCCAACTAGGTTATTATTTCCTTGAAGTCAGAGGCCATCTCTTACTCGACACTGAATCCCTAACACCTAGGATGGCGTGGTGGACACAGTAAATTTTCATTTAATCCAGGAATAATGATCAAACTACCTTTTCTGAACACACTTTTTCTATACTACTTTCCCCAGTGTGCCTGCACCAACTTACCTCAGCAGGAATCTCAGGAAGGACACCACGATAATGAGCACCATGCCGACAAGGAACGCGACAGCCACAGCTGCAAAAATCAAAGGAAACACATTATCACCAAAAGTGTGGTCACAAGCATCAAGGCTGTCACGTCATTGCAGTTATCTGTGAATGAAAAATGCAAACAGAATATGAAGAAGAATGTATTTATATGTACAACTGAGTCACCTTTGCTGTACAGTAGAAATTAACATTGTAAACCAACTGTACTTCAATAAAATAAATGGAAAAGTTAAAAAAAGAAAAAATGCAAACAAATAAAAATGGCAACATGAAGAGAAGGCCTATATCCCTTATGTGAAATTTCTTACTAACAATTGAGAATACGATTCATGACTAAAGTGCTAATTTTCATCATGAGAAATATCAAACATACTCAAAACTGTAGAGAACTGTATAATAAACCCACATATACTTGTAGCCTAGATTCTAGAATTTCAAACATTGTCACTCTTGCTTCATCTTCATTCTCCTTTTTTTTTTTTTTTGCCTGAAGTCTTTTAGGCAAATCCCTGACATCAGTTATTTCATTCCCACATCTTTGGGATGTACATCTTTAACATCATGCAACCCTTGACCTGACCCCCCACCCCCCGAGAGGACACAGCGTCACTTCCACAGGACTCTGTTGAAGACACACAGCCTCTCCTGGTCACAGGAAGGCAGCAAGCAAACCCAAGGAAGAAGACAACTGGCCAGTCTTCTTCAAGAGCGTCAAGGTGGTCAAACATCAAGAAAGCCTGATTAGAAGAGATGAGACTGGCTTAGAAGAGGCCTGGGAGACCTGACCACTAAGTGCCCTGGAACCCTGGACGGGGAAAGGACACGAGAAAGACAGCTGGAGAAACCTGCGAAGTCCGAAGCTCAGCTCACAGCACTGGGTGCGCGTTAGGCGCCTGGTTTCAGAAACTATACGAGGGATCACGGTACTGTGATTCCACAGTTCAGGGGCTGAGGGGAAGCTGGCTGAAGGGCATATGGGAACGCTTCCTTGCAGTGAGTCTAAAGCTATTTCAAAGTGAAAAGTTTCTTAAAAATGGACCTTTTGCTGTATAGGCACAATGTGATACAAAATTAATAACTCCCTGGCTAATACTGACTCCATATTCAAATTTTTCCAGTTGTCTTGAAGACACCTTTTGTAGTCCGTGTGTTCAAATCAGGACCAAGGCAAGGCTCACACCTTGCACGTGTTATGTTTCTTAAGTCTTGTGCATTCGTCCACAGTCATGGACTTGATTGACACGAGATTGGCCGTCTCCTATCAGGGCGTCTCATTCTCGGTCTAGATCTGCCAGGGCACTTCCACCCGGTGTCACTGATCTTGTTCCTTTGTCCTCTGAATGTTCTGCAGATGGAAAGTCAGCTGTTCAGCCTTGGTCGAGAAGGCCCACTTTCCCGGCAGGGATGCTCCGCAGGTGCGGCGTCTTCATCAACGCATCCCATCAGTAGCACCTCCTGCTGCCCACCGTACACCTGATGCCCACGTTCAGGGGGTGGAGGCCTGACCCCTCCCGTGTAAAGTCTCCCTTTCATCGCATGGTTCCATCCACTCACAGTTTTTGCCTAAATCAATGATTTCATTGGGTGTTGCAAAATATTCTGCCACACTATTAGTTAGATTCTTCTGTAAAGAATTGACCCTCTTCACCTAGGATTACTCCGTTATCCTAAAACACAGTCAAAAACAGGAAAAGCACAACAGATGATCCTGCTTTTCCACTATTTTAATTGCAGCAGTTAACATCACGTGTCCCTGTCACTCCCAAAGGCAACCAAAATATTGTTTCTGTTTGGGGATGGGGGCTTTGTGCTTTTTAGCTTCATAGTGAACTCACTGGTTTTTGTTATGTTCAGGGTGTTTCCATCAATTACTTCATTATTCTTTTAATGATTGAATCTTCCCACATTGGCCCTTTCACGTTGCCTCTTACTAATGTTCTTCTGACACAACCAACCAGTCTTCAACAGCATCACTGCGGACAGTGCTTACTGTTTGGAACAGCTCCAGGGACTTCTGATACTATCTACTGGGGGCCCGGAAGGACTCATTTCCTCCAGAGGAGTTATTAGAGACTGAACAACTCCTTCAGAACCCAAGAGGATGTCTGAACTGTCAAAGACACATACAGAAAACACTGTATTCTAAATCCTAAAAGAAGGAAAGATACTTGACAGTCAACTGCCAGATTGCTAGCCAATTTCGAGTTTCTTTCCACTGCATTAACTTTTTTTGGCTTATTTATGCTTTAAAATTAAACCAACTATGAGAATATGTGGATATATCAAATATTTTTATATATCACGTAATTTTCTTAGTATATACCAATGGCACAATAAATACACTATAAACATGACATAATGAGACAGACAACCTGTAATCCAGGGTCTGAATTACACAACATGTTGCAAACAATACTCAAAAACTGAAACGGTTGAAAATGCAAACTCTCAGAATCAAGCGAGAGCATGTACGTACGAAGGTTACTGTCAGCTGGCTCCTTGTTGACGACCAGGTCACACGCAATTTCACTGACTCCGTCACGGACGTGCTTTACCAAGAGAGAATAGTTTCCAAATTCTCCAAATTTGTACTCCAGCCTACAGAAATTAGGTAAAATGAAGAAACACCATTAGGTTAGGAAATAAGGAGTTGGATACTGGTGATGCCGTCCAGACAGAGTGAGCGGCATCTCTGGATGGAGACCAGGGAAGACACAGAAAGATGTTCTGAAAGAAGGAAGAGCTAGAAGCCAAACAGGAAAAAAAAAAAAAGCAGAGAGAACTGCAGATTTCAGTAGATCACATCAAAGCGGGTACGAACCTACAGACTTCCTTGTCCTCTGCGGTGTCGTTCAGCTGCAGGATGGACCCGTGCTGGGTGCTCACGGCCACGGCTGCGACGCCCGGCCGCCCGGCCTTCCTGCTCTGCGAGACGGTGGCCAGAACCTGGAGCAGGCACTAGAGATCCAAGCACAGGCCAGGGTTAGGGGTCTGGCAGTCTGCGGTGGTCGGATATCCAACTGAAGGGCCTGAGAAAACTTCCTCATGCTTGTAAATAATTTTTAAATTTCAATAATTTAGGTAAAATTTGTCTATGTAAGTAGGTGTTGCTATAGAACTACACAAACCTTTATTCACAGGTCAATTCTTCACATTATTAACAAATAGAGCATCCATTAAATATTGCCTTTTATGGTTTTGCCTAATATTGTTTAACAAATAAACTTATATGATTCTAGCCAACTTGCATATTTATCAAGGTTGCATTAATTGATACATCATGTCTCATCACATACTATAGTCAGGAATATTTAGGCTGCTTTCAAAGCTTTTATTTATTATTTTGTATATAACATATAAATTATAGTTTTGAAAGATCTAATTTAATGATATGACATATAAGTATATCTATAATTTATAAAAATTATATTGTTTTTAAAGATCTACACATGATGCTCTTATTCCTTTAAGTTCTTTCCCTGGGATAAATTTCCAAAAATGAGATTATTGGCTTAAAAAAAAATCATTTTAATGGTTCTTGTTACACGTGGCCAAACAACATTCACATAAAATAAAAAACTAAAACAGATTTATTTCTCAGAGCCTGACCAGGATGTCACATCCTTCTTCCTTCTGTTCAGGCACTGCTGCTGCTAAGTCGCTTCAGTCGTGTTCAACTCTGTGCGACCCCATAGACGGCAGCCCACGAGGCTCCCCCATCCCTGGGATTCTCCAGGCAAGAACACTGGAGTGGGTTGCCATTTCCTTCTCCAATGCATGAAAGTGAAAAGTGAAAGTGAAGTCGCTCAGTCGTGTCCGACTCGCAGCAACCCGATGGACTGCAGCCCACCAGGCCCCTCCGTCCATGGGATTTTCCAGGCAGGAGTACTGGAGTGGGGTGCCATTGCCTTAGGAGTTTATAATACCAAAGCATTCAGATTACATTTTTAATTATCGGTAGATATGTTACTGTTTAGTTGCTTCAGTCGTGTCCTATTCTTTGCAATCCCATGGACTGTAGCCCATCAGGCTCCTCTGTCCATGGGATTTCCCAGGCAGGAATACTGGAGTGGGTTGCCATTTCCTTCTCCAGGGGATCTTCTCAACCCAGAGATTGAATCCGCATCTCCTGCATGGTCAAGCAGATTCTTTACTGCTGAGCCCCACGGAAGCCCCTATCAGTACATTAAATAATTCAATTTTCTTTGACTCTTTTATGTTCCCTATGGTGTGAACCACGTTAGACACCTAGTTCCCTCAAACATAATCTTAGAAATCTGTCCTCACGTCCTGCAACATTAAGCTTCTAATTCTCTCAAACACGTCCCCACTCTAGTGCTTTCATGCGGCTACATTCTGTTGTCTATAAGGCTTTATACACTCACACTACTCTGGTGTGTTATTTCTTCTGTTGCTTCATGAGCATAAAGATGTATTCTGCATCTTTTCTTTAATGTGTAGGTTTTTTCACTTGAATCTACTTGGGGTATTTGATAGATGGTGTCAGATAACGCCAGATGCCTTTCCCATGGTTTGCGCTGTAGTATGTCAAACTGATACATAAGTTAGAGTCTACTCGTCACACTCAGTTTGGACCACTGGTCCTCGTCTCTCTCTGGCTGCACTTACCACTGTGCTCTGCAAGGCACCTCATCGGGCAGAGCAAGGCTCTGGACCATCCGTTCACTTTCGGGCCATCCTCTGATTCACTTACCCACTTAAACTCTTTCATATAATTTGGAATTCTTTTTATGGAGCTTCTATAAAGTATCCATTGATGTATTAACAGCAATTGTGTTGATTGTATAAACTAATTTGGGAAGTACTGCCATTTTTCCTATGTTTAATCATCACATCAGTGTGCGATGGCTATCTCCCCATTTAGACTATAATTTTCCCGTTAAAACTTGATCGTTGTCCATATATATGACTTCTTATAGATCCCTCAAGGATGACAATATAAGTCATCCTAAATCTCTCAGTATGCCAACTTATTCTACCTGATACAAGTTTAAGGGTTAGGGTTAGGGTGAAACACTGACCTGCATTTCTTCTCATTTCTTCGATAGGTTTTAAGATTAACACCCTGCAGAATGAATCAGGTATCAAGCCATCATTTTTTTTAATAGTTGTTATATTTAGGGTGGGTGTATATAGATTTATAGGTGGGCTTCCCTGGTGGCTCAGAGGTTAAAGCATCTACCTGGAATGTGGGAGACCCTGGGTTCGATCCCTGGGTCGGGAAGATCCCCTGGAGAAGGCAATGGCACCCCACTCCAGTACTCTTGCCTGGAGAATCCCATGGAGGGAGGAGCCTGGTGGGCTAGTCCATGGGGTCTCGAAGCATTGGACACGATCGAGCGACTAGCACTTTCTCTTTCACTTATATAGATTTAGAATTATTTATTACTTGAAAATAATTTTCCAGATTTCTTAATCAGTTGCTGATCTGTTTATGTCCTCAATTTCTTTTTTTTTTTTTTGGCCACACCGCACAGCATGTGGAATGTCCCAGACCAGGGACTGAACCCAAGCCCCCTGCATTGGAAGCACAGAGTCTTTACCATGGGATCACCAGGGAAATTGCATGTCCTCAACTTCTTGGATCAATCTTCATATTACATTTTTTAAAGGAATTGATTTTTTTTTACTTTAAATTGATCAGTTTTAACTGTTCATTGAACCATAATTATTTTAATCTCTGTTGACATATAAATTCTAATTTTATTAATTTCCATTGCTCTTTAAATATATTAGTAATTTATCAATTGTGTGATTTTTTAAAAAAACTTTTATTGGAGTATAGTTGATTTACACTGTTGTGTAAGTTTCTGCTATATTACAAAGTGAATCAGTTATATATATATATCCTCTCTTTTTTTAAAAAGACTCTTTTCCCATATAGACCATTACAGAGTATGTGTGACTTTTATTTTTAAAAAAATCACTTGGCTCATTCTTATTCCCATTTTTCCTCACTTTGCAGTTTCCATAGTTACTGTTTTTATTGCTTCCTTTTTTTGTTGTTTGGATGATGGCACTGATTTCCAAAACCCTGAGATCCTTACTCACTAGCTTTGCATTTCCCCTCTTCTTCCTAATAAACATAAAGCAGAATTTGGAAAGCGGACAGACTCTGAAGCTAGAGCAAGGGGTGTGGACCTCAGCGTTGCCACGTGACTGCTGGGGCACCCAGGAGAAAGCCCCTTTCCTGCCCTTAATCTCAGCATCACTGCCGGTAGCATCCCGGATTGCCCGTGAGGATTATATGAGCTGTAACATGCATAACAAAGAGCAGGCCCTCATTAAACAGAAGCTGCGACTTGTACTAATTGTATTAACATCATCTTTATTGTTTGCAACATTTAGAAACAAATTTTCGTAAGAATTGCTTTGGCCAGGTCAAAGATTTTCCATGAAATATTTACCTTTGTATTCTCTCTTCCATTATATTTTTGTTGTGTAGAGAGATGAAATTGCAGAAAGTATTATTTCTGCCTGTTGTGTTTATTTAGTCTCTTTTGACAAGACATGATTGATGTTTTGTTAAATACATCAACTTTCTTGTATGATAAACCTTTTCTTGGTCTTGACCTACCTTCTTATTATCACAAATGTTCTGTTTCATGCCACTTTACAGAAGGTGTCACATACTGCTCCATCACCTTCCAGCTGATGCCCATTCTGCGGACTTTTAAAAATTTGCCTTTTTTAAAAAAGCTATTTACATTAAACAGGGGATTCCCTGGTGGCTCAGAGGTAAAGAATCCACTTGCAATGAAGGAGATGTGGGTTCGATCCCTGGGTTGGGAAGATTCCCCAAGAGAAGGAAATGGCAACCCACTCTAGTACTTTTGCCTGTGAAATCTCATGGACAGAGGAGGCTGGCGGGCTATAGTCCATAGGGTGTCAAAGAGTCAGACACGACTCAGCAACTAAACAACAGCACTAAACAGATCACTATCCAGGAAAATTCCTCCTCTGAAGGTGGTACACCGAAGCTCTCAATTTGGAAGTAGGCTATTTCATTTTACATGGAAGAATAGCCTTGTCCCAAAAAAGCAATAAGGTTTAGCACAGGAGTAACACCTTCATATAAAATCCTTTATCATCAGAAGGGCCTCAGTGTGGGCCTCCCTCAGCCCTCACCACCCCTCCGTGGAGAAACCCCGAATCTCATCCCTTCCTTCTCTGGTCCAGCAAGAGGGTTATGCAGTAGGCAGAGAAGTCAAATAAAACACTATTAGTTCAGGCTTCATAAAGGGTCAAACTGAACCCACTGCAAAGGGAACTATGCACACCCTGCTGAGACTCCAGTCCTAGCGCATCTTTCCTCAACAACTTGAAAACCTGTCACACCCTAAGCCCCTGGAGAGTGCTTCTAAGGGCACAGGCTCTAAGAGGTGGCAGAAATGGGCAAGCGGCCCAGACCTAGCTTATGCTCTTACTGTGGCATGAAAGAGCACTTGCCACATTAAACCAAAAACCCCAAAAACAGATCTATCGATTTGCTTATCTCAGTGGTCTGAAAAAGATGGGCACGGAAAAGAGAAGGTGAACAGATGTGGCCCACTGCCAGGCATTCTCCATGATGGCATTCCTTCTGAATCTTTATCTAGCCTTCCTCACCTGTAAAGCTAACATGTGGGGACTTCCCTGGTGGCTCGGTGGTAAAGAATCCGCCTGCCAATGCAGGGGACATGGGTTTGATCTCTGGTCTGGAAAAATCCCACGTGTCATGGAGCAATTAATCCTGTGCACCGACCCTGTGCTCTAGAGCCTGGGAGCTGCAACTACCAAGCCCGTGGATGGAGAGCCTGTGCTCTGAAACAAGAGAAGTCACTGCAACGAGAAGCCTGAGCACCGCAACCAGAGAAAGCCCGTGCAAAGCAACGAAAACCCAGCAGAGGCATAAGCAGATAAATAAAATTATAAAAAAAAAACAACAAACTAACATGTTTGTTGGTTTCATGACAGCACAAAGGTCATATGAGACTAGCCTCAGAAGAAACATAACTGTGAGCACACACGTGGCACCTACATGGTAACAGCGATCGAAATTCCAGTAGACGGTCAGGTTTGTCCTGGGCAGTTCATTATGGATGAGCAGCAAAGCCTGGTCCATCTTCAGCTCCACAGGCTTCTTTTTGTCTAAGTCTGATAAGAAATAGAAAAAGAGAAAAACGAGGCACTTGAAAGTTGTGTCAGAAAGCGGCACTGGAGTGAACAGCAGCTTCCCAGGAACGCTTCTCAAATGCCGGGGCTTCTTGTCCCTCATGCCCTGTCCACACGGACGCACACGTGCACCCAGTCCCCTCCCCTTCCACACGTGTGCCTCTACTACAAACGAGGGTTCAATTAACACCAACCACACCTTACAGTCGACAACTGCTAAGGTGTGAGGGGCACCGGTTTGGTAGTTTCCACGCACCTTCTCTATGATGCTATGACAACCTCGAGAGCTGGGAATTTCCTCCACCCTACAGATGAAGAAATTACAGCTCACAAGGATTGCATCACTACCCATAGCCAGAGTTTTTCCGTGAAATCACCGGGACTCCATATGTGTGACTCCCAAGCCCCAGCTTTCCTGGTCCACATCACTCGGCTCTGAGCTGGGACGGGCAGCTTGTGAGACCTGCAGGACCCGTCAGCATCCCTTGGGGATCTGCACATCCTTCACAGTCTGAGGAGCTCTGCCTGAGGTCTGGGGTTCAGGATCAACTGGTTCCCATGGCAGATGTGAGGCGGGAAAGGAGAGAGCCTAAGTCTGAAGGACAGAAGAGCTCCCTGGCTTAGAGCTCATCACTTCACCAGACGCTCTTTGGGCTCCATGAGGGCGATGCACACTCTCCACCTCACTCTGCCCATTTGCTAGGAAAACAAGGTCACCCATTATTGGCACATATTATCTGTGAGATGGAAGAGAAATTACCCTCTAGCTTCCAGGCAAAAGGAAAAAAGGGATGGGATTTCCCTGGTGGTCCAATGGCTGATTCCACACCCCCAGTGCAGGGGGCCTGGGTCCGATCCCTGGTTAGGGAACAAGATCCCATATGGTGCCACTAAGAGTTCATATGTCACAGCTAAAGATCCTGCATGCTGCAACTAAGACCCAGCAAAGCCAAAAAAATAAATGAAAATATTAAAAAAGAAAAAACTTTAATTAAACTTTTATATTGGCATATAGTTGATTTGCAATGTTGTGCTAGTATATAGCACAACAGGTATAAAGAAAAATGATTTCATTATACATATATCCATTCTTTTTCAGATTCTTTTCCCATACAGGTTATTACAGAAAAACGAGTAGAGTTCCCTGTGCTATACAGGACTTTGTTAACTATTACATTTATATCTCTATCTATGTATAGTTTGCAATGTTAATCCCAAACTCCTAATTTATAACCCCCCCAACCTTTCCCCTTTGGTAACTGTAAGTTTGTTTCTGAAGTTTGTCTGTTTCTGTTTTGTAAATAAGTTCATTTGTATCATTCTTTTATTTTAGATTCCACATATAGTGACATCATATGATATTTATCTTTCTCTGACTTCTTTCACTTAAGAGGATAATATCCAGTTGCAGCTATGTTGCTGCAAATGACATTATTTCATTCTTCTTTATGGCTGAGTAATATTCCATTGTATACATGTACCATATCTTCTTTACCCATTCCTCTCTTGATGGACATTTAGATCGCTTCCATGTCTTGGCTATTGTGAACAGTGCTGCAATAAACATTGGGGTGCATGCATCTTTTTGAATTATGGTTTTCTCTGGGTACCAGTCCATTCTAAAGGAGATTGGTCACAGGACCAATGATGCTAAAGCTGAAACTCCAGTACTTTGGCCACCTCATGCGAAGAGCTGACTCATTGGAAAAGACTCTGATGGTGGGAGGGATTGGGAGCAGGAGGAGAAGGGGATGACAGAGGATGAGATGGCTGGATGGCATCACTGACTCGATGGACGTGAGTCTGAGTGAACTCCGGGAGCTGGTGATGGACAGGGAGGCCTGGTGTGCTGCGATTCATGGGGTCGCAAAGAGTCGGACACGACTCAGCGACTGAACTGAACTGAACTGGGTATATGCAAAGGAGTGGGGTTGCTGGGTCGTATTTTTAGTTTTTTAATGAACCTGCATACTGTTCTCCCCAGGGGCTGCACCAACTTCCACTTCTACCAACTGTGTGGGAGGGTTAAGGGAACCTATTTGATAACACAACTAGAAAGAAATAATCTAACCTCTCTTATTTCTGTAATGTGAACACTTAATTCAGGACTATGCAGTATCTCATCTGGTTAATTTGGAAAATTCTTCACTACAGCCAACATAAATCTCTCATTTTTTAGAGTTTACTCAAATTTACCCTTATTTAGCTCCCTGTGAAGACAAAATACACAGTATGTATCTTTTAATAATCTACTGAAGCTTTTTCCTCCCCCAGGCTAAATAAAGCTTTGCCAGTAGCTCTGTCTGTTCTTTGGCGGCCCTCTCAAAAGCAGCCAGTGGGAGCGGTGTTTGGGACCAGGAGTACAACGTGGTGGGTTACGCGTGTGGACTCCAAGATGAGCCAACTTGAATTTGAACTCCACCACCCTCAGCATCCTCATCAATAAATTAGGGGTTACAGCAGTATGTGCTTCAGAGGATTGTTGGAGAGGCTAAAATTGATAACATGCATAAGTATTTGGCACAGAACCTCAAAAATAGTTTTTTTTTTGAGGTGCTCGACAAATGATTATAATGGTCTGGACCACATCCAACCAACGCAGGGGACAACCATGTGGTTAAACTTTTTTTATTTTAAAACTGTTTCTTCTTTTTTGTTTAACCTTATTTACAATTTTATTTCATTCCCCATTTCTTCCAGTTATAAGAAATGATGCTGGGGACTTCCCTGGCAGTCCAGTGGTTAAGATTTCACTTTCCAAGGCAGCAGGTATGGGTTTGATCCCTGGTTGAGAGGTTAAGATCCCACATGCCTCGTGGCCAAAAAACCAAGACAGAACACAGAAGCAGTGTTGTAAAAAATTCAATAAAGACTTCAAAAATAGTCCACATTAAAAAAAAATCTTAAAAGAAACGATGCTATATATCCTACACAAAAATGGTACTATAGACATCTGAAAATCAACATTGTCCTTTGACATAGTTCCTTTAGAATGAACTTCCAGGAGTGAAATTCTTAACCAAAAATAGCCTTTCTAATAGTTTTTGATACATTTAGCCAAAGTTCTCCCTCAGTTGAGCTGTGACAATTTATAAAGGCAGGTGTGGTGTTTACCAGCTCCCCGGTGACTCAAGCAACGACATGCCTGATGAGGGGGGTGAGACCTGCAGAGACCCACCAGTCTGCCCGGCACCTAACCTCTGTGCTTCCAGTCTCCTGATACTTAGCAAAACTGTTCCCTAGCAGCTTAATCTTTTCCCCTTGCTATTTAACCTGATGTATAGAAAATGTAATTTCTGTATTATTCTGCTTTGAATGAACAATTAGCAAGTTTGAACATGTCTCCAAATGTTGACCATCACTGTTTTCCGTTCCTGTAGATACTTGGAATGCTTACTTAACCACTTGGCCCCTGTGATAGTAAATCCTTTGTCATATTTGTCATGTTTTCAACTCTTTCCCTTCTTCATTTCCTTTGTTCAGGTTTGAGAGCTCCCATTTGCAAATTTGCAGTCACTAGCTGTTGACAATTTCCTTCGTAATTGTTCTATATAGCATCATCCCTTTAAAGTTGTAATGACTGCTGTTTTTATTCATATTTCTATTAAGTCTCCAGTGGTGGGTGGAAGAAGGTTCTTGTTTCATGCTTAATTTTTCCATGTGAATTTCAGACTTTAAAAGCTCTTAATTATAATCAACATTATTTATTTTATAAAAGGCTGTATGGAAGGTTAATGCTAACTGAACATCAGAATTACTTGAGAAGCTTAAAAAAAAAAAAAAAACACCCCAACGCCCTGGCCCCAACCAAGACCAATTAAATCAGAATCTCTGCCCAACCAGTTCAGTTCAGTTGCTCAGTTGTGTCTGACTCTTTGCAACCCAATGAACTGCAGCACGCCAGGCCTCCCTGCCCAACCAGTATGATTTAATTGTTGTATTTTTAAAATTGAAAGACATCTGACTTACAATGTATGTTTCAGGCGTACCACAAAGTGATTCAAAATTTTTATAGACTATATTCCACTTAAACTTACTATAAAATACTTGCTGTATTCCTCATGCTATACAATATATCCCTGTGGCTTGCTTATTTTAGGCACAGCAGTTTGATCTCTTAACTGCCCACCCCCATCTCTACTTTTGCCCCTCCCCTTCCCTCTCCTCACTGGCAACCACTGGTTTGTTTTCCATATCTGTGAGTCGATTCCGTTTTGTTACATTCAATCATTTTTAGATTTCACGTATAAGTTACACAGTATTTGCCTTTCTCTAACTTTTTTCACTAAGCATAATACCCTCTAGGTCCATCCACGTTGTTGCAAATGGCAAAATTTTCATTCTTTTTTTATGACTGAGTAGTATTCCATTGTATGTGTGTGGTGGGTGTGTGTGTATATACACACACATACATATACACACACCACATCTTCTTCACTCATTCATCCGCTGATGGACACTTACGTTGCTTCCATATCTTGGCTACTGTAAATAATTCTGCTATAAACACTGGGGTGCATGTATCTGTTTGAATTAGTGTTTTCATTTTCTTCAGTTATATACCCAGGAATAGAAAGGCTGGATCAATGTTTAATCATTTGAGGAAGCTCCATACTGTTTTCCATCATGGCTGTACCAATTTACATTCCCACCAACACCGAGGAGGGCTCCCTCGTCTCCACAACCTCATCAACACTTTCTATCCTCCTCACAACAACAGCAACAAAAACAGCTCGCAAGGAATGCTAATGTGCAGCCAAGATTGAAGAAAACAGCTGAAGACGCTGTGAGTGCAAGGCCAGGGGATTCTGATACCTTTGTAGCTTTTTTGCATTATTCAAACATTTTTGAAAAAAGCAGTGAGTTTGTAGGATTAGCAGATACAGACTATTATATACAGAATGGATAAAGCAACAAGGTTTACTGTACAATACAGGGAATCATATTCAGTATCCTGCAATAAATCATAAAGGAAAAGAATATGAAAAAAGAATGTATATATACATATAACTGAATCACTTTGCTGTACAGCAGAAATTAGCACACTGTAAATCAACTATATTTCAATAAAATAATTTTTTAAATAAGTCTGCATCTGAATCACAAACACACACAGAGGACAAAATTCCTAAGCTATCCAATATGACACCAAAATTGAAACCGATGCTGTTTCTAGAAAAAGCTGCCAACTTCCAAACAGCTGACCTTAGAAATCCCAGGGCAGCCTCAAGGAGTTTAACACACAAGAACAATTCCCTCCTCCTCTTCCTGTCCACACAGTAAGGCAAACAAATCGCCTTTCAATAGTGATCATATATCGGGCTTTTACTGAATTTCCAAATATTTAATTTCTGGTTCTCCCTCTCAGCTCATACGTGTCTGTGCCGAGCATATTTTAAAAGACTTATTCTACTATTTTTTTCCTTTTCAAACGAATCCTCAATTTATATGAAGGTGGAGTTCTTTATTCCTATGGTAGGAATCTGCCCGCCCAAACCTGGGCTCCAGGTGGCACTGGAAGCCTGGCAGCACAGCTCTGTGAAGGTGCTGCGGCGAGGGCCATTTAGAAACTACCGGTTCCCTGCGATAATGATCATTATCAACGGATGCTGAAGTACAACCAATAGAGCGCTGTGCGGAGTCTGCCCTCACAAATTGGGACCGGGCAGATTACATAACGCGCGAGGTGGGCTCCTCAATTACAATGTAGAGGGGGAGTGGACGAGATTGAGGCGGGGTGGGGAGACCGTGTACCAAACGCAATCCGCTAAGTCGCTACTTCAAAATCCATGCTGTCTCCGCCCTGCAGCATCTTGACTGGGGAGGGGGTGGAAGGTTGAACCACACCCGCCGGCCTCAAACCCCTGTGTTCGGATACAGAGGGGCTGGGAGCGGCGGGGAGAGGCAGGTGACCCCCGATCTCTCCAGCCCCGACCAGCACCCCCTTGGAAGGGGCCTGGACTGAGATCCTCGAGGGCCCCGAGTCTTCGTCCATGGGGTCCGGGGGAACGCTCTGGAATTTGCTTCCCCTTCCCCTTTCCCTGGCGAGCTCGGAGACCCGGACAGCCGGGGAAACGCTCGCGGGAGCGAGAGTCAGTTGCCCGGTCCTCTCGGCCGGACAGCAGCACCGCCCGCCACTCGACCGGTCTCGGGCCGCAGACCCGGCCGGACTCCCCTGCAGACCGTGGCGGCTGCGCCCAGCCCGTCACCATGGAAACGGAACCGCCCAGCGGGCCGGGGAGGCTCCTCGGTGTCCGACCGCCGCGCTGCCACTGCGCCCCCGGCCGCGGTGACCCAGCCCCGTGGCCCCGGACTCTGAGTCCGCCGCGCTCAGGGCTGCGGCTCCGGCCGGTGTCCCGCAGCCCCTCCATGCGGCAGACGGATGGGCGCGCCGGCCCCCCGGCGGAAGGCTCTCCAGAAGCCCTGGGAACCCCACTTCCCCGCCTGCGTCCTCCCGCTAAGCGGCGGGCGCCCACGGGATGCGGGGCGGCCTCTGCGCGCGAGCCCCGGCCCCGCCACGGGTGGCGCGGCGGAAACGACGCGCGAGTTCCGGGCGCCGCGCCTCCCGGGCGGGCTCCGCGCCGCTCCGCGGGCCGGGTCAGAGGGCGAACTCACCTGGCGTCGACGAGCCGCCGGGGGCCAGCAGCGCGGCGCTCAGCACCGACGCGGCCAGCAGCAGCGCAGCCAGCGCTCGGCCTGCGCTGCCCGCGCCGCCCATGCTGCCCGCCGCGCCCGCGCCGCCGCCGCCGCCGCGCCCGCCGCTCCCGCCGCTGCCGCGCTCCCGGGGCTCGCGCCGCTCCACCGCGCGCGGCCGCGCGCCCGTCATCGCCGGGCTGCGGGCCGAGTCGCCGCGCGAGTCACTGCAGGGGTGGGGCGAGGGCGGAGCGGGGGCGGAGCGAGGGCGGCGGGGCGGGGCGAGGCCTGGGGGTGGGGCGAGGCCGGGGCTGTGGGCCGAGTCGCCGCGGGTTGGGGCGAGTGCGGAGGGGCGTTACCGGGGCGGAGCGAGGGCGGGGTCAGTGCGGGATGTGGGCCGGGCGTGGGCGGGACCTGCCTTCCAGGGGATAGGGACGCTCTCAGAGCCCAGACCGCTCCAGCTGTGCAGGGCTTTTTGTCCCGGGATCGGAGGAGAGACGCGTCCGGAAGAGAGGGCACTGCAGGCCCCGAGCCGGTGCTCCGCGGTCCCTCCTCACACTCTGAATTCTTCGCCCTGCAAAACGGGCGTTAGTGTCCTCTGTCCACTGTTCCGAGTCCCAGCCCCCGTTTGCCTCCAAACCCCCGTTTAGAGGCGTTTGCTCCAGAGGCAGAGTTGCGACCTAAATGCCACCGCGTACTGACCCCCCACTTGCAAAGGCTAGTTCCAGTCCATCATGCGCGCAGGCATGATGACCCAATGGTTACACTCAGCTATGCGCTGGGGTAAACTACCATAACTGTCATATGTAGGAGGGGCAGGTCCGGTCATGCTTGAGGCGAAGTGGATTGAAATTGCAAAAACCTGCCAGCGATCTAATGTCCACGGAAGAAAATGGATAAATTCTGGTGTAATGTATGTATGCTGCAGCTACTGCTGCTAAGTCGCTTCAGTCGTGTCCGACTCTGTGCGACCCATAGACGGCAGTGTATGTATACAGCAGTAGAAATTATCTAGAACTACCTGTATCCACACGGATGAACCTCAAATATAAGTTTGAGGGGAAAATGCAAGCTGCAGAAATATCTCTTTAATAACACATAAAGTGTAAAGCCAAGCAAAATAATGTTGTGTGTTGTTTAAGCTTATGTGCATGCCTAATAAAAGTATGAAGATGCATATGGTAAGCTAAATGCTGAATTTAAGCTGAAGTTGGGAACAGGGAGGGGCACAGTGTTGGGGGCCAGCTTCACAGTGGGCTTCAGCCAGCAGAGTTATTGCTTAGGTACAGCAATAGGCTTATGAGTTCTCTGTTATTATTTTCTATACTTTTCTGTACATTGAATGACTTGATAATTTTGTAAAGCTACAATACAGTGTGACGAGTGCTATGTTCATAGGACGAGATGCTTAGGCAGCATTTGATGGAAGCACCTAAGCTAGTCTGGGAAGGCTCCCAGGAGAACTGACATTTAAACGGAGTCCTGAGGGATGTGAGCCATAGGAAGGGAGGAGGGCAATCCTAACAGCAGGTACAAAGGCTCCGAGAAAGCATGGCTCAGCGCAGGAACTGGAAGAGACTCAGTGTGATGGAAACAGAATTCTGTCGGGGGTAAGGAGGAGACAGGTGAGTTTAGGGCTTCTTAAGGACAATACCAAGCTGTTTTAGGGTGGAGAATAACTTTCAGGAAGGTCATGGTCATGAACCATCTCATGAAGGTCAATCACATGAATTTTCTCTGAGAAAACAAGCCTCTATGCTGCAAGGTCAGGAAGTTGAGTGATACCTTTTTTCCTCCCTGCCCCACCCCATGACTCAAAATCCCGGGAGTCAGTGGATGCTGGTGCCTTAAGTGACATAACAAGACCATTGCCAACTTGCCGTCCAACAGCCTCTCTGGTCCCACACAACCAGATGGGCCACAGTGCCCACTGGGTGGATGTGCCTTCTCTGCTTCCTCTTCCAAGACTCTCAGCTCCGTTAAACTCCTCTGTGCCCTGGGGGGGGGGGGGGGGGCGGGGAGCTGGAATTCCTGTCTCAGGGCTGGGCATGGCTGGTCCCTCTACCTGGAATGTCCTTCCCCCAGACACCTCACAGCCCTTCCCTGACTTCATTCTGTTCTCAGCTCACTTGGTATCCTCTTCAAGGAGGCCCTTCCCAACAGCCCTACCTAAAACTATAACATTCTTTGTCTCTGTCTCCTGCTCTATCTGCCTTGTTTTCTTCTACTTGTCTCTACCTGACATTATGTATTTGTTTATCTGCTTCCATGGCATTAGAAGGTAAACTCCATGAACCAAAGAGTTTGTCCTAAGGGCAAAAACCTTCTGTTAGGCTTTATGCACAATGAACAGCCCCCTAATCTTGCAGCTTCCTCTTCATACATTGCAGCCTTGTCACAGGAAAGGGGCTTGCATAACTCAATGAAGCCATAAGCCACGCTGCACAGGGCCCCAAAATGGATGGGTCATATTGAAGAGTTCTGACAAAAGGTGGTCCACTAGAGAAGGAAATGGTAACCCACTTCTGTATTCTTGCCCGGGGAAGCCTATGGACAGTATTAAAAGGCAAAAATATATGACACTGGAAGATGAGCCCCCGCCACCGCCCCCAGGCTGGAAGGTGTCCAGTATGCTGCTGGGGAAGAATGGAGCGCACTTATTAATAACTCTAAGAAAGAATGAAGTGGCTGGGCCAAAGTGGGAATGGTGCTTAGCTGTGGATGTGTCTGGTGGTGAAAGTTCAGTCTGATGCTATAAACAACCATACCGCATAGGAAGCTGGAATGTTAGGTCCATGAATCAAGGTAAATTGGATGTGGTCAAGCAGGAGATGGCAAAATTGAATATCGACATCTTAGGAATCAATAAACTAAAATGGACAGGAATGGGCGAATTTAATTCAGATGACCTTTATACCTACTAAGGTGGGCAAGAATCCCTTAGAAGAAATGGAGTAGCCCTCATAATCAACAAAACAGTCTGAAATGTAGTACTTGGGTGCAGTCTCAAAAATGACAGAATGATCTCCGTTCATTTCCAAGGCAAACCATTCAACATCACAGTCTATGTCCCAACCACTGATGCTGAAAAAGCTTAAGTTGACCCAGTCTATGAAGACCTGCAACACCTTCTAGAACTAACACCAAAAAAAGACGTCCTTTTCATCATAGCGGATTGGAATGCAAAAGTAGGAAGTCAAGAGATACCTGGAGTAATAGGGAACTTTGGCCTTGGAGGACAAAATGAAGCAGGGCGACAGCTAACAGTTTTGTTAAGAGACCATGCTGGTTATAGTCGCCACCTTTTTCCAACAACTTAAGAGATGACTTTACACATGGACATCACCAGACACTGAAATCAGATTGATTATGTTCTTTTGCAGCTGAAGATGGAGAAGCTCTATACAGACAGCAAAGACAAGACGGTGGATCTGACTGTGGCTCAGATCACAAGCTTATTGCAAAACACAGGCATAACTGAAGGGACCAGGGAAAACGACTAAGCCGTACAGGTATGACCTAAATCAAATCCCTTTTGATTATACAGTGGAAGTGATGAATAGACTCAAGGGATTGGATCTGGTAGACAGAGTGTCTGAAGAACTCTAGACTGAGCACTGTACAAGAGGCAGTGACCAAAACCATCCCAAAGAAAAAGAAATTCAAGGCGGCAAAGCCGCTGTCTGAGGAGGCTATAGAAATAGCTGAGGAAAGAATAGACACAAAAGGGAGAAAGAGAAAGATATATCCAACTGAATGCAGAGTGCCAGAGAATAGTAAGGAGAGATAAGAAGGCCTTCTTAAATGAACAATGCAAATAAATAGAGGAAAATAATAGAATGGGGAAGACTAGAGATCTTTTTAAGAAAACAGGAGATATGAAGGGAATATTACATGCAAGGATGGGCACAATAAAGGACTGGAATGATAAAGACCTAACAGAAGCAGAGGAGATTAGGAAGAGGTGGCAAGAATACACAGAAGAACTATATCAAAAAAAAAGTCTTAATGTCCCAGATAACCATGATGAAAAATCACTCTCCTAGAGCTGGACATCATGGGAGTGTGAAGTGGGCCTTAAGAACCATTACTACAAACAAAGCTAGTGGAGGTGACAGAATTCCAGCTGAGCTATTTAAAATCCTAAAGATGATGCTGTTAAAGTGCTACACTCAATATGTCACCAAATTTGGAAAACTCAGCAGGGGCCACAGGACTGGAAAAGGTCAGTTTTCATTCCACTGCCAGAGAATGTTCAAGCTACTACACAATTGTGCTCATTTCACATGCTAGCAAGATAATGTTTAAAATCCTTCAAGCTCAGCTTCAACAGTACATGAACCAAGAACTTCCAGATGTACAAGCTAGGTTTGGAAAAGGCAAAGGAACCAGAGATCAAACTGCCAACATCTTCTGGATCATAGAAAACCAAGAAAACTTCAGAAAAACATCTATCTCTGTTTCATTGACTATGCTATAACCTTTGACTGTGTGGATCACAACAAACTGTGGAAAATTCTCTCCAGACCCACTTTACTCGCCTCCTGAGAAATCTATATGCAGGTCAAGAAGCAACAGTTAAAACTGAATATGGAACAACAAACTGGTTCAAAATTGGGGAAGGAGTACATCAAGGCTGTATATTGTCACCCTGCTTGCTTAACTTATATGCAGAGTACATCATGCAAAATGCCAAGCTGGATGAATCACAAGCTGGAATCAAGATTGCTGGGAGAAATATCAGTACTTCAGATGTGCAGATGACACCACTCTAATGGCAGAAAGTGAAGAGCCTCTTGATAATGGTGAAAGAGGAGAGTGAAAAAGCTAGCTTAAAACTCAGTGTTCAAAACTAAAATCATGGCATCTGGTCCCATTCAGTTCAGGTTCAGTCGCTCAGTCGTGTCTGACTCTGCGACCCCATTAATCACAGCACGCTAGGCCTCCCTGTCCATCACCAACTCCCGGAGTTTGCTCAAACTCATGTCCATCGAGTCGGCGATGCCATCCAGCCATCTCATCCTCTGTCGTCCCCTTCTCCTCCTGCCCCCAATCCCTCCCAGCATCAGAGTCTTTTCCAATGAGTCAACTCTTTGCATGAGGTGGCCAAAATATTGGAGTTTTAGCTTCAGCATCAGTCCTTCCAATGAACACCCAGGGCTGATCTCCTTTAGAATGGACTGGTTGGATCTCCTTGCAGTCCAAGGGACTCTCAAGAGTCTTCTCCAACACTACACTTCAAAAGCATCAATTCTTTGGCGCTCAGCTTTCTTCACAGTCCAACTCTCACATCCATACATGACCACTGGAAAAACCATAGCCTTGACTAGACGGACCTTTGTTGGACAAGTAATTTCTCTGCTTTTCAATATGCTATCTAGGTTGGTCATAACTTTCCTTCCAAGGAGTAAGTGTCTTTTAATTTTATGGCTGCAATCACCATCTGCAGTGATTTTGGAGCCCCCAAAAATAAAGTTTGACACTGTTTCCACTGTTTTCCCATCTATTACCCATGAAGTGATAGGACCAGATGCCAGGATTTTAGTTTTCTGAATGTTGTGCTTTAAGCCAACTTTTTCGTTCTCCTCTTTCACTTTCATCAAGAGGCTTTTTAGTTCCTCTTCACTTTCTGCCATAAGGGTGGTGTCATCTGCATATCTGAGGTTATTGATATTTCTCCTGGCAATCTTGATTCCAGCTTGTGTTTCTTCCAGTCCAGTGTTTCTCATGAGGTACTCTGCATAGAAGTTAAATAAACAGGGTGACAATATACAGCCTTGACGAACTCCTTTTCCTATTTGGAACCAGTCTGTTGTTCCATGTCCAGTTCTAACTATTGCTTCCTGACCTGCATACACATTTCTCAAGAGGCAGATCAGGTGGTCTGGTATTCCCATCTCTTGAAGAATTTTCCACAGTTTATTGTGATTCACACAGTCAAAGGCTTTGGCGTAGTCAAGAAAGCAGAAATAGATGTTTTTCTGGAACTCTCTTGCTTTTTCCATGATCCAGCGGATGTTGGCAATTTGATCTCTGGTCCCATTACTTCATGGCAAATAGATGGGGAAAAAATGGAAAACTGACAGACTTTATTTTCTTGGGCTCCAAAATCACTGTGGACAGCGACTGCAGCCATGAAATTAAAAGATGCTCGTTCCTTGGAAGAAAGGCTGTGACAAAACTAGACAGCGTATTAAAAAGCAGAGACATCACCTTTTACCAACAGAAGGTCCATACAGTCAAAGCTGTGGTGTTTCCAGTAGTCATGTATGGATGTGAGAGCTGGACCATAAAGGAGGCTGAGTGCTGAAGAACTGACGTTTTTGAACTGCAGTGCTGGAGAAGACTCTTGCGAGTCCCACGGACAGCAAGGAGGTCAAACCAGTCAATCCTAAAGGAAATCAACCCTTTATATTCTTTGGAAGGACTGATGCTGAAGCTCGAATACTTTGGCCACCTGATGCAAAGAGTCGACTCATTGGAAAAGACCCTGATGCTGGGAAAGACTGATGGTGGGAGGAGAAGAGGGCAACAGAGGATGAGATGGTTGGATAGCATCACTGACTCAACGGACATGAGTTTGAGCAAACTCTGGGAGTTGGTGATGGACAGGGAAGGCTGGCGTGCTGCAGTCCATGGGGTCACAGAGTCAGAAATGACTGCGTGACTGAACAGAACAACTAAGTTCTGGTACAGTGTGTTTTCATTTTTGTCTCAAGGAACTAAGATTTTCCTTTTGATTTCTTCTGTGACTCATTGTTTGTTCAGGTGTGTGTTGTTTAATTTCCACATACTTGTGGATTTTCTTTATTGTCTATTTATTTTCTATTTCATTGCTTTCTGTTGTTTTCACTCTTCTGTTACTGATTTCTATTGTAGTTTTAAACCACTGTGGTAAGACAATGAGATGCAATGCTTGATGTTATTTCAATCTTCTCAAAATTGTTAATCCTTGTTTTGTGACCTAACACCATAATCTGTCCTGGAGAAAGTTTCATGTGTGCTTGAGGAAAACGTGTATTCTGCTGCTGTTTGGTAGAACTTTCTATGTATGTCTGTTAGGTCCATTTAGTCCAAGATACAGTTAAAAATCCAAGGTTTTGTTCTTGATTTTGTCTGGATAATCTATTGTTGAAAGTGGGGTATTAAAGTGGGGTATTTTTACCATAGCTATTATTGTATTGCTGTCTATTTCTCCCATCAGATCTATATGCATTCTGGGGATATGCACAGACTTATGATTTTTATACCCTCTTGATGAGCTGACCGCTTTGTCATCATATACTGAATTCTGTCTCATTGCACTTTCTGACTTAAAGCCTGTTTTGTCTCTCTGGCTTCCGTGTGCATGGCATATCTTTTTCCATCCCTTTACTCTGAGCCTGTGTGTGCTCTTAAAGTGGAAGTGAGTCTTTTTTACACAGCAGAAAGTTGGGTCTTTCTTTTCCTCTTACGATTCTGCGGTTCTGTTGTTACTGAAGATAGAAACTGAAGGGCCAGGGCCAGCTTGGTGCCTGGCACTGGCACAATAAAGCATCATGGAGAACTCAGAGGAGCAGAAGCTGGAAATGCCTCGCCGACTCTCTCACTTAGAAATCAGTTTGTCTGAGACCACATGTGAGTCAGAGGCAGAGCTGGAATTCTGTCTTCTGATCCTGGCACTGTGTCCTTTCTAAATACCATGGTGCTCATTTTAGCTCTATCAGCAATATTTAAAAAGAAATTCATTTGAAACTGAAAGTTCTGTTCTAATGCAAAGTCCCCAAATCAAGGAAAACCCTCAATCCAGAATTACAACACGAAAAGGGTAACATCAGCTCAGCAGCTCCACACGGAGCTGCCCCCTTTTATACAGTTCAGTGTTATTTAGTGTATTCAGAGTTGTGCAACCGTCACCATTTCTGGAAATCTCCATCTCCCCTGAAGAAACCCTGTACCCATTAGTAAGCCCCCCATTCTTCAACTCCAGCCCCTGCCAGCCCCTCTGGAACCACTGGTTTATTTTCTGTTTCTGTGGGTTTGTCGATTCTGGACATTTCCTACAAATGGAATCATACGGCACGTGGTCTTTCGTGATGGCTCCGTTCACTTAGTACCTTCACCCATGTTGGAGCATGACTACGTGCTACACTCCCTTCATGGGTGAATGCTACCCCTTTGTACGCAGGGACCACATTTTCTATTATCTATTCACCAGCACATGGACATCTTCATCCTTTGTCTATTATGAATAATGCTGCTATGAATATTTGTGTCCAGGTTCTTTTATGGACATGTTTTCAATTCTCATTGGTTAATACTGGGAACTGGAACTGCTGGGTCATGGTAACTCTATTTTTGACCTTTTGAGGACAGTCAGACTGTTTCCTAAAGCAGCTGGGCCATTTTACGTTCCTACCAGCAACGTATGATGGTCCAGTTCTCTACATCCTCGCCGACATTCCTTACTATCCATCCTTTTGATTAAAGCCATCCTAGTGGGTTCTGGCAGCATGTTTATAACAAAGAGCAGCGATTACTATACTCTGGGCAAGCACATTCTCTGACCAACCATAGAACCCAATCACCATGGGAGGTAGAACAAGGATAATACTGACCACACTCCCTGTCTACTGCCTGGATAGATAAGGACACTGGTTCTCAAAATGTGGTTCCCAGACCGGCAGCACATCACCAGGGAACCAGTGCGAAATGCAGAGACTCGACCCAGACACTGAGTCCGAGATCGCGGGGCGGGGCCAGCTCTCTGTAATTTCGGTGACCACGAGGCCTGTGCACAGCCTTTCTGCCCTCCATGCCAGCTTTAACCCCCTTATTGGTAATGATGAATATGCACCAAATCCTTCCTCCCCTGCAAACAAGGATGACAAGGACCAAGGAAAGCTTTCTGAAGGATTCAATCATGCAACTCAAGTGGAAGGTCTTCAACGCCTTCCAATAATGAGTGAGTGACAGACATTGTTGGTGTAAAATGTTCACGATAATTAATGTTGAGCACAGAATAAATATCCAGCTGGAAGGTAAAGGGGAACTTCACAAGCACCATCCGAGGCAGTAGTAACACAGATGGGATTTCCGTCATACGTGATATTTTCAATGTTCCTTATCCACTCAAGGTTTCAGAGAGCATGCATGCTAGCTCGCTGGGGCGTGGATGACACAGGTGTGTCCCTGAGCAGTCACCTGAAACACAGTGACGTCTCCTTGGTACCGTGAAGCACACTGCAGATACTCACCCAACAAAGCGAGAACTACTCTTGTCTCTTCCCCACACTGCCACTTAAAAACTTCTCCATGCATATTTCTTATAAGCCTACAGATTCAGCTGTTAGGGACTCCTCTTTGTAGCTGCATTTTTGTTACTTCCTTCAGATACTGGTCAGACTCACTGCTTGTCTCCACCTTCGCTTGCAGCCAGGCTCACGGCAAGCCCGTGTACTCCTGCTTAGCAACTCCCTCCAGGCGGTCAGGAGAAGAACAACCTGGGGCAGAACTGCCAACACCTTCCATCAGGGAAAACCGGTGCAACTCTTCCAGCTGTTCCCTGACTCGCATCTGTCAGCGGCCACACGGGCTTTCACAGCATCTCTCTTGACTGAGACGTCACGGTGTCTCTGAGTAGATTCAGAACCTTCTGGTAAGTGTCCAGGACGGCCTGAGCGGTGGGTCTCTCTGCAGGCACCTGGCTCTTACATGCCTTGTGAATGTCAAACAGGTGGAATCGGACCATGTCGCTCCCTTCCACATGCCCCAGAAGGAAACTGGAGATGTCAGGAATCTTCCAGATGTCGCTCTTCTCGTCATATGCAGGCATGAGGTCGTCCTGGAAGGGCACGTCCTCTCCAAAGGGCCACAGCTGCTCTGGGGCCACGAAGTCCCCATGGAGCTCCCGGTGGCCACACTTCACCAGGGCCCCGGAGCTGTGGTTCACCAGGGGCAGGGCGTCCAGGTCGTTGAGCACAATGCTGAAGTTGGTGGTCAGCAGGTACTGGGACAGGGTCTTGGGCAGGTCACTGGAGTCGCACATGACCAGCGTGCCCAGGGGGCTGCGGTGCAGGAAGTCGAGGATGGCCACGTAGCCCAGGGCCAGCTGCAGCCTGTGCTGCCACGTGTTCAGGCTGTGGTACTTGGCGAGGTTCAGTGTCGCCTCCAGGTTGCCCAGGGAGCCCAAGGGGTGGTACTCAGTGAGAATGGTGTCGTCATCCTCGCAGTAGCCCAGCAGCGTGACCACGTGCTCGCTCTGCAGTGCCTGTAGCATCCGCAGCCCGTGCAGGAAGTCGTCTCTCACCTCCGGCCTGGTGAGCCGTGACAAGGCCACCTTGCGTTCCTTCCACTCGGACAGAAACACCTGGAACAAAGCCACAGAAAACGTCAACCTGGAACCCTCGGCAGCTGGTGAGCTGGGAAGCAGCTGCTTTGAGGTGCTGGCTGAGGTGCGGAGGATGCACAGAGCCAAGCGTGGGCTGTTCCGCAGACTCACTTGGGAGCTGGACCAGATGCTGGGTGAAGGCTCAGCCCGCAGGCAGCAGGGCAGCTGGCCTTGGATTGGGTCTGTGGGATGACAGGCTTGCAAAGCAGATGTGGAGAAGGGAGTTCATTCCCCGGAGAGGGGGCTGCACGTGCAAAGACGGGGAGGGAAAAGGCTGGGGAAGGGGCGAGTGGAAAGCTGGAGAACCCCGAGTAGGGAGAGAGTCCAGCCAGCCCATTGCACACACCGGCACTGCCACTCGCTTTAAAAGGTGCAGAGTAAAGCACAAATAGGAACGGCTGTACGTAGGGAACACGCTTTAACACGGTCATGGTTTTCCGTGACTTTGGCTGGAACAGCAGGAGCTGAAATGACGCACTCCACCCTAGGCCAGCCGTCCTGACATCGCCAGCCAGCGAGCAGCTGCCCTGCACAGCTGTGCACTCACACTTCTATCACAGGGAAAGAAATAAGAACCGCTGACCCGCTGCTCGAGTCCCCAAAGGGAAGGCAGGGGTTGGAGAGGAGAAAACGGGCTCCAGGTCAGGACCTGGCTGCCCGGGCTGAGCTGTACCCTGTGGGCCATGTCCCTCTGGCTTCCATGTCTTCGTAGTCAAAATAAAGGTTATGGTAGCAACTTGGGGTGTAGTTTTCTAGAGACTTTGGCACTTAAATTAAAGGCAATAACCCGAAATATATAAAAAGCTCCCGAAATAAAAATCTAGCATTATTTATCAAAGCCTAACTGGAACCTGTCCACCCATCAACGATTGGGAAGTGCTCCAGTTATGCAGGGCCACTCAGGGAAGGTTATGGGTGCAGCCAAATGCAGATGCTATTGGATGGGGTTTTCACAGATACAAGCAATGTGACAGATGAAAAGGACACAGTGTTTTTATATTATTGTTCTAACTGCATAAAACAAAATTACACAGAAATCTAAGGACATTTTCTGTTCTCTTTACATGCTTCCCCCCCAACTTTATATCTTTTGGCATAACAAGAAAGAATATATAATACTCTAATATTTTAAAACATTTTTTTAAGGAACTAAAAAATACATCAAATGGAGGAGGTAGACTGGAGGACTATGAAAATTTACTGTGGGCCTGAGAAGGAAGGTTCATTAACAGAAAAATCCACTAAACTGTCGCCGTTGATCATTTAAGACATTCTCCAAAACCCAAATCTAAGAAATTTCACTATAGATAATTTCTACTAAGAAGTCAAGTTGCCCTTGCTGCTGGAATCACTGTACGTTTCATGAGTACATTTCTTAAATTTTAATATGGAACACATTTTATCCTCTTCACAGAGCTGCACAAGCACTGAATTTGATCTCTGACTCCAGGATAAAAATCCTGTTTCTGTTGAGATCCATCACTCCCTTGGAATCCCCTTCTCCTCACTGGCAACTAGCTTTTTTTTTTCATATAAAATGGGGATCACTAAAGAGAAGCTGCTATGATTTTTTTACACATTTATTCCACAAGAAATGAGGGACAGCTTCAGCCACAGGCCTCATAACTTCCCCCCAAACCTCGCTTACATCTCATTCACTTTTGTGCCTCAGATAAGTGAAAAGATTAACTACTACTGATGTTTATTATCAAATATTATTAGTCTTTGAGATCTCTCACAAATATCTGAAACCTCCAATATTACATACTTGCAAGTCAGGGGTTAAGAATCATTTCTCAGCAATCTACCTTTTTAAAAATATTATAAAAATAATCATGAATACTCTTGATAAAAGTTCAAATATGGAGGGAGTAGAACTCCTTCCTCTGAATTTAATCCCCAGCCCAAAGGAAACTAGTTAACTGTTGGACTAGTAATGTTCCAGACATTTTTCTATGCTTTTACATGTGTTAATACCCATTTATAAAATAGCATTTGAGTTTGTTATATAAAATGATACTATAATATATATATAAAGAGAGATTCAGGTCATTCTTTTTAAATCTTCATAACATTTCATAGTATGGGTTTACAACCTATACTGGTGTATGTTAGGTAAGATTTTGCAGAAGACCTTTTTTTTTAAACTGAAGTATAATAAAAATTCATTAAATTTGGGACAGATGCTGTCAGGGTGGCTTAGGTTCCTTTTTCTACACAGCTCTGTAATTTTACATAGGCATTTACTATGACCTTATGTGATCTATTTTTAAAGAATTGATGTATATCTAAATAATTTCCCACTTATTTCCTATTAACAACAGTGCTACAATGAATAGCCTTATATTCACATCTCTGTGCACATGTGCAGATGTTTTCATAAGTTGGGGAAGTAGACGGATCACTGAATGAACACTATGTACCATCGCACCCTTCAGAGTCTGGGCCAACATGCACTTTCACCAATCATGTATGAATCTTACGTTCTAGCCTCAACCACACTGCTGCTGCGGCTGCTGCTAAGTCGCATCAGTCGTGTCTGACTCTGTGCGACCCCATAGATGGCAGCCCACCAAGCTCCTCTGTCCCTGGGATTCTCTAGGCAAGAGCAGTGGAGTGGGTTGCCATTTCCTTCTCCAATGCACGCATGCATGCTAAGTCGCTTCAGTTGTGTCCGATGCTGTGCAACCCTATGGACAGCAGCCCTCCAGGCAGGATTCTCTAGGCAAGAATACTGGAGTGGGTTGCCATTTCCTTCAACCTTACTAAGTGTTACCAATCTACTGGATGAAAAACATTTCCCTGTTTTCATCTGTATTCTCCTGACTACTAATTCATCCCTGGGCATTTCTGTGTGTCTTCTATGGAAAGTCTGTTCACTATCCTTCATACTATCTCCTCTAGGATTGTTTGCTTCGTGCTTATTAATTTCTAGGAGCTCTATATATATTATTCATGTGATCCTTATTATAAATATAAAGACAAATTTTAGAAAATAATGGCCCTTTGCAGTACAAAGTCTAATCTGTCTTCATTCATTTAACAAGATACTTATGTCAATTAAAAAAACTGAAGGAAATCCCTGGCCATGTGAAATTTACATTCTAGTGCAGGAGGCAGATGATAAGAGAAAATAAACAGGAAGTGTGTAAAGTCCACTGGAAGGTAAAATATGCTTTGGAGAATAATTAAGCAGGGAAGGGGGAGAATTTACAACTTTATTAGCTTGGGGAAGCTCTCGCTGGGGTGATGCTCAAACAGGAAGCTGACGGAGGTGGAGGAAGGAGCCAAGGGGCTTCTGCGGACCACATCCCAGGCAGGGAGGACAGCGGGGCAATGGCCTCTGGAGATGCGTCCACAGCCTGCAGTGACACAGCAGCGAGCGGTCAGGGGGTGGGGAGTGGAGCCAGAGCAGAGGAGGGACACCGCTGCCCGTGGCCACACACACGCCACTCCAACAGCGGCGAGAGCAGCCGAAGCGGGCCAGGCCGGAGGCAGAGAGCCCCATCTGGAGGATATGGAGACAGGCAGGCACCGGGCACGGAGCCCCGGCTCGGGAGGCGACAAGGCAGAAGGCTCGGAAAGGCCAACTCCTAGCTTGTCCCACGTGCAGAGACACTGCACCCTGCTGAGGGGCTGCGTGTGGATGGACACGGACACAGGGCATGACAGCGGTGCCTCCCGGGTGGAGGAGAGAAACTCCGGGATTAGCACACACGTGCCACTAAATACAAAAGGGGTACCAACAAGACTCTACCGTAGAGCTCACTATTCTGTAATAACCTATATGGGCAAAGAATCTGAAGGGCAGATGAGTAACTGATTTCACTGTGCTCTACAACTGAAACTAACACTGTACTGTAAATCAGTAATGCCGCAAAATAAAATTAAAACTGAACTTAAAAGAAAAAGGAGGCCTCCTGGCCGTGGTGTGAGTAGCTGGGTGGTGGGAGAGGGGAGGGGGCTGAGGGGATGGTCTATGGCACACAGTCCTTCAACAGCCAAGGTGTGGGGGAGGCAGGGGATAGAAAAGGCCCGAGTTCACCGGCGGATAAAGGTAGGGACGGGGCCGGATGAGGCCACCCAGGCATCGGCACAGAGGATAAGAGAGGTCCTAGAGGAGGAGGCGGCCGGAGGGTGGACACCACATTTTCACACATCTGCGCTCCAGCCAGCCTTCCACATGAAAAACATCACATCCAGCCCTTTCTGGGGTTACACAAAGCTGGAGGGCGCCAGAGGAAGAGAAAGAACCGAATCAGTTCTTCTGATGGGCGCCAACCCAAACGCTCTGCCTCTGTAAAGGACCTTTTCACACCGTTCATGGGGTTCTCAAGGCAAGAATATCAAGTGGTCTGCCACTCCTTTCTCCAGTGGACCACATTTTGTCAGAAGTCTCCACCATGACCTGTCCGTCTTGGGTGGCCCTACAGGGCATGGCTCATAGTTTCATTGAGTTAGAGAAGGCTGTGGTCCATGTGATCAGTTTGATTAGTTTTCTGTGATTGCAGTTTTCAGTCTATCTGCCCTCTGATGGAGGATAAGAGGCTTATGGAAGCTTCCTGATAAGAGAGACTGACTGTAGGGGAAACTGGGATCATAGATAAAGCAAGAAAGTTCCAGATAAACATCTACTTCTGCTTTATTGACTACGGCAAAGCCTTTGACTGCGTGGATCACAACAAACTGTGGAAAATTCTTCAAGAGATGGGAATACCAGACCACCTTACCTGCCTCCTGAGAAATCAGTATGCAGATCAAGAAGCAACAGTTAGAACTGGACATGGAACAATGGACTGGTTCCAAATTGGGAAAGCAGCACATCAATGCTGTATATTGTCACCCTGCCTATTTAACTTATATGCAGAGTATAACATGCAAAATGTGAGGCTGGATGAAGCACAAGCTGGAATCAGGATTGACAAGAGAAATATCAATAACCTCAGATATGCGGATGACACCACCCTTATGGCAGAAAGCAAAGAACTACTAAAGAGCCTCTTGATGAAAGTGAAAGAGGAGAGTGAAAAAGTTGGCTTAAAACTCAACATTCAGAAAACTAAGATCATGGCATCTGGTCCCATGACTTCATGGCAAATAGATGGGGAAACAATGGAAACAGTGACAGACTTTATTTTCTTGGGCTTCAAAATCACTGCAGATGGTGACTGCAGCCATGAAATTAAAAGACGCTTGCTCCTTGGAAGAAAAGCTATGACAAAACTAGACAGCGTATTAAAAAGCAGAGACATTAGGCAACCTTTGTTGATTAGACAACAAAGGTCTGTCTAATCAAAGCTATGGTTTTTCCCACAGTCATGTATGGATGTTACAAACAAGAAAGCTGAGTGCCGAAGAATTAATGCTTTTGAACTGTGGTGTTGGAGAAGACTCTTGCGAGTCCCGTGGACAGCAAGATCCAACCAGTCCATCCTTAAGGAAATCAGTCCTGAATATTCATTAGAAGGACTGATGCTGAAGCTGAAACTCCAATACTTTGGCCACCTGATGCAAAGAACTGACTCGTTAGAAAAGACTCTGATGCTGGGAAAGACTGAAGGCAGGAGAAGAAGGGGACAACAGAGGATGAGATGGTTGGATGGTATCACCAACTCGATGGACATGAGTTTGAGCAAACTCATGATGGTGATGGACAGGGAGACCTGGTGTGCTGCAGTCTGTGGGGTCCCAAAGAGTCGGACACAATTGAATGACTGAACTGAACTGAAAGTACCTTGGTTTTAAAGGACAAAAGCAGCAGCTGTGAAAACTACCGGAGGTCTGTGAGGTGGGCACACGGAGGCTGCCAGAGAGGAGGATGCCCACGAGGGAGGCATGGGGGCAGCGGGTGGATGGAAGGTCAGGAGACCGCCCTGGGCACCACCCTGCACAGGCCCTGGGGTCCCGACGTGGGCAGGACAGATGCGCTCAGGATACTTGTGCCATGAGGGCAAAGTGCAGGCAAAGAAACAAAGCCTCAGTAACAGCCCTTGAGTGCCCTTGACCTTAACAAACAAACCACACTGCGCACTGCTGAACCTAGTGGGAGTCTGCTGCGATCCTCTAAAATCACGTCTGTCTCAAACAACAACCTGCCATCACCAAAGCTACTCAAAGCCATCCTTTAGGGTAAAAACCAATGCCGAAAATGTTCTGAGTGAACACAATAACACAGAAACAAGTGGGGAGCCACAGGGTCCCTCTTCGAAGGAGACAGAGTTACCTGGCGTCAGGTGCTCTCTCTACTCCCCCCTCCTGCTGACATCTTCACGGCCCGCTGCTGTCAACACCGACCCAAGTGACACCTCCCCCACCCCGAGGGCCACATCTTACACCCAGCAGCCGGGCACCTCATGCGCACACGGGACCTCCCCGGCACTGCTGACCCTGTCCCTCAGCGGCCTGGGCCAGGCGCCTCCATCACCCCGTCCCTTACACCCCACGGTCAGTATAACGGGATGGCCGCGGCCTCTGTCTGGCAGGGACAGCCAGAACCCACTGATTCCTCACCGGATCCGGTCGGGCTGCAGCCGCCTGTCTCCACGCTCCCCACCCAAGCCGGCACCGCCCCCCCCACCGCATGCAGGGGCAGCGTGCCCGAGGCTGGGAGCCCCCCGGGGCCCTCACCTCTGACTCCTTCCTCGCGTCCTGCCTCTGGTCCCCAGACAGCCAGGCAAGGCCTCAGCTCGTCCCCGGGTTTCCTGGTGGAGCCTTGTCCCCAGATACCCACTACCACCTTGACCCCCCGGGATGACAAGCCCACGGCTCTCTTCCTTGCCCCAAGGGCAAGTTTCAGCCAAAGAAACAGAATCTCAGGGCAACGGCCTTTTCGTCACCCTTCATTTTAACGAACAAGCCACATCCTTAACTGACTTCTAGAGTCATCCTGCCTCAGTTAACATGGGCAAAACCGCTGCTGAAACAGCCCATGAGACCGGGCTCTGGAGGCTTCTAATGAGAACTGAATTGGCCCCTTTGGGTTCTCTTTTTAAAGTAAAAAATTTTCTTAATCAACGTAATAGCATGCTGATATAAATCACAGCAATATCTTTTTCCATCTGTCTCCTAGAATAATGGAAATAAAACAGAAATAAACAAATGGGACCTACTTAAACTCAAAAACTTTTGAATGGCAAAGGAAACAATAAACAAAAGGCAAAGACAACCCACAGACTAGGAGAAAATATTTGCAAATAATGTGACAGACAAGGGATTAGTCTCCAAAACTTATAAACAGCTTGCTCGCATGACGCTTAACGGCATCAAAACAAACCACCCGGGCCTCCTGGTGGATCAGTGGTAAAGAATCCATCTGCCAGTGCAGGGGACAAGGGTTCAGTCCCTGGTCTGGGTGGATTCCACATGCCTCGGGGCAACTAAGCCCATTGCGCCACAACTGCTGAGCCTGTGCTCTAGAGCCGGCGTGCCTAGACCTCTGCTCTGCACCAAGAGAAGCCACTACAAGAAGCCCGTCACCCCAACCAGAGCTGCCCCCGCTCACCGGAACGAGAGAAAGCCCACGCCCTGCAATGAAGACCCAGCGCAGCCCCAAAAAATAAATAAACAAAATGAATTTTTAAAAAAAGACATAGATAATAAACACATAAAACAGATAACCAACAAGGACCTCCTGTACAGCACAGGGAACTCTGCTCAGTGGTATGTGGCAGCCCGGATGGGAGGGGAGCTGGGGGAGAATGGATACATGGATATGTGCAGCTGAGTCCCTTTGGTGTTCATCTGAAACTATCACAACGCTGTTAACTGTCTACACTCCAAGGTAAGATAAAAAGTTTTTGAAAAACAGCACCGTACAGCTGGAAAAATAAGAACCAGAAAAACTTGCCCCAAACCCTCCTTCAGCATTGCACGATTTCTATCATTTTTATATTTTTTACGTATTGAATCGTGCAGATAGGACAGCCTCTGGCACAGCTTTCCATTTTGCTTTTCTACTTAGGACAGCATTCTCACGCTGTGACACAGGGTTCCTAATGACCCCTCTTGACCGCAGAACACCCTACAAGGGGGTGGGCCACCCTTCACTGGGATGGCGTCCCCGCAGTGAGGTTTCTGGGGTGACGCCAGCGCCCTCCTCCGGGCTGCCTGCCCCCTTGACGGCGGGCGGGACTCACCGTCTTCACGGCTCCCTCCCCGACGCGCTTCAGAGGCCTCACTTCCGTCCTCAGCTGCTCGCAGGACAGCCACGGGGAGCAGGTGGTCGCCTGCCCCATACTGAAGTGGCCGGGCGGGCAGCGGCCGGGGTGCGCCGCGGGGCCGTGGGGCGTGGTGACGAGCCGGTCGAGGCAGAGGTAGAGGAGGACGTTCATGAGCGCCATGGACAGCAGCAGCCCCACGGCCGGCGGCAGCTCCCTGGGCGCGGGCCCCTTCCTGCCTTCCAGGGGCCTTGTCTCCATGGTGCTGCACTCCACCGGCCCCTCAGACGGAGACACGAGGCACGGTCACAGCCCAGCCTGTCTCAGGAAGGACGGAGGGGCCGGGGCTGCTATGAGCATCTGGGTTTGAGAGAAGCAGCTGCAGGTCGGGTGCCCGATGCCGGCTCCTCCTGGAGCCCGACTTTCTACTGCAGGGTAGAGCAGAAGGCAGCCTTGGGCCTGTCCGGCCGTGTCTCTGTCTCCCCCACAGCCGCCTGCACTGAGGAAAGGCAAGCACCGCGCAGCCAGCAATGCTAAGAGGAAAGCAAACCGTGGCTCTGGAGACGGCAGGGGAGAGAGAAGCTGGGCTGGGGGCTGTCTGGGATGCTGAGGGGCTGGGATGCTCCTTGGGAGGTGCTCAGAAGCCCTCTGATGCTTTTAAGAAGCGAAGTGTGAAAGGGTGCTCTGGGGGGTTGGTGTGGGGTTGGGGGTGGGAGAGGCCAGGTGGGAGGCCTGGGCTGGAATCCAGGACGAGCGCTGATGAGAACGCAGGCGGTCTGACAAGGGTGAGGCGGGGCACAGGTGACTCTCAGCAGCCCAGGAGCAGGTACGGGGCCCAGCACAGGGCAGGAGCTGCTGCCTGGCCATGGGGGGCGAGA
The DNA here is from genome assembly GCF_019923935.1 of Bubalus bubalis. Classification (NCBI taxonomy): domain Eukaryota; kingdom Metazoa; phylum Chordata; class Mammalia; order Artiodactyla; family Bovidae; genus Bubalus; species Bubalus bubalis. The sequence continues at coordinate 7,880,520 of NC_059157.1, forward strand.
GGTGGGGAGGAACCTGCATGTCGGGCACGGGGCCCTCCAGGAGCCCGGGGTGGACACTGGTTGCCACCCACAGGGAGCGGCCAGAGTAGAGGGCACGGGCTTAGCCACAGCACGGGACACATGAGACACAGTGACTGATGGACCCTGGGTGTCGGGGCCGAGGACACAGCGATGCGAAGCCTTACCTGCTGGAGGGGGGGCCTTCCTTCCCGCTCAGGTTTCTGGCCAGACTCCCAGGTCAGTCAAGGCTCCAGCTGGCCCGGCGCGCTGGTTTGAAAGCGCTCTGCCTCTAAGTACCAAAGAGGAGGTCTGTTGAATTTTGAATAAGACTCGTGACTCTGCACACAAGCGGCCACAGTCTGAGCAGCCCTCTTTTCCAGGCCCTCCCGGCCAGGGGTCTCCCAGGCTCCCGATCTCCGGAGCGGTACAGGGGGGCCGGGAGCCCAGGCCTCCCTGCCAGCCACCCTCTGTCCCCAGCCGCCCCCCTGACCCCCATCACTCCCTCCTGGAACTCACTCCTCCCACACATCTTAGGCAGCCTGTACATGCCCTGCTGCGGGCACTACCAAGTGCCAGGCCACCCTCTTTGAACGACGACTGCCTTCTCACTGCAAACTGTTCTCTGCAAGTACATACAAGCAGAAAGTCTGCAGCTCCAGGACCTGGCGGGGAGCTTGATGCCTCCGCTCTTGTCTGGAGCAGCTAAGTCGCTTTGCCTGGAGAAGCCACTTCTGACCCAGAGCTGGTCTGTGTCTCTGATCCAGAGTTGAGCACAGGAATACAGCCATTATTTTGTAGTAACTTTTAAGTGGAACATAAGCTTTAAAAATACGGAGTCACTATGTTGTATACTTGAAACTAACAAGATAGTGTAAATCACCTACAATTCAATTGAAAACCTAGGCTGAGATGTAATTCACATACTATAAATTTGAGGTTATCACCTCACACCTGTCAGAATGGCCATCACTAAAAAAGATAAGAGATAACAAATGTTGGTGAGGATGCGAAGAAAAAGGAACACTCTGACACTGTTGGTGGGAACGTAAATTGGTGCAGCTGCTACGGAAAGCCATGTGAAGGTGCCTCAAAACACTAAAATTAGAACCATCATATGATCCAGCAATCTCACTCCTGGGTGCATATCCAAAAAAAAATCCCTACTAATTTGAAAAGATACATGCACCCCTATGTCCATAGCATCATTATTCACGATAGTCAAGACATGAAAGGAACGGTGTCTGTCAACAGAGAATGAATGAAGATGCTGTATTTTTATGTACATATATATATATAATCTTAACATGAAAAGATAAAAAACACTTCCCAAACTCAACCTTCCCCCCTCAGATCTGCTCTCTTCAGTGCTCGCAATCTCAGAAGTGCCAGCTGTCACCTCCCAGTGACCAGGCTGCAGGCGTCAGCAGTGACAGCGCTTCTGCTGAGCAGGGACTGTCAGAGGGGAGGGACTCGTCTCAGCCACACCACCCTGGACGTGCCAGACCGCACCTCCCCTCCGAAGCTAAGCGGTGTCAGGACTGTCAGAGGGGAGGGACTCGTCTCAGCCACACCACCCTGGACATGCCAGACCGCATCTCCCCTCCGAAGCTAAGCGGTGTCAGGCTGGGTTAGTAGGTGGATGGGAGAAGGGAGGACTCTGCCACGGGTCAGTGTACTTTGCCCTGATCGGAAGAGAACGTGGGGCTTCCATCATCTCTGCCGTCACCGCGAGGAGCTCAGGGACCCCCGGCTCTGCTCCAGGCTCACTCAAGCCCCTCCTCTCTGGGACGAGGTGGGGTGCTCACCCACGGCCCAGGTCCTGCCAGCAGCGCCCAGTGACGGCCCGGGCGTTGTCTGCTCACCGTCCTCGAGATTCCGGGCCCGCATCTTTCTCTCTGGTGCCCTCCCTCCAGGCGTCTCCCAGGACTCCGGTGGACGCTGCGACGACGTTCACCACTCCGGCCTCACAGTCTCTGGAGCGTCTTCCCTCAGTGCCTGATTCTTAGAAGCTGACCTACAAGAAACGGGCAAAACCCCTGCCATCTCTCCTCTGTGGCATTTAAAGCGACCAAGAGTGTCTCAACTTAGACCTGAGGTCAGAGGCCAGAAGAACTTTTTCCCATAAAGGGCCAGACAGTAAAAGTTCAGCTTTAGGGGCCAGAGCAGTAATCAAGGGACCACAGCACTGGGACGTGCGGGGTGTGCAGCGGCCGTGCAGAGCGACCGGGGGACAGTCACAGTCCCTCCATCCAGCTGCCAGAAGCAGCCGGGCCCTCCTGCACCAGTGGGCGAGCGTGGCTTTCCTCCAGCAAGACTCTGCTCACAGACACTGGGATTCGAGCCTCACGTCACAAAAGACTGTTCCTTTGATTTCTTTCCCCCAGTATTTAAAAATGTGAAAGGAATCCTTAGCTCACGGGCCACCTGAGAATGGGTGTCGGGAGGAGCAGCTAGCCGGCCTGCCTCGGGGGATGGCATCCCTCAGGTGATGTCACGGGCCCCTCTTCCATTCGCCTTCCACGTGGTCTCATCCACGCACACGACTCAGGCAGCCGTGTACACACCAATGGTTTCCAGCCTCTGCTGTAACCTGGCTCTTTCTCCTAAAGCATCACTCAGCCGGGGACCCTTCAAGGTCTGGGACGTCCACAACTGAATTCCCCCTCCTGTCGCCATCATGCCTGCCACTCAGGGCTCCCCACTGTGACGGGGACGCAACTGGGGAACTTGATGTGTCCCCCTCAAGCACGACAGACCAGTCACCACCGACAGTCGCTTCTCCCCCCGAAAGCTCCCGAATCTGCTCGCTCTCCCCTTCCCTTGCTCCTCTACCCCATCTAAGCATCTCCTACCTGAGCTTCTGCGACACTCTCCCACGGGCTCTAACACTGCTTTCTCTTTTCCAATCCATTCCCCGCAGCAAACAGGATCTCTTTTCTTTCCTGAAACATTGCAAGCACAGAAAAAGTGAAAACGTAGACCACGAGCAGCTGTCCAGCTCTGCCAGGTAACACTGCGTCCCTCTTTGTAAAGAAATAACGCCAACAGGGTTGAAGCCACGTAGCCCTTGCAGTCCTGTTCTGCTCCCTCCCAAGAAGTAACCCCCATCCTCAAGCGGGTGGGCCAGCGGTTCTTAAACTGTGGTCCCTGCGCCTGCAGCAGCAGCAGGAGCATCTAGAACTTCCGAGAAACGCAAGTTGTTGAGTCCTCGCCCTGGACTTTTTGAAGCAGAAACCCAGAGGTGGAGTCCAGACATCTGTGCTCACAAAGGTGACTCGGGCACCTGCCAAAGGTTCAGAGTTTCCACGCGTGCTTTTTATTTTCACCACACAGATGTGTGCCCCTAAGTAACAACACAGAACGCACGAATGCTTCCAAGCTTTACACAAGCGGTGCTGTCCGTGTAACTGCAGGGGCCTGGTTCCAGGACTCCCGTGAACACCGTCTGTGGGGGCTCAAGTCCCTCCTCTGAAATGGCACCGAGTCCCCATATCAGGGATGCGGAATGCACGGAGCGCCAAGAGTACATCCTTGTAAACTTGCTTCTTTTAAAAGCCCAGCCTTACGTTTCCGAGGTTTTACCCAAGCGCATTCGTGAAACTCTAGTTCACTCTTGTGGACTGACTATACCACCGCTGGTGAAGCAGGTTTTGCACACACTTCCTGTGCCCGTGTGGAAGACCTCCTCTCTGGTATAAACAATGAAGCACAAATTTTGTCACTCTTGGCTTTAAAAACATTTGACAGCCCCTCTCTGCCCTCAGGGGTTTCCCTGGTGGCTCAGACAGTAAAGAACCTGCCTGCAATGCAGGAGACCTGGGTCGGGAAGATCCCGTGGAGAAGGGAATGGCAACCCACTCCAATATCCTTGCCTGGAGAATTCCACAGACAAAGGAGGCTGGCGGCCTAGAGTCCAGGGGGCTGCAAAGGGTAGGCCATGAGTGAGCAACTAATACTTTCCCTTTCTCTGCCCTCAGGCTAAAGTCCAGACTCTTGATACCTACCCCTCAGAAGATCAGCCTCCGTGCCCCTCTCCAGACCCAGCCCTGACCCCACCCTCCCGCCCCCGGCTCTCCTTATCCCTGCAGGCCCCCTTGCGGGATGCTGGTTCCTTCCTCCTTGACTGTGAGGTCGAGGACCCCTTGCCTGCAGCGTGTACCCAGGCTGGCGGGCGGCAGGATCCCTTACGTCCCCATCCTCACAGGCTCAGGCGCCGCCTCCCTCTTCTGCGTCACTCCTCCCGTGTCTGCGCCTGCGCTCCCTCTCTTCGCGGTGCCGGTGCCCTGTCGCTCTCACTCACCACCCGCTCCGCGGAGTGGAGCAGCCCCTCACCTCCCACCAATCCTACCCTGCACCTCCAGGGGTAGAGTCAGATCTTACAAGGTCTGAATTTGGAGGGACATCGCTTTCTTCCCTGCCACTCAAGGCTGCCAACCTCAGGACACGTAGACATCTTCGAATCTGCGCTGGACTCGCATCACCCTTTTAACGCGTTTCTTGTCCGCGTGACAGCCGTGCGCCTCACTAGCCTTTCAATGATCCCAAAGTCCCCTCAAGCACTTCTGAATCCCATCTCAGAAAGACACGCATCCAGAAGTTCAGCTACCATTTACAGTGTCAGTCTGACACGGATTCTGTGAGCTAGATATAACTGCTATTATCCCCATTTCACAGATAAGAAAAACTGAGGCAGAGTGAATTACCCAAGGTGACTAAAACTGTACACAAAGAAATCAAGCTTTCTGGCCTCAAATTAACATTCTTCCTCTAAATCCTACAGCCTCAGGCAATGGACTGAACTGAATACAGCTAGGTCACTGCAAGGATTAGGGGACCCATGCTGAGACCCTGAGACTGTCCATCCACTTATTAAAGAAGTCTTTCACTCACCCCATCACCTGATTTGTTTGTTTGTTTTAAAGGCATATTTCTGGAGTAGGCTGCCCAGAGTTAAGGGATAAGGTTGTATGGCTGAGGGAAGGTTCTTGCCCAGAAAAAAGCAAACTGATAGCGAAAGCTACTGCTTAGGCACTGCTTAAGGCACACTGGATTTCTGACAATAATAATAAAAAACTGGTAACAGGAAAAGTGGAAGCTACTGCTATACACTCACAGCTTAATTTTTAAAAAAGAAAGAGACGGCAGTGGGAGGGAGAAGCGTGAAGAAGAAAAGCAATGGAACAAAATTGGTTTCTGCCATCTATAGAATATCTTTTACAACCAGAAAAGAAACGAATTCGTGCTCCACAACACAACTTTGGTTGTACCCCAAGTTGTCAACAAAGCACAGGTACATTAATATAATTATTTTAAATATGCTGGATACCTGCTTAGCCTTAAGGTTCTAAAGCCGAGATCAAGGGTGGAGAAGACCAGACCACCAAAGAACACGGCTCAACCCTGCTTTTTAAAAGTGGGGGCAGCAGACGACTGCACCGGACCCAGAGCCGCCCCCGGAGGCAGGGGCAGCGCGGCGCCGACCACCTCCGCCGGAGGTGTCCGTCCCGGCGGAGTGTCCGTCGGCTCCAGTCCAGCGAGGGCGCCGGGCAGTACGCGGGCCAGCTGCCCCCGTTCTCGCCCGCAGCCCCTAGCCGCTCGCCGGTTGCACGCGCGGCTCCGGGAGCGGGCTGGCGCGGCGCCTCTGCCACCGTACCTGCGGTCCCCTCCCCCGGCCCGCCGCCCCTACCTGTGGTCCCCTCCCCCGCCCCCGGGTCCGCAGCCGCCCCTACCTGCGGGCCCCGCCCCCGGCCAGGCACGCGGGCTCCTGCGCCTGCGTGGCCGGAAGCGCTCCCGGTAGGACCAGCGCCAGGCTGCCCCACGGGCTCCGTTTCCCGCTACGCACGCGGAAACGCCGGAGGCCGGAACTCAAAGCAGGAGTCAGAGCGCACCCGGAATCAGCCCCCGCGCACTGGGCCGGCCCCTGTTCCGGCTGCTGCTCTCAAGTGCGAGGGTGGTGATGCGGCTGCGGGCCGGTGACGCGAGGGCGGGGCGGGCACAGTGAGGACCGGTACGCTCTAGACCTGCCCAGCGAAAAGCCCGGCTCCAAAGGGTGGTCCTCCAGCCTGGTGCCAAAGCTTCCCGGCGCCAGGGAACGTTTTAGAAGTGCAAATTCTGGCCTGCATCCCAGACCCAGGGCTGGAGCCCAACGCTCTGGGCTTTACAGGCCTCCGAGGATGCCCATGCTGGGCGTGCACATTTGTTAAAGTGTGGCTTCATCCTGGAAAAACCCTAGGTGAATGAAGAAAAATGCACCCAGCTGAGCCATGCACAGGAATGCACAGAACACACAGGAATGCACAGAACACACATGCGCGCACACCTCAGCATCTCCCAGTGTCCTCAGTTCGTGTGTTAGGAGCCACACTTACCCACATCTGCGGTTAAAACTTTGCAATGGATTTCAGATGACTCTCCACCACTTCACGATATTTAATAAGCTGCAACCCTTACAATGCCCATGTCTAGAACTGAAAAATAATCAAAACAAACTTATTGGATAGGTTCAATAGCAGAATGCAGATGACAGAGAAAAATGTCAGTGGACCTGAAGACAGATATATAGAAATGAATAGATATATAGAAATATAAATGAGCCAATTTGACCAATAGAAAAAAAATAGAAAAAAGAACAAAAGGCACCTGCTGGGCAAGAACACTCTAACCTTCTTGCCATCGGAGTCCCACAGAAGAGATTATTTGAAGGAATAATGGCTTAAAATATTGTAAGTTTGGTGAAAAACACAAATCTATGGAGTCAAGAAGCTGAGCAAACAGAATGAACCCAAAGATCTCCATTTCCAGACACATCAAAGTGAAATTACTAACACAAACTAAATATTTTGTGAGCACAGAAAGGACATGTATGTGAACAACCATTCTAAAGACGCAAGGTGGCATGGCATTTCTTAAGTGCTGAAAGAATTGTAAACGCAGAGTTCCATACCCTGAAAAAATACCCTTCAGGAATGAAGATGAAATAAAGACATTCTCAACTGAAGGACAACTAAAGAGAATTTGCAACCATTGGAACTAATCTGAAAGAATTGCTGAAAGAAACTTCTTCAGACAAAAGAGAAATTATACCGGAAGGAAACTTGGAACATCAGGACTGAAAGAAAAGGAACAAAAATGGTGTATCTTTGGGTAAATGTAATAAGACTACTCTTACTGAGTGATTCAAAAGATGCTTGGTGGTTGAATGCAAAAAGTATAAAATTATCTGATGGGGTGGTAATGAATCCACCTGCCAGTGCTGGAGATGTAGGTTTGATCCCCGAGTCGGGAAGATACTCTGGAGAAGGAAGTGGCAACCCACTCGTGTATTCTTGCCTGAAAAATTCCATAGACACAGGAGCCTGGTGCACTACAGTCCACGGGGTCGCAAAGAATCAGACACAGCTGAGCAACTGAGCACACGCGCACGCTCAGTCTCTCAAAAGTTGGGGTCCCTGAGGTCAGAGATAGTAGCATCTGACTCTGTTTTCTAGCTCCAGATTTCCTTTATGTGCATCCAAGCAAGTGCTGTTTACCATATTTGAAGTTGAAAAACTTTGTTCACTCATTAATAAAGCAATAAACCTGTCGCACGTTGACAAAAATAACATTTTATAAAACTTCTGCTTTCCAAAAAACCAACCAACCAACCAGGAAAATGGCTTTGCTTTACATTTTTGTAAATCTCTTTCGTCTGACTTAGTAGAAGATATCCAGATTCTCCTATCTGGTGCTATATTCAGTCTGGTGCAATGTGATGTTTTGGGTTAAAGTACATGAAGAAAATTCACTCATACACACATATAGTCAGAAAGGCAGTATTTTTCAGTGTTTTATGAAGCTGTATATATCTTTGATACTACACCAAAATTTGACAAGTGGTAGTTTCTAAAAGGTTAGTTGCAGCGTGGAAATCTGCAACCTTATCAATGTACCTTTTGTGTTGTTACAGCTTGTAATATGAATGGACTGTTTACGCATGTGCAATATCATAGATGGGTTGTTGGAAAATGTTGGTTCTACGGAGCTATATGGATCCACCAATTGTTGACACGTTTAACTATTCATTCTTGACTCAACAATGAATTAACTCATTAATATTACTTTGGTTTCATCAGAAGGGTCTGTAGGTACTGGGAAGCTGTCAGGCTCACTGTGGTAGATTCCAGTTTTCCCTTGAAAGCACAAATTTTATGATTGGCAGCAAACAGTTGTTCAAGTACAAATGGCATAGCAAGAAGAGTGGCCTGTTTGGGGCCACAACAAATGTTTTTCTTCAAGACAACCAAAAAATATGCCTTAGGCATGCTTCCATTCAGTCACAGAAAATACTGAGAAGACAAGGAGTATTGTGAATAAAATATGTACTTACTGATGAATCAAGCACATTGTTCAATGAGTGCAGGCAGTGAAGAATACAATGACGACTCAGTCCACTGCCTTGATGTAAGTTAAGGCGCCAGCAGCGCAGATGGCAACACAGTGGAGTATTACTGAACAACGAGTTCTGAGCTAGCAGCCCCCTTAGAGGCTAACATGTTAATTGTTAATAGTCCAATGTTTATTAACATGTTAATAGTCCAATGTTTCATTGGACTAACTTGTTAGTCCAATGAAAAAAAATGCACCCCCAGGTCTCTGTATCCAGCTGCCCATGAGGAGATGGCCCTCGTGAGGATTATCAAAATAAGTCACTGTACATTTAAACCATGGAGTCTCCTCACTTGACTCTATTGAGTCATCTAGTTAATACCTTTTGGTAAATGAACTGCCATCTAGTTAAACATCAGGCAGAAAATGCCAAGTGGCTAGGCTGATGGAACTGCTTGGTCTGCCTGTTACACTTCTCAAAGTAAGTGAACTGCCATTATGCTTTTTATTAAAGTCTCTTATGAGGCTGTTGAGTCAGCAACCCTGAATCCAATCCATCTGGGGACACTGATGAGGTAATTTCTGACAACTTTTCTATACAATTTTTGTTCCTTATGACGCCTTTTACCAGCGTTCTTGCCTGGGAAATCCCAAGGACAGAGGAGCCTGGCTGGCTACAGTCCATGGGGTTGCAAAGAGCCGGACACAACTTAGTGACTGAAGAATGACACCTCTGAAACTGTCTATATAAGGATGATGCTTTATGAAAATTTCAAATATATAAGCAGGGACTTTCAGAGTCTAAAAACAAAAACTGACAATAATACCCACAGGGTATTATTTTCTCTAGCAATTATTAAAATACTGTTATTGGCATTTCCCTGGCAGTCCCGTGGTTAGGACTTGGTACTTTCACTTCTGTGGCCGGGTGTAATCCTTGGTTGGGGAACTAATATCACACAAACTGACCCTTGGCCAGAAAAAAAAATTTATTAAAAAAATATATATATAGTTATCTTCTGAATTCTTAACATGACTGTTCTTTTTGGTTTGTTCTTTTGGTCATGCCTTACGGCTTGTAGGATCTTAGTTCTCTAACCAGGGATTGAACTCAGGCCCCGTTGAGTGAAAGCACCAAGTCCTAACCACTGGACCACCAAGGAATTCCCTGTCCTACACTATATAATTTCTTTAGTTTTAGTTTGGTGCTTTCAACACTGATCAAATATTCTTTATTGGTGAGGTGAGATTTAATTATGTGCAGCTACAGGAAACTAGCTTGTTCAACTTTCAGCTCCTTTCTAGCATGTCTCCTGAAGTGTGGAGGCTGGAAAGCTGTAACTGCATTCCCCAGATTCCTCTGCAGTTATGGGTGCTGGATGCCCTTTAGGTTCTTTCCAATCAGATGCACTTTTAAAGGGAGCCTTTACTCTGGAGCTGCATCCATGGGAAGGGAAGCAGGTGAGCTGATGTGGAATGTGGCAGAGGTGGACACGGAGCTGGCACCCTCACCCAGCAGTTCCAGATCCCAGCCCAGGTAACAGCAATGTGATGGTCCAGCTCTGCAGGGCTGTGTTGGGATATATTTCTGGAAGACCGGGTGATTATTCTGTGAGCTATCTAAATACCTCAATAAACCCTTTGAGTTTAAACCACCTTGAGTGAATTTTGTTGCTTGTAGTTGAGAACTAACCACTTCCCATTTTAATTACATTTAACACAGTCATGTTTCTGGTTTCTTCAGTTTTATAGCGATGTATTCTCTGCTTTTCTAAGCTGAGACAATGTCCCTTGTATACAGTTAAATGCTATTTAAAAAATCAAACTACTATGGCATTGTTTTAAGATACATCTGTAATTTTATTACAAAACCATTCTTTTGGCATTAGTTGGTTACAGTGAGAGCATGATGCTGTGAGTGTGGCAGAGCAGCTCTGATCTAACAACTGCATTCCCTGCTTTCTGAACCGGAAGGTAAGTTACTTATATCCTTTACATACCTGCAAACATTAACGCTGCAAATCCTGACACACAAACCACTTAGGGAGGAGCTGATGCTAAGGGTTAGAGTAAATGTTGATAAGACTACAAAAGTTCCTTTATGGGACTTTTTGTTTCCTCTCCCTCTCCCAAATTCTCTGCTTAAAAAAAAAATCACGTTACTTGGAACTAGTCTGAATAGCAGCAGCACCCAAAGAGCATCACACTTAGTTCATGTTAAAAAGCAGTACCTGTGCATTGTATGTTCTACACCACTGGCAAAGGGAATGATCGCTTTAGTTTTTAACTCCTTCATTAGAGTCTCTTAAAAAAATAAAAGCATCCCATCAAGTTCGTCGAGATGGTGTTATTGCTGTACGTTTGTAGGTGGGTCACTTTCTGTGCTGTGTTTGCTTTGAAGGGATCTTCCAATATATCTCCAATATTCCTTTCTTATAGTGTCCTTTTCTTTAGCTAAGATTTCACATAACTAAAAATGAAAAACAAAAATTCATTAAAGGAAATGTGTAATTCAGTCTCTAGGGCAAACAGGGATTCTGGGCTACTACAGCTTACTTCAGGTCACGATCAAGTGAAACGGAGCATAGGCCACGTGCACTAGTGACGTGGGTGTGGCCCTGAGCAGCAGAGGAGCCCTGCGCGGAGTTCTGAGGAGCCGTGTTTTGAAAAGGGCATGCGTACTGGGGCACTGAGATTCCAGAAGAAAAGTGCCGCATCCTGCCAGCTTACCTCTAACGCTTTATTAAGAATGTCCTCCTTGTTGTCACATTGGTTTTCTAGCATGTCTTCATAGATATCCACAAGAAAGGCAATTAGGTAGGGAGAGCTGTGACTTGGTTGTAAGTCAAGTAATTGATTTAACAGATTGGGATATTTGGAAAGACCACGATCCTGCAAAATCCTAAAAAATAAATAAGACTATTCTCAATTTTGAGAAGGAAGAACAAGAATAGTAGAAAGATTAAGAGAAAATGAGCCCTGTAATATAAGCAAGAAAAGTATTTTGAGGTTGAAATGAAAATGTTTTACATTAATTTTTATTGGAGTATAGTTGATTTACAGTGTTGTATTTCTGCTATACAGCAAAGTGAATCAGTTATGCATACACATATATCCACTCATTTTTAGATTCTTTCCTCATACGGGTCATTAAAAGTATTAGCAGGGCTCTAAAATGAAATTTATAAATTAAATCTGAGCTTTATGATGGATAATTAAGAGCAGAGTAAAATTAACTAAAAAGAATAATGAAGTTCAAAGATAATCATTTATAACTCAAACTGTAACACACAAAATTAAAGGAAAAAAAAAACACAAAACCATCTTAAAATTAAAAAGTCAGGAAAAAAAGACAGGAGAGACGTTTCTGCTTCTTGAGATGGTTAATCATCCCTTTAGCTCTCCAGACATTACAAAGCCCGGCCTCCGACAGATGTCCAAATGCGACTGAGCTCCACACTCTGTGTTCTTTGAGCCTAGTTCCCTTGGAGACCTTTAAGTTCAACAAAGGGCCTGGTGAGTCAGTGGCCAGGCAAGAGCGAGCATGCTGATTTAAGGAGTGAGATGTGTTAACAGGAAATCTCCAGAAGTGACAACAGAAAGAGTGGATATGCATCTGTGCAATCTGCTTATAAATGATGTATCTCATGTTCCTGTGATCCTGAGCTGAAGAGAAACTGGTGTGTGTATTCCGTTCTGTGACATAAAGACACAGGATTCATCAATACAGTTAAAGCTGTACTATGGTTTGCTCAGGGACTACGCTAGACCCTGTGCTGGGATGTGCTCGAGGTCAGGAAAAGGGCGGAGGGCACGCTTCCTGGGGGCTGTCACAGCGCTCGTCCACTTACCTTCTCAGAGCCCGAGAGCTGCAGGATTCTTCAGTCTCCTTCTGGGTTCTGATTATGGAACACATTCCATGATCTCTCATATTAGGAGGTTAGAAAATAAAAGCAAAAACAACCTCTTACCCTTTCAAATAATTCCACGCACTTTCATTATGTGGGACTAGTTTGATCATTTCCAGAGTGTACCTGTAAGGAAAAGGTCACAAATAAACGTGGATCGCTTTAGAAGAGCAGTGACAATAATGAGGAACAGCTTCCGCACCGCTGCCTCACAAGGCGCCTCTGCTTCCACTTACCTCTCCCGGTGGACCCGGGACCTCCCTAGGTTATTGTATCTAAATTAGAGACTCCCTGAGGCTGCAGTGGTCAGTGCTTATTTACTAGGAATATGAAGGCTCAATTTACAAACGGAAAAGAAGTTAATGTGGGAGATTTCCTTTCACTTAGGCTTTCCCTCTGAAGGGAAATGTCGGCAAAACAAGGAGACTTTCCTTTTTTCACTAAAGCAACCTTGGGGAAAAAATCTTGTCTAAGATCTACTTATGCCAGACAAATCATTACTCACTGAGAAAGGAGAACTAAATAATCTTGAAAGCTATAATAAAAAATAGATAAGAAGATTATATAGTCAATTCCAAAACAAGATTACTACTAAACTATGATGTGATTCCCATTCCAAATGGCCACTCCCTACCTTTCTCTTCCCCTTAACAAGATTATTAATTTAAACCCAATTACACAAAATTCCAAGGGAGTTATAGAACTCTGCTTCATTACATACTTACTCAAATGAGTAAGTCACTGACTAAAGTTTAGTCATCTTAGTTTTGCTGCAGTGTGGTTTTAATAGCATCTTTTTCACAGAAAGCAATAAATCCATTCATCATTATGAAAATTATAAAGAAATCTGGAGAAGAGAATTAATGTAGGACACTGGATTGTAGACTCTGTGTGTGTTAATTTAAATCACCAGACCCAGCTGCTTAGAACAGGTAAAATTAGAGCCAGCTGCCCTGTTTCAAGCAGAATAAGGGCAAGGGAGAAGCAGATGTACCATAAAACCAGCTCTTCCTACGAGCTGCTCAAACAAATTTCACCATTAAAATATGACTATGATCTCATCAGGCTATAAAAACAATATACTTTTTCAAACTTCAAACAGACAATGAGATAAAGCAGACAAAGAAAATAGGGTTATGGATAGAATACAGAAATTCATGTCAATTCAGAACTTTGGAGATCTTCTGACAGGATTTTGTACGCTAGAGCATTTTTCAACTGGGGGTGACTGGGGCTTAGGATGCGGTTTACTACTGAGATCCAGGGCATCAAGGCCGAGAATGCGGCCGCACGCCGTGGAATGCACAGGACGATACAGACGCACTGGGCCCCATCCCTGCACTCAGCGGTAGCAGAGTAAGTAACGCAGCGTCAGGGACTGCCATCTCAAGTTTAATGAGACAGCTTTAAAAAAGGCTTCTCAGACAGTATGAAATATGATTTCTTCTCAATCTATAGTACCAACATTTCAAGAAACTTAAGACACTAAAAGTAAAGGTTTCCTATACACAGTATTAATTGTATATTTATCATTATAGGTTTCATCTAACTATCCTGCCCTATTCGTTCCATGAGGGTAGGATGGGGCAGTCTTCATCTATGCTGTATCCTGATGCACAAGACATGGAGGCACACAAATATTCTTTTAAGGAGTTAACAAGTGAAGGTTACTAACTGGACTTCTCTCTCCAATATAGCACGATCATTGTAGCCCGTAGTGTTAGAAATTACGAAATATCTTTGGTTCCAGACAGAGTTATTTCTCACATCCTCTTTGAGAAGTTGGTCTACATACTGCAGCTCATTATCCCAAAGTTTAAATTCCTAAAAGAACATAAAAAAACATTCAATTAGGAATGTCCTATTATTTATAAACAATGAAAAGAAATAAATAAGGACTTCCCTGTTAGCGAAGTGGATAGGAATCCACCTATCAATGCAGGGAACACGGGTTTGATCCCTGGTCCGGGAAGATTCCACACGCCGTGGAGCAACTTATTAGTCTGTGCTCTGAAGCCCACAAGCCGCCACTGCTGAGCCTGTGTGCTGCGAGTACGGAAGCCCCTGAGCCTGTGCTCCGCAACAAGAAGCCCGCACGTGAGGAAGACTAGCTCCTGCTCACTGCAACCAGAGAAACCCCATATGCAGCAACAAAGACCCAGTGCAGCCATAAATAAATAATTAAAAAAATTTTTTTAACAGAAATAAAACTTTAACAAAGTTAAGCAGGTAGAACCGAAGACACGAACTCATTATGTATTTGGAGGGGAGTGACACTGCAGGTCAAGGAGATGGAGGGGAAGGAAAAGTCATCAAAGACAGGGGCATGGGGGACTTCTCTGCTGGTCCAGGGGTTAAGACTCTGCCTTCCACTGCAGGGGGCACAGGTTTGATCCCTGGTCTGGGAACTAAGATCCTGCACGCTTCGTGGTGCAGCCACAAAGAAAGATGGGAGGGGTCCTGAGGAATGAAAAATTAGGGAGTAAGAGTTGGCAGCCAAAGTGGCTGTAATTCAGCACCATCTTGTGGAAAACAATCTAGATACCAAAAAGGATGTTTTAACTACTTGACCCAACTTTTTAGAACTATTCTAAAGATTAAATCCAAAGGAAAAAAAAAAGTATATCTAACTAGGTGTTTATGTACTGCTTTTTGGTTTGCTTCCTGTTTCAGCTGTGTGGCTCTTAGCTGTGGCACACAGGAACTTTGGCTGTGGCATGTGGGACCTACTTCCCTAACCAGGGACTGAATCCAGACCCCTACATTGGGAGGGCAGAGTCTCAGCCACTGGACCGCGAAGGAAGTCCTTATGCATTCTTTAAGGTGAAAATGTAGAAGAAAAAGCCAAACTCAGTACTAAGACAATGATTACCCATACTACTGTATATTAATTTTATGTGATTTGATATTATTATATATATTAAAAGGAAGTATTCAAAAATGCACATATATGGTAAAATTATATTAAAGTACATGTAGATAAATATACACAATTGGATTTAGATATAAATTTTTATGTTACAAAGCTGTTTTAATTTTAAAAATTATGGAGAGAAGAGTGCCAACAAAGACAACTTGAAAATTCTTGGTGAAATATTCTTGGTATAATAAAATAGTGCAGAAAGCGGCAATCACTGGAAAAAAATTTACAAGACACAACACTACAATTGTTTGATGGAACAAATAAAAATGCCCAGAGTGGGAGTTGTAACCATTTTCTTCTATTCAGGATTTAGCATAAAATTTTAACAAGTAGGCAGAAATAAAATACTCAATAGTTACTGTAAAATCAGATTACAAGGTTTTATGTATGCAATACCTTAATACATAAGATGTCCTTGTTAATGAAAATAACACAGCTGTATTAAAACTTTACTGCTGGGAAAGACTGAAGGCAGGAGGAGAAGGGGACGACAGTGAGACGGCCGGATGGCATCACTGACTCAATGGAGATGAGTCTGCGCAAGCTCTGGGAGCTGGTGAAGCACAGGGAAGCCTGGCGTGCTGCAGAGTCAGACATGACTGAGCGACTGAACTGAACTGATCAAAAATTTACAACTACTTTTCCTATTCAATTTGCTAGCAAATATATGATGTAAACTCAATCAAAAACTATTAAAAAGTCACTATTATTCTTTAATGTGAAGTTACTCATCAACATATCCCAATAGATCATGAAAGTTAACCAACATGAAGGATGTCAGGCTTAATTAAGTATCTTGATAGTTCTTAGTCATCTTAATCATTATTGTGTGTAATGATCTATATGTGTTTCAGTTTAAGTATACTTATAATCTGATAGTAATTTAAATTATTTGTTAAAAAAATAAAAATGCAAATAACACTGTAATAAGAAGGCAATACCTGAATAACCCACTGTCGGTGCTGCCAGGCATGGTAATTCTTTGCATCCTGAGTAAGAATATCCGCAATAAACTCAAGCTCCTGTGATGGGTCTCTCAGCCATTCCACCAGCACTCGCCTATGATGCCTGAATTCAACAGAAGGAAGTTTTATGTGAATTTACCCCAAAACGAAAGTAATCAGCTGTGTGTGTTGTACTAGGTGATGCGGAGGGACATGCAACAAACTGAAATTCACCTCTAATTCTCAAGACTCTACTGGGAAGAAAAGGTACCACAGGAGAAACTCTTAAGAGAAAAAATTTCAGAACGCTGAATAACAGCTGAGAAACAGAAACAGGGATTTTCATGTAAAATAAATCCAGGTACCAAGGGCTTAAAGGTTTAAATGCAGCTAAATCTGGAAGACCAGTAATCTCTCAACAACCACAATATCCTGTGAAAGAATTTTCAACATGCCCAGATGTCACAATCTGACTATAGGAAGTAGGATTCTGTCTCATCAAGTATGGAAGCCCCTCTGTGTACCAACAGGCTGTTCTCCTTAAGGCCGGAGGGCCACCATTCAAGCAACTGCTTATATCACCAGCTCATGGGCAAAACAGAATTCACTTCTACTCTGGCAAGTAGCTGTGACAAGTTGATCAGAAGAGGAATTTCTGTACTAGGAAAATAAGAGTTCTCTGGTGGGTTCTATTTGTATAATTTCTTTTAGCTGAAATATGTATAAAAATCTATTAGTGAAAATGTTCCAAAATTTACTGTGGTAATGGCTGGACATATATACCCCTTAAATGGGTAAACAGTATGATATGTGAATTTTATCTCAATGAAGCTATTTTCTTAAAACCATTAATATTCATTATATTAAAATGAGCAGGGGTGATGGAGAAAATGGCTAAAGAAAGATTTAATGCTTAATGGGTGACCTACTCCACATGCATGGAAAATTTAAAACTTCATCTTAGAGAATATTAAGAAGGTAAGATTCTACCAAAAGGAAGATCCCACAGGGAAAGGTTTCTAAATCATTTATTTAAGAAGACTTACAAGTCAGTGAACGCTAGTAACAATTTATTTTTCCAAGTTACTGATAAATTCTGTAATTCAGGAAAAACTTAAGAATTAGGTCCTTCACCATGTCAAAATGATTTCTCAGAGCAAAATACTAAGATGTTTCATGATTTAAAGATTATTGATTAAATACAGGGGTTGATCTTACAGTGTAAGTTTTCATGGTGAGAATTTAATAAAAAGTGCAATTAACTGGCATACATGATTTGAATTACTTGTACTATCCTAGTTATGACAGCAACTAGTGGAGTGGAGAGTTTAAAACGCACTGCAGGACTTCCCTGGTATTAGAGTGGGTAAGAATCCTCTTGCCAATGCAGGGGACACAGGGTTGATCCCTGGCCTGGGAAGATCCCACACGCCGTGGAGGAACGAAGCCCGTGAGCCAACTACTGGGTCTGTGCTCTCGAATCCAGGGACTGCACTACTGAGCCCACCTGCCCGAGCGTCTGTACTGGGCCACAGGAGAAGCCACTGCTACGAGAAGCCTGCACAGGGCGATGAAGAGCAGCCCTCGCCTGCCACCACCACACAAAGCCCATGTGCTGCAGTGAAGACTCAGTGCAGTCAAAAATAGGTAAATACAAATTCTAAAAACTGAATGTAGAAAATTAAAAAATAAAATGTACTGCAATTAAAAACTACTGGGTTTCCAATAGCACTGCTCTGGGTGGCTCTGTATTTTGTTTTTCATAATGAGAGATGGTAATGTGTTAATGACAGAGTCTGCAGTATCCAGAGAAGGCAGCTACTTCTCTTCAGCAAAAACTAGATACAGTCAAATGCTGAGAAAGCTTGTGATGTCTGGACACTTTTTTTTTAAAGATAAAATAGTACATAGTTTATATATCTCTTCAGATAATTTTCTGGATTTTTTTTGGAGGGGGGCATGCTGTGTGGCTTGTGCAACCTCAGTTCTCCGACTAGGGACTGAATCCAGGCCATGGCGATGAAAGCCCCAAATCCTAACCACTAGACCACCAGGGAACTCCCGTCTGGATCTTTACAGCTTTTATATAAAAACACCTTATTCCGAAGGATATAACAACTTTTAAATGAGGGACTGAAAACTGTCTAGTCACTTTTCTACTAAAATAACTTTTATAATGCAATTTCTCAGGAATATAACCATCATCTACTGAGAAAGAAAAAAGCGACAGAGGCAAAGTTGTTTAAAATTCTACAGATGGAAATCTGCAGTAGCTATCACTTCCATGCCTTGCCAAATGCTGTTACTTCCTCTCACATCTAGTATGTTGTAACTGTTTGAGAAGATTAAGTATCTATTTATGGTTCATACTCCTTCTTAAGGACAGTATTTGATTATGCAGATAATCATTACCCAATTGGGCCAGAGAGAGTCCCCTCTGCACACGGGTCCACAGCTGGGAGCCGTTCCTTCTCCAAAGGTTAACCTGTGCACTGGGTCCCTTCCCAACTCCAACGAGCCCTGACTCTGTTCCCTTCTTCTCCAAATTTCTCGCCTTTTCCCTTTCATTAACACTTTCCCCACATCATGAAGTCTTTGCCACTTTGGGAAAATAAAACCCAAAAGACACAGCCTGACCAGCTGCTTGCTCTGTCTTTTTTCTCAACAGCCAACTTCATCTCCCATAAGTGATGCGTGCTCGCTTCCTCTTCCTGCCACTCCCGCCATCCTCCCCGACACCTCACTGCCGCCCGGTTGCCCACCCCACCCTGGTGGGAGGACTGCTCGCTGACAACCACCTATGGAACAAACCCATGGGTTGTCTCCACCTCCTGCTCTTCTGAACCTCTCAGCAGGAGCGGATACTCTCATCTACTCCTTTCTTCCTGAAACTCTCCCTTCTCTTGGTTTCTGTGAGCACACTAACTTCTGGTTTCCTTCCTCAGTCATCCTGGACCACTTCTCTGCCTCTTGAACGCCGATGCTCACCGTGTTCTGTCCCCAGCCTCCTCTAATTCTCCCAGAGCATCCTCATCCGGAGCTGTGACTTCAACCACAGGGGAGCATGGTGCAACCACTAGCTGGGCAGCTTTAGCCAGGTTTCCTATAAGCACATCAAAGCCCATTTGTCCAATCCTGAATCTACCCTTCTTTTCCAGAAATGTGCTGCTTTTTTCCCCCCAAATTCCCCAAGTGGCTGGCACCACCATTCACCCAATGGTTAAGCCAAAATACAGACATCACTCTTCGCCGCCACTCCACTGAGAAGTTTAACTTCAAAACCTGTTGCTTCTGTCTCCAAAGCCTCTCTCACATGTATGCTTCTATCTCCCTGGCCCTACCATTCTCTCTCCCATAGCCCCAACATGGCAACGGCCCACCAGGACCCTGGGCCTACTCTGTTATTCTCCACCTGCTGGCAGAGTAAACCTCCTGAGACACAAACCTAATCACATTACTTCCTACATTAACATGTGTCAGAAGCTCTCCACTGCGGCTAAGGTCAAGTCCAAACCCTTGTCCATGTCCTGGAGGCTCTTTATGCTCCTACTGCAGGACTCCCCAAAGGCCCACCAGCCACATGGAACCACATGCAGCTCCCTGAGCACATCACGCCCTTTCATGTTTCTCCCCAGAGTCCTCTCTCGGCCTCAGCGGTCTTTCCTTTCAGAAATCATCCTAAATTTCAGGCATAAAGACGGGGCAGTGTGCGTGTCAGTCAATGTACTGGGAAACACCAAGTGGTGGTGGCCCTGAGGAAGAGCAGGCAGCCAGTGGCGCGGAGTGGGGACAGCTCTGGCAGGCGCCACGGGGCCGCTCCTCCTGCACCAGGACCCGGCAGCCCGGCGCCCCCCGCCCCGCCCCCCACAGCTGCCTCCCTGCATGCAGGCCCACTAAACGCTGGGAACTGTCCAGACTCTGCCTTTCTCTCCTATTTGTTCTCTGTCCTCCTGCTCCAAACCTCTCTCCTCCCTCCTTAATAAAACCCATACTCTTGTCTAAGTCAGGAGCTTCATCTTTAGAACACACACTGTAAGAGCCCTACTATCACACTTTCCACACTGCTCTGCAAAGTAACTGGTTTCACTATCTGCTTTCCTTTTCAGACTTTCATTCATCTTTGTATCTCCAGCATCAATGGAAAAATTTTTAATAAACAAATGACAAAAGACCAAATACCAGAGACTCGCTTTATAACATACTGAATAGAAAACTGAACAGAAAACTGCAAAGATTTTCTGCTCAAATTTTTCCCTGATTCTAGCAGTATTACAGTTAATGTCGAAGTCTTAAATCATGGCAGCAAACATTTGAGTGTCAACTGTGGGTTAAGTGCCATTTCACATACTAAACAAAAAGTCACCTCAGTTCTCCTAACAACACTGTAAGACACGTGACATTAGCTCCAGCGCAAGGACTGTAATTATAAACAAATGAACAATTCCTCATGGTTTCGTCACCCACTGGCAGGTACCAATTGATTAGCACAGCACCTTATTTCCTTCTTGTGTTCATCTTACCAAACTTGATAGTTTTTGGGCTGCTCCTCAATTATTGCCGAGATGTAGTTCATTTCCTCATGTAGATCCTTCTGTAGTGACTTTAAGAGAACTCTTCGGAAATGCCTACAGCAAATAGTAAGTATCCAGTGTCATTACTCCACGTACGTGGCCAGGCACAGCATCAAATGAAGCCAGAAGACAACAACACAGACCCGTTTCTGGTGAGTATTCTATGTAACCAGTAAGGCAGGGATTTAACTGCTTGTGGTTGTCCAAACTTGTACAACTGGTGACTGGAAGAATCAAGAATTTTGAAGCAAAAATAGTGAAATGCACAAAGTGTGAGACAGAAGAAAAGACAACCGATCAGTGATTGTTTTCAGGTAATACTCTGGTTACTAGTTTCTACTGCACAAGAATCAGAAACTTCTCTTTCCTCACATGGTATAACTTGCTCATTTAGATACATTATTCATATAATACACAAATTTCATTACAAATATTACCAAATATTTTACTTTTAAAACCATCATAATAATGCTACTTATAACTGAAACAAGTTTCTCTTCAATTTCTTCATAGGTAAGGTCAAACCATTAAATAACATCTTTTCTCTAAAGACATAATTAGTTCTGGTCTATTTTTACTTCAAAATCTCAAAATATTTCAACTCAGTATATAAGAAGGGACAAAAAACTATTTTAATTACCTTTTAAAATGAAATGCTAAATAGAAGAAATGACAGCATTTCTATTATAATTTTTAAAATTAGGTTTCACAGAGTACATACATATTCAGTTTGGTTTATAAGGTAATTTCAGGTGTACTGTTTTTAAGAAAACAGCAAGTAAGTTTAGGGATTTTAAATAAATTCTAATTCGCCCTGAGCTGTATAAAGAAATGACACAAAGTGATGGAAGATGCCCCTGACAGCTCCGAGCTTCAGCTCTACTGAGGCCCGCCGAGACGGCAGCAGCAAAGCGGACGCCCGCAGGGACGAGGGCGCCACAGCGACTGCAGAGGTCCACAAAGCTGTGGGAAACGCAAACTCACAGCTGTGAGTGACCTATAAAAACGCCAAGTTCTCCTGAGGCAACTCTGGATGGGCTTCTGGTCACCTGAAAGACCAGCCTTGATTTAGAAGCTTAGAATGTTCAGCCCCGCCTCCCGTCCTCCAGACAGGGGAGAAGGACTGGAAACGGAGTGCGTAAGCGATCATGCCCACATGAGGAAGCCGCCATCAAATCCCAGCAGGAGGGGGTTCTGGGTGAACACATCCATGCACCGGGAGGCTGACACACCCCACTCCACGGGGACAGAAGCCCCTGTACTCAGGACCACCCCCAACCCCCAGACCTTACCCTATGTACTTCTGCACCTGGCTACGTGTCTCCATCTTTTATCAGATCCTTTAATCAACTGGTGAACCTAAGTGTTTCCCTGACTTCTGTGAGCTGCTTTCGAAAATCAGTCGGCCCCTGATTTACAGCCCACCAGGCAGAGGCACAGGACTTGCGATTGGCCCTGGGTGGGGGTAGCTTGTGGAACGGAGCCCTTAACCTGTGGAATCCAACATTACCTCCAGGCGGACAGCATTACAGGTAAGTTAAATCACAGGACACCTGTGGGCTGTCACAGAGACCCGCCTGGCAGGGGAAAATCCCACAGACACTCGGTGACCAGAAGTGAAGTGCGCTACATGCAAGTAAAGAAAACGTGCAGGAGAAGGAGGACTGGGGTTTTCCTAAAAAACCTCGACAACATACAAGTGGCTGTATTTTCTGGAAAAATCAGCAACAGAAAGAAATATCAGACACAACGCAAAGAACGGTGAGGTAAAGGCTGGAAACAAGGAAATTTAAAAGAGTAACACAAATAACAGGCCAGAAACCCCACCCGACCCGACCCCTGCCAGAACTGACCCCCAAAACTGGGGCGGCCAAACGGACACCCGTCCTACAGCTCTTCTTCAAAAACACAAACCAGCCAAGAGAAAAGACCCAGAAATGCCGAGATACGAAGATTTCACACAGAACAGCCACACCTCCACTAACTTCACAGTGAAGCCCTCTCGGTGACCAGTCCTGCGACACAGAGATGCCAAAGCAGGTTTTTCCTGCTTCCACTGTAGGTGTGAAAGGAGAGCCAAGAACTACCAGTCATTTGAGAAAAATGTGTACATGGCAGAAGGAGACCAAAACAAACAGAAAAATGAAAATATATCCCATCCATGAAATAAAAAAAAAACAAAATGCTACTAAAAAGGAATACCCAGAGAACAAAAAAAGAGCTCTTGTAAAATAAAAATGAGTTCAGGGACTTCCCTGGTGGTTCAGTGGCTACGACTCTATGCTCCCAATACAGGGGGCATGGGTTCGCTCCCTGGTCAGAGAACTAGAGCCCACATTCTGCAACTAAGACCCACTGCAGCCAAATAAATAAATACATGTTAGAAAAAAAAAGAGTGCAGACCAAAGAGTTAGAAGATAAAGTTGGGGAAGTATCTCAAAAGCAGATAAAAAAAGTTGAAAATAAGAAAAGACAAGTCTCAGAACTACAACATGCAACTAAAAGGCATTTCAGAAAGAACGGAGGGAGAAGTAATTATCAAAAGAATATAAAAAAATTCCACCCCCCAAAGTTAAAGAAAAGGTTAAAATGAAGGAACAGGAATCTTCTCAATAGAGGCTGAAGGAAAGAGGACAGTTTTGAAAACCTGAAGGGAAATGATTTCCAATCTTGAATTCTATTAGTAAAGCTGAGAAGGGACTAAAAACACTCTAAAACATAAAAAAAAAAAATCTCAGTAACAATTTCCCATACATCCTTTTCTAAGTTTTCCTCTATTTGAGGATCTGATCTATAAAATGAGAGAGTAAATCAGGAAAGGGACAGGTGTGGGATCTCAAAGACAGGGATGAGACACAGGGGAGAGCTGCAGGCCGTGGAGGAGAGAGTGAAGGGTCCCCACCGTGCCCAGCAGGAACGAGACACTCGACAGGAGCAGAGAGTTTGGAAGACAAGTTATTCATTGGTAGAGAGAAAACAAACTGTGATGGAGACAGCATAGGAGATGGAATTCTGTGTCTTCCATAGCAAGACTAATGTTTAAAATGAAAAATTAAAAACAACTAAGTATGTTATTTATAGAGAAGACTTTAAGGAAAAACACTGAGGAGTTGTTACCTCAGGGAGTGGGACCTGTAGTGAGAAAGAATGGGGCAAAGACTGCCATTTTTCATTCAATGGGACCTTTAAACTCACATGTAACTTATTATTTCAACAAAAATTTAAGGAAAAAAGCCATCCAAATGAAAACCTCAGACATTCAGACAGGGAATAGTGATGATGTGTCTTACCACACTGTGTAGTTGGCTGCGTTTAACTCAATAGCATCTCTGGTTAATTTAAAAGCCCGCTCACTTCTCTCGTCGCGCTGCAGGACAGCCCGGAAATAATCATAGACGTCCTGAACTGGAAACGGAGCACACAGCTGCATTAGGACGGTCTTTCTTGCTTAAAACGACCACTACAGTACAAAATGCTGTTTATTTTCTATGTCTCGGAGGGAGATATCTTGTTGCATGTATACGATTTACAACAATAGGCAAAATAAAGCAAGCCCAGCGATGGTGACCGCCAACCTGGGAATTTGTCACGGCCACAATGCATGTGACCGAGCTTACTGCACATTCGGGGCTGATGCCAGACTCCAGATCCCCCGCTGATGTTGTGTATTAAGGAAAAACTAAGCATGCATATAGTCAAATATTCACTTGGCTATTTTTTTAACATTTTATTGTGATCAGTTTCTTAAACTGAAAAAGGAATCCACACCATGACAGAAAACTCAAACAGTACAGAAAGTTCACACTAAGCTTCCATTCCACTCAATTCCCAGTCCTTCTCCCAAGAAACAACTGCACAGTGATTCTAGTATATCCTTCTAAATATATCCTATCACATATAGGTGATTCTAATTCTATCCTCCTTTTTTTTGTTTTTTAAATACAAATGAGATCATATCACACTCTTATGCTCTGGGCTGTCTTTTTTCACTAACACATTCAGTTCAGCTGTTCAGTTGTGTCCAACTCTTGGCAACCCCATGGACTGCAGCACACCAGGCTTCCCTGTCCATCACCAACTCCCTGAGCTTGCTCAAACTCATGTCCATCAAGTTGGTGACGCCATCCAACCATCTCATCCTCTGTCATCCCCTTCTCCTCCCACCTTCAACCTTTCCCAGCATCAGGGTCTTTTCCAAGGAGTCAGTTCTTCGCATCAGGTGGCCAAAGGACTGGAGTTTCAGCTTCAGCATCAGTCCTTCCAATGAATATTCAGGATTTCCTTGAGGATGGACTGGTTGGATCTCCCTGCAGTCCAAGGGACTCTCAAGAGTCTTCTCCAACACCACAGGTCAAAAGCATCAATTCTTCAGCACTCAGCCTTTTTCACAGTCCAACTCTCACATCCATACATGACCACTGGAAAAGCCATAGCTTTGACTAGATGGACCTTTGTTGGCAGAGTAATGTCTCTGCTTTTTAATATGCTGTCCAGGTTGGTCATAGCTTTTCTTTCAAGGAGCAAGTGTCTTTTAATTTCATGGCTGCAGTCACCATCTGCAGTGATTTTGGAGCCCAAAATAATAAAGTTTCTCACTGTTTCCACTGTTTCTCCATCTATTTGCCATGAAGTGATGGGACCAGATGCCATGATCTTAGTTTTCTGAATGTTGAGCTTTAAGCCAACTTTTTCATTCTCCTCTTTCATCAAGAGGCTCCTTAGTTCCTCTTCTCTTTCTGCCATAAGGGTGGTGTCATCTGCATATCTGAGGTTATTGATATTTTTCCTGGCTTGTGCTTCATCCAGCCCAGCATTTCACATGATATACTCTGCATATATGTTAAATAAGCAGAGTCACAATATACAGCCTTGACCTACTCCTTTCCCAATTTGGAACCGGGATGTTGTTCCATGTCCGGTTTTAACTGTTGCTTCTTGACCTGCACACAGATTTCTCAGGATGCAGGTCAGGTGGGCTGGTATTCTCAACTCTTTAATAATTTTCCACAGTCTGTTGTGATTCACACAGTGAAAGGTTTTGGTGTAGTCAGTAAAGCAGAAGTAGATGTTTTTCTGGAATTCTCATCCTTTTTCAAGATCCAACGGATGTTGGCAATTTGATCCCTGGTTCCCCTGCCTTTTCTAAATCCAGAACATCTGAAAGTTCACTGATACATTATTCAAGGCCATACAAACTAGTACACATCTCTATAGAAAACCACTTGGTAATTTCTATTAAAAATTAAAACTGACTACTCATTGACCTTAGTTCTTAATGCAGTTAAGTTTTCTTACAAATAAACTCCCATATGTGCCCAAAGCATCCAAGGACATTTATGAGAGTATTTGATAACGTAAGAAATAAAAAAGCAAGAAAAATTGGAAATTTAAATTTCCATTAGTAAAGAATGAGGTAAGTCCTTCACAGTACACCCATACAACACAACCCTATGAGCTATTAGTAACAATGCTGCTCTGTTATATACTGAAGTGGAACAATTTCTAAGATGCTGTTGAGTGAAAAAAGGAAGGTGAATAATAGCAGCTATTCATTTAAAATACATGCTTGTTAAAAAATACGCTTATTTAATTTTTTCTGGCTGTGCGGGGTCTTCATGCGGGTAAGGTGCATGGCTTCTCGTTGTTGTGGCTACTCCTGCGGTGGCAGGTGGGTCCAGAGCGCAGGGGGTAGCTGCTCCGCGCATGCAGCATCCTCCCGGACCCATCTGGACTAGCAGGTGGATTCTTACCTACTGGACCACCAGGGAAGCCCAATATGTGCTTATTCATGAATAATACTAGTTGGAGGAACAAGAATGGGAAGAAGACATAATTTTCCACTGCATTCCACTACAAAGTTTACTGCATTTTTCAAACAGCTGCACAGCATTGCGTTGTATGGCCACTGTATCTAATTCATCCCTGTCAGTGTATGTGTGAGCTGCTTTCCTTCTGCCACTGTCCTGTCACTGTATTCTGTGCACATGTGCGAACCTCCGTGGGCTGTACACGTGGATCGAGATTACGTGGACTGCTGGTGCTGACAGGCAGTGCCAGGCGAACCTCTCAAGAAAGGTCTGCTCAACCTTCAGCGCCTTCAGGAAGGCGTGGATACACCTGTACTTTCCACATCCTCCCTGACACAGGATCAGCTTCTGATCTCTGCCAGCCTCTCAACTGAAGGAACTTTAGACCTTGACAACTGTTACCCTGTTTTATTCTCATTTCCACAAGAGAAACTGAGGCTCAGAGAGATTCACAAGTTCACATGGCCCAGAGTACTTTGGAGGTAGAGTTGAAACATACAAATCTAGTCTGACACCCAAGACCATACCGCTCGTCACAGTGAACTAGGTACGAGACACTCCAGTTGAAATGCCCTCACATCAAAGCACAGATTAATATAGAGAACAGATTCAGGCCCCAGACAGACTGCTAAAATAACCCAGATGTTAAATATTCCCATACTTCTTTTGCCACAGTTAAAAATCTATGTGGACATGCTATGCTATTTTTCTTATAGCATACAATTTTCCAGTTACTGACAAGAGCTCACAAACTTTTAGCAGGCTGCATGCAGTATGGATGTCAGTATACGCTAATCTGCCTAACCATTCTGCTGCTACTGCTGATGTAGCTTTTTTTCAATTTTGTTTTATAAAATCACTACTTTAAGCATCCAATGACTTTTCATTAAAAAATAAACAATACACATGAATGTATTTATGTGTGTGCCTTCCCCAGTGGCCCAGTGGTAAACAATACTCCTGCAATGCAGGAGACACAGGTTTAGTGGGTCGGGAAGATCCCCTGGAGGAGGAAATGGCAACCCACTCCAGTATTCTTGCCTGGAAATTCCCATGGGCAGAGGAGCCTGGTGGGCTACAGCCCAAGGGGTGGCAAGAGTCAGATGTGACTCAGCAGGCACACCCACATGCAAGCACACACAGGTATGTGTGTCCTTAGAATACAACCCCCAAAGTGAAATTATCAGAGGACAGCATGAATAATTATAGTTCTTTCCGAGCATACAAAGATCATCCTCCAGGGGATCTTCCCAACCCAGGGATCGAACCAGCGTCTCTTGCGTCTCCTCCATTGGCAGGCGGGTGCTTTACCACGAGCCCCACGTCGAAAGCCCACAGTGAGCACATGATACTTTAGAAAGCACCTGAAGTTTCTGGTATCTGGTGCTGCTGCCCACTGCACTGGATCTGTGTCAGTGCGAATGGCTGCTACCAGTCCAGTTTACATGTCTCTCCATTTTTCCAAGCAGATAAATGTAGCTCTGTTCTTGTTTATTTTTAATGAAGTTGGTACAACATTTTCATTCTGCTTTTGGGCATTTTCCCCCTCAGTGATGCATCCTTTCATGCGTGTGTATATACATCTCTGTCATTCTTTGTTCACTTTTCCATACAGTGGACATGGCATAATTTACATGTCAATGCTAATTTTTTTTAAAGTGGGACTAGGATACTCAATCTTAAGGTTATATATTTTAAATTGACAGAATCATAAATAACTTTCGGGTTAATAAAACAGAATTTTATATTCATTAAATTTTTCTGATATTAAAATTTTTATAGTCTTTTAATTAAAAATTACAAATTTAATATACTACCATACTCAAAGTTTCTAAAACTTATGTGCCCCCTTTTCACTCTATATTGTTTCCGCAATCTGTCCCTATTATAACAGATCTAAGATCCTCTTGGGCTTCCCTGATGGCTCAGTTGGTAAAGAATCTATCTGCAATGTAGAAGACTCGGGTTCAATCCCTGGGTCAGGAAGATCAATGGAGAAGGGAATGGTAACCCACTCCAGTATTCCTGCCTAGAGAATTCCATGCACAGAGGATCCTGGCGGACTATAGGCCATGGGGTCGAAACAGTTGGATACGACTGAACAACACACACACACACACACACACACACACACACACACACAAGATCCTCTTACTGGTTATACAGCATACAATTGTATGATGATACATTTATCTGTTCTTCAAAACACAAATATATAGTTGGTTTCCAATATTTTGTTTTTTCAAAAATTACTGTGAATTATAATAGTTATCAGCACTGTTTCATTATTGCACGTGCATAATTCACTCACTTATCTTTCCTGGCAGCTCAGATGGTAAACAATCAGCCTGCAAGGCAGGAGACCCAGGTTCAATCCCTGGGTTGAGAAGATTCCCCAGAGAAAGGAATGGCAACCCACTCCAGTATTCTTGCCTGGGAAATCCCATGGACAGAGGAGCCTGGCGGGCTACAGTCCATGGGGCTGCAAAGAGTCAGACATGACTGAGCGACTCTCACACTCACACACACACACAGTGGTTACTTCTATTATCCTCGCTTTACACAGGAGGAAACAGAGGTACTGAGAGGTAAAATAACTTGTCCAAGGTTATAGAGCCAGTAAGGTGGTACAGTTAAGAATCTGAATCAGGTGGTCTGGCTCTGAAGTCTGTGCTCTTAGCCTCCTAGGACATGTCTGGTTTTTTTAATTAATTAACTTTTTGGCTGCGATGGGTCTTAGTCACTGCACGCAGGTTTCCTCTAGTTGTGGAGAGTGGGTGCTACCCTCTGGTTGTGGTGTATTCATCACAGGGGCTTCTCCTGCTGCTGAGCTTTAGACACACAGGCTCAGTAGCTACAGCTCAGGCTGGGCCCTAGAGCTTGCGATCAGTAGTTGGGGCACATGGGCTTAGTTGTTCTGAGGTGTGTAAGATCTTCCTGAACCAGGAATCAAACCCGTGTCCCCTGCATTGGCAGGCGCATTCTTATCCACTGTACCACCAGGGGAAGTCCAAGGACATGTCTTTGAAGCCATAAGGCAGAGTGAACCCAGAATGAATCATGAGAAGCAGCACTTAAAGGTTGTAAGATGTGAGAATTTCCCACTTTCACTAAATATATACATGACAGTGCTTTCTAAAATGGCTAAACTTACAAAACTTTTCACCTGAAAACTATAGATCTGTTCATACTTCTCAATTATCTGACATCACAAAACAGCTTAAATTATTTTTCATTTCTAATGATAATGGATTTTTTTCCCCCCTTATTTAATGGTCAATGAAATTACATCTTCTATGAAGTGCCACTTCACACCCTTTGTCTATTTTTTGATTAGTCTGCCAGTTTCTTTTTCTTTAGAAATTCCTTATAAGGTTCTGAGTATCAATCTTCTGTTTATACATCTTCTCTCACACTGCTGATTGCCTTTTAACTTACTCATGGTATCTTCTGTTGCACAAAGGAAAAATTCTGATACACTCATAGATCAGTTTTGATTGATGGGTCATTTTCCTCTTTTCCTTTGTGCTTTCTAATAATGATATATTTAAGAATTAAAAACATTGTTTTTTTTAACCCTGCAAAAAAGATTTTATTATTTTTAAATGAAAGAGAAATGTATGGCTTTGTAAGTTTCCATAAGGTGCCTTTCAAATCTGGAAAAGTTGCAGTTTTCATTTCTCTGATTACTGGTGAGGTTACTAGCTCTTCACAGACATTTCTATTTCTTCCAGTGAATTATCTCTTCACATATAATCTCTCTCATAATTTGGAAGCTTTTTAGTTTCATACCGTCTGATCTTTTTCTCAATCAATTCTGAGTTTTACATATTGCCTAATAATTCCTTCTTTACCCTAAGAATGAAAGATTACACTATTTGCTCCTAGTATGTTTACAGTTCTGTTTTAGAACTTAAATCCATATGTAATCTATTTTATGTAAGATATGATATAGGGATATAACTTTGTTTATAGCCAAATGCACATCATTACTTGATTAATCCATCTTTCACACAGATATGAAATGTCCTTTTTATCAAGTATTAAGTTCTTACCTAAATTGATAATTTTTAATTATTTATTAATCTATTTATTTCTACACCAGTTCCGCAAGTTAATTATTAAGTTTAGTAGTACACTTTCATATTTGGTAAGGCAAACTCTCATACCATTATTCTTTCTTTACAAACATTTGACATTATCCTATTATCAGAAAAAACAAGTGGTTTTTGTAAAAGAGGAATGATTTCGGATAATAGAGCCTTAACTGAAAGAAACATACACACACACCCACACACACACAAAACTACAAAACAAGCATTCTCTTTTGTTTATCCTTTCCTTGAAGAATAACATCTGCAGATCTTCAATTTACAATGCATTTCACATTCATTATGAAAGAACACTTTGTCAAAGAAAATCCACTCACTTTAATATCAGAAATGCATTCGAACTGAGTCAAACATTTCATAGTTAAAATATAGTTTAAAATGCTCATGTTTCAACAACCAAAGTTTATTCTAAATAAAACAGTAAATCATTTATCCACATGTATTTTATGTAAGATATGATACAGGGATACAATATCAATTTTATGTGCAGATTTAATAGTTAATGAAAAGCACAATCACAGAGTAGCTACTATGTATTATAAAATAACATTTAGGACTTATATTTAGAGTATGTCCTTTCTTAAGACAAAATGAAATTTGTTATCATGAAAGTAAATTACAAAACCCCCACAAGATTAGTTTAAGTCATTTAGACCTTTATCAGACAAAAATCTGTCATCTACCTATAGTTGTGAATTTCAATTTTGCTACTAATTTGACTTACATGCCTTTTCCCAGTAAAAAAATAAACTTACATTTCTCACTATAAATGATCTGGACCACTGGATTGGGGCCATCATTCTGCGGCACTGGATCTATATCAGCCCATTCTGCTCTGTCCCTGAAAATATAGGTATTTTTCAGTGATTATATTCAAGCATGTAAAGAAAAAATGGAATTTGATATTCTTTAAAATGTCAATTACACTTTAACTTAAAACTAATGTAATCATGGTGAGATTCTTCATGAACAAGTCTATCACTTTGTTTTACAATATTAAACTTTAAAATAAAAGTGAATAATTTTTCAATTAAAGTAATTTAAATCAATAGTTTTCAGATTTAAAGTTTTACATAAATGCAAAAGTAGGTTTCTGTAGCAAGTACACAATAGTTTTAAATTAGAAATCAATCCAATTCATTGGTCTAATAAGACTCTTTGGAGTCAATCTACATTTTTAAAAAATTGAATAACACTTTTTTATCTGAATAATCTGAATAACTAGAAACTGATATTTAAAAATAAAAGTAATCACTATCATTTTCTTGTACACAGAGAGGTGGTCCAGGTGGTCAG
Organism: Bubalus bubalis; assembly: GCF_019923935.1. Lineage (NCBI taxonomy): Eukaryota > Metazoa > Chordata > Mammalia > Artiodactyla > Bovidae > Bubalus > Bubalus bubalis. The sequence goes on from NC_059157.1 coordinate 7,912,445, forward strand.
TAGAGCTTGGAATCTGTGGAACACTGGCTCTACCACTCAGCTAGCTACTGTGACCCTGAGAAAGTTACTTCAACTTTTTGGGCAGCAATTTTGTCATTTATAAAATGGAAATGATACTATTACCAACCAATTTTAGAAGGCTATCTGGAGGTTTGAGATAACACGTTAAGTACTGAAAACGTGCACAACAGTAAGCATACGGTACATAGTAAATACGCCTATATACAGTATACAATTAGCATGTATTATACACTAGACACACTAAATGTACTGTATATTACTGTATGCTGAAGTATATATGCTGTACGTTATACACACAGCATCTAATAAACGCGTATAGCAAACATTCAGTGACTACTACTTCTCATTATCAAAGCTAAAACAGATTATAGTGGCAACAATGGGTGCCTATAGACATTCTGTGTGAACTGCTCAGGGTGACCAAATTTTCTTTAACCACTCTTTTACTTATATTCTTATCCTATTGCCCATTTTTCAGTTCTGTGTACTAATCAGCTATGGACAGCAAAAATCCTGTGGTATGTAGACAAATCCTAAAATTGTGTCCATTTTATAAGGAGAAACGCAGGGGAAAGCATGCGTTTCCTGAGGTGTGAGACCTCGATGTGGAGCGGCTTGAGAAAACTAGGGCTTCCCTGGTACCTCAGCTGGTAAAGAATCCCCCTGTAATGCGGGAGACCGGGGGTTGGATCTCTCCGTCGGAAAGATCCCTTGGAGAAGGGACAGGCTACCCATTCCAGTATTCTTGGGCTTCCCTGGTGGCTCAGCTGGTAAAGAATCTGCCTGCAGTGCAGGAGACCGGGGCTCGATCCCTGAGTTGGGAAGATCCGCTGGAGGAGGGAAAGGCTATCCACTCCAATATTCTTGGGCTTCCCTGGTGGCTCAGCTGGTCAAGAATCCGCCCGCAATGTGGGAGACCTGGGTTTGATCCCTGGGATAGGAAGACCCCCTGGAGAAGGGAAAGGCTACCCACTCCAGTAGTCTTGGGCTTCCCTGGTGGCTCAGCAGGTAAAGAATCCGCTGCAACGTGGGAGACCTGGGTTTGATCCCTGGGTTGGGAAGATCCCGTGAAGAAGAGAAGGCGACCCACTCCAGTATTCTGGCCTGGAGAATCCCATGGACTGTATAGTCCGTGGGGTCGCAAAGAGCCGGACACGACTGAGCGACTTTCACTTTCACTTCACTTCATGAGAAAGCTTCGGGGGCAGGGGAATCTGACACAGGTCAGGGAGGAAACCCGACTATCGCGCGGCTCGGTGAGGAGCTCTGAAGGCTGCGGGGGCCACCTCCACCAACGGAGAGCTCGAACACATTAACTCCGAGGACGCAACCTGGAGGGGTGCCTTTCAAACTCGGTTCGTAAAATCTAGGCAAATCAGCCATCGGATGGGGTTTTTACCTAGAATTACGGGAGGGAAAATAAGACACGCGAGAAAAGTTAAAGATTTGTCATTCGACTCTGCAGGTTCAAGTGGAGTTTGGGGGAATGGAATGAGCATGACCAACAGAAAGCGACTGATGGGATGGGGACGAACCAAGTGCCGGGCAAAAGTCGGGGACGAAAAGGCGAGAAAGTTGCGGCACCACGGTCCAGGCGGCGAGGGGACGCATAACGGGGTTTGTTAGCCCCTTCTCATCCTCAGAGCCTAACTCGGCGCTAAAACCGCTGAAAGACAACGCTGAAGGGAAACGTCCCGGGGTCCCTAAGATTTTTAGGCGAGCGCTCTGCGTGTCGGCAGGACAAAACCACTAGGAAGACCCGTCCCCAAAGCGAGCCAGCCTGGGACCTTGAGGAAATCACTCCCTGCCAGCAGCCCCGCCGCACACGAGGCTCCGGACCACGGCAGGCCAGCGCCGCGGACAACCTCCGCCCGCCCGGCGCAGGGCTGGCGCGGGCCCCACCCCCGCCGCCGGACTCCCGAGGCCGCGCCAGAGCGCCGGCCGCAGCCGCCCCGCAGCCAGCCCGGCGCGGGCGACTGGGGTCTCCGGCGCCAGATGGCCTGCCGTGGGCGTTACCTGTACAGGACATAGGTGGGAGAGTCCAGGCTCAGGAACCCGTCGTCCATAGGGGACGCCGCCGCCGCCTCTTCCTGCGGCGGCTGGGGAGGCGGCGGAGGAGGATGGGGCTGAGGAGGAGGCGGTGGCTCCGGCTGACCGGGATCCCCGCCCTGCGCGGCCTCCCCGACCCCGTCGGCGGCCGCCATCACTGCTCTGCCCAGAGCGGAGGAGGAGACGGAGGCCCCGCCCCCGGGCCCGCCCCCAGCCCCGCCCCCTCACAGCAGCCACTTCCGGTGTCCCGCGCCTACCATAGAGACGCGGGCCAGAGGGCCCCGCGGCCGGGCCCGGCGGTTCTCGGTTTGCGCGCGTACGCGCCGGCGGGTTGCGTCTCGCTCGCTGGGACGTCGGTTTCCCCCTCGCTCGGTCCGCGCGTGTGACTGAATGCCTGTGGGTGGTGCCCCGAACGTGCTGGTGCTGTTCGGTGGTTGTTGGTGCCGCCGGGGGAGCCTCGGACGCCTGGATGAGCGGCTGGCGCCGGTGCTCCGCGTTAGCCTTCCAACGGCATTGGCATTTACATTCCTCGTACACCGTTGTTGTTGTTGTTGTTGTTTTTTCCCTTTTGGATGTTAAGAGTTTAGACTGCAGAATTCCAGTAGACCAGGGCTTTTGTCTTTTGAAATTAAAGTTCTGATTATGCAAGGAAAATGTGTGTACGTTATAGGAAAGGTAACCATTCATTTAACACACACTACCAAGTGTAGGCAGGGCTTGCTCGTGAACGAAATAAAGTCTCTGCTCTAAAATATGCCTGAAAGAGTCCAGGACGAGCCACTCCACAGATGGTGCTTTGGTTGTTTTGAGCTGCAGGCACTTGAAAAACAGCAAAAGCGGGAGAAGCTTCCTCCGAATTCCCTCACCTGCCTAAACACAGACCCTCCAAAAAAGAGCTCAATGAAAGTAAGCCCCCTCCCTGGGAGATTCAAGAGTAGGCGTGGATGCCACACCCAGACAAGTCTTGTTCAACTCGCATATTTTTCTAAGGGCCCATTCGTCATCTTTCATTGTTACTAAAAACCTTTTTACTCTCCCCACAAGAGGTCTTCATCTCCCCTAGGCCTGAATTCGTTTTTTTGGTTTGTTGTTTTTGGCCATGCTGCCCAGCTTGTGGGATCTTATTTCCCCCAGCAGGGGATTGACCCAGGCCTCTCACCAGTGAAAGCCCAAGTCCTAACTCTAGACCTCCAGAGAATTCCCTAAGCCTGAATTCTAAGCCACCTCAGGGAGTTGTTAGTTTTCTTTGGGTATCTCTGGGCATTTTTGTATTTTCTCTAGGTGTACACGAGGTATACATGCTAATATATACCATGTTTTTCTCTTGTTAATCGGTCTTTTGTTACTGGGATCTCAACCAAGAACTCAGAAGGGTGGAGGAAAAATTACTCTTCACCCTCAACAGTAGATGGTCTGGAGGCTTTTCAGGGGCTATTTGAGCAGAGACCTGTGAGAAGGAAAAGCATAGCAATCAGACAACAGGAGTGCGTGCTTGGTCTTGGTTCAGAAAGGATGCCGGCGGGGCTGAAGCCCTGTGAGTGAGGGGAAGGAACAGTAGGTGGTAAGTCTTGCCCTAGACCTGATGCTGGGGAAGATTGAAGGCAGGAGGAGAAGGGGACGACAGAGAACGAAATGGTTGGGTACCATCACTGACTCAATGGACATGAGTTTGAGCAAGTACCGGGAAATAGTAAAGGACAGGGAAGCCTGGCGCGCTGCCGTCCATGGGGCCACAAAGAGTCAGACACGACTGAGTGACTGAACAACAACAAAGATTGAAGCAGCAGCCAGGGACTGTGGTAAGAATTTGGATTTTTATTTTTATTGTGTTAAAATAGTTATGGCATAAAACTTACCTTTGACATCATTTTTAAGTATGTAGTTTGGTGATGTTAAGTGCGTGCACATGGTTATGTAACCATCTCTACCATCAGCTTCCAAAACTTGATCATCATCCTCCCAAACTGAAATTGTCTCCATCAAGTGCTCCCCGTCCCCCACACCCAGCCCTCGTAACTACTATTCTGCGTTCTTTCTCTGTGACTGTGACTGTTCTACATCCTCAGAGAAGTGGAATCATGTAGTATTTGTCCTTTCATACCTGGCCTGTTTCAGTTTGTGTAACGGCCTCCAGGTTTATCCGTGCTGTACCAGGTGTCAGAATTTCCTTCTTTTTTTGAGGCTGAATAATAGTCCATTGCGTGGATGGGCCACATTTTTTTAATCCATTCATTTATTAATGAACATTTGGGTTGTTTCCACCTTTTCGCTGTTGTGAACAATGAAACATCTGTTAAGAGTCCCTGCTTTCACTTTTGAGTGTTTACCCTGAGTGGGATTGCTTGACATCTGGTAATTCTTAGTTGTTTTGAGGAACTGTTTTCCACAGCATGTGTGCAAGGGTTCCCTTTCTTTCCACACTCACCCAGGCTTGTTGTTTCCTGGTTTTGTTTTCATAACCATCTGAATGAGTATGAACTGGTATCCTCACTTGTGCTTTTGATTTGCATTTCCCTGATGGGGAAACAGTGGAAACAGTGTCAGACTTTATTTTTTGGGGCTCCAAAATCACTGCAGATGGTGACTGCAGCCATGAAATTAAAAGACGCTTACTCCTTGGAAGAAGAGTTATGACCAACCTAGAGAGCATATTCAAAAGCAGAGACATTACTTTGCCAACAAAGGTCCATCTAGTCAAGGCTATGGTTTTTCCAGTGCTCATGTATGGATGTGAGAGTTGGACTGTGAAGAAAGCTGAGCACCAAGGAATTGATGCTTTTGAACTGTGGTGTTGGAGAAGACTCTTGAGAGTCTCTTGGACTGCAAGGAGATCCAACCAGTCCATTCTGGAGATCAGCCGTGGGATTTCTTTGGAAGGAATGATGCTAAAGCTGAAACTCCAGTACTTTGGCCACCTCATGCGAAGTGTTAACTCATTGGAAAAGACTCTGATGCTGGGAGAGATTGGGGGCAGGAGGAGAAGGGGACGACAGAGGATGAGATGGCTGAATGGCATCACTGACTTGATGGACATGAGTCTGAGTGAACTCCAGGAGTTGGTGATGGACAGGGAGGCCTGGCGTGCTGCGATTCATGGGGTCGCAAAGAGTCGGACATAACTGAGTGACTGAACTGACTGAACTGAATGTTTAGTGATGTTGAGCATCTTTTCACGTGCTTATTGACCGCTTGTGGGATTGGATTTTAAGTGGAAATTAGTGGAAGGTTTTGAGTAAGGGAGGAACATGTGATTTACATTTTTAAAGGACTCTTTTGGCTACTGTGTGAAATACATGCAGTAGAAAGGCAAGAGTGGAAACAGATAAGAGTAAAGCTATTGTAGCAGTCCAGGCCAAAGGTCAGAGTGTTTAAATTACGGTCCACAATTCACCAATGGATAATATAATCATTTGAGTGGATCCTATGAGGACAAGGTGACCCGCCAGTCTCCTCCAAGTAAGGACTTGCTGCCCAGCTCTGGGGAGTGCAGTCAGCAGTCAGCCTCCTGCATCGTGGCCTGAGGACAGCCCACTGAGGGAGGCAGAGCCAGGGAGGCCCCACCATTGCAGCCTGATGGGGAACACCTGACAGACACCCCCACACCCGCGAGGCTGAGGCTGCCCAGTGCCTGCCTTGCCGTTTGACCCTCAAGTATTTGTCCCTAATCTTACATCCCAAGTTCCTTCTTGGTATCTGATCCCACGACCAGCATCTTTTGGTGTGTGTGACCAGCATTTTAAAAAATGAAACATAATGGATGGGAAATAGTACACAGTGCACTTAGAAAAAGAAAGGAATTTGGGGGTGAAGTTTTGTTAATTTCAATATGTTGAGGAGTAATAGATCATGTTGTGAAATGTACTTCTTACCCTGGGTCATGATTAACAGTTTTGGAAAGCAATGGACTGTATCAGTTGAGGTGGAGGTGATGAGTAGTGGATGGATTCTGGATGTTCTTTGAAGGTTAATCTGATAGGATTTGCTGACGGCTTAGCTGGATGGAGGATGCAAGACCCAAAAATAGTTAAGAATGACACCAAGGTCGGTGTTCCTTTTGATCAGAGTAGACAAAACCCTTTGACCATCCAGTCCTGTTTTAGTTCAGTAGTCCTCTGTGTTCTTTCCCTGTGGTTCTACATCCACACATATGTATTTCTAGTGACTTTAAAAAGTCATTTTTATATGGCAGACTTTAGTATTGAATGAAAATATATATATATATATTTGGTCACAATATATCCTCTCTGTCCCTCTTGATCCGGTGATATGTACCTCTCCAAACCCCAATAACATAATAACTCCTCCAAACTCTAATAAATTACAGAACATACTGTTTCAAGTTGTTAGCTATAGGAAGGGAAAATCAATGACTGTTGCCACTCTTTCAAGGTAGGTGCACTACACTCTATTAGCTGTGCCAACAAATCAGTCCAAATAGGAATACAATCTGAGTAAAAAGACTGGCTGAGCCTCCTTCAAGACAGCTGGATACCTGTCAGCACGTGGACCTTCTCAGCATGTCCTTGTCTTCTCGATCCTTGCAGTATGCTCAGAATTGTGCACTAACACCCCTGCCTTCATACCAGTCCCTGAGGTTATATGAGAAGCAGCCTGAAGATGCTCAGTGAAAATATGATCAGAGAGATGGAAGTCAGAGAAGGGAAGCTGTAAGACGGGGTAGAAGAAAGTCATCACCAAAGAGGAGGAGGGGCAGATGGGATCTGGATGAATATCCATAAGGACACAGGCTTGCGGGTCACACAGATATCTCATCTGAGATGAGAAGAACCCTGGGGAGAAGCAGGGCAGTTGTTGGTCCCCCACTTTACAAAGGAGAACCTGGGCCAGACCTGATGCACTTGTTACAGGACATGGAGAAGGTCAAGAGTAAGGAGCCAACACTCATGAAACCCAGGCTGGCCAACCCTGTTTCAAAGGATGCCTTCCTCTGTCCAGTATTTCTTTTTTTTTTTTTCTTAAGAAAAAAAAATTATTTGGCTGCATCCGGTCTTAGTTGTGGCACCCAAGAGCTTCCATTTCCATGGCGGCATGCAAACCTTTCATCGTGGCAGGCAATCTTAGTTGTCCCGCAGCATGTGGGATCTTAGTTCCCTGACCAGGGATTGAACCTGTGCCCCAGCAGTGGAAGTACAGTCTTAACTGTTGGACCACCAGAGAAGGCCCACCTGGACAGCTTTGCTCAAACTCCAGTGCTGAGCCCCAGCCTCAGGAATCCTAATTTCACTGGTCAAGGGTGAGGGTGCGGCATCAGTGTATTTTCAAAGCTCCCCTCATGATTCTGAGACGCAGCCCAGGTTGAAAACAACTGCCCTACTGAGTCCGTGGTGCAGCCCGCTGCTTTGTTGTCAGGTTTCCCGGGGATGTTAAGATGCCATAACACTAGGGAGAGAGCCTAGGCAGGGTTGATTAGCAACCACTATGGTATTCTTGCCTGGAGAATTCATGGACCAAAGAACCTGGCGGGCTGCAGTCCATGTGGTCACAAAGAGTTGGACACGACTGAACAACTTACACACACACACACAGTTGTGCTAAATGTAGAAATCAGCCAATCAATAAACAACTTTAAAATAGTTTTGTTGTTGTTATTTAGTCACTAAGACGAGTCTGACTCTTTGCAGCCTCATGGACTGCAGCATGCCAAGCTTCCCTGTCCTTCACCATCTCTTGGAGTTTGCTCAAACTCATGTGCATTGACAATACTGGATGCTTGGGGCTGGTGCACTGGGAGGACCCAGAGGGATGGAATGGGGAGGGAGGAGGGAGGAGGGTTCAGGATGGGGAACACATGTATACCTGTGGCAGATTCATTTTGATATTTGGCAAAACTAATACAGTTATGTAAAGTTTAAAAATAAAATAAAATTTTAAAAAAATAATTAAAAAAAAAAAAACAAACTCATGTGCATTGAGTCAGTGATGCCATCCAACCATCTCATCCTCTGTTGTCCCCTTCTCCTCCTGACCTCAACCTTTCCTAGCATCAGGGTCTTTTCCAATGAGTCGGCTCTTCCCATCAGGTGGCCCGATATTGGAGTTTCGGCATCAGTCCTTCCAACGAATATTCAGGGTTATTCAATGAATATTTAGGATTAACTGGTTGGATCTCCTTGCAGTCCAAGGGACTGTCAAGAGTCTTCTCCAACACCATAGTTCAAAAGCATCAATTCTTCAATGCTCAGCCTTCTTCATGGTCCAACTTAAAATGGGTTACCATTTATTATATAAATAAACTAAATCACACGTGTGTGTAAAACTACTTAACAAGTGATATAAGTTGTAGTGCAAATTGTTCATCAGTTCTTTGATTATTATTACTAATTTTTTGGTTGCATTGGGTCTTTGTTGCTGCGCTTGGGCTTTCTCTAGTTGTGGTGAGCAGGGGCTACTGTTTGCTGCGCAACACAAGCTTTAGGCACAAGGACTTCAGTAGTCGTGGCTCATGGGCTCTAGAGCTGGCCGCTCAGTGGGTGTGGCCCATGGGCTTCGCTGCTGTGCAGCGTGAGAAATCTTCCCCAACCAGGGATTGAACCTGTGTCCTCTGCACATGCAGGCAGATTTTTATCCACTGTACCACTGTTGCCACCAAGGAAGGCCCATCAGTTTTTCTATTGAGGTATATTTTACTTGTTGCAAAATTTACCTTTTTCATGGGTCCAATTCATCATCAGTTTATTTCTGACTTTTAGGGATTGTTGATATGAGCTTTTCATTTGTATGGCTAAATGACACTTATTTTGGGTTGTGCCAGGTCTTACTTGCAGTATGCGGGATCTTTAGTTGTGTCACGGGAAGTCTTGGTTGCAGCATGTGGGATTTGGTTCCCTGACCAGGGATCAAACCTGGGCCCCCCTGCATGGGGAACTTGGAGTCTTAGCCCTTGGGCCAAGGGCCACCCGGGAAGTCCTGATACTCTCAGCTTGATTGCACTCTTCTAGAAGTTTCCCCATGAGTTGGATAGTCATTAGGTGCCTAGGGACTGTGTTAAATGCTTGAGCTTTCAACTTCCCCAAAGCAGTGACCGAGTGGAGCCCAGTCACTACATGAGATAGTGACCCGGGCAGGGGAGGATGTCCTCAAGGTGCTGAAAGAGGACCCCTGCTAAGGCAGAAGTCTATGGCCAGTAAAAGTATCCTTCAAGAAAGAAAGCAAAGTAATGAGTTTTCAGATAAGCAAAAATAGAGTGGTTTGCCACTAGCAGACACTCAAAAGTAGGATTTTTTAAAAAAATAAATTTTAAAATATTTATTGGCTGTGCTGGGTCTTTGTTGCTGCTCGGGCTTTTCTGTAGTTGCGGAGCGCAGGGGCTACTCTCTAGATGCAGTGCACAGGCTTCTCACTGCGGTGGCTTCTCTTATTGCTGAGCACAGGCTCTAGGGCACCTGGGCTTCAACTGTGGCTCCCAAGCTCTAGAACACAGGCTCAGTAGTTGTGGCCCGTGGCGCTTAGTTGCTCTGCAGCATGTGGAATCAGCATGTGGGACTGAACTCGTGTTTCCTGCATTGGCAGGTGGACTCTATACCACTGAGCCACCAGAGAAGCCCATAAATGTAGGATCTTCTAAATCATGTATTTTAGACAGAAGGACGGAGAAGGCAATGGCACCCCACTCCAGTACTCTTGCCTGGAAAATCCCATGGACGAAAGGGCCTGGTGGGCTGCAGTCCATGGGGTCTCGAAGAGTCGGACACGACTGAGCGACTTCACTTTCACTTTTCACTTTCATGCATTGGAGAAGGAAATGGCAACCCACTCCAGTGTTCTTGCCTGGAGAATCCCAGGGACGGGGGAGCCTGGTGGGCTGTGTCTATGGGGTCGCACAGAGTCAGACACGACTGTAGCGACTTAGCAGCAGCAGCAGCATGAAGTTTTATAGCTTCTGTGTATGTTGTTAGATTTAGAGCTCTCTTTTCTGTTTCTGGTACACAAAAGTAAAATTGACTTTTATATGTAAGCACTTTGCTGCTGCTACTGCTAAGTCGCTTCAGTCGTGTCCGACTCTGTGCGACCCCAGAGATGGCAGCCCACCAGGCTCCCCTGTCCCTGGGATTCTCCAGGCAAGAACACTGGAGTGGGTTGCCATTTCCTTCTCCAATGCATGAAAGTGAAAAGTAAAAGTGAAGTCCCTCAGTCTTGTCTGACTCTTAGCGATCCCATGGACTGCAGCCTGCCAGGCTCCTCCGTCCATGGGATTTCCCAGGCAAGAGTACTGGAGTGGGGTGCCACTGCCTTCTAAGCACGTTGCTAATTTTTATTAATTCAAATACTTGAAGAGATTAAGAGATATTGGCACAGAAATAGGCAAATCAAGAGATGGAACATGGTGGAGAACTCACAAGAAATCCATGAATATATATGGATGCTTGAGACATGATGAAGCCTTCACTGCAGACAAGTGAGAAACCAACAGTGTTCTGAATAATGGTGTGTGCGTGCTAAATCACTTCAGCTGTGTCCAATTCTTTGTGACCCCGTGGACCATAGCCTGCCAGGCTCCTCTGTTCATGGGATTCTCCAGGCCAGAACACTGAAGTGGGTTGCCATGTCCTCCTCCAGGGGATCTTCCAGACCCAGGGATTGAACCTGCGTCTCTTGTATCTCCTGCATTGGCAGGCAGGTTCTTTACCACTAGCAGCCACCTGGGAAGACCCTGAATAATGGTACTTGTTCAATTAGGCATCAACACAGGAAAAAAAAAAAGAAAGAAATTGTATCCCTGTGTATGTGTGCGTGCTATCTCACACCTCACCCTTTGTTCTTAAATGTGAGATGCAAATGATAAAGCTCTTAGATGATAATATAGATGGAAATCTTCGGTCTTTAGAGCCAGAAAAAATTTCTTAAACAAGACATAAATATTACAATTATTATAATAAAATTATAATAAGAAGAAAAAATAATAAACCTGATTATGTTAAAATTAAGAACTTTCTATTCATCAGAATACACCCTGAAGAGAAGACAAGCTGCAGAGGATTTAAATCCAAAATACCTATTGCTACTGCTAAGTCACTTCAGTCGTGTCCGACTCTGTGCGACCCCATAGACAGCAGCCCACCAGGCTCTCCCGTCCCTGGGATTCTCCAGGCAAGAACACTGGAGTGGGTTGCCATTTCCTTCTCCAGTGCATGAAAGTGAAAAGTGAAAGTGAAGTCGCTCAGTCGTATCCGACTCTTAGCGACCCCATGGACTGCAGCCTACCAGGCTCCACCATCCATGGGATTTTCCAGGCAAGAGTACTGGAGTGGGGTGCCATTGCCTTCTCCAGATTCCTACAAATAAAAATGCAGAAAATCTAAAATAGAAAATTGGTTGGAACAGATCCTGTACAAAGGGAGACACCCAAGTGGCAAGTAAATACATGATAAAGTAACCAATCTCATTAGTAATTAGGAAAATGCAAATTAAAGACATGTTTATGTAACACCCCAGTGACTGCTCTGCTCTGGGAAAAGTTTGGCATTAAGTAGGAAAGTTGAACTGTGGTGTTGAAGAAGACTCTTGAGAGTCCCTTGGACAGCAAGGAGATCAAACCAGTCCATCCTAAAGGAAATCAGTCCTGAATAGTCATTGGAAGGACTGATGCTGAAGCTGAAACTCCAACACTTTGGCCACCTGATGCGAAGAACTGATTCATTGGAAAAGACCCTGATGTTGGAAAAGATTGAAGGCGGGAAGAGTAGGGGACGACAGAGGATGAGATGGTTGGATGGCATCACCAACTCGACAGACTTGAGTTTGAGTAAGCTCTGGGAGTTGGTGATGGACAGAGAAGCCTGGTGTGCTATAGTCCATGAGTTGGACACAACTGAGTGACTGAGCTGAGGACAGTTGAAGGTGCCTATCCGACTGACCCAGTAATTTTACTCTTAGGTACATTCCCAAAGAAATGCAACTCCTATCAATCAGAATATATTAACAATGTGGGCAACATTGTCTGCAATTGCCACAGACTGGAAACAATCAAAATGCTCATCAAAGGTGTGATGTGTATTGTTGTATAATGGAATGCTATGGGCTTCCCTGGTAGCTCAGTCAGTAAAGAATCTGCCTGCTGTGCAGGAGACCCCGGTTGGATCCCTGGGTCGGGAAGATCCCCTGGAGAAGGAAATGGCAACCCACTCCAGTATTCTTGACTGGAAAATCCTCTGAACAGAGGAGCCTGGAGGGCTACAGTCCATGGGGTCGCCAAGAGTTAGACATGACTTAGTGAAGAAACCACCACCACCATTCAGAAATTAAATTAACTAGAGGTCACGTGATAATAAGGATGACTGTATAAACAAAATGCTGAGCAAAGGAAACCACACTGTATAGTTCTATTTACCCCAAGTTTGGAACAAGCAACATCGTACCATCTTGTTTTTACTTAACAGTGAAACTATAAACAAAGATGGGATGGCTGGATGATATCACTGACTCGATGGACGTGAGTTTGAGTGAACTCCGGGAGTTGGTGATGGACAGGGAGGCCTGGTGTGCTGCAACTCATGGGGTCTCAAAGAGTCGGACACAACTGAGCGACTGAACTGAACTGAACTGAAACTATAAACAAAGATGGGAATCGTTACCATAGTTAGGCTAGTGGTTACCTCTGGGGAAGGAGGAGATTAAGAAGGGACATGTGTGGAGATTCTCAGGCACCTGCAATATTTAATTGCCCTGGGATCGGGAAGATCCCCTGGAGAAGGGATGGGCTACCCACTCCCATATTCTTGCCTGTGGAATTCCATGGACAGAGGAGCCCTGTGGGCTACAGTCCACGGAATCACAAAGATGCAGACATGACTGAGCGACTGACACTTTTACTTTTCTCTGGGCTGTGGTACATTGGTGTTCACCATATGACAACTTGTAAAATTGTACTCTGTACTATATTAAGTATATTTTCATCTGATGTATTTTTATGTGTTTGTATTATATTTTAGAATAAAAAATATTTTAAGGAAACAAAACTGGAGTAAAATGGTGAAAAGCCCCAAAGGAAAACAAATTACATTTGACAGTTGAAAAACCCAGGAGTTAGGGGTGCCAACACCCGTGCAATAGAAAACATACATATAATTTTACAGTTGACTCTTGGCATTGGTTCTTTCTGCATCTGTGGATTCAACCAACCATGGATCCCATAGTACTGCAGTCTCTATTTATTAAAAAAACAAATCCGTGTATAAGTGGACCCATGCAGTTCAAACCCTGTCATTCAAGCATCAGATCAGATCAGATCAGATCAGCTGCTCAGTCGTGTCCGACTCTTTGCGACCCCATGAATCACAGCACGCCAGGCCTCCCTGTCCATCACCAACTCCCGGAGTTCACTCAGACTCACGTCCATCGAGTCAGTGATGCCATCCAGCCATCTCATCCTCTGTCGTCCCCTCTTCCTCCTGCCCCCAATCCCTCCCAGCATCAGAGTCTTTTCCAATGAGTCAACTCTTCGCATGAGGTGGCCAAAGTACTGGAGTTTCAGCTTTAGCATCATTCCTTCCAAAGAAATTCCAGGGCTGATCTCCTTCAGAATGGACTGGTTGGCTCTCCTTGCAGTCCAAGGGACTCTCAAGAGTCTTCTCCAACACCACAGTTCAAAAGCATCAATTCTTCGGCGCTCAGCCTTCTTCACAGTCCAGCTCTCACATCCATACATGACCACAGGAAAAACCGTAGCCTTGACTAGATGGACCTTTGTTGGCAAAGTAATGTCTCTGCTTTTGAATATGCTATCTAGGTTGGTTATAACTTTCCTTCCAAGGAGTAAGCGTTTTTTAATTTCATGGCTGCAGTCACCATCTGTAGTGATTTTGGAGCCCAAAAAAATAAAGTCTGACACTGTTTCCACTGTTTCCCCATCTATTTCCCATTAAGTGGTGGGACCAGATGCCATGATCTTTGTTTTCTGAATGTTGAGCTTTAAGCCAACTTTTTCAGTCTCCACTTTCACTTTCAAGAGGCTTTTCAGTTCCTCTTCACTTTCTGCCATAAGGGTGGTGTCATCTGCATATCTGAGGTTATTGATATTTCTCCCGGCAATCTTGATTCCAGCTTGTGTTTCTTCCAGTCCAGCGTTTCTCATGATGTACTCTGCATATAAGTTAAATAAACAGGGTGACAATATACAGCCTTGATGAACTCCTTTTCAATTTATACACATTCAAGTGTGATGAAGATGGTGCTGGAAAAAAAGTACCAAAGGCGAGGAATGTAGAATCCTGTTTTTCTGGAGTTTCATATAAGTCAAACCAACTCTAGCTAAAGGTTTTATGCTAGGCTGATTTGAAAGTGATGACTTTTGTAGAAAATTGTTTAAAAACTGTACTGCATTAAAACAATTTTCTGTTACACAAGAAAGCTGTAACTGGCCTTTCTGTGAAGGCTGCCTGAAATTATGTGAGGGAAGAGACACAGCTTTAGTTTAATTAAGGCAGCTTGCTTCTGTCTGAACACTCAGACAACTGTTAAAATACATTGGCCAAATATAATGTATAACTTGGCTTCTTCCATGGAACAGAGTTTTTAATGACTGAATGATATTCCTTTTAGATATTATACTTTATATAATACTTAGTAACTTATCCATGGTTGAGTATTTGACATTATTTATAATTTTCTCCAGTTATTTCATTCAATGAATATCTTCGTTTTAATACACATTATCTAGTAAATGTTCATTTTGTGACTTCAGTGGACCAGTTTCTGTTTTCAACTGCAAGGGAAAAAACCCAACAAAATTCCTGTTCTTATGGTATTTTCATCCTAAAGAGAGAGAGAAAAAATTATAAACGTAATATTTATTGAATGGTGATAAACACCAAGGGAAAAAACTCAGGCAAGGGGGTATAGAGTGTGGGGGTAGGTTCTTATGGATGTTGCTAGGGAAGCTCTCAGGTTGTCAGTGACGTGTGAATAAAGAACTGCAGAAGGTAAAGATGGTAGGTCAGTGTGACTGTGCGGAGGACCACTCCTGGCAGAAGTCCAGACTCTGAAGAAAGACAGGCTGATGGGTTGACCGGCCTGGGAGGCCAGTGTGGCTGGAGTGGAGTAAGTGGAAGGTTGGGTAGTAGGCGAGGAGTCAGAGGGTTAAGCTGGAGAGGGCAATGGCACCCCACTCCAGTACCCTTGCCTGGAAAATCCCATGGATGGAGGAGCCTGGTAGGCTGTGGTCCATGGGGTCGCTAAGAGTCGGACACGACTGGGCGATTTTGCTTTCACTTTTCACTTTCATGCACTGGAGAAAGACATGGCAACCCACTCCAGTGTTCTTGCCTGGAGGATCCCAGGGACGAGGAGCCTGGTGGGCTGCCGTCTATGGGGTCGCACAGGGTCGGACACAACTGAAGCGACTCAGCAGCAGCAGCAGCAGAGGGTTAAGCAGAGCAGAACACGCAGGGGTGGCGGAATTTTGGCTTTCACTCTGGAGTTAGTTGAGAGGTCACTGAAGGATTCCGAGGAGTGGAGGGCCATGACACAACCTGTTCCTTCTGTGATGAGAATGGGCTGTCTTTCAGCTCTTCAGAAATGGGAGAGTGGGGCGAGGTAAAATCAGGGAAGACCAGAAAGGAGGCTGCTGCCTTGACCAGGAGAGAGAGTGATGCAGACTAGGGTGGACATGGCAGAAGAGGTCAAAATCTGGCTAAAATTTGAAGGCAGAATTGTTGAGAGTTGTTGACCTATTAGATACGGGAGTGGGATGAGCAAAAGGGCAGGGCAGGAATGATGCCACATCCTGAGAAACGACAAGAATGGAGCTGACATGTACAGATGTGGAAATTCTGCTGCAACAGCAGAAATTCTGTTTCATCACATGTGCATGCGCGGTGGCTGGGGTGGCGATGGTTAGGAGCTGTTTCAGATGTGTTAGGATTCAGAAACCTCTTACAAATCCAAGTCTATAGACTGAGTAGGCATAGGAGTTCTGGAGTTCTGGTCTATGCTGGAGATTCGAATTTGGGAATCTTTAGTCCAAAGATGTTATAGAACTGGCATGAGACTGAATGAGATCCCCAGCGGAGACAGTAAAGAGAACGGGGCTAAGGACAAATATTGGGGGATTTCAACACTGGAGGTTGACGAGAAGGGGCAGCTCCAGTAAGAGAACCAAGAGAGAGCCCTGCAGACAGGGTAGCAGTGGAATAACTAAGAAAACGTGGTGTCCTGATGGTCAGTGTTCGATGGACGTGAGGGTGATCCACTGCGAACAAGACTGACTTCTGTGTTTTCCTTCTAAGTTGCATAGTGAACTCTTAAATTTAGGTGTATCATCGAATTTAATTTCGTCTTTATATATGGTGTGGGCTAGGGGTCCACCTTTACTAAAAGGCTTCCCTGGTGGCTCAGATGGTAAATAATCCGCCTGCAATGTGGGAGACCTGGGTTCGATCCCTGGGTTGGGAAGATCCCCTGGAAGAGGGTGTGGCAACCCACTCCAGTATTCTTTCCTGGAGAATTCCATGGGCAGAAGAGCCTGGCGGGCTACAGTCCATGAGGTTGTGAAGAGTCGGACACGACTGGATGACTACGCATGGCACCAGGGTCCACCTTTACTCTTCTGCATGTGTAACCACTTCTCCTAGCACACTTTGTTGAAAATAATTTTCTTGCCCCATTGGAGGGTCTTGATACTTTGTCAGAAAGCAAGTAACCATAAATATAATGGTTGTTTCTGGACTCTCGCTTCTATTTCCTGATGTCTGTGTATAACTTTTCTAAGTATCACTTTGGTTTGATTACTATTGATTTGTAGTCAATTTTAAAATTAGCATGTATGAGTACTTTATTTTTCATAACTGAACATTTCAAAAATACACAAATACAGAGGAAAAATAATACATTGGAACCACCATTTTTACCTGTCAGGCAAATACTGAAATCATCCCTTCATGGAAACCCATTTCATCAATATCCCTCATTTGATTTCACAGTCTAGTGGATCATTTTGAAGCAAATCCAAGCATCATATAATTTTATTATAACATAAAAAATACAACTCTAGTGCAATTATCCTGCCTACATTTTTAATAATGAGAATTTCAGCTACAGCAAACACAGAGTACCAGGGACTGGATTTACCCTTCAATATGAAATAACTGAAAAACTAGGTCAAAAAAGTGAGGCAAACAGTCCTCAAATCACTGGACCTCAGGAGGACAGTAATTCCTGGGGGATGGGAGACACACGAGGTGGATCCAGGGACTGTCCCAGCTTCCAGGCTAGGAAACACCTCCAGGTCATGATGAGGTGAGGGGAAAGCAGGCGCAACACAGTGGTCATCCTGACACGAGAGGCTCAATTTTACAGAGTAGAGTATCTGAACAGAAATACTACAGAGAGACCTCTGAAGCCTTGCAGAGGATCTGTGTATGCAGATATAGTGATCAGTGTATGCATGACAGGAGAGTAACCAAGGTTGGACAAAGTGTCACACAAAAGATTCAGTTCAGTTCAGTTCAGCCGCGCAGTTGTGTCCGCCTCTTTGCGACCCCATGGACTGCAGCACGGCCTCCCTGTCCATCACCAACTCCCAGAGTTTACTCAAACTCATGTCCATTGAGTCAGTGATGCCATCCAGCCATCTCATCCTCTGTTGTCCCCTTCTCCTTCCACCCTCAACCTTTCCCAGCATCAGGGTCTTTTCCAATGAGTCAGTTCTTCACATCAGGTGGCCAAAGTATTGGAGTTTCAGCTTCAGCATCCGTCCTTCCAATGAATATTGAGGACTGATCTTCTCTAAATGGACTGGCTGGATCTCCTTGCAGTCCAAGGAATCTCAAGAATCTTCTCCAACACCACAAAAGATAAGAGAGAATTCCCCAGGCAAACACAGGCTCAGAAGTACTGCCTGTTTTCCCTTTCTAGAGTAAGAATCTCATAACCCACAAGGGCACTGGTTGGAGCACTCAGAAGGATCTTGCCTTGAAACAACACTGAGACACCAGTACACACCTGCTAGAATGGCCAGAATCCAGAACACCAACACCACCAAACGTCGATGAGGGTGTGGAGCCACAGGAACTCTCACTCACTGCTGCTGGGAATGCAAAACGGCTCAGCCGCTGTGGAAGATGAGCTTGGTAGTTTCCTGCCGACTAAACATACTTTTACTATATGATCCAGAAATTGCACTGGATTTACCCACAGGAGTTGAAAACTTAGCTCTATACAAAAACTTGCACAGGATGGTTTATAGCAGCTTCCCAGATGGCTCAGACGGTAAAGCTTCTGCCCGCAATGTGGCAGACCCAGGTTCAATCCCTGAGTTGGGAAGATTCCCTGGAGAAGGAAATGGCAACCCACTCCAGTACTCTTGCCTGGAAAATTCCATGGACAGAGGAGCCTGGTAGGCTACATTCCATGGAGTTGCAAAGAATCGGACACGTGTGAGCAACTTCACTTTCTTTCTTTCTTTATTCATAATTACCAAAGCCTGGAAACAACCAAGATATCTTTCAGTTGGATTAAATGAATTAAATGTCTTTCAAATGGATTAAAAAAGAAACGGTGGTTCATCCCAGACAATGGAATATTATTCAGTGCTGCAAGAAATGAGCTATTAAGCCTTGAAAATACAGAGGAAAGACTAGAGATCTCTTCAAGAAAATTAGAGATACCAAGGGAACATTTCATGCAAAGATGGGCTCGATAAAGGACAGAAATGGTATGGACCTAACAGAAGCAGAAGATATTAAGAAGAGGTGGCAAGAATACACAGAAGAACTGTACAAAATAGATCTTCATGACCAAGATAATCATGATGGTGTGATCACTGACCTAGAGCCAGACAGCCTGGAATGTGAAGTCAAGTGGGCCTTAGAAAGCATCACTACGAACAAAGCTAGTGGAGGTGATGGAATTCCAGTGGAGCTCTTTCAAATCCTGAAAGATGATGCTGTGAAAGTGCTGCACTCAAAATGCCAGCAAATTTGGAAAACTCAGCAGTGGCCACAGGACTGGAAAAGGTCAGTTTTCATTCCAATCCCAAAGAAAGGCAATGCCAAAGAATGCTCAAACTACCGCACAATTGCACTCATCAATGGCACCCTACTCCAGTACTTTTGCCTAGAAAATCCCATGGACGGAGGAGCCTGGTAGGCTGCAATCCACGGGGTCGCTAGAGTTGGGCACGACTGAGCGACTTCACTTTCACTTTTCACTTTCATGCACTGGAGAAGGAAATGGCAACCCACTCCAGTGTTCTTGCCTGGAGAATCCCAGGGACGGGAAGCCTGGTGGGCTGCCATCTATGGGGTCGCACAGAGTCGGACATGAGTAAAGCAATGCAGCAGCAGCAGCAGCACATGCTAGTAAAGTAATGCTCAAAATTCTCCAAGCCAGGCTTCAGCAATATGTGAACCATGAACTTCCTGATGTTCAAGCTGGATCTAGAAAAGGCAGAGGAACCAGAGATCAAATTGCCAACATCTGCTGCATCATGGAAAAAGCAAGAGAGTTCCAGAAAAACATCTATTTCTGCTTTATTGACTATGCCAAAGCCTTTGACTGTGTGGATCACAACAAACTGTGGAAAATTCTGAAAGAGATGGGAATACCAGACCACCTGACCTGCCTCTTGAGAAATCTGTATGCAGGTCAGGAAGCAACAGTTAGAACTGGACATGTAACAACAGACTGGTTCCAAATAGGAAAAGGAGTACGTCAAGACTGTATATTGTCACCCTGCTTATTTGACTTCTATGCAGAGTACATCATGAGAAACGCTGGACTGGAAGAGACACAAGCTGGAATCAAGATTGCCGGGAGAAATATCAATAACCTCAGATATGCAGATGACACCACCCTTATGGCAGAAAGTGAAGAGGAACTCAAAAGCCTCTTGATGAAAGTGAAAGTGGAGAGTGAAAAAGTTGGCTTAAAGCTCAACATTCAGAAAACGAAAATCATGGCATCTGGTCCTATCACTTCATGGGAAATAGATGGGGAAACAGTGGAAACAGTGTCAGACTTTATTTTTTTGGGCTCCAAAATCACTGCAGATGGTGACTGCAGCCATGAAATTAAAAGACGCTTACTCCTTAGAAGGAAAGTTGTGACCAACCTAGATAGCATATTCAAAAGTAGAGATATTACTTTGCCAACAAAGGTCCATCTAGTCAAGGCTATGGTTTTTCCATTGGTCATGTATGGATGTGAGAGCTGGACTGTGAAGAAGGCTGAGCGCTGAAGAATTGATGCTTTTGACCTGTGGTTTTGGAGAAGACTCTTGAGAGTCCCTTGGACTGCGAGGAGATCCAACCAGTCCATTGTGAAGGAGATCAGCCCTGGGATTTCTTTGGAAGGAATGATGCTAAAGCTGAAACTCCAGTACTTTGGCCACCTCATGCAAAGAGTTGACTCATTGGAAAAGACTCTGATGCTGGGAGGGATTGGGGGCAGGAGGAGAAGGGGACGACTGAGGATGAGATGGCTGGATGGCATCACTGACTCGATGGACGCGAGTCCAAGTGAACTCCGGGAGTTGGTGATGGACAGGGAGGCCTGGTGTGCTGCGATTCATGGGGTCGCAAAGAGTCGGACACAACTGAGCGACTGAACTGAACTGAACTGAAGGGAAAGGAGCCAGTCTGAAAACGCTACATACTATGATTCCAACTATATGACATTCTGGAAAAGTCAAACTATAGAGACTATAAAAAGATCAGTGGCTGCCAGAGGTTAGGGGGGAAAGGGCGAACCAGCAGGAGCACAGAGGAGTTTTAGAAGTCAGTGACAGTCACTGTATGGTCTACAACGGTGCATACACGTCATGACACATTTGTCCAGACGCATAGAATGTACATGACCAGCAGTGAACCTTGATGTAAACCCTGGACCTTGAGTGATAACCTGTGTCAATATGGGTTCCTCATTTGTAACAAATGTACCGTCTGGTGGAGATGTTGATAATGCAGGAGGCTGTGCATGAGTGGAGACAGAAGGTATGTGGGAAACCTCTATACCTTCTGCTTGGTTTCGCTATGAACATAAAACTTCACTAAAAAAGCCTGTTTTTTAAAAAAAGGTTCTTGCCTCAGTGATCGGACAGAATGATCCTAGGCTAAGCACTGCTCTGTTTGGGCAGGACCCAAAGGGATCAAACTGTTTCCAGTGAACTTTACCCATAAGCAAATTTAAGAACTGCTACAGAAATTTAAAAAATATTCAGCACTCACCACAATAAAATTCACATTGTGTAGCATCCAATTAAAAATTAGCAGGCATGCAAAGAAGAAGGAAAATTTGACTCATAATAAAAATTAAAACCTATGAATCATAATTGACCCAGAACTGACATAGATAATATAATCAACAGACATGGACATTAATATAGGTATAATTGTGTTCTATATTGGTCAAGAAGTGACAGGAGAGATTAAAAATGTTAAGTAGAGACATGGAAATATATATATATAGTATATAAAATAATAAAAACATTAGATCTTCTAGAAATGAAAAGTATACTGTGTGGCATTAATGGCAAATTAGACATTACAGAAGAAAAGTGAATTTGAAGACACAGCAGTAGAAACTACCCAAAATGAAACAGAGGGATTAACAGCACCAATGAACTGAAGGACTTCAGCTCACTAATACATGTGTACCTGGGGCTCCCAATGGGGAAGAGCAGGGAGACAGACAAGTATTTGAATAAATAAGGGTTGCAGTTTTTATAAGCTGGAGGAAAAGTATATACCTAGGGATCCATGAGACTCAATGAAAGCCAAACTCAAGAAATGTGAAAAAAAAGACATAATGGCAAATCAAAGTCAAATTGCTTAAAACCAATGATGCTCTTAAAATCAGCCAGAGCAACAAGACACACCACGTGCAGAACAATCAGGCTGAGCAGACGGCTCACTGGAAGCTGCCACCTCCAGATGGTTCCTAGTGACCCCACCTCCTGTCCACTCACTCCCCGAGCTGGACTTCGGGACTAGCTTTTTAAGAAGTAGAATGGAGGCAATAATGATACCTCATTTTATTGCACTTTGCTCTACTGCACTTCATAGATTCTGTGTTTTCCACAAGTTGAAGGTGTGTGGCAACCCTGTACTGAGCAAGTCTATTGGCACCATTTTTCCAACACTATTTGCTCAGTTTGTGTCTCTGTGTCACAATTTGGTAATTGTCACAATATTTCAAACTTTTTCACTCTTACTATATTTGTTATGATGATCTATGATCAGAAATCTTTGGTGATATATATATATATATATATATATATCAGGTTTTGAAACACTGTTGAAGTACCATGAAATATGCCCACATAAGACAGTGATCTTAACTGATAAATGTGTGTGTTCTGCTTCCATCAGTTTGCTGTTTCCCCATCTCCTGGGCCTCTCGGTTCCCCAAGACACAATTTTGAAATGAGGCTAGCTAGTACCATAGGGTGGAGAAGGCAATGGCACCCCACTCCAGTACTCTTGCCTGGAAAATCCCATGGACGGAGGAGCCTGGTAGGCTGCAGTCCACGGGGTCACTAAGAGTCGGGCACAACTGAGCAACTTCACTTTCACTTTTCACTTTCATGCATTGGAGGAGGAAATGGCAACCCACCCCAGTGTTCTTGCCTGGAGAATCCCAGGGACAGGGGAGCCTGGTGGGCTGCCGTCTATGGGGTTGCACAGAGTCGGACACGACTGAAGCGACTTAGCAGCAGCAGCAGCAGTACCGTAGGGACAGGGGAGCCTGGTGGGCTGCCGTCTGTGGGGTTGCACAGAGTCGGACACGACTGAAGCGACTTAGCAGCAGCAGCAGCAGCAGCAACAGTACCGTACATTGATCTCTAAGTGTTTAAGTAAAAGGAAGTGTTTAAGTCAAAGGAAGAATCATACATCTACTTTAAATCAAAAGCTATAAATGATTAAGCTTTGTGAGGAAAGCATGCTGAAAGCCAAGGCAGGCTAAAAGCTAGGCCTCTTGTACCAGTTAGCCGAGTTGTGAATGCAGAGGAAAGCTTCTTGGAGGAGATCACAAGTGTTCCTCCAGTGAACACATGAATGAAAA
This sequence comes from Bubalus bubalis, assembly GCF_019923935.1. Lineage (NCBI taxonomy): Eukaryota > Metazoa > Chordata > Mammalia > Artiodactyla > Bovidae > Bubalus > Bubalus bubalis. The sequence goes on from NC_059157.1 coordinate 7,935,533, forward strand.
GAGAGTGAAACAGCCTTCCTGTTGACGTGGAGAAGGTTTAGTGGTCTGGATAGACCATCAAAGCAGGCAGAACATACCCCTAAGCCAAAGCCTAATCCACGGTAAGGCCCCAATTCTCCTCAATTCTGTGAAGGCTGAGAGAGGCGAGCAGGCTGCAGAGGAAAAGTTTGAAGTAGCAGGGTTTAATCATGAGGTTTAAGGAAAGAAGCTATTTGTATAACATAAAAATGAAAAAGAGCTGATACAGAGGGTGTAGCAAGTTACCAGAAGATCTAGCTAAGGTAATTCATGAAGCTGGCTATACTGAACAACAGATACTCGGTGTAGACAAAACAGTCTTCCACTGGAAGCAGATGCCATCTAGGACTTCCACAGCTAGAGGGAAGTCAGTGCCTGGGTTCAAAGCTTCAAAGCACAGGCGGGGGCCTCCCAGGTGGTCCAGTGGTTAAGGATCCACCTTGCAATGTGGCTCAGGTAGTAATGAGAAGGAAATTTTTTAGCATTAAGGGCCTATATTAGAAAAAAGAAAGGTTTCAAGCTAATTACCTCAGTTTTTCCTTGAGAAACTAGAGCAAGAAGAGCAAATTAAGACTAAAGTAAGTTTAAGGATGGAAATAATAAATATCAGAACTATCAATGAACTAGAAATCAAAACCAAAAAAAATGAAGAAAATTAAGCAAACCAAGAGATAGTTCAAATGTATCTCTATGTGTCAGTATGGAACTGGAAATTAAAATGGAAAGATAATACTGTTTACAAAAGCATCAAAAATGTGACATATATACTTAGGATAAATCTGGAAAAAAAATGAAAAAATGTACACTGAAACTATAACATTGATGACAGAAATTAAGGAAGACCTAAATAAACAGATGAAAAACTTAATATTAAGGTGCCAACTCTCCCAAACTGATCTATAGATTTAATACTATCCCAGTCAAAATCCCAGCAGGCTTTCTCTGTAGAAATTGATGAGCTGATTCTACAACTCATACGGTAGGATTTTCCTGGTGGTCCAGTGGTTAAGACTCTGCTTCCACTGTAGGGGCAGGGATCCGATCCCTGGTTGGGAACTAAGATCCCACTTGCCACATAGTGGGGCCAGATAATAATAAACAAAATGGAAAAAATAAAGAGTATGAGGAAAAACTAACATCCAAAAAAAAAAAAAAAAAATTCATATGGTAAGTAATGCAAAGGACCTAAACAGTTAAAGCAACTTTGAAATAGGAAGAAGATGGAGGGTTTACATTATGTGGCTTCAACACTTCTTATAAAGCTGCAATAATCAAGATGGGGTATTACCAGTGTCAAGACAGATCAATGTAACAGCTGACATCCAGAAATAAGACACATATAGACAACAGATGTTCAACAAAAGTGTAAAATGCATTTCAGTGGAGAAAAGATAATTTCACCAAATGGTGCTGAATCATTCTATATGCCTATCCAAATAAACCAAAAATTCCTACAATTCATACCTTGCACTTGCACCACATAAAAAAATTAAGTCAAAATTTGTAATATGTATATAGTATCTAAATCTACCATATGACCTAGCCGTTCCACTCTAGGTGTTTAACCTAGAGGAATGAAGCACACATCCAGAGACTTCACTCGGAATAGCTGCAAATTAGAAACATTCAAATGAAATGAACAGGCGAATGAATAAACTAATTATAGCATATCTGTACAATGGGATACCACTCACATTACTTTGCCAACAAAGGTTCATCTAGTCAAGGCTATGGTTTTTCCTGTGGTCATGTATGGATGTGAGAGTTGGACTGTGAAGAAGGCTGAGCGCCGAAGAATTGATGCTTTTGAACTGCAGTGTTGGAGAAGACTCTTGAGAGTCCCTTGGACTGCAAGGAGAGCCAACAAGTCCATTCTGAAGGAGATCAGCCCTGGGATTTCTTTGGAAGGAATGATGCTAAAGCTGAAACTCCAGTACTTTGGCCACCTCATGCGAAGAGTTGACTCATTGGAAAAGACTCTGATGCTGGGAGGGATTGGGGGCAGGAGGAAGAGGGGACGACAGAGGATGAGATGGCTGGATGGCATCACTGACTCGATGGACGTGAGTCTGAGTGAACTCCGGGAGTTGGTGATGGGCAGGGAGGCCTGGCGTGCTGCGATTCATGGGGTCACAAAGAGTCGGACACGACTGAGCGACTGATCTGATCTGATCTGATGGATACACACAATATGGATAAACCTCTAATTATGCTGAGTAAAAGAAGCCAGATAAAAATGAGCACACAGCACAGGATTCCATTTACATAGAATTATATACTATGTAGAACAGGCCACAGTGTCAGAAAGCAGAGGTATCGTCCAGGGATACGGAGGGATAGAGGGGAGCTAGAGGGCTGGGAGAGATCACCAGGGGGCCTGAGAGAACCTTCTGGGGTGATGGAAGTGGTCATTATTTTGATCGTTGTGATGGGTTCATCGTATTATACATTTCAAAAATTATTGAACTGCACACTTAAGAATACACGATTTAAAAATGAATAATAATTCATTAATAAAGACAGCCTGGAGATATGAGAAAAAAAAAATAACAGCATGAAGTAAGGATTCAGTAGAGTGGAAAAAGCTGACAATGCCAGCCTGGGACGTGGGGGAGGCGTCTGAAAACGTGTCCTTTAGGAGGAGCCATTGTGCAGACGGAGGACTTCTGCAAGGAACACGGACAGTTTATCACCTCACAGAGGCATTCATAGTTTGGACAGATTCCTTAAGATATCATCCCAGAAGTTAACTGCCAAAGTAGGGAGTGGAAACATTTTATAGCTCATGTTACATGCAATCTGCCTGCAATGCAGGAGACGGGGGTTCAGTCCCTGGGTCAGAAAGATCCCCTGGAGAGGGAAATGGCAACCCACTCCAGTCTTCTTGCCTGGAGAAACCCATGGATGGAGGAGCCTGGTGGGCTACAGTCCATGGGGTTGCAAAGAGTCAGGCACGACTGAGCAACTAATACTTTTGACTTTTCACATACAACTAGATACCTGTCAAAAAGTCTCAATGTTTTTTGTGGCTTCAAGCTTTGCAGGTATTGTTCAGTTTAGTTACATACCTGCTGGTTCTGCATCCCTGGAGGTGCATTTGGCGCGGGGATTAGAAAACGGGAAAATATTCTGACTTCAGAAGTATGACCTTCGTAGCAACAGTCTTCCTGCTTTTTGACTCCAGAACAACGCAGCTAGAGTAACTGTGAAGTGGAGGGTCAGCCCCTTGGACCCGGTCTCGTCCGTGACAGTCCTGACATAAAGGAGAAGTGATGCTTGTGGTTTCGGAGGCTGGGTCCTGACAAGCTTTGGAGCTCTCTCTCGGGTTTCTCAGGCCTCCTGCTGCATCATGCAAGTCCCTCTCCCCCCGAGACTCCACTGGGTGAGTGGCCCCCCTGGCCACGTCAGGAGTTTGCGTGATGAGTGGTCTGATCCCTCCCAGGTGCTCTGTGCACCCCAGTCTGGGTGCCACACGGGAGAACAGTCTGCAGACATCCCTAGCCGTGGCCATCACCAGAACTGAGTGAGCGAGGAGCTCTCATGGAGACAGGCTGGTCTGTCCCAGCCCTGGGGAGGGCACGGCATCGCCAAAGCCCCGCGGTCGTGCTGCGCTGTGTGCTGCAGGGATGACCGGATGCTGCTAAGCATCCTCACAGCTGGCCGGGGTCTGCCAGCTGGACAACGCTAGGTGGGAATTTTCCTGTGTTGGCCCCATTTGATCACACAAAATATATATATATTTTGCCTCCAGTTTTGTGATTCAACCTACCTTCTCACTTCCTTCACCTTTGCTTCAATATTCAGTCCTTAGGGCAGACACTCAATAAAGGCTAAATTTAACATGGTTGCATCCACGCTGGTGAAGGAAGCACACTTATATTTTGCTGACACTAAAATGTCATATTTAAATGCACATACAATGGGCACTATTCTGGCCAGGCACATAACAGGGTTGGTTTGTTTGTCTTTAATTCTGGTGCTAACATCACTTTGGAATTATTGTAAATATAATCAATGTCTCTACAGTTGCTTCTACTCTGTGCTGTGCTGTGCTTAGTCACTCAGTCGTGTCTGACTCTTTGCGACCCTATAGACTGTAGCCCACCAGGCTCCTCTGTCCATGGGGATTCTCCAGGCAAGAATACTGGAGTGGGTAGCCGTTCCCTTCTCCAGGGGATCTTCCCAACCCAGGGATGAAAGCCAGATCTCCCACATTGCAGGCGGATTCTTTACTGTCTGAGCTACCAGGGAAGCTCAAGAACACTGGAGTGGGTAGCCTATCCGTTCTCCAGGGGATCTTCCTGACCCAGGAATTGAACCAGGGTCTCCTGCATTGCAGGTGGATTCTTTACCAGCTGAGCTACCAGGGAAGCCCCTGCTACAATCTACTTAACACTGAACATGCCACAGTTCAATCATGTTGAGGGTGGACGTGGCGGATTGTGAATTTGAAAATTGAAAATTTCATAATTTTGAAATTGTATGAATTTCAAAGGTCTACAGGCAGGAAAAGGGGTATTTATGGCCTAAATTTTGGCGTTGATTAGTCACTAAGTTGTGTCCAACTCGTTGCAACTCCGTGAACTGTAGTCGTCTCCAGGCTCCTCTGCTCTGGGGTCTCCCAGCCAAGAATGCTAGAGTGGGTTGTCATGCCCTCCTCCAGGGGATCTTCCTGAGCCAGGGCAAACCCACGTCTCCTGCTTGGCAGCTGATTTCTTCACCACAGAGCCACCTGGGAAGCCCCATGGCCTAAATAGGATGCTGCCAGAATAATATATTGTGAAAGAAGGTAAAGTATCTACTGTGGTTCCTGTTGGACTGTCTGTGAAGAGGGGAGAAGCTAGGTTTACCTTTTATCCCTCAGGACTTTGGACAGCCAACTTACACACGGTATGTACCAGCCTAAATCAAAAGAGAACCCATTCTAGGTACTGGGAAAAAGTTCAAAGAACATTCCTGATTTACAGTAAGTCAGTGGCATAATATTTAAATTGACGGGAGACTATGGCAAGTGGATGAATACTATTAAGACAATGATTAAACATGTTTGTGTCAGGGTTTAAGAGAAGAAAAAATAATCTAAGGTGAAATTTATACAAGTCTTTATTTACAACTTGTTTAACAACTGTACACTTTTTGCAGCCTTGAAAACATTTTTGTACTTGAATGGGAAAATATAGTTTGACCAAATCTTAACTTTATTCTTCATATACATATACATATATTATATGCATACATATAAACATATACATATAATTAATACCATAACAAGTTGGCAGTCATAAAATTAAAATGAATAAGTGACATCAAAAGGAAATACAATATAAGATTTCAAAAAATTAAAAATCTGTCTTCTGGTGATTTCTTGGACTTCATGTTTTTGTGAGTTTGGTGAAAATTTCTTTCTGAGGCTCTCTAACAAGTCATCTACCTCAGAGAAAACAGTGAGAAAACTCACGAACCTAACAGAGTCAATGACTGGTAAACAGGTGCGACATTGCTCGGATGCATTTTTGTACAAAGTTGCTAAAACTGCACTGATTCATTTGTGAGGTGAAAAATTTAGTCCTACATGGGTTTCCTTTTTGGATTACAATGACTCAGAATGAAATTGTGAAATTACAAATTCAGTAGTCAACCAGAAATAAGAACATACCTAGCAATATCCTTTTTGCAAAGGCTAAACTGCAAGGTGGATAACTACAATGTCAAATGTCAAACTAACAATTCATAGAACAATCAGTAATACTTAAGACATGAGTATAAGGCTATAGAGCTGGGACTGTAACCAATACAACTCCAACTCCAATGTACTAAAGTGTTTTCCAGCTCATCTGAAAAGTTTAAAAAATACTGTAGGAAAAAAAAAAAAAAAAAGCCTCTTTCTATCCCCAAATCTTTGATAGAATTTGTTAATCGAAATAAGGCAAATTATTAAACTATTAGATATGTTTGAATTTTACCATTCATCATGCAACCAAAAATTGGGTGCTATAAATGGTGGGGCAAATTTCAAAACACAAAATTGCAAAACAAGATTAAATCTGGAAATTATTCTTCTGAGCACAAAGCATTATGAATTACATATAATCTGTAAACAGCAAAGTTAGTGACAGCAACGGCATATTAGTGCATCTCAATCTTTAATAACTAAGACTATTAAAAAACAAAAGACTACTATTAAAAAAAATTAAAAGGCCCCAAATCATTGATTGGCATTTGTGTACAGTCACTTCCTGTATTTATACGAGCATGTTCTTTCTTATTTCAAGCATCCTGAAAATTTCCCTTAACTAAGAATATGAGTCTCTGCAGAATATAGTTAATATTCTGCCACCAAAAAATAATAAACTCAAATCATGCCATTTGCTCATCTGTACTTGAATAAGAATTTCTTTACAGCTGTTTGTAATTTGATACTACTGGATCAAGTCTGCAGCTTGATTAAAAAGACTGAAAAGGCAGAGGAAAGTATCTGACTTCCTGACAGTATAGTTTTCACTAAATACCAAGCTGATTCCAAAGAGTTACAATTAGTCTCTTCTATTCACTAAAAAATTCAAAGATGCATTTGTATAGATCTGTTTAGTCATGCTAAGCGCTTTAGTAATAAGCCAAGGCAATGAATAAATCTTAAAAAAATGTTTCATTAACTAAGTCGCTGGAATAAAATCTGCTTCATACATGAAACTTAACTTGATCCATAATCTAAGTAGTTAAGAGCAAGAAACTAGGAAGAAAATCAAAGAAACTATTTAGATCTTGATATGCCTTTAAGGTGATAGATGATCAAATGTGATTTTGGGGGCATAAATGAAAAACTGCTGGCAGATCTCCTTAGATCTATATATATGTAAAAGAAATGGAACAGAGATTGAAAAGTAGCGGAATAGAGGACTATGATGTCTATCAACTTTTACCTGTAAATAAATAAGCATTCATCAGTTTCTGCTGGATAAGTGTTAGAAACTATCATCAATTTTAAAAGACTACCTAAAAAAGGGAAGAACCTGAAGATACTAAGTTATGATTTATGAAGTTATTTAACTATACCACTTAAAAAGTAAAGTGCTAAGAATCTGTTTAAAAAAATATATTGAAAACTAGTTTCAAAGAATGGGGTTTTGATTTTTCAAGGTCTTTACAAAGGGCTGGTATTAATTTTTATAAAAAAAAATACCTTTCTTTAATGATGCCAGAAAAATCTGTAAGTGTATCATAAGTTAACTGAACGTCTTTATTTCATCCTTATTTTCTCTCTGGGCACCAAATGTCAAAAGCGCCTTCTTCGATGATGGACGCGTTCTGGATCTGTGCTGCCTGGTACGGTAACTGCTTTCCACAGGTGGCTTCTGATGAAATGTGGCTGGGGGACTGGGGAACCGGATTCTTAATTTTATTTGAATTTAAATCAGCACATGTGGCTGTGAATTGGCTAGTGGATTGGACAATGCAGGTCTAGTATCTGCTCTTAACTAGATTAGCAAGAAGCCAAAGGATGCTCAAGACATTTAGAAGGTGATTTATCTGTTCAACGTTCTGTCCCCATGTGTGAGTGTGACTGTGTGTTTAATTTTTTTACTCTGGGAGGATAAAAAGTGGCTCTCCTCTCACAGGTTAGAGTCTAGCCTCCTCTATTTGTGCTTCTGTCTTCCAGGTGACCTGCCTACGCCAAGTAAATCAGCAGAACAGAGGGTAACAGGGAAGAAAGCACTGCAGAAACTGTTCACACTCTAAAAGCACTTCTCTCATCTAAACATAAGACAAAACCCTTACGAGCATGTTCTTAACGAGCACATCTCCCTGTTCTTTGGCAGTAATCACTGTGTTAATGTTTATGTAACAACAAATACTTCAGTATGTTTTGACTATGATTTGAATATAAATATATTCAAGTACAAATGAAGAGAGTCCTGACTCCACAAAACATCTCTCAAAAGAAACAGCTGAAAACTTTACCATATTTGAACTTAAGAAAATGGCCAAATTCATAAGGCGTATGTTCTAGTAGAACTAAGACCACTTTTGTAGCATCCTGCCATGGTTGGTACCTGCTTCTTCCCATCACCTCATCCCCAGCGTTTTCCAGATTCTTGGACATCACAGCTCCTGGAATCTGGCTTTCTTTCTTCTGTGTCTAAGTACATGCAATGATGAAGAAACTATGAAAGTGAAGGAGAGTTTGCCAGTCTGTATTTTGGGAGACAGGTAAATGAAAGGTGACAGCATCTTCTGATTAACCAGAAGACTGTTCACTTATTATTAATGCAACTCCAGGAAACAGGAGTTTAAAGTGTGTCTGTATATGAGAGACCTTGGCTTCGTAAGTATTAACTTCATGAGTCTTATTAACATGACATAAAATATAGTTAATGACTCGCAGCCCCAACCCAGCTTCAGATAGCGTTCTAGACTCAGAACTTCAAATCAGACTTTAAACATTTCAGGAAGAGAGCACAGCCCATTTATTTGGGCTGTCTTTTACGGCTTCCTTAGTGAGTCTTCCAAAATAAGGAAAAGAACCCCGGTGGAAAAGATGTACATGGAAAATGCCACAGAAAGGTAGAAGGAAAATACTTATCTAATGTTAGTAAGTAAAGTGCTGTGACTCTTGCAGTAAAGTATAAATAATACATGTGAGTAGAAGTAGTAAATAATATTAAGACATTCAACTCTAATAGTGACATATATAAAACAAACACACTATATATATATTCTACATATATAGAATGTATATACAGTAATCACTGTCCACAGGCTGACAAATTACACCAAGAATAAACACGAGTCCCTTTTATAAGTTTTACAGTATCAATGCTAATCTAATTATTTTCCTTTGTCAGTTCAGAGATCTCTAAAGCAATGACGACCGCTCAGAAGTCTCCCACATGCATTAAAGCCTCAGCATGCTTTGGTGAATTTCTTTTTCTCACTCTGAGCTTGAAACTTACTCATCCTTTTAAGCTCTGAGTTGATATAATTTAGGGTATTTGATAGCCCCATCGTCCTTACATTCCAAGGCTACCTACACACCTTCTCTGATGATTTCATCTTCAGACCCTGAACATCTAGTTCAGAGCCGGGCAGTCATGTTACCAGGTATACAAAGGCTCTCCTTGAATATATACACATAGGAAGTCTACTCTTGCCTTCATTTTAAACAAGATCTTCTGCGGGGCCACTATGTATAATTAAGGCAGACATAAAACTGAGCGTATGGTTTGTAAACCGCACACAGCAGCAGAGCCAGGTTACTTCTAGTGAGTTGGGAGTGAGTTTCAGCCACCGTAGATGTCTCATCTCATCACACCATCCTATCTTCACAGTCTTAAAGATCTATCTTAGATTGAGGAATGGGTTACCAGTTTCAAGATGAAAACTGATGCTTTCCTCTCCACTCACAAACATGTACAGTTAATCTATGCCCAGGGAGTGCCCACTGAAAGGAAGGATGATTAGAAAATAAATTATTTTTGTCTACTCTTTTTTTTTTTTTTTAACAGAATGACCATATAAAGTCAGAAGATTTTATGTAAACTATTACTTTAGTATTACTATTAAGACCAAGTGTAGGTTGAATGGTGTCAGCACTTCCATCTGTCTGGATATTTGTTTGTAATTAGGTCTTTTCTTCTTCCAATAATCGATCTACTCTCTAGGAGTGGATCTGCCTTGGCAGCCTTAGATTACTTTCTCAGAGTTCTATGCTCTTACATGTAGCATACAAACTTATCTCATAGGATATTATTGGAAAACGTTAGAAGGTAGAAAACTATGTGAGAGAGGCATAATTGCTGAAAAAGAATTCTTAGGACACATTGACAGGCTACAATTGCCAGACTCATATACTTGCCATAATTAGGTTCAGGTCTCTTGTTTCTCAAGTAATGTCCCTTCTCTATCATTTTAAGTGCAGTGTGAAGAACCCAAATATATCTCAGGATAACATTAAATATAAATTTTAAAGCTTTTATAAATACATGGGAATTGGGTTGATAAAAGGCTGTTTTAAAACAAATTATTGGTACATATTTCTCAAGAACATAATCAGTGACTGAAAAGAGATGGCGGTCATCACACCTGCCCTTTACTTTATGAAAAAAAGGAGCAAAATTTTGACACTTCCATGATTTAGGGGAATGGGGAGGGGGAGCTGTGTCAGTAGCAGATTATTTTATGTTTTTTAGGCTTCTGAGAAATAAACATTATTTGTTGTACAACTTAAGAACAATAAAATTACCGTGCTTAAATTGGTCACTAAAACATTTCCAAAGTTTTCAACAGAATGAACATACACCAATTATTATTTAAATATGCTTTATAGAAAGTAAAAAAAAGGATGACAGAGAATAGCTTCCCTCATATAAAAAAGTCATGATACAAAATATTCGAATCATTATAGTTACAAAGAATAAGCTCTGAAACTGCTTTTTAAATGTAGTGAAACTGGGCTGTACATTACTAAAATGAGCTGCCATTTTCACAGTTGGAAATAGAGGAAGAGAGATGATCATTATAAAAAGGGGAAAAAAAAAAGGAAAAAGCGTGCTAAAATAATTTTCAAAGATTCTGAGAGCCCCTCTTATTTTGTTCCTACCCTGTGGGGTATCACATAGACATCACTGCTGAGAAATGCACTCTGTAGTTCCACAACCATTTCTAGGCAGAGTCACTTTGTAATTTGAGGATAAAAAGTCAAAACGTGGTCCACAGCTTAATGAACAGACAACAAAACTCATGTTGCTGTTTTGCTCTCAGCTAAAAAAGCAAAACGCCAAGCACTGTCCTCTCCCTTCAGGGCCACAGAAGTTCTCATCTAGGTGGCTCTAAACTAACGGGGTTTACACTATCTGGGTTACTAGTAATTTGTCAGATAAACCTCACGTGTTCCAACTGGGGAAAGTTCTGACACTCCCGGAGTCTGAGATCTGGACCACTGGAGATTCATTGCAGGAAGTTAGGATTAAAGTTCAAAAATTTAGAGTTTTGCTTCAAGACAATTCTTATAGTGAGATAAAGATTTTCAAACAGGGTGTTATCTTTAAAAGATGAATGCTTTTTGGAGAGCAAGAGACTCCAAAAAATATCTTGTATCATTAGATGTGAATAAATAAAACTGCAACTGAGGAGGAAGTGTGAGTAAAAAAATTCATAAATAAAAATGTACCTCTCCTTCAACCTTAAACCCCGCTTCCCTTCACATGGCTTACTGCTGGTCTGTCTGTAACAGCACAGATTCGCATGCCTTTCTGACGCCTGCTGATGGAATGTGGGCGGATGCTTCTGAGTGGAAACCTTTAGCTTACGTTTGTGCAGTTGAGTTGTTACTACACAGACAAAGCGGTTAAGACCTCAACAAAAGCTGACAATATCATCCTTATTATAATGAATCATCTCACTAGCCAGTTTTATCAAACAGAAATAATTCAATCCTGATCAGTGTTTAGAAAACGGAGCCTTGGGACTACCCTGGTGGTCCAGTGGTTAAGACTCTCCTGCTTCCAATGCAGAGGACACAGGTTCGATCCCTGGTTGAGAAACTAAGATCCCACATGCCACGTGGTGTGGCCAAAAAAAAAAAAAAGAAAATGGAGCCTTTATTTTGGGGCTTCTTTTTTTCTTGGTTATTAGGTAATCAGACAAATACTAAAAAGATCTGATGGAGTTTGTATGAGTTCTTGTAAGTACAACTGTATTTTTTATTCTCTTTTAAAGATGTGGTAAATTGTAATATTTGCTGGATTTTTTCCCCCATTACAAACTTGTTAAATACACACTGCAGAATATAAAATTTATGCTTTTGTGGTCTTTAGTTACTAACTTTGTATTTTCTCACCCTGGTTAGAAGGAAAACAGAAAATAATGTTTTTGTTTAGAAGAATTCAGACCTGGGGTGACGCCTCGCCCCACCCTTAATGCAGTAACTCTGTGCTGACTCTGTGGTGCACCAGGACTGGCTCCACTGCCCCAGGGAGCGCAGGCTTCATGGAGCCACTGTGCGTGGGCATCTGTCCAGCACGGCCCAGCTCAGCTCCCGTCTACCTAAGGCGCCCAGCGTCTCACAACTTGCAGAGAGATCGTGCATTGGCACAAACCTCCTAGAGATTAATAATCATCACTGAGAAAAGAGAAATTCATAAAACCCTGCCCAAAAGCTGGGCCAAGGAAATAGGGTTCTCACTGGGACAGTGCAGTTTTATTCGTGCTTTTCAAAAAACATCACAGAATGTTTAGAAATAAAATTTCTGTTATGGAATGAAAGCAATATATTAAAACTTAGGATATTGTAAAGGTGAGTGAAGGTTATGAATGTAAACACCAAAATAATGGGATGCTGGAGAAAAATGGGATGGAAAATTTCCTTCCAGGAGCTTGGCACGTGCCCATGTAGAGAAACAAATCTGGGTAGGTGGCTGGGTAGGAGGCCAGGACGGGGCTAGCACTAGAGAATTAAAATGAAAACTCCTTATCTCATGGGATAGAATCCACGTAAGAAACAGCTCGGGGACTCTGGTTTTAGTCCATCTTATTCTGCAGGTGTTATTTACCAGTAATTTCAATTTTACCAAGGTTAGTGTTCATGCCTTATTTTAAAACAGTTGGATCCATTCTCTAATTTGTGAAATAAGGGGATTGGAAGTGGTGGGGTGGGCGAGGCTGAACCATCTTAATCTTTTATTGTCAAAACATTCTATGGGCTTGGGTCTGCCCAGCCTCCGGAAGCCCCAGGATGCACCTACTCACATGGTTCTATCCTTTACTACTAAGTCCTCCCGCTTTTCTTCTTACCAGGTGGAGGCATTCACACTGAGCTCAGACTTCTGTACTTAATGTAAAATATTAGCTCAATGCATCGAGTCATTCCTGCACACTTTCTAATACCTTTCTTTAGGTATAGTTTCCGAGGACAAATGAAAACACCTAAAATAATTTTAGGTCCATTTTCTTAAAAAAAAAAAAAAAAAGGAAATAAGGATTAAAAATCAGACATCCAAATATAGCTTCTGAAAATTCTTAAGTACATTTAGCTTGATTTAAAGTTACTCATTTATATTTAATATACAAAACTAAATGAAACCTGAACTTCCAAACAGCAAGTACATGAAATACAATCTTCTTAACAGGTAACCTATCTAAAACCAAAACCAAATAAACGATCAACCTAATTTCAGTAAATTTTTGCTTTTAAAAAGTGGGTTGTGGTGCAAGAGAAAGGCTGGAGGAGAATATATTTAATATAATTTGGGGCCAAATATTTAAGCCAATATGGAAAGCGAGCCAGAGACATTTAATGTTTAAATGAATGATATTTTGCATTTACATAGCACCTTATATAGTCAAAGTGCTTCACAATCTCTGTTACTTGACAGCCATTCATCAACGTAAATAAACAGTTTATAATCTGTCAACAAATGTAAGCACTTTGGGGCAACCAAATACCCGAGAGAGAATCTGCCTGGCAGCAAATTCTTAGACTCATCCACAGAATTAAGAAAGAGACCTGTCAGAAACATCACACACAGGAAGTCACTTATTGATCTTAATGACTGATAGTAAGATGTTAAGTATTAGGAATTAGTTAGAAACAGAAGGGTCTATATTAAGGAATAAGTAATACAAATGAGGTGCAAGTCAACAAGGAAATTACCCCGAAGGTAAGGCTACCTGTGACTTGCAAGTATATAAAAAATAAATCATTTAGACATGGAGGGTGGTTGAAATTCAGTGTTATCCCCACTGCTAGAATCTGATCCCCAGTTACTGTGATATTCCAAAACAAAACAAAAAAAAGAATGTACTGCCTGATTTTTTTTCTTCTGTAACTTCTCCCCCAACAGCCTAACCAACACATTCACTTCTGCCAGCAAACAATATAGCAGGAAATAATGAAATTCTATTTATGTTTTAAAAATAGTTTCCAAATCTTCAGACAAATTTAATTTCCTATAAAACAATGTGAAAACTCGTTTTTTTCCCTCTAAATAATTCTCTCAGGTGCCTTGGGTGAGAGCTGATTAGCACCTCTGCCAATGTATTTATGTCTTTGCAAAAAGTGCACTTGCCAACCATTTTATATAGTAAATATGTAAGTTATTTGAAGTGCATTTGGAAAACAATTGAAAACACGGATTAATACATCATAAAAAGATTAATTCCCTTTAAACAAAGACATTCTTAGAAAGCATGGTAACACAGAGGCACGATAGAGAATATAAATTGTATCTCAATTATTGGCAGAAAATCTAATTCATTACAAAGCCTACACTGTTGGGGAAAGGACATTTTCATACAAAGAAAAGTACTGCACTAATATACAACACGTTTAACTGGGCATTTAAAAAGGTTTTGGCACATTAAAAGGAACTGACAGGACTACAGAATAAAGGACTGAGAAACGAAAGCATTACAGATACAGAAAAGAGAAAGTCCTCAAATGAGACACAACTGAAGGGTAACATAAAATGGAGACGAAATACAAGCTGGCTGAACTTCCTGAAACGCCGTGCCATGTAACAGAAGTGTGTGTTGAACGCGGGTGTTTCTACCCCAGCGGCGGGACTTGTCTACCTTGCGGTGGCTGGCTGGACGTGGCCCGGGTAAGACCGCCGCGTGCTGGTGGCCTGCCTCTGCCTCGCCAGGAACGACTGCCCCGACCCTGTGCTCGCAAGCCTGTCTTCAGCCGCCTTTTTGTGCAGAGTCATCCCCTACATCACAGGCAAGAGAAGTCATCAGAAACCAGGGAACGCACTTTCACAGGGGAAAACGATCATGCAGAATTTGTTACATGGGGTCAAAAGGCAAGATTTAATCTGTAATTCTCTTCATTACAGATTAAGGTCTTAGAGACATCCTAGTTCCAACAATTGGGTACAAATCCTCCTGTGGAGAAATGAAGGCTGAATTTTCTGAATTTACAATAATCCAGATGGTAGATAACAAGAGATGGATCTTTGGAATTATATCACCCACATGAAATCATACACACTTCCCTTTCAGATCAGATGTATAAAGTGATTTTCCAAGGCAGAAAAAGGGCAGTTGATTGGTAGCGGCTGATTCACGTGGGGGTACGGAAATCACAGGGTTCAGGCAGAACAGAAGACCACACAGCAGTTGTCCTTTCTGAAGGCGGAGAATCACACCAGGTGTAATACATACCACCGCGCTGCTTTTCTTCCCAGGCAGACTTGTGTTCTCAAGTTAAGGGAAGCTCCTGATGGCCCCCAACAGAGGGCCCACTGCACGCAGGGGTCTTTCCTGAGGACTGGAGAGGAGCCCACCCGCCGGGTCCAGGACCTCCAAACAGGAGGGAGGCAGGCTGCAGCCCTCTCTAAACTGAGAGGAGTCAACAGTGAGCACTCGGAGCAGATGGGGAAAGACGGCCTCAGTGCTCATTGAATGAGCTGGAGACAACCCTGGCCAGAGAAACGGGAGGAGCTGAGGGCGGCCAGCTCCTTTCGCCAGTGACTGCAGACAAGACGATGGGAGCAAGTGGACGCTGGCGACAAGGAGGCAGAAGGACGAGGGCCAGGAGGAGAGGCAGAAAGACGCCCAGAGAAGCTGGGCAACCAGCACAGAAGACGAGATACACCTCCCATCACTGGTCAGCTCCACAGAAACAGGGGTCAGGGCTCAGCGTTTTAGGTAGGCCGAAGGACACAACATCCTCAATTTTCCCAATGAGAAAATCCAGGATGTGCTTTTCACTCAGTTTGAAACTAAACCATTTAAGGATCTGAGGACAATGGACAAATATCTACTGGTAATATTTAACCTACTGATTTGCCTACATATATTAACAATTATATTTTATTAAAATATACCTTTTTTTAAAAAACTTTCATAATCCAAACAACATATTCAACTTGTTGACACAATGTTTAAGATCTCAGGATCCATCACAAGGCCATTCTCTGAGATACTTAATACCTTTCACCAGGTACTAAGCTACTCATCACCTTCACTTCCATTTCAGTTGTCTGAAATGCAGAACTTTCTGAATGTATATATGAAGTTTTTGTTGTTGTTCCTTTAATCACTTAGTTATATCTGACTCTTTGTGACTCCATGGACTGTAGCCCACCAGGCTCCTCTGTCCATGGAATTCTCTAGGTAAGAATACTGGAGTGGGCTGCCATTTCCTTCTCCAGGGGATCTTATCGGCCCAGGGATTGAACCCACATCTCCTGCACTGGCAGGTGGATTCTTTACCACTGAGCCACCAGGGAAGCCCTATGAAGCTTTTCCAGCTATCTTATCTGAACATAACTTGTGAGATCCTACTGGGAGATATTCCTTCATTCTCTGTGGAGTTGAAAACTATCAATAGGATTCTTCTTTAATACCATATCACGGAGTAAATCAGTTTGGTTCCATAATATGTGAAGTCATAAAAATCAATCAGCTCTATGAAATTACTAGTAAGGACTGAGGGATCGAGCTCCAAGGCTGCTGCTAACTAACCCTGACGGAGGACAGAGAGGAAACAGCACGGGTGGAATCAGCACCAGTTCCCAGAGACCTCCCCTAAATATAGTTTTTTCTTTTTTCTTTTTTACATTTTATTTTTAATTAATCTATATTAACAGTAGTGGTACCATAAACCCAGTAAGACTCCCTCTTTTCTTTTTTAAAATTGGGATAAAATCTTAAATATGTATCTTTAACCAAGGCAAATAAATATAAATGTGGACATGGCATAAAAGTGTATGAATTTCTGACAAAAGCTCAAATCACACTATCAGCAGACCTGGGACACTAACCTTTAAGACACAGTACCAACTGTAACTGTAAAATGGTATAATTTACAATTATAATTGTAAAATGGTATTGTGTCATGAAACACAACTAGAGGGTCAAATGGGTATGGGGAAAGGAATCAGTCTCAGGCAACTAAATTCACATTTGGAAAAGGCAAAAGTGGTCGTGTTGGGAAGAAGAACAAAGAAGAAAAAGAAGGGCTTCCCTGGTTGGCTCGGTGGTAAAGGATCCGCCTGTCACTGCAGGAGACACGGGCTCGATCCCTGGCCGGGGGAGACCCCACACGCTGCGGGCAACTCAGCCCGTGTGCCACAAGTGCTGAGTCTGTGCTCTAGAGCCCGGGAACTGCAACCACTGAGCCCACGGGCCTGAGTCTGCTCCCAGCAAGAGAAGCCACTGCAGTACGAAGCCTGCGCACCCCAACTAGAGAACCCCCACCCCCGCACTGCAGCTAGAGAAAAGCCCACACCGCAACAAAGACCCAACGCAGCCCAAAAGGAAATACATAAATAAAGTTATTAAAAAGACGACGAAAAGGTCTAGGAAAAAAATTTTGAAAAAAAGTACAGCATTCTTCAAAATCCACAGCTCTTCGTATCTGGAAAAATCTTACTGAAAGTCAAAATGCTGGTGAGCATTTATTTTCCCCTGCCATACGTACATTTTTTTGTGTATTAGAAAATTCAATTTCAAATTTCAGGGTCCCACACTGAACATTTACCAAACCCTGTGAGACAATTAAACTATCTTTGTTATAAGAACCAGTCCTGCAAAGCCAGCGAAATAGTCCCACAAAAAAAACCCTATTCCATCTGTGTTTAGATATGACTGAAGTCACTACACCCAAGGACAAATGGTTCTGAGAGAAAATCTTCCATCTTTCAGGACAGTGCCCACAGTGTTCTAACCCCGTTTATGGTGGGTTCTCGTATCTGCTGTTCGGCCCTAAGATCAGCGTTAGGGTTTTGTTAGTGTGTGTTAGGACGGCAATTACTTTTCAGATTCATTCGGTAGAATGACTTCTACACTAAAGGAGTATAACAAATAATACATATTCATTGAACTTTGCAAAGTGTTTTGACATGTTATTTTCTTACCATGTTGTACCAGGCACTGACAATATATTTCTCTTCCATCTCTCTTTGACTCTTTGTTTTCTCATATTCTTTCTAAAAAGCAAGCACATGCAAGCATGTAAAGATGAAAAACATTCGACACCAGTAAAAATCTAATTTATGCCCATCTAAATTCATGGGCACCACTGTACAGCTGGCCCTCTATATCCACAGGTTCCACATCTACAGAGTCAGCCCACTCCAGGCCCAAAACAGAAAACACAGGGCTTCCCAGGTGGCTCAGTGGTAAAGAACCCTCCTGCTAAGGCAAGAGACACGGGTTCCAGCCCTCGGTCGGGAAGATCCCCTGGAGAAGGAAACGGCAACCCACTCCAGTGTTCTTGCCTGAGCGATTCCATGGACAGAGGAGCCTGGGGAGCTACAATCCATGAGGTCAGGGGGTCACAAAGAGTTGGACATAACTTAATGAGTAAACAATGACAAAAACAAACAAAAAGCCATATATTCCAAAATAGAAAAAAACAGACAAAAAAATCCATAGCATTTACATTGCATTAGGTATTACATTGCAGGCAGATTTGTTACTGCCTGAGCAACCAGGGAAGACCCTGCATAACTAATCTGGAGATGGTTTAGAGCACACGGATGATGTACAGAGACTGAATGCAAACAACCACATTCACTACTGCCTACAAGGGACTTATGCATCCACAGACTTGGGTAACTGTGCCCTATAGATGTGGAGACTGTACACAGCAAGGCTTCTAGAATCAAAAATAAAAAAATCAAATGTCTTATCATATTATAGTAAACTACCTCCAATGAATGGAATTGCCGGTCCCGTTCCTGGAGCTGATTTTTAAGAGCTTGTATTTCTGGTGCTGCTCCTTGATTCTGTTTAGGATCTAAAGTACGGATAACCTGCAAAAGGAATAAAATAAAACAATTTAAGTCTCAAATCTACAGTGTATAACATCTACGGCAGCAGTTATCAAAAAAATAAATAAATAAACCTTATGCGAGTCCAAAACTATCTCATAAGGATATTTTAAAATTTGAATGTATGAAATGATGTTCTGCTGTTACAACTTCTAATTATAGACAAATTTAAAATTAAGTGAAAGAGTCCATCACAAGAAGTAATTCTGGCTTAAAATTCATCAATCGCAGCGCAGTGGACATGACTGACGGCAGTCTTCCCCTTTCTGGTCCTCTGACTTGATTCAGGGGCCTCTGCCTCTGACCAGGTGTGTGAGCAGGGAACGGGGCTCGATGTCCACACGCCTGTCACTGTGACCGTCTCCTCTGCCAGAGGCTGGGTGGGGTTTAGACTCGGGCAGGGGACACAAGTCTAGCTGGGACACCTGACGGCTTCCGGGAAGGGTCTTTTTGACCCAACAGTTTTACTATCAAAACCAGTCAAGCCTGTAGAAAAATGATCAATTCTACAGAAAACTTGAAAGAGCAGAACAGTGAAACCGCATTTCCTTTAACACAGACTTCTTAGGCTCCCCCTCCACTCCAATGCCTATTTCTACTTTTCATAAAATGGATTTTCACCCCAAAGTCTGGATTTATCTGATGACTTTCTAAAGGTAATTTATTTAACTGGTTCCAATAACCTCATTCTCTCTGGGAACTGCCAGCTAGGCCCAGAGCCACTTTAGATTCAGGCTGACCACAGCTGAGGCTCTTCGGGAGGCAGAGGTTGGCCCTCCTAGGGCGTGCAGCTCATCTTTTTGTTTTGGCCGCACAGTGCAGCATGTGGGATCTTAGTTCCCTGATCAGGGATCGAACCCATGCCCCCCAGCCTTGAAGTGTGGAGTCTTAAGGACTGGACCACCAGGGAAGTTGCTCACGCAGCTAACTTGAACTATTAGGCGAGGTGAGGACTGTCCCTCCTCTCCTACATGGAAAGGTGCTTTCCTCTTGATAATCAGAAGTTGCCCGGGGCTGGGGCACCGTTTCGGTCACTGCCTCCTGCTTGGGCACTTTTGGTCCGGTCTCCTCATGGTCTGAGAGGTCATGGTTCAGGCGTGTATCACGAGACGTCAGTGAACCACGATCAGAAAGCAGAGAGACCCGCAGACTCACACTTACACTTTTGGCTTTCTCTAGGTATTTCTTATATCGTTCTTCCATTTGCTTCATTTCCTCTTCTTTCTTCCGTAAAGCTTCTTGTAATTCTTCAATTTTTAAGGCTATTGATGAGACAGTAGACCGTAACAACTTTAAAAATACTTCAACTGACAAAACAGTAAATAGTTAACAGCTTTGAGAGATTGTTTGGTCTATTCTTACATATAATTTAATTTTTAAAAATCCACAATCTTTTTTTAACAGAAAGCTTTTCTTAGAAATAAAAACTACACTATGGAAGTACACAAATTATAAAAAGCATTCATTGAAGGCTAAAGGGATAACAAAATGTGGTCTATGTGTACAAATAGTTGAATATTATTCAGCTTCAATCCCGATACACGCTACAGCATGGAGGCATTACACCAAGTGAAAATGAAAGCCACTATGCGAAGTGAAGTACGCCAGACAAAAAAGGACAGATATTGTATGATTCCACTTTTACGAGTTGTATACAAGAGTCAAGTGCAAGGGGCTGAAAGCAGAATGGAGGTGACCAGGGGCTGGGAAGAGAGGAGGCGTCGCGTGGGTGTTTAATTAGTAGAGAGTTTCAGTTTAGACAGATGAACAAGTTCGGGAGATAGACAGTGGCTGTATGACATCGCAAATGTACTTAACATGTCACTTAACTGTATACTTAAAAATGGTTAAAATGGTCATTTTTATGTTATGTATATTTCACAACATAAAAAAAGTAAAAGTCTGTATTGCTCCCACCTCCACACAAAAGAATCAACAAAGTCAAGTTACCTACATGTGCAAATACCAACAAAAGTAAATTAAGTCTGGTTGACATACTGCAACTGCGCTACGAAGATAATTTCATAAAATACACATTAGCATTCATAGTTAAGGAAAAATGACAATGGAATTAGAAATCTAAGCACTATTGTATAGATGACCATACACACACACACACACTCTTTCTGTGCTTTCTGTGAATAGGGTACATTCCTTGATTGCTAGAAAATATATAATAGGGCCTATTTCTAAAAGAATAAAATTTTACATAAACGTATTATCATGAGGGTAATGCATGGCTAACCAACTGAAAACTGATCATCAGGAAAAACTCACAGCTGTTGTTAAATCTTGGCTCAAGATCTTCGATGATGGCCCTCTTCTTCTGCAGCTCATTATTGGCTTCATGCAGCTTCTCTCTGCAACAAAATATGTAACTGTGTCACCTACACTGTTTTGCATTTCCTTCACTTGAAAGATGTAAGTTCTTTATTCTCAGGATACAGTAGCATATAGCACACAAATGCTATGAAACAAAGATGCAAAGACTTAACCAACATAAACATATTAATATTTTCTAAAGGACTAAAACCTAGAGACAAAAATCTCAGAGTCTGAGATAGCAGCCATTCTTTCATATAAACCTTCAGCCCGGGGGGCCAAGTTGAGCCCGTGGCCCGTTTCTGTGTAGAAAGCCTTTAGGACACAGAGCCTTGGTTTACATACTGTCTACGGTTGCTCTCAAATCAGAAATCAGTGGTTGTGACACAGACTGTGGTTTGTAAAACCTAAAGCCACTGCTTTCTTGTTCCTCATAGAAAACGTTTCTGCCTCCTGATCCAGAGGGTCGCAGAGTCCTAGCTGGGACCGTAAATACTACTGTCAAGGCTGTTGTTTTCAGCTTTGCAGCTTGTGCTGATTTGTCATGGGAGCCATGGGGAACTGACACAGGCCTCCCCTTCACTAATAAGGTGTTTTTGATGAAGATTTTTACCATGTAGACGACTGAACACAGAACCATGGTCAGACAGTAGTTTTATGAAACAACAGGCATTCTATTTTCTGCAACAAGAGGCGGGAAATGACCAAAGGACAGACTTCAGCATGAAACTCCCTGCAGGTCACCTCCCAGTGCTGGGAGGTGACAGGTGCTGTTCTAGAAATGTAAGCACCTGCAGGGTTAGACTTGCTACCCCGTGTCAGTGGCTCGGAGCACTTGCTTTCCCCACATTAAAGAAGAAAGCGGACAGCATGCGGCAAACTGCCAGCCCAGAGAACTCTTTCCAATCCCCGCAGGACAGGCACGTGAGCTCTGTGCACCCAGGGTGTCTGGTTCACCACAGCCCACCAATGGAACTCTCCACCAGGCTGGCAACCCACGGCCACCCACACTCAATGTCTATAAGGACAGAGTTCGGCCAGGGTATGACAGAGAGAAGGACTCAAGTTGATACTAGGTGTGAGAGAAATCACAAAACACGCCTAACATCGTCAACCTCCAATAAAGAGGTTGACAAACACTTCTTCATGAGAAAACAAATGTTGTATTTTAAAATGGAATCTTCTAGATTAAAAAGTCCTGTTCGGGTATGCTTGCAATGCAAGGAAGTGTTTGAAAAGCTGCTACTGTTGACAAGCTTAATGATACTTTAAAACATTTATATAAAAAGGAAGGTTCAGCTGGCCACAGGCTCCAGAGCTGGTAGAGTGCAGCCTGGGGGCCAAATTCAGCCTGTGGCCGCTTTCAGGGTAGAAAGCTTTGGGGACACAGTCAGAGCACTGGTTTAGATACTATCCACAGCTGCCTTTGAACCACAGCTCAGTGGCTGTGGCACAGACCATGGGCCACAGAACCTGAAGCAAATGCTCTCTGTTCTCACAGGAAACACTTCTGCCTCTTGATCCGGAGGGTCACATAGTCCTACCTGGGCCCGTAAACACTACTGTGAAGACAGAAAACTCTGGAAGCTCACGTGAGAACACAGTTCTAATGCAGCAGTTGGTTGATTCAAGGACCTTGGGTGCAGATGAGCCTTTAGACCAGGAGAGCCCCAACCCCGGGGCCACAGGCTGGCAGCAGTCCGTGGCTGGTTAGGAACCAGGCGGCACAGCAGGAGGCGGGTGGCCAGTGAGGCGGTTTCGTCTGTATTTACGGCCGCTCCCTGCCGGTCGTGTCCACACCCGAGCCCCGCCTCCCGTCAGATCAGCAGGGGCGTTTATAAATGCCATGTGCTGGAATCATCCCGAAGCCATCTCCCCGCTCCCTGTCCATGGAAAAACTGTCTTCCATGAAAACCAGTCACTATTAACGTCTCTCATGATCGTCTCCACCTTGAGGGCCACCCGGGCCCCTGCCTAGATGCTCTGTAACCACCAACACAAAACACTTCTGCTTCTCTGGATAACCCGACAATGGCTGCAACAGCTTTTATACTCACAGATGCTCTTCAAGCTTCTTCTTTAGAAGAACTGACTGAAAATGGAAAATAGAAAATAGTTTATTACTTGACATTTTAACGAATACATTAATTACTTTAAAAAAAAAAAATGAAGAGTACTTGTTCAGGGTTGCAAGTAACTCTGAGCAAGCCCTCAGTAAGTTCTCTGGTCAAAGTTTGAAAATATATGATGTACCCAAGTTTGTTTCTCTCTGATAAGGGAGACAACAGCTCATAAGTGATCGCAATCAGTATAAAAAAAAAACCCCAAACTGCATATCTAAATTCTCTATAGCCAGGGACATGAATAAAAAAGTCCTTCAGGTACAGACCTAATATTCTTGGACACAAGAGGCAAGTAAAGTCTAATAATAGCAAGAGACTTTCCCTAAGACTTTTTGGGATTCCCTGGTGGCTCAGACGGTACAGAATCTGCCTGCAAAGCAGGAGATGCAGGTTTGATCCCTCGGTTGGGAAGATCTCCTGGAGGAGGAAATGGCAATGCACTCCAGTATTCTTGCCTGGGAAATCCCACGGACAGAGGATCCTGGTAGGCTATAGTCCAGGGGTCACAGAGTCAGAACCAACTGAGTGACAAACACATATGCAAGATACTTTTTATCCACGCTATTGTCTTCCGTGCGTCATGGGATCAACTCATGCAAACACTTAATGACTTAATCCGAGATTCCTGATATGCACGGACTGCAAATAACTTACATGATGGAATGCGCAAATGAAGGAAAAGTCAGCCACAGCGTTTAACATGCTGGGGAATGCAGCTTTGGGTATTTAAAAAAAGTCTCCTGAGATGCAGGAGATCAGAACGTACGCAAAATAAGCAAAGAATAATGGCATTCCATACAGGACCGCCAGGTTTCATGATCAAACTCAGCACTAGTGGGGTACATATTATGAATGAATTTTATGAAGCAGTCCATGTTGAGATACATGGTTACATAATTAATTCGGTTGAATTCAAATAATACGGACTTAGAAAACAGACTGTCCAATCAGTGCAGAGCCACAGGGGGGAACACACCCCTCACACCGGGTCCTTCCAGTTTCAGCCCCCTGACTCAATAATGATTGCTGTAATCGCTTACTCCAGCCCATTCTGAGCCAGCCCTGGAATATTCAGATGCCCTGCTCTGCTGAGTGTGTCAACTGCAGCCAGGTGAATGGGCCACAGTGTTCTCCACCACTGCGTCCCCCAGGCAGAGAGGAAGACGACAATCCCGCTGGCTTTTGATTACTGCTGTCCCTTCTCTGGTGCCCAGGGTGAAATGAACACATTTTAAAAAAACATCTTAGCTTTCATTTTGCACTCATGTTTTGATTAGGTTCTAAGCAAAATTCATTGTCGATGTTTATTCTGAGACAGTGTGCAGGAAGTAAGATGATGATTTAATCTCTCAAAAGAGAGCGGTTACCAGGCTGGGCACGGCACTGAAGCTTGTCACAGGTGTTGACTTGTGTTAACCTCACCACAGTGGGTGCCACCAACCCCTCTCGGGGCTGAGGGATGCCCGGGCGTTTCCAGAGGCAGAGCCCGCACTAGAGCCCAGGCCTGCAGACCCCAGCGTCTATGTATGGCCTTCATGCCCCTGCCTCCTGGGCCGCATGCCTCCCCAGCTGAAGACTGGTACTCTCATAAAGCACGGCAGGAGGGGGCCAGACCGTGGCAGCAAGCTCGCATCAGAACACTTTATAAAAACAAACCAGTTATGACATTGGGTAGGAGCGCAGCGGGGAGAGAAAGGAGCGAGTTCCTTTCAGTCTGACTTGTTAGGTTTTTGATATCCTTTAAGTATCTTAATTGTAAAGGACATAAACCTATATTGGTTATCTTCATTTTGCATAGAAGCCCCGTAATTTAAAATTTCAACAACATCAACTATGATGGCAGATAATGCATAAATCAAAACACTGCTCAATATATAGAAATGAATAGGAAGCCATACTTACAATAGCCTTGAGCAGAGACCATGCCAAGAGACAGAGAGGACACATTAGTATGAAGCATACACAGCAGCCAACAGAAGGAACGATTTAGTAATTCATGAACAGAAGTAAAAGATATGCATTTTGTTCAAAAAATGTACATTTTTCTTTCTTCTACGATCTCATCCTGTCTTGTTCTCTGGAGTTTTATACATTGTGGCTAGCTCAAATTATCCATATGCCTGGATAGAACCAATGCTTTTCTGCTTCCACGCTAAAAATAAATGACATAAAAATAATAATAAAAATGTGCAGACCATGCTACTCTGCCTTAGGTCACAGGACTATGCTTTTGATAACAGAAATGGGCGGAAAGTGTGTTTCTTCGGAGGATGCCTCTCACTTGGCAGGGGTTCTGTGCATGGAATGCTGGTTGAGGCAACGCTGCAGGTTGAGTGAGAGACAGAAGACAAAGCGTCAAACGTCTGCTGGGCAAGAACCGCACGGCGTGGCCCACGTGTTCCTCCACATCGTGAGAGTGAGGAAAGCTTCCTTCTGAATCTTTATAGAGGAGAGCGCTCTAAGAGGAATTTCAGGAATTTACAGCGCAACATCTCATTAGCATCTGAACAGTCAAATAAACTAATTAATGCTAAAAGTACTTTTAGGGTTGGCAACTCATTTCTGAAATATCGTCTCTTGAAGTAGTGACGTGCAGCGTAAATAATTAGATTTCATTCCCACAGAGGTCTCTAATCAGGCCATGTAAAATTATTTTTTGTAGAATAAATCTCTTTCTGTATGTTTTAATATTAGAGAAACAAGTATAGCGGTTATTGCCCTGAGGCTGAGCAGATGCTGATGTTTTGCCATGTTCACCTCCTATGACCCACACATTCTTCTCCTCTCTGCAGATCAACAGGAAGTCTCCTCAGGTCCAAGACCAAAACCAAGACTACATTTACCTCAGTTTAAGGGACCTAGTGGTGCCACTGAACTAAGAAATGCCGCTTCGGCTCACTTCTAAGACCCTTTGGTGAGGTTTACTAGTATCTTCACGCCCGAATGGTGGCTCTGCTCGGCACTAGTGTTCTGGATAAAAGCAAACTAGTTCCAGTTTACTAAGGGAATGAGGTAGTTTAAATGCTGGTGAGAATCTGGGGAACTGGGGATCCATGTGGGGAGCTAAGAAGGACAACAAATTAGAGGATAAGCTGCAACCTGTGACCTCAGAGAGCACGTGGCCAGCGTAACCCAGACGGTGCTTAAGAAACCCAAGAAATCAGGTCACGGATGAGCTTTCGGATCTCACACCCTGAGGCCTTGAGCAATACCGTTTTGTCTTCACACCCTCTTACATTACTAAGGCTGGATGGAACTGGATGGGTCTACAGCTTTGACGCAGAGCGCCCAGAATGACTCCAATGAGAACAACCAAACAGGTTTATACTCAAAAGCCAGATTACGCTGGTAATGAGAAAAAAATCACCAATTGACGGAAGCAAAGATTGGTCATGAACATTCGGTTTTTATCCCCTCTTCACATTACTTTTGAGGACTCTGCAAGTGTAGCTCTACTGTACACAGCTCATTAAATGTGCAGGATTTGCAAAACATGACTGCCGCACGCCTTCATCAGACTGACTGCTACGTGCCGCGTGAGCACCTTGATGGGCAGGGAGCAGGAGGAGGTGAAGGAGGAACTGTTTCTGCCTCCACATCCGTGCTGTATCCTAGGCGAGCACCCGCCGAGCAGGCAGGGCTCTGACACACGGGCAGAGGGAAAAAAGGTCAGCGAGCTTCTATCTGAGCGTGTGTGTGTGTGTGTGTGTGGCCAAGCGCAAGGGCAGAAAGAGGGACTCATAAACCTGGAGAGGGTAGGATTCTAGGAAGGGCATTATTTTCATAAAACCAAATTTACATCAAACAGTGCTACTTAAGCATGCTAAGATTGTGTCAGCACTTTTTTTTTTTTTTTGACCAGAAGGAAAATCAATACTCTGAAAACTGTGTTGAGCATCTGTGGAACACAAAAGCCCAATTCCTTAGCTAAAAACCACAAATGAACTTCTAATTCCCAGCAGGGTGAATCTGAGACAAAAAGCACTGTCTGGTCTTTTTATAAGCAATGTTAGTAAAAGGAAAACACTGTTTCTTTTCTATAACCAATATCATCACAATTATGTTGATAGAGACCATCAAAAAAAAAAAGTTACAGCTTTTCTAAACATTATGAAACTATTGGACCATAGTTAAATTATATAGTATACTTTTAATATACTCATAGTATAAAGTAAGACTTACATCTTCCGCCTTTGAGCCTTGCTCCTGTAAAGACTTTTGCAGTTCTTCCACTTGGGACTGTACTTCTAGGAGTCTCTGATTCACCAGCCTAGGAATCAAACGCACATTAATTTTCCAAGTTCTGACTGAACTTATACCTTTTCCCTTAGGTTTTCATATAATGAGCAAAACAAAGTCTCATATTACAGTTGGAGCAATTCACTTTTCTCATTACTTTTTGTATAGCTTGAAATTTTGACGATGACATCCAATGCAGTGTTTTTGACTGACACATTGTGTTGAGCTGGTGTACCCGTGCACATATATTCGTCTGAAATTCACTTCAATATGCATTTATTCAAATGAGTGCTCAGCGCAGTGCTAAAAGATCCTCGTGGGCTGTCGCTGGCGGTCCAGTGGTCAGGATTCAGCTCTTGCACTCCCAGGGACCTGGCTTCAGTCCCTGGTCAGGGAACTAAGGTCGGGCAAGTCTCCGGGTGCAGCCAAAAACAAAAAAACTGCACTTGGGGAGGCAAAATGTAAACAAATAAAATTCAAGATAAATACTTCAACACAGCACACAGAAGTATACAGAGGAGTGAGAACTGCTCAAAGAAGCGAGGACCACACCTAATAGTGTGGAGGAGTCAGGCCTCACCTGAACCAAGACCAGAACAATAAATAAAATGCTTGTGTGGTTAATGGTGGAAAGGATTCAAGACCAAGAATTCAGCATGTCCACAGCGCACAGAAAGGGAGCAGGCACAATGAGTTCAGGAATTATAGAATTCTGAATTCAGGCTGAATTCAGTTCAGGCTGAATTCTACGTTATGAGGGGAAGGAAGGCTGCAGATGAAACCAGAGGAGAGGCTGGGCCACCTTGTGTCAAATTCAAGTGTGTTTTCATTTATCCTGTGCTCAGTCGCTCAGTTGTGGCCAACTCTTTGCGATTCTATGCACTGTAGCCCGGCAGGCTCCTCTGTCCATGGGATTTCTCAAGCAAGAATACCGGAGTGGCCTGCCATTTCCTATAACTGCGCCTAAAATTTGGTTGCAAGGGAAAAGCCCAGCCAGCCTTTAAAAATGCTGACTCTGGAGCTCTGTCTCCACAAATTCTCTATAGATCATTAGGCTGCAACGGTGGGGGGACTAGTGGGTCTTGGGTGATGCTGAAGGAGCCGAGAGTATTTCAGAAAGATGACGGTGCCATGAGAGTCGAAGAGATCATTTTGGAAGGCGGAGAGCAGCAGGAAAGTAGGAACCCCGGGCGGAGGCCACCACACTGATGACCACGCTTCCCTGAAACAGACGGGGTCAGAGGAGGAGACGCACAGATGAACAGAAGGAGCAAAACACCACCGAAGATTTTACTCTCAGCGGCCAAGAGCTACTTACTGCGAAAGGGAACGCAGGAGGAATAGGCTGAGCCACAGCACAAAGAAACTTGCTCGCTATTTGTTGAAAATGGAGTGATGGGAAATGCCTGTCAATTGGCTGGACCCTTGCAACTGGCGCCCAGCAGGAGGGCGCAGCAGACCCTATAGACCCGAGAGCCGTCTGGCGACGACTGGGGCCATGAGCATGAACGACAGTGGCCGCAGAAAGTGTGGCCCAGCACACGAGAGACCAGGAAGGCGCACGAGAGACTAGGAAGGCCCCCAGCAGATCACCAAGCAGAGGGCGGAAGGGACGGCTCACCCTGGAGAGGAACCAGGGACTCAGAAGGAACGAGCCAGGGCTGCTCCTGAAGCTGAGAAGAACTGAGGAAGGGGAAGAACCATGAACATGGTAAAGAGGGGAGGAAGGGAAGTCCAGGGTGCTCCCACGGGGCTGGCGGGTCTAGTAAAAAACACTTTAGAAAAAGTCAGATGCCCCCAATTAAGGACAAAACAGGGCAGTGACTATTTAGAATCCAAACAGCCAAGAATTTCGGCATGAAATTTTTTTTACTCAACAAGAAATTCTTATTAGAAACCTCCAGGTGCTATAATTTAGTAAGAATCACAGTAAAGATATAATAAACCTATAATAATAATTGGTATTTTTTCACATGAAGGAATCTGCTTTTCCACTCAGTGAAAGAATTATCTGAAAATTCATATTCAATATGGGAACAGAGGCACATAAGTACATTACTGACTGTAAATTTGTTTAATTTTCTCAGGAAGCAATAGGGAAAATATATCAAACTCTAAGACTATTTCAACTTTCCATCCTAGTGATTTTTGAAATTTATTTCGTCAACAAATACTATTACTAGGTGGAGGCCATTGTAAATGTCGTAACACATCGTCTAAAATAGTGGTTCAAGTACAGCTCAAGCGTGTACACACGTGTATGAAGCTATAAAATGTGTGTAAATACATATGAAAAAGTTCACCGACAAAAGAAGTGAGGATTGTAATGCCGACCTCGAGGGTGAGAGATTCCGAGGGGGCTCTACTCTGGATCCTTCGTGCCTCTCCTCATACTGCTGGAAGGTCAACAGGTATCACGGATTTTAACAAATGCCCACTTACTGGCAAAACTAACTGCAGAGGACTTTGGAGGCTGAGCTCTCCTTCTAAGGTGAGGTATGGCGTGAGCAAGTTGGATTTACGGTCACACAGCTGTAAGACTCAGTGGGACTGAAGCTCTGCTTGCGGGTTCTAGTCCAGTGCTGTCAACTAGTAGGTTAAGGCAGAGACCAGGTAATGCAAGTACTTATCAAACTCAGCAAGACAACACACGATAATTCACCTAAGAGGAGAAGCATCCAGTGAGGGGGACGACGTGAAGGACAATGTTTTACAAATATGGCAGAAGACAGACTGGTGGACTAGAGGCTTTGCAGTCAGGTAGCCTGGGTCTCAGTCCAAATTCCTCCATCTGCAAAACTTTAGTAAAGTAAGACCACATGTTTAAAACACTCAGCACAGTGTTTGGAACAAACAGTGGCGTAATAAACGCGGCTGCTACTATTCCTACTGTGGCAGGTCGTAACGCCCACAGACGGCCGTGGCCCACGGCAAGTTACCGCTGTTGCAATCTGAGAAACCAACGCGGCTGTGAACAACAGGCGCTTGGGAGGTAAGCAGTCATCTGGACACACAAGTGCTATAGTGCGAATGACAACTAGTTGTTCTGTTTTTAAGGAGAAAAGGGCAAAAGCTGTAGTAAGGCCTGTGAAAGACATGGCAAGCGTGACAGAAGATGTAGCAGGTGTTGGTTCCCTGACAAGAGATCAGTGTCGGGAGAAGGCTCTCCTGCTGCTGCTGTTGCTGCTGCTAAGTTACTCAGTCGTGTCTGACTCTGTGCGACCCCAGAGATAGCAGCCCTCCAGGCTCCT
This sequence comes from Bubalus bubalis, assembly GCF_019923935.1. Classification (NCBI taxonomy): domain Eukaryota; kingdom Metazoa; phylum Chordata; class Mammalia; order Artiodactyla; family Bovidae; genus Bubalus; species Bubalus bubalis. Next base: position 7,966,262 of record NC_059157.1, read on the forward strand.
CCGTCCATGGGATTTTCCAGGCAAGAGTACTGGAGTGGGGTGCCAATGCCTTCTCCGAGGCTCTCCTGACTAAGATGCTAAGATACAGTGGAGGCCGAGGATGGAGGGGTCAATCAAGGTGCTCTCACCTGGGCTCTGCATGATTGCCACCTATTTTCCACTGTTCTCATTCCTCTCCCTTCTCTTTTCCCACTTTTTCTAAGTATTTTTTTAATAAAGTACTCATTATCTCTGCTCCTAAGAGCTGATATGCAAATGTCTCCTTCTGTTTATATTCAATTACGCTCTAATAAATCACCCTATTGTGTACACTGTTTGCTGATTCTCCCTCAGCAGGTTTAAAAATTAAAGTCACAGGAAGAAAGGTGGAGTATGTAAAACTGTCATAACAATTTTGACTCTCAAGACTGACTCATACCTGGAAAATGCCAAATCTATCAGGCATAATAAGCAAAGAATCTGTAATATCACATAAACTGTGAAACTATTTATAAAAATGTCAAATCCCTCAAAAAACGACAGAATATCACAGCTCTAAGACAAAGAAAAGACACCATATGTTTGGGATCTAAGAAACGTTTCCAAAAAGGAAAAGAATCAGAAGATTGTCACAACAAAATATAAAAGTAATCCTTGCCAGAGTAAGAATTGCTTTTAAAAGTAGTTGGAATGACTGCCTACTGCAATACTCTGAAAACTTACAAGCAGGAAAGTGATGTGCTTATTAGATTTGCAGACTCTAAATTCTCAAAATAATTGAATTATTCATAAGATGGATGATTTCCAACTAGAGTAGCAAGGATTAACAGATTAAAATAAGAAAGCTCTATCAATTCATTATGAGGGTTCCCACTATTTTCCTTACACTAACAGCTTCTTTGAAACATCAGCTTGTCTAAACAAGGCAAACTTATTAATCTGATCATGACGACGAAGTAAAAGTGTCTCCAAAGACTGTCAATTAATGGTGACATTATTTTATCCTCTAGGTTTTTTTTAAAAGATTTTATTTATTTTTAATGAATTAATTTTGCTTTTGGCTGCGCTGGGTCTTCGTTGCTGCGTGGGGGCTTTCTCTAGCTGTGGTGAGTGCAGGCTAATCTCCAGTTGTGGTGCGTGGGGTTCTTATTGCCAAGCCTTCTCTGGCTGCTCTAGGGCGTTCAGGCTTCAGTAGCCATTTCCCCGGGCCCTAAAGCATGGGCTCAGGAGCCGCGTCCCCCGGGCCCTAGAGCACGGGCTCGGTAGGTGTGTACCCCGGGCCCTAGAGCCGGAGTCACGTCCCCCAGGTCCTAGAGCACAGGCTCGGTAGGTGTGTACCCCGAGTCCTAGAGCACGGGCTCAGGAGTCATGTCCCTCGGCCCTAGAGCACAGGCTCAGGAGTTGTGGTGCATGGTCTTCATTGGTCCTCAGCACGTGGGGGCTTCCTGGACCAGGGATCGAACCCATGTCTCCTGCACTGGCAGGCTGTTTAAGCTTCTAGTTTTAATTAGTGATTAGGAAGGGGGAACGGCGGGACTTCGGTATCGTTTTGCCTGAAGAACTGAAGATGGGGCTTCTATCACAGAGACACAGCCCTTTTGGGCAAATCTGCCCATAAGTGGAAAAAGTACTTGTGAAATGAGATGGAGGAGAACACTCTCATTTGCCCCTGCAGCTCGGATCTGTGTTTTAAGGGATCAGATCACGGCGAGTGGAGTGGCCGCCACGCCCTCACCTGTTCTCTGTCTCCAGCTCATTCTTGCGGAGGTTGGCATCATCCAGAAGGCTCTGCAGCAAGGCGATCTTCTCATTGTCGGAACCCTCCTGGTTGATTTTCAACATCTTATTCTCATGCTGAAGACGAATGAGCTTCTCCCTGAGAGCAAAAGAAAAACAGATTAACATGGTTATCAAAATCCAGCGAGGCACCGTTACAGATTTAATACGTAGAACAGAAATGAAAGAAAAAAAAAGAACTTGCAAGAAATTTAGCTCCTAACTGGCTGAGACAGCACATCTCAGGTCTTAAGCCCTTTCTTTTTATAATAGAATTGATGGTCTGAAGATAAACAATCTCCAAATATCATGATGTATAATGAATGAGGTTTCAAAATCCTATTTTCTTTCTGATTTAAACATTTACACATTCTGCCAAACTGCTCAAAAGAAGAGATGTATAACCACAAGAAAAAAAAAATTTTTTGTAGTTCTTTGTGGCGATGGATACTAACTGAACTTACTCTGGTGATCATTTCACAACATATACGTATCCTTCATTCACATGTCAAATCATTATGTTGTACACCTAAAACTACTACAGAGTTATATGTCAATTACATCTCAATTAAAAAATTGTATCTCTTTATTTTTAGTTTATGAGGTTTCTACCTTTTCCACACCCTTAACATTAGTGAAAATTATCACTTTTAATAGATTTTTGCAAACTGGAAAAGAAAATCTCACTATGTGTCAAGAATACTGACCTATGTCAATACTGGTCTATTAACATGTTGAGAAGTTTCACCCCTTGCACTGTTTCACCTTGGTAGCTCTTGTAGACACAGAGCATATTTTAATTTTACTGAGTAATACTCAATAGAAGCCATTTTGTTGAATCTTCATCATTGTTCTTTTCTCTCAGTTTAAAAATTCAACTTCATTACCTAAAAGCTTCCTTAAAATTTGTTTTTTGGACATAACCATTTATTTATAGGGGCTTCCCAGGTGGTGCCAGTGGTAAAGAGCCTGCCTGCCAATGCAGGAGACATAAGAGACGCAGGTTTCATCCCTGGGTTGGGAAGATCTCCTGGAGAAGGAAATGGCAACCCACTGCAGTATCCTTGCCTAGAGAATCCCATGGTCAGAGGAGCCTGGTGGGCTACAGTCCATAGGGTTGCAGAATCGGACATGACTGAAGCGACTTAGCATGCAGCATGCATTTATTTATAAATAATTCATAAAATAAGTATTTATTTGTGAAACAAATTTTATTGGTCCAATAATAAAGTACCATATCAGATGACAAAGAAGTAAAAGGTATTCAAGATGCTTCTAAAATTGGTGTTGCGTTACACACCTTCTGTACTTAAACAAATGCTAACAATAATAAATACTGTCTTCATTTATTCAACAAATGTTTGAATGCCTATGGCAACTTTCACAGTTTATAAAACTTTTACATAACTGTTATTTTAGCTAATACCTCCAAGGATGCTATCAAGAATCAAGGCTGGTGTTAACTTAAAAAGGGGGCAAATTAGCCCAAACAAGGTAAAAGCAATATTCAGGATTAATCATTATCCTTTTGCTGGACAGCTGATGCTTTCCAATCATTTACTCATTCTTATACGTAAAGCCAGGCATACACTAAAATAAATGGAATATTTAAAATACAAATGTAAGGAATTTCTGAGGGAAGAGCAATAGAGACAGGGTGATGTTTCCTCCTGACTCTGCTTCTGTCTTCCCCAGACCATTTCTTGAACTTAGGTAATAAATCTCAGCGACCAAGTATTTTGCAGGCTGATGGCTAAGCATAGCCTTTGTCTTTGGGCCAAGTGGTTTCACGGCTAAACGTCTGCTGAGGATACCCAATCAGAGATGTGTTTGTCTGCTGTGTATGTGTGAGACCCTGTCCTCCCCAAGAGAGAAACCAGGCTTCTGTATGGCCAGCTGAGAAGGTCTCTAACGTGCTGCAATCAAGGACACAGAACCTCGAGTTCAGGTTGAAAGTGTCAGTGATAAAGAGTAAGGAACTGGTCCTCTATATCACAGAGGAGTAAGTTTTCTACAACAATACTGTGAAGTGTGGCTGGACTTCACCATCTTCTTACCTGATTTCCGGTGTGACGATCTCTGCTGCAAGACTGTCTGAAGACTCCTGACTTCCCAGAGGCATCAACCCTGTAACACATAAGCACTGACGCAAGGTCAAGAGGGACCACAACCACCTCCTTTAGTCCCCATATGAACCCTACTTTGAGCATTAAAGTACAAAAACTACGTCACAGTTGCCTTCCATCATCATCATCATTTTAACATTTTTAAGTGTACAATTGAGTAACGCGAAGTCCTATGCTGATGCCAAGGCACCATTTTGTGGAAACATCACTACTGTCTATTTCCAAATGCTTTCATCACTCAATACATAAAATCTGTAACCATTAAGCAGTAACTACTCCCCACTGCTTTCTCCTTTAGCCCCTTGTAACTTTACTGCCAGCGTCTGGCCATTCTAGATACCTCACGCCAGCATCTGTCCTTCGGTATCTGGCTCACTTCACCTAACATGCTGCTTTTAATATTCATCTATGTTGCAGCATTTATCAAAACTTCATCTCTTTATATGGCCCAATAATATTCCATTATACATACATATCGCATTTTCTTTATTCATTTATCTGTTGACGGACACATGGGTTGCTCCTGCCTTGTGGCTAATGTGAATAATGCTGCTGTGAACACTGGCATACCAGGATCTAGTTGAGTCCTTGCTTTGATTCTTTTGGGTATACACTTAGGAACAGAATTTTTAGATCATATGATAACTTTAACTTTTTATTATAAAGAACCACCAAACTCTTCCACAGTGGCTGACCCATCTTACATTCCCACCAGCAATGCAAGAGGGCTCTGATCTCTCCACATCCTCATCAACACTTGTTATCTCCCTTTTCTTTCTTTTTTGATGACAGCCATCCTGATGGGTATGAAGTGGGACCTCACTGTGGGTTTGATCTGCATTTCTCTAATGACTAACGATGTTGAGCACTGTTTCATATACAAATTCTGGCCATCTGGATATCTTCTTTGGAGAAACGTGTCTTTAAGTACTTTGCTTGTTTGCTGCTAAGCTGTAGAAGTCCTTTATACTCTCTGGACATCAACCACTTATCAGATAAAGGATCTGCAAATATTTCCTCCCATCTTGCACGCCACCTTTTCACTCTATTGACAGTGTTCTTTGACACAGAGAAGATTTTCATTTTGATGAAGTCCAGTTTACCTGTTACTCCTTTTGCTGCCTGTGCTTTTGGTATCAATTCCAAGGAACCCCTGCTGAATCCAACATCATGATGATTCTCTATGGTTTCTTCTTAAAGTTGTACAGTCTTAGTCCTTACATTTAGGGTTCCATTTTGACTTCCTTTTCGTATATGGTATAAGGATGGACACCTTCCTTCTTCTGGATGTGGACATCCAGCTTTCCCAGCACAATCTTCTTGAAAGACTTTCCTTTCCTGCACTAAGTTGTCTTGATGCTCCTCTTCAAAATCAGCTGACCGTCTACGGGAAGGTTTATTTCCAGACCCTTTATATTCTGCTCCATTGGTCTATACATCTGCCCTTTCACCTATACATACTATTTGGATTACTCTAACATTTTACCAAGTTTTAAAATCAGGAAGTGTAAGTCCTCAAGCTAATTTTTTTCTTTTTCAAGATTGTTTTGGCTTTTCAGGATCCCTTGAAAGTCTATGTAAACTTTAGGCTGGGTTTTTCAATTTCTGCAAAAAATACTATCAGCATTTTGATAAGAATTGCACTGAATCTGTAGATTGTTTCCGTGATGTCATCTTAACAATATTAAGTCTCCAATGAACATGGATATCTTCCCGTTCAGGTTTTGATTTTTTTCAGCAGTGTTTTGTACTTTTCAGGGTACAAGTGTCTTCCTGGTTAGATTTAGTCCCAAGTATTTTATTCTTTTTAATCCTATTATAAATCAAATTGTTTTCTTAATTTACTTTCCATATTGTTCACTGCTAGTGTATAGAAATGTAACTCATTTTTGTGGTTTGATTTTATATCCCATAAATTTGCTGAATTCATTTTATTTGTTCTCACAATTTTTTTTCGTGTGTGTAGTTTTTAAAGGGTTTCAACATATAAGAGCATGTCATCTGCAAACAGAAATATTTTTGGTTCTTCCTTCCCAATTTAGATTTTTTTCCTTTGCCCAATTGCTCTGGCTACAACTTCCTGTAGCATGTTAACAGAAGTATAGAAGTGGTGGTAGCAGGCATCACTGTCTTATTCCTGATCTTAGAAGAAAAGCTTCTGGTTCTTCATCACTGAGTATGCTGTTAGCTGTGGGTTTTTCGTACGACCTTTCTCATGCTGCAGAAGTTTCTTTTCTAGTTTACGTTATTTTTTTAATGAAAGGGTTTTGGACGTTGTCAGTTGCCTTTCCTGCATCAATTGAGAGGATGATGCGTTTTTTCCTTCATTCTATTAGTGTGGTATATGGCACCCCACTCCAGTACTCTTACCTGGAAAATCCCATGGACAGAAGAGCCTGGTAGGCTGCAGACCATGGGGTCGTGAAGAGTCGGACACAACTGAGTGACTTCACTTTCACTTTTCCCTTTCATGCATTGGAGAAGGAAATGGCAACCCACTCCAGTGTTCTTGCCTGGAGAATTCCAGGGACGGGGGAGCCTGGTGGGCCGCCGTCTATGGGGTCGCACAGAGTCGGACACGACTGAAGCGACTTAGCAGTAGCAGCAGCTTACTACACTGATCTCTATGTCTCTCCTATGCGAGTTTCACGTTGCTCAATTATAGCAGTTTTACAGTAACTCTTTGTTTCTGTTTTTATGACATGGACCATTTTTAAAGTCTTTATGGAATTTATTACAATATTGCTTTTGTTTTTTACATTTGCATTTTTTGACCCTGAGGCATGAGGGATCTGAGCTCCCCGAAAGGGATTCAATCTGCATGGCCTGTGTTGGAAGGTGAAGGCTTCCCTAAAGTAACTCTTGAAATCAGGATGTGTATGCTCTCTAGCTTTTTATTTTTTAAGTTTTTTTTTTTTTTTTGATTATAGTGGACACTTTGTTTTTTCATATAAATTGTATCAGTAAAATCAGCTTGTCAATTTCTACAAAAAAGTCTGCTGAGAATCTGATTGGGATTGCATTGAATCTTTAGACCAATATGAAGAGAACCGCAGTCTCTCTCCACAACTGAATGTGGAATACCTTTACATTTATTTATATTTTTAATTTATCTTAGTAATGATTCATAGTTTTCAGTGTGGAAGTCTTGCATTTCTTTGCTAAACTTATTTGCAGTTTATTCCTTAAGATAACTACTGTAATTTCATTTTCTGATTATTTACTAATAGTACACAGAAATGTATTTATACACTGATCTTGGACATTGAAACTTGCTGAACTCAGCTGTCAGATCTCCTTTCCAATCTGAATGCCCTTCATTTCTTTTTCTTCCATGACTGCACTGGTGAGAAACTCCATGCTGAATACTGGTGGCTAGACTGAACAGCCTTGCTTTGTTCCTGGTCTTAGGGGAAAAGCATTTAGTCTTTCATCACTAAGTATGAGGTCAGTTATAGGATGTTCACAGATGACCTCTACCAGGTTGCAGAAGTTTCCTTCTATTCCTAGATTGCTAAGAGTGTTTACCATTGCTTATTTACAAAATGGAGAGACTCATTGACATAGAAAACAAACTTATGGTTACAAAAGGGGAAAGTGGGTGGGTGGGGGCATAAATCAGGAGTTGAGGATTGGCAGATGCAAGCTACTGTGTATAAAGTAAACCACAGGACTTCCCTGGTGGTCCAGTGGTGAAGAATCCACCTGCCAATGCAGGGCACACAGGTTCGAGCCCTGGTCCAGGAAGACTGCACATGCAGCGGAGCAGCTAAGTGCGTGAGCCACCGCTACCGAAGCCCACATGCAGAGAGCCCGTGCTCTCCACCAAGAGAAGCCACGGCAATGAGCAGCTCGAGCACTCTAACGAAGAGCAGTCCCTGCTCACACAGCTAGATAAAAGCCCACATGCAGCAACAGAGACCCAGCACAGCAAGAAAATAAACAGAGAAACAAAATTATATAAAAAAAAAACTGAGCTAGGGTTTGATAAGCTGGTTCAGAAACAGGTGAAGAGGATAAGGAAAGACAGTGGTGACGAGAACACAGCTGAAATGCAGGTATGCAGGCTGGGTGAGCTGGGAAAGGAGGCATCAGTATGGTCATTAGAGACCACAGAGGGGGCTGAAGGAGGATGGAGCAAATGAGCAGGTTTGGCAGAAAGAGGGCGCAGGGAAAAGGAGATTGCAGTCAGAGGAAAAGAGAGAGTCTAGTCTCAGGCAAAAGGAAAGCCAGGGGCTGAAAATATGAGTGGGAGTGAGCAGATGGTGAAGTGTACGAGCACCCAGCCAGGCTCACGTGCTCCCCAAGAGGTGGAAGGTAAATTCTCAGCTAAGTGCTGCTCCTTTCCTGTGAGGAGGAAAAGGTTTCTACTTTGGATGTTAAGTTCCCAAGTAGTGGGTGTTAGTGAACTGCTACCCACCCCACTTCTCAGCTGAAAGAAAGATCATTGATTTAGAAAGTCTGATATACTTTTAAAGAGGTCACTAGAAATTTTTCAGGTTTATTATTAACACAAATGATTTAACAAATGATTTATGCTTTTGATTTAATAAAACCCAAACATTTGAATGCATTCCCAGGTGGCACTAGCGGTAAAGAAACTGCTTGCCAATGTAGGAGACACAAGAGATGAGGGTTCAATCCCTGCGTTGGGAATATGGCAACCTACTCCAATATTCTCGCCTGGAAAATTTCACGGACAGAGGAGCCTGGTGGGCTACAGTCCACAGGGCTGCAAAGAGTCGGACCTGACTAACTGGCATATATATATATATATAAAATATATAAACATTTGAATATAAAATTAAAAAGTAGGTAAATAAATTTGGTCTCATAACTATCGTCTATTTTCCACAAAATCTGGGTAACAGTTCAAAATCTGTATCAATCTCATGGCCTCTTCTCCAGCTTCAAGTTCTTGTTTTTTGGGTGCAATCATCTTGTAATGAACCCTAACATTTTTCCTGATGCTACCGAAACAAATAGTCTTGCTTGGGCTTCTGAAACACTGTTACCTTGAGTTGTGAGCTGTCCTTCCTGAGCCTGAACACAGCGAAGCTCTTCAATGGTTTCCTTCAGAGAATCCCTTTCCGATCTCAACCTCTGGAGGGACATTAAGAACAAGGGAAGTCAGCTTCAACCTTCATGAATTTACTCATTAGTGGTCTCTGCCTTACCTGACAGAATGATAAACAGTGTGGAACATGAATATGTTATAGTTTTTAATCTTTTACAGAACAATCACAGAAGGAAAAGATTAGATTTTTCCCAGTTTAACCATACTGAATATATTCTATGGGCAAGGCAGTATTTTATCTAGTTAACTGTAAGAAACAAAACTATCTACTCCATTCTTAACAATGAGTATCTTATTATGTAAACAAAATTCTTTTCATGAAACATAAAAATCACACAACAAAGACAGTTCATGAATTATGACAAAGTAAAAATATTTTTAGAAGCTTCAAAATATGCTGAACAACAACAAAAAGAATTGTGTCCTCCGTAGTAAACATATAGAAAACAAAAGCTACATAAATTTATAGCAAATCACAAGTAAGATGATGGAAAAGAAGCATCAGTGGTACAAAAGTTAAATATACAGAAAATAAATTAGAATGAATAGTCTCTCAATCTTTTATTTTAGATCTATTTCTGAAACACAAATATGAATCTTCTTTAATTTAAAAATCAACAGGTGCAGGGAGCTCAAATCCGATGCTCTCTGACAACTCAGAAGGGTAGGAGGTGGGAGTGTGGTTCAAGAGGGAGGGGACATGCATGTACCTATGGCTGATTCATGTTGACAGATGGCAGAAACCAATACAATACTGTAAAGCAATTATCTGCCAATTAAAAATAATTAATTTGAAAAATCAATAGGATCTCTAAACTTTAAATTTATAAACAGAACAAGAAATTAACGTACCCAAAATAAGAATTAAATATCATTTTCTTAATTTTGACACTGATCAAAACCAAAATGCCAATATACATACTCACATCCTTTTCTTTTTGAAGACTGTCAACTTTTTCTTTTAGCCGCTTATATTCAAAATCTAATTTATCGGCTTTCTTCGATTCTTCAGATAATCTATTTTGTAGTTCTACTACCTGGCATAGAAAGGTATCATTAATTTTTATAATTTGACACATTAGAAATTATCAAATTTCTTCTATGGATCTATGAAGATTATCTTCCCCACAGACACTCAAAAAAAATAGATAAGTTACAGAAGCCTGACTCAGTGGAGAGAACCCAGGTACAGAAATCTGCCTGGATACTGTGGGTTCTAAAACCAAATCATCTGGAAGAACAAATGCTCAAACCTAGAAAAACCTATAGGACTTTCGTTTCCTGTAACACAGGTAACTGGGCAGTCTGGAAGTCCTTTCAGCATGAAGCAAAAGAAATGCTAAGGGGGAAAAATGTCTGATGGCATTGATAAGCTTGTAAGAAAGCCTGGGAGGTCAGTTCAGTTCAGTTCAGTCGTTCAGTCGTGTCCGACTCTTTGCGACCCCATGAATCGCAGCACGCCAGGCCTCCCTGCCCATCACCAACTCCCGGAGTGCACCCAGACTCATGTCCATCGAGTCAGTCATGCCATTCAGCCATCTCATCCTCTGTTATCCCCTTCTCCTACTGTCCCCAGTCCCTCCCAGCATCAGAGTCTTTTCCAATGAGTCAACTCTTCGCATGAGGTGGCCAAAGTACTGGAGTTTCAGCTTTAGCATCATTCCTTCCAAAGAAATCCCAGGGCTGATCTCCTTCAGAATGGACTGGTTGGATCTCCTTGCAGTCCAAGGGACTCTCAAGAGTCTTCTCCAACACCACAGCTCAAAAGCATCAATTCTTCAGCGCTCAGCCTTCTTCATAGTCCAACTCTCACATCCATACATGACCACAGGAAAAACCATAGCCTGGGAGGTCATCAGGGGCTAAAACTGGAGTGGAGGTTTGTGAGGAAGCTACGGGCACTGTGAGATGGCACCAGAAGTACCAGGGGCCCAGGCCTTTAACATATTGGGAGACAGGCAGTGGCTGTTAAACCATCTTGGATTCTGAAAGGTAGTGAGTCAGTAAATAGGTAGGTTAGGGAAAAAATCCATCAGCTGGCAAAGTCAGTAACGAAACTTGCCTGCCTTAAAGTGAGCGCTCTGGGTTTTATAAAGTGTAACTTGAAAATGTATAACCATAGCCTGTGGATACATGGATTTGTGTTAGAATTTTTGCCATATGTCTTGTCTGGCAAACCCTAAACCAATTAATTTAAGACACCCTGGTTGGTAACGCAGTGGTAAATCTGGCATACGAAACACACATATTGCCTGGAAGAACACAGTCTCAACCAGGTCCCCAGTACTCTCAAAGCTAAAGATGAGAGCAAAACCCCAAATCACAAAAGTGTTAAAGAAATAAACCACTAAGAACAACAGTCAGCAGAAAAACATTAACAGTACGAACAAAAGCAAAATAGAAGAATAAGCCCTCCAAGCAAGTTAAATTGGAGTTATACTTAAAGAAAAGAAAGAAAGAAACCTAAATTGTAAAAGGAATAAAATACCACTAAATATGATCACGTAGATGTGAATAGCCACCAAAAGAGAAGTTGCAGAAAGAGAAGTATTACAACGAAAAATAAAATAACATTACGCTCCAGATCAGAAACTAGTTCATGGGGTCACAGAATTGGAGACAACTTAGTGACTGAACAACAAGATCAGAAACAGAGAGAATGAGTATAATATTTCTATATTCTATAGCACAATTTCACCATCATAATTATAGGTACAGAATTCTTTTTCATTTATTCTGTTTGTAATTCATGGTTAATACTAAATCTGATGTCTTTCATTAATTCTGAAAAACGCTCAGCCATTCTTTCCTTCAAATAATGTCCCTCTATAATTCTGTTCTTCTCTCTGGAACTCTGATAAAATCATTTCTTATTTTAATTTAATACCCTTTAATCACATTTATAGCTTCTTTGGACTACATTTAACTTTCAGTAATTCTTTCAACTTAGTTGTATGTTGAAAATTTTCATAATGAAATGTGGAAAAATGTATTCACCAAAAAACCCCACCAGCCATACATGCTGTACAGGGTTGTTCTACTAAAACGTCTCTATTACATTAAGTGAATATAATTTTGATGCCAAAATCAGAAGACAAGGAAAGCATGAGATAGAAAACTTTGAGTAAACAAACTGTAGAGGTAAAATATTCCAAGTAAAATAAACCAAGTGAATCTAACAATGTGAAACAACAAATAAACCTGCTATGACTGAACTGAGCTTATCTCAGAAACGCAAGGATGGTTAAGCACAGGGATCTATGGATACAGTTCATCAGATTAACAGAAAGGAGAAGCAGCTCAGGCATCTCTCAAAGGCGTAGCTGATTAAATTCAACATCCGCTTATGAAAAACACTCATGAAATTAGGAATACAGCGAAATTTTGTTACTCTTAAGAAAAGGTGGCTACTGAAACCTAAAGCAATCCTTATAATATACTGGTAAAACATTTAAAGTACTGCATAAAAAAATCAACAACAAGAAATGGTTGTCTATTATTATTGCTTCTGTTCAAGACTATAGTAAAGGTCAGGCATGCTGACTAAGAAGGAAAAAAAGGATATGCTGTAAAAAGAAACAAATAAAAAGATTTTTGTGTAAAATATGACTTCTGACAAGAAAACTAACAGACATCATTAGAAGTAATATGGGGGACTTCCATGCTGGTCCAGGGATTAAGACCCTGCCTTCCAGCGCAGGGGATTCAGGTTCCATCCCTGGTCAGGGGGCTAAGATCCCACATGCCTTATGGCCAAAAAATCAAAGCATAAAATAGAAGCAATATAAAAACAAATTTAATAAAGACCTCAAAAATGGTCCCCCCCCAAAAAAGTAGTAATATGGGAATTTGACAAGATTGTAAAATCAGCATATAGGACTTCCCTGGTGGTCCAATGTTTAAGAATCTGCCTGCCAGTGCAGGGCACGTGGGTTCAATTCTTGGTCTGGGAAGATCCCATATGCTGCAGGGCAACTAAGCCCGTGTGCCACAAACCAGAGCCCAGGTGCCACAGTTACTGAAACCTGTGCTCCTAGAGCCCAGGCTCTGCAGCAAGAGAGGCCGCTGTAAGGATAAACCCGAGCACCTCAATAAAGAGGAGTCCCCGACTGCTGCAACCAGAGGCAGTCTGAGCACAGCAGCCAAGACTCAGTGCAATACATTAAGACGTAACAGAAGTATCTGCTGTAGGGACCAATCGATAACCTCTGGATAAGAACCAAGTTTCAGAGGTGAAAAACCAAACACCGTGGAAACAAGTCAGTGGACTCTGATGAGCCAGTGTGACTCTGGGGAATTCAGCTGCAAACAACGTCAAGAAACCACGCCAACCTTCTTACCTGTCTCTTATACGTCTCAAGTTGACTTCGAGCTGCGTTGGCTTTTCGCAGCTCCTCCTCTAGACTGACTGTGTTCTGCATATACATGGTATTCTTTTCTTCTAAGAGCTTAACTTGCCGCCTCAAATCACCTAGATCTTCTAGCTTCTTCTTATATGATTCTACTTGGCCTTCTAGTTTAGAAACTTTATCAGAAGAATGTCTAGAACGAGATGGGAAACCAGGAATCACAAACACACCCACAGTTGTTAAGCTGCTGTAGACAGGGCTAAACCAGGAAGATCGCCAGGAAGTAACACGTTCTAATGAAATGACGAGACCAAAGGTCGAGTCCAGCTTAGTTCTTTGGGCAGGTTCAAAAGTATGACCAAAGTGACAGGAAAATTTGTAACAAAGAACATTACATAAAATTTAAGGAATGCACGCAGGAGCAGGTAGTCAGAGTTCCATGCAGCACAAAAGCAAAATAAACTGTACAGTGTCCAAATAATTTGGCAACTGGATGTTATTAGTGACCAGAGGAACAGCTGTTTCAGAGGAGCAGTGGGGGCGGGCGGTGGCGAACTCGAGTGGGTTAAGGAGAGAATGTAAATCTGACCCTGTGTAATCTAAATCTGTTCTGGAGAGAAGCAGAGAGTAATACTTCTCTCACTGTTTCTAAGAAGAGAGGAACCGAAACATACAAATAGATGCTTGGTGGGGGGGCAGAGATTCAAATGGGAAGAGAAGTGATAACTGATGTGGCACTGGTCCCTGCAGAGCCAAGAGGGGTTCAGACCAGAGCACCAGGAGTCAGCAGTGGACGGGGCGATGGGCACCAGTCTGCACGCAGGCAGCAGAGGCCAAAGACGGTGGGGATGCAGGAGACAGCACGTAGCGGGTCCACGGGTCATGACCCTGTCCCTCGGTGCAGGGGGCAACGTCACCCACCGAGAGTGCAGCTCAGGAGGGGTGGGGGCGGGGGACAGACAGGTGAGAAGAGTCAGGAAAACTCAGAGCAGCGACAAGCTAGGTGGGGACAGAGCCGTCCACGGATGGGCAGCAGAACGGGGGGCAAATGGGGGGAGCCCAGAGGAGGGCGAGGATCATTAGTCTGTAGGAGGACAAAAATGACATTACTATGTGATTTTCTCTATTCGTTCTCAGCATTTAAAAAGCCAAAGGGTAAGATACAGACAGTTGGAATGACCCGACAGAGGACAGGTTATACAGGCAGAATGGTGGAGAATCGAAGCGGCAGGAGTGAGGGGCCTGGTGAGAGCACAGCTGAGTCCAGCAAGGAAATGAGCCTCGTGGGGGAGACAGGATCTGAGCAAGCGGACGACTGATCAGCCAGACGACGCAGAATGACAACCCAGGAGCACCAGAGAGAAAGCTCACAGCTACGCAAGCATGAAGTGCTGGTCAGAGATTAACTCCTACTTAACCAACATTTATATGCAGCACTTATCCGCCAGATACTGTTCCAAGTGCCTACAAACATAGGCTCACTCAGTTCCACGTGTCAGCCTGAGTGAGTGTGTGTACTAGTCCCACTTTACAGATGAAAAATGGTTCCATGGAGGTGAACCCCGGGGGCCTGGCAGGTCTGAGATCCCACAGGGATGGGGGGCTGGGTTACCTAAGAACATCTATTTCATCCTTCAGAGACTGAGCATCGTCTGCCAGAGTGGTCAGCTCATCGTTCTGCTGCCGAAGTTCAGAGATCTCCTTCTCCAGCTCTTCACAGCGTATTCGATAGTCATCTTTGGCTGCTTCAAGCCTGTCATCGAAACGAAACAGACCCAGAAAGCTCTACTGTCTAATAATTCTTCTTAGAACAGCAAAAGTAAGTTAAAAACAACGACAATACGTTCTTCTTGAACTTGTCTCCCAACTTGTGTGACTGTATGCTGCATTTCCAAGTTTTAACTATCCTGGAAACAGATTCTGCCGCTCCAAGACTTGAAGAAAGACACCAACCAACCGCCATTCCTCTACTCAGAAAGTCAGACACCAAGTGGTACTTTCCAAAATGTATCAGCTATTAAGTTTTCTTTTTAATTAGGAAATGAACATACTCCCTTTAGAAATTTTAAAAAATGCAGAAAAACAAAGAAGATAAAAATCATGCATTACTCTAGACAGGTACCTACTGTTAACATTTATGGAGTGTAACTTCCAGCCTGACTTCTTTTCATAGATCTTTTCATCTCTCAAATATGGGTAATATGGTTCCTAATTTATTTTAATCTGTTGCTGCTTTTCTGGCCGTACCTCATGGCTTGTGGGACTGAACTCAGCCCCTCTGCAGTAACAGCGCAAAGTCCTAACCACTGGGCTGCTGGGGAATTCCATGTGTGAATCTGTTTTGCTTAACACATACACATTTCCTTTGGATTTACAGGATTCTCTCTCATGTCACAAATATTTATCACTCGTTATTTTAATTTTGTTTATGTATTTAATGCATAAAGACTCCTAGTTTTTATCCAATTCAACTAATGAATCTCACGCTTCATAGTTTTTGCTTCTAATGCACAATTAGAATTTTTTTCTTCTAATTCGTTATTTTCTGTTAGTATTTATAGGGTTTCATTTTTTTAACATTAAAGTTTTCAATTTCTCTGGAAACCATTTGGGTATATGATACAGAGCAGGAATCTAACTTTTCCTGTCAAAACACCTACCAATCATTCCCAAACTATTTAACAAATAACCTTTCCCTATTGGATTAGAAAATGCCACTTTTATCATATTATAAATTTTTATATATACTTGGACTGGTTTATGGATCCTTTGTGTCACTGGTGTCTTGTATTTTGTTGCACGGGTACCAAGCTGTTTCCATTAGGGTAAGCATTACAATTTTTTCTTCTT
Source organism: Bubalus bubalis (assembly GCF_019923935.1). Classification (NCBI taxonomy): domain Eukaryota; kingdom Metazoa; phylum Chordata; class Mammalia; order Artiodactyla; family Bovidae; genus Bubalus; species Bubalus bubalis. Next base: position 7,982,419 of record NC_059157.1, read on the forward strand.
CTTCATCTATATACTTATGAGCAGAATTTTCCCGGTGATACTAGTTACTGCTACAAAGACCTGGAACGTAAGCAAAGGTGTCACATAACCCTCTCTCTCTTAAATGTTTATTGGTTCTAAGGACTTCTCAGTTGGTTCTCTTCTATTTTCTGGGTGGACACACATTATCTATAAATAATGATCATTTATTTTTTGTCTTTCCAGTATTTTAATCTCATTTCTTTTTATTTCATTTTCTAGAAAAGTAACAACAGCTAAATCTTATATAGCTTCTATGTGCCAGGCAATATTCTTAAAGTACTTTACATATATTAATTCATTTAATGCTCACAATAATTCTAGAGGGTAAACAAAACTATTAGACCATCTTAGAGAAATGGGGGTATGCCGAAGGTTATACAGCTAGCAAGGAGCAAAGCCAGGATTTTTAGTGTCAAGAAAAAAGTCAAATAATATTAATAGATTAATACTCATCTTCATCTTATATTCTTAACTTTACTGATAATTTCATGTACCAAGCTTATTGTTTATTCTTCCTTCTCCTTTAACTTACGGATTGGAGGAGGCATAATACATTTATCTACTGTAATAGATTTAATGGTTACTATAACAGATTTAATAATATTTCTGGGATAAAGCTTATTTTTACTATAGCACTGGATTGAGTTTGCTACTCTTCTTTTCAGAATTGTTTAAAGAATACTGATAAATGAGATGTTAGCCATTTGAAAATAATAGTAATAAACCCATTATGTTAATACAATATATTGTTTATGAAACACAACTACTTTCTAAAAATGGTGAGAAGAGTGGCAATGTTTTTTACAGTCTGTGATTCAAATCACTGGTTTACTCAAAGACAGCTGGGTTCTCCTGTTTCTACATGCGTCTGATGTGAGGGTTTTCTGGCTGAGGTTCATGAAGGAAATCCAGTCTAACACAGATATGCAGCTGGAAGAGAGAGGGCCTGAAGACTCTCCGCAAGGGTCCTCAGATCACAATCTAAACTGCGGTTGCAGACCATAAGCAATGGACTATTTGCCTTAGGTTTCCGGGAAGACTAAGAAAGTGCACTTTTTCCCGGTCAAGGCAAACAAAACAAAACAAAACACTCACATTTCACTGGAGAAAAATAAAGACTGGTAGATACATAACCATATCAAGTTAGTGGATAAGTAATGATACTTAATTTCACCCACACTTTTAACACTGAAAATCTATGGCTAGGTAATAAATGGGTCATGATACATTTTCTAGAAAATCGTACCATAGTATTTTTATCATCCTGCCAGGTCCTTAGACTTTGCGGCTCTGTTCTGTCTTACAGGACACCAGATTTTCCTTTTTACCACCCGACTGCTAGTGAGCCCTTTTCCTTTGTGGCCCTTTCCTCCTCGAGAAGATGTGTTAGAGGACGACTCCCTTACATCGGCTTGCCCTTTAACTACATCTGTCTCTATAAACTTCACCCCTGGCCTTTCTCTTATGCCCTTAAACTGTGCGCTGGAAGGCACAATCTTTAAATTCCATGCCTGGTTAAAAAAAATTTTTTTGGGGGGGAGCATCTGGCCCTTTAAGAAGATACACTTAATTTGAAATCCTATCCCTGCAGTTTGTGATCTAATTTCCTTTTTTTGTTTTAAATTTGATTTCCAATTTTGAGTGAACTTAATCTTTCCAGTGACCATTCCTACTCACCCTCAGGCCCCTTTGCTAGTTCTTCCTGATGTTTTTCTCAGTCTGACTTTAGTTGTCTCCAAGCACCTGGTAGGGTGGGGGTGGGATCTGCTCCTTCCCTTCATCCACAGTCACGGTTCAACTGGGGCGTTCTGTCTGCAAGTCAGGTTGAGGGCGAGAACTTTCCTAGATGTGTGCTCATTTCACGGTGTGTGGGAAGACTTTTGGGAAGTGGCTAATCACAGAGCCACCTTGGTCTGCAGTTACCCGGAAGCCCTAACACTATATTCTTAACTGCAAAAGACATTACCAGATTTTAAAGGATCAGAGCTGAGTGAGGGGTCCTTTACCTGAATGTTTCTTCCTGGAGCTGCTCTAACTGAGTCTGGAGCTGCAGATGCCTCCTTCCTGCTGGACTGTTAGGATCTTCTATAGAATCTGACTGATTAAGTCTTTCCATTAATACCTGATTCTCAACCAGCAGACTGCTTTTCTCCTCCTGCAGTGCTGCGACCTGTTAGAATGTAGAAAGACAGGGGTTGTTTTCTCCAATTACGCTGGAATCTGCATTAATCACTTGTAAATTACCATTACGAATTGTGTGTGTGTTAGTTGCTCGGTTGTGTCCAACTCTTTGTGACTCCGCAGACTGTAGCCTACCAGGATCCTCTGCTCATGGAATTCTCTAGGCAAGAATACTGGAGGGGGTGGCCATTCCCTACTCCAGGGGATCTTCCCAACCTACACTGCAGGCAGATTCTTTACCATCTGAGCCGCCAGGGAAGCCATTATGAATTAAAGCCTGTTTTTAAAGAAGTACAAGTAATCTCCACTTAAAACATTTATATTATTCAGGAATATTGTATAGACAGACCAGTAGGTAAAAGTAAGCAATAATTCATTTTTAAAATTTCCTATTTGAAAAGATAATTCACCAAAGAAAACATGTAAAAGGCTTCACAGGTGGCTCAGTGGTAAAGAATCCACCTGCCAATGAAGGAGATGTAAGAGATGCAGGTTCGATACCTGGGTCAGGAAGATCCCCTGGAGTAGGAAATGGCAATCCACTCCAGCATTCCTCCCGGGAAAATTCCATGGACAGAAGACCTGCTGTGCTACGTACATGTGGCCGCAAAGAGTAGGGCAAGACTGGGTGAGAAAGCAGATACACACCCAATGGCAACTAAGTACACAAAAAAGACACTCACGATTACGCACTAAGGAAAAGCAAATTCAGACCATAATGTTATATCCACACACTCACTCCCACCAGGAAGCCGAACATTAGAGAGACTGGCTGTACCAAATGCTGGCGAAGATGCACACAAGTGGGATTTAACACACCTGGTGAGAATGTGTACTGTTCTGAACGCTGTGAATACCTGGTTTGCATTTTCCTAAAAAATTAATCATGGAACCACCACATGATGCAGACAGTTTACTCTTAGGTATTTATTTACCACAGAGAAACAAAACATATGTTCACAAGGAGATGCAGAATGTTTATAGCAGCTTCGTTCGTAATAGCTTCCCTGGCGGCTCAGATGGTAAAGAATCTGCCTGTAATGCAGGAGACCCAGGTTCAGTCCCTGGGTCGGGAAGATCCCCTGGAGAATGGAATGGCCACCCCCTCCAGTTTTCTTGTCTGGAAAATCCCATGGACAGAGGAGCCTATCGAGCTACAGTCCATGGGGTCGCAAAGAGTCAGACATGACTGAGTGACTAACACAAACATAGAAAAACAAATATTTATCAACAGGTGAATAGCTAAATAACAGCACATCCATTCAACAGAAAACTGTTTGACAACAAAAGAATTAACTATCGATACCAACAACATGAATGAATCTCAAAAAAAAAAAAGAAGCCAGGCAGAAAGAGAGTACAGTGTGTGTGACTTCTTTTACATGTGATTCTAAAAGACACAAGCGAATCCACAGAGACAGGAAGCAGCGCCGGGACTGGAAGAAGACGACAGAGAACCCGTTACCCTGACTGTGGTGATGCCAACAGGCATCAGAATTGTACACTTCAAAAGTGGGCAGTTTACCTTAGGCCAACTACATCTCAAGAACCTGGAAAAGCAGAAGCCACCTCCACTTCCAATTCTCCATCTCCGCCCCTATTTCCTCTTGAACCTGTTCCAGCAGGGCTCCTGCCCCACCACCCCCAGGACCAGTGGAGCTCTGCTTCCTGCGGCTCCCAGAACACCTCCCTCTCCTGGTCCTCTCCATGGCCCTGCCTTGGGGCACCCACGGCTTTTCCTTCCTAAATACATGGATGTCTTTCAGTAGCTGGGCTGTAAACACCACTTATTCACTGAGAGCTCGCATGTTTCTATTTCCAGCCTGGGATCCCAAACTGGGCATCATGTCCACTAGGCATCTGACTTCAACCTGTGCAGGTGGGACTCTCACCTGCACCCCGGCCAGCCTGCCCGCCGTCTCCCCATCTCAGCAGTGCTAACTCTGTCCTTCCACTTGCTCAGTCAGGATCCATCACAGCTCATCCTCACATCCACATCCACTCTTTCAGCAAACATCAGCGGCTCTGCCTTCAAACAGATTTCCGCTACTTCTTACCACCCCTCAATTCTGATTTAAGCCAACCTAAGTTTTCACCTGATTGTTCCAAAGGCGTCTGAATCAGTCTTCATGAGTTGGCCCTCACCCTCGGTCTAGTCTCCACCAAGGAGCCATTAAAACCCACGAAAATAAAACTTGGATCACAGGATGACTCTGCTCGCAAGCCTGCAAAGACTTCCCCTTTACCGAGCCTTTCCCAAGGCCTGTCTGGCCTCTGTGGACGGTTCCTCTCTCCAGCTCCACTCAGGTGCGCTGATCTGGATGCTCCTCCGAGGAAGACTGGGAGGCCAGCTCCTCCGCGTTCTTAGGATCTCTTACAAACTTGCTGCCTCCGCTGGCAGGCTTTGCTGACGACCCATCAGAACAAATTCCTCCCACCCTGCTCCCCCGAGTCTCCCTCTCTCTAGAACCCTTATCAGCACACAACAGACTGTATTCTTATCCTGTTTATTGTCTGTCTTCTTCATGCGCACATAAGCACCTGGGGGGAAGGATGTTTTATCCAGTTCTGTGTTGCCCCTCAACTTCACTGTATCCACAGCAGCCACAGAGCAGGGGAAGGTCTGGAGTGGGTGCTCAATGTCTGTTGAATAAACGAATGCATCTGAAATGCCAGCTGTCTATCTTGTCAGATTTCCATAAACGCACGAGTGTTTTCTCAGAATAGAGCAACAGCTCAATTCTGTACCGTGGGTCTATTTCTGCTCTTGTATTCTTTTTAAAATAAATATTTAAGGCTTTAAATCTTAAAAACTCATTTCTTTGTTCCTAATTTCTTTTAATTTATGTATTCATTTTAACTGGAGGATAATTGCTTTACAATGTTGTGTTGGTTTCTGCCATACATCGTCAACCAGTTCATGTAAGTGAAAGTAACTCAGTCGTGTCTGACTCTTTGTGACCCCATGGACTATATATGGTTCATGGAATTCTGCAGGCCAGAGGACAAGTTGTGAACAGCTCAGCCCTTCAGAGCCACGGGTCTCGCCGTGGGTCCTCAGCCCCGACTCTGTAGCACAAAAGCACCACAGACAACACACCGAGCAATGAGACGGCCTGTGCCACCACGTCACTCATGAGACAGAGGGCCAATCCCAGAGCACGACTGAATGTTATACTACCAAGGATAATACTTATATTCTGCTGGTAAAAACAACCAATCTTAGTATCATGAATAATTTATGCATAGCTACATTTTAAAATCTGAAAAGCAAGTAACAGCACTCACATTGTGTGCATGCTCAGTCGCTCAGTTGTGTCCAGCTCTTTGCGACCCCATGGACTGTAGCCCGCCAGGCTCCTCTGTCCATGGGATTTCCCAGGCAAGAATCCTGGAGTGGGCTGCCATGCCCTTCTCCAGGGGCACTTACATTATGACTAGGTATTATTTACTATACAACTGAACAAGTCTGCTCTCATCACAATTCTACCTGCATCCAAAGCAACAACCAACTATTAACGCCTTCAAAGAAAAATGCTTCTAGCAGAAAACATCACGAACCGAGTACCTACTACCCAGCTTTAGTAAGTATCAATATGCAGCCAATCATGCACCATCTGGACCTGGTCCACTCTCTCCTCCCCTCTGGTTTTGTTGTAAATCCAAGACAAATACATTTTATTTCTTATTCTCTTTTTATCTATGAAAGATTTCTTCAACTTCATTTTTAACTATTCTACTGGATTTTTATTTTGACAATTCTATTTTTATCTTTATTTTTGGTGGCACTGGGTCTCTGTCGTTGCGCTTGGGCATACTAGTTGCAGCAAGTGGATGCCACTCTCCAGTTGGGGTGCACGGCCGTCTTATTTGGTGGCTTCTCTTAGTGTAGAACATGGGCTGCAGGCGCCCAGGCTCAGTAACTACGGCCCTCAGGCCCTACAGTGCGGACTCAGAAGTTGCGGGGCACAGGCTTAGCTGCCCCGCAGCATTTCCGGGGCCAGGGATTGAACCCACATCCCCTGGGTTGGCAGGCAGATTCTTACCTACTGGAACACCAGAGAAGTCCCCATCCCCTTTTATAAGAGTTCTTGGTCACTGCATTACTCCTCTTAGGCCATTCAGCACCTTTCCCAACTGTCTCTGGCCTCAGAAGTGGATAACGAGTGTGGTGTGCTATTCAGGCTGTAACCGAGCTGCTTGTTAAATACTCAGGAGACAGGTGAGCCGACTGTTAAACCATTAGCAACTGGTACTGGTCACTGGGAGTGTGTATACCGTGGAGACTGGCAAACACTACAAAAGTCAGGACTTTTAAAAATCTCCCCCAGTCTCCTGAGCGCTGGTCTCCCGCCTCTTTCTCGTTTTGTGGGCTTATCCCATTTTAATTCATTTATCGTGAATTTAATGGAGTTGTGAGAAGGAAGGAAAACTCGGATCTTTGCTAGGTCTGCACTCTTTTCCCAGGATTTTTCTTCTCTAATTAGGCTGTGTTATAGTCAAACTGAACTGCAAGAGGGACCCACTGCGTATGGTGGGACCCACAGAGTGCGTTTCAGACAGGTGGTCTGGGAACAGCCCTCTTACCTGCAGATCCAACTCATGGCACCTTTGAGCAATTTCCTCCTTGGCCGACAAAGCTTCATGTAGTTCTTCTGAAGTTTTCTTCAGCTGGGCAGAGACAAAGAGCTACAGTCAGCACTGGGATATGACACGGCAACAGCTAATAACCACACATGTAGAGCACAGAACTCCCTTCTCTTTCTGGGGACAGCAGAAATCAAGAACCCTTTTGCATGAGTCAAAACAAGACATTTCTTTTTTTTTTTGATGCGTGATAAATGTTCAATGAACAAATCTGGAAATTTATAAATAAACTTCACATTGTTTGGAAATAATTTAGACCAAACTTCTGTTGTTAAGTAGCCACTTCTAACTGTGAATATCTTTTAGTCCTAAGCTTTGTCTTTTCTGAACTTTGAATTTGGTTCTCTTGTACATCTTTTCTTATCTGGGCTACCTAGTTCTTGGTAATGTTTTGATTCTGTAATAACTGAGAAATTTTACTTTGGTAAAATCTATACAAGCTAGAACAGGGGTTCAGCTGTTAAAATAAATAGCTAGTGTATTTCAACACAAATGTTCAATCATATTAAACCTCTGTTAATTTTATCAGTTTCAAAATGAAAGGTTTTTATTACCCTGATTCTCAGCACAAACCAAACAGTCCCATTATTATGATAAACTCTAAGTTAGCAATGTATGAAAACATTAAAGTTAACTGACTTTTTAGAAGAAAAAAATTGATGAAAATAAATTATATTGGCTTTTCATTTCATGTGATCAAATCTCCACGTAATGGATACAAAAACAAAAAGTGCATTCAAGGTAACAAGTTTAAACTCAGATGCCACAGAGTAAGGAAAAGACAAATTACAATTTGGGCTAAAATTATAGCATACCCAAAGATTTTCCTACAAAACATTTAGAAACCATGGGGAAGAAATGAGAGGAGACAACACGAAGGTTTCTATTCACGCCGTGGAACAGAGGTCCCAGAGCAGAATACAGCGACTGACAATGCAACAACCTTTCATTAAAAAGCAGTAATTAAAATTACAAATCAACTTTTCTGTTAAAAACCGTAAGAATATATTGCAGAGTTCCTTAGAAAAATATAGTAGCTCCTTAGTGCATTTAAGTTATCTCCTGACAGACTGTTCACATCTTCAGAAAGATGAAAGGAAAAAGAAACTTTTTCCATTGAAGAGTAACATGAAATAAAAGGCAAAATATCTTTTGTGTTCTAAATAAATCGTAGGACTAATGCATGCCATGTTCCAGGACTGCATCTGTTTTCTTAAATGTGGCATACAGAAAGCTATCACTAACAGAAAAAGAAAAACCATGACTAGAAAACACAAACTATAGTAAATTAAAGAAGCTAATTTATTAAATAAATTACGTTAGTTACAAATTACAAATTTTATTACAAATGTTTACCATCCATTAGTAAAGTGGCTTTAAAAAAAAGTGACTGTAATTCTTGCATTTTAGGTAAAAAATAAAGAATTACACCAATATATTTCATGAGCTGAAACATCCTTTTCATTAACATCTAAAGTTTACCCTTCAACCTCTGCACATATAGAAACAATGCAAAACCAGGTACCTGGCGATCAAGGTCAACATAGGCATCATTCCCAGCAGACACAGGGGACTCTTTACTCATCAGCTGAAATCAAGATTTAAATGATTACAACCAGGAGACAAAAATGACATTTGACATAATACACTTACAACAACAAACGTGAATGCCTGGCTGCCGGAGAATTGTAAAAATTACAATGAAAAACACAAGTGTAAAAGGAACATTTTCTTATGCATCGAAAATTGTTTTGCAGCGGGATTAGCCTTCACCTAAAATCATACGTGTGCAACTTCAGGGCGGGGCCAGTCCTGAGAATCAAGTGTTACCTATCCTCACCACGAAAATGTGGCTAAATATTTTAAAACATTGACTTTTCAGTACCAAAAAAAAGCATTGCTAGGTAACTATTTCTGAAGAATAAATGTGGCTCAGATCAGTGTCAGCCCAAATGAACTGCTCATGCTGAGATGACACGCGTGCAAACACAAATCTACCTCTCAGCCTCTCCCACCCTTGTGCTGCTCAGAGAAGATCCAGGCGGTGTGTGAGGGTGTGGGGAGAAAGGATAAAATTCTGACTGTGACAAATGTTGGGGGCACACAAAACACGTCCCCATTTTCTCCTGTTTTCCATCTTATATTCTGTAAAAAGGACAAAAGAGAGGGACGATTAGAAAGGTGGGGACATCTTACTGAGAGATCTTGTCACCTCAGCCTTTATCCCACTCTTTACAGAGCTGCTCTGCTCAGCTGCACCTTCTTCTCTGTATCAGTGGTTCTCCAAGTGAGGGCCCCACACCAACACCACCAGCATCCTAAGACCTTGCCAGAAATGCACATTCTTGGGTCCCCGGCTCAGATTTTCTGAATCAGAGACTCTGGGGTTAGGGCCCAGGACGCACACTGAAGTTTGAGAACCACTGCTCTCTAATCCTGTCATGAGAAGAGTCAAAGTCCCTTAGCATAATTAGGAAAAAAAAAAAATCTCAGGAAGTATAAAACTGGCTTCAATTTTTTTATGCTTTCATGGTAAGAATATTAATAAAAAGATGTTCAAAAGAGTTTTCTTCCAATTGGGAAAAAAAAAACAACCCAACACAGAGAAGATGAAATTCAGAAAAAAAATACAAAAATAAATCCATTATTCTACCATCCGGAAATAACCACTTCTGTAATTCTGAACTATGTAAGAAGCCACCTGCGCCACGGGCCGCACACAGCTCAAGTAAGAAAGACAGCTCAGTGATAAGGGCTGTGCCGGATCTGATTGAGGGCAGCGGCGGAGGGGGTGGGTACGGGAGTGCAGCGTTTTCCTGCGGTCTTCTTCCCGTCCCCACTGTTACAAGTTAGTCCCCGCCCGAGTGCGGCAGCACACCTGGCACCCCAGGCCAACACCGCCTTCTCCAGGTCACTCACAGACAGGGGGTCTGCCTGCCCCTCCCTCCCAGGCCCTGCGCTTCCGTACTCCCCTCTGGGTTTCTCTCCGCCCGTCACCCTTACAGTCACTTCCCGCCTCACTCTGCTCAGACTCTCCGGTGAACGTCACTGTGGTGCTGGCCCAGAGTTTACTCTTTTGTCGTTTTCTCTTTGACAACTGCCTCACTCCGGACGTCGGCTGATACAGTTCAGCATCTGTTTAATCAGTTACCTTCGCCTTCCGGCCCAGGCTTCGCGGTCTATTATTTGGTTCTAATATAATCAATTCTCTTACCTTAGTACCTTCTCCCAGGGAAAATCTCAATCCAAAACCAACCCAACCACCTTTCTCTTGTGGCTGTAAACCCTGACCGCTAAGTACTGAGAGAGTCAAGGTATTTTATAAACCACAAAACATGACGTATGGTTTCCAGGGTCAGCGAGGCCTTCAAAGTTGCCGTTTCCAAAGTACAGCTGTTTCCCCATCATCAGCCTCTTTACTCCATTAGAGATTATTCCAAACCGTTCCTGCTTCTCACACCTCACCAACTCTCCCTACTCTTTATGACCAGACTTTGCCTTCAGGTAAGAAATTCCTCAGTTTCCTGCAGAACGGACAGCATTCATGCCCACCCTTCCTCCTTCAATCTGGTTAAAACTTCAGTGCTGTTCCTCCCACCCCAGGCTGATCCCTCCACTTAACACTCTCAACCCTGTCTCTTCCCAGCTTCTCAGACCGTGGACCACCTACCACTCTGTGTGATCTCAACCTCTCTCTTGCTCTCTCCTGGGGTTTCCTCCTATTAGCATTTAAAGAACTGAAGGACTATTGTGTATTTGACTACCATTCACATCTCTCCAAAGAAGATACTATAACACAGCCAGGAAACACATGAAAAGATGCTCAACGTCACTAGCCTGGAGGGATATACAAATAGGCCAGGATGAGAAAACACCTCCCATCCACTCGGATGAGGGGCAGTTACAGAGGCCGACAATGGGGGAGGGGAACCAGAATCCTGGGGCACTGCTGGGGGGAGTGGACAGCGATGCCAGCACCTGTGGGAAGCACCCTGGCACTTCCTCAAAGTTAAACACAGGGTCACCACATGCACCAGCAGTTCAGTTTCCCGGTATATATTCAAAAAAATTAAAAACAGGTGTTCAAAAGAAAAAAAAAAAAGACCCCATATACACATTCACAGCAGCACTACTCACAATACCCCAAAGGTGGCGGCAACTCGCGTCCACTGACAACGCGTAACACAGTGAGGCCCACCCACACGTGGACGACCGTGCAGCCACAGAAGGAGCCAAATATCGAGACGTGCTACAGAATCACCTTGAAAACGGCCAAGTTTATGGCTATGTGTATTGTACCACAATAGAAAAAAAGAAATCGCAATCAGCAGCACCTGAATAAAGACAGTACTATCATCTTACAAAAATGCTTCTTCAACCCCATAGGTCTGTCCAGCCCTCAGGCCCTCCTCCAAGGCCTGATCAGTCACCAGGCCTACAGACCAAAGCTCTACAGCACTCAGTCTGCCCACACTCGACCCGACCCTGTAACCAGGTCAGCTCCCACCCTTCTCAGCGGACAATTACTAAGGTCGCACCTGCTCTCCTTTTTCTGGCTGTGTTTTCCTCCAATCCATCCTTCTCACTGCCTAGAGTTTCTTAGATACAGACTTCACAGTATTTTCTCCTTGAAAGTCTATTCACTGGTTTCCAAAATTCCACCTCGTTCAACATCCTACTGATTTTAGGGCTCTCCTGCCTCACCTCCAGCCCCCGCCACCTCCCACGTCTGCTGAGCAAAAGCAAACTTTTCAGAATGTTAACAGTCTCCGGATGGCTGGAGGCTTTCTCTTCTGCATTCTCCTATTTTCCTATAAAAGGTATTGTATCTTTAGCCAGGTCTGCAGCTCCTGTGTCCCCCGCCTCCCCACCAGGACTGCAGCTCGTCTCCTCCCCCAGGGCTCAGCTGAGATGCCACGTCCTCTAGTAAGCCCTCCTCACTGCCCCCATACCGACTGACTTTTCCCCATAACAGTGATTTTCACTCTGAACACTCTGGAGGTGTCTGAACTCCTTGTCTGGCCAGCTCTTCCTTTAGACTCGTGCTCTGTGTGACAAGAGACCTTTTCCACAGGCTGCCACTGTCCCTCTGCATTCTAAACACCCAATGGGCATCTGCTAAGTGAACAAGATGAATATGCACAGAACAGACCTATCACCTGAATATCCACCTGTACATACCTTTTCAGAGGTTGCTTTGTTCACTTGACATTTTAAAGGTCTTCCCTTTGTCGGAAGATACTTTTGGTGACAAATTTTTATCAGCTACATAATAAACCATGGAGTGGAGGTGCTATAATGTCACCTTCTTGCCAATGGAAATACACTATTTTCACATTTTTGTTAATATAAAATAGGCTAATAAAGTTGTGCCCAATCATGGCCTGAATTTCTACATAATTCCTTGGGATAAGATTCACAGAATGAAAATCAGTCAGTTACAGATTTCAGTGAAAAAGAACAACCCAATTAAAGATACCTTTTATTACAGAAAGATTTGAGAATGCAGAATAGAGAACATCCAGCCATGTGGAGACAGTTCACATTGTGCAAAGTTTGTTTTCACACATCTTAATTTTTACTGTTTAACAAACATGGGATTATACCGCTTGCGTGTTCTGTATCCTACCTTTTTAAACCTAGTATGTTATAAACTTGGCCCACGTCATTACTTTTCAAAGCATATGCTTTAACGCTTACATAAAACGCCAACGTATGGTTGAATCATACTTCGTTTGTCCATCCCCCTGTTGCTGGGCAGTTAGGTTATTTCCCGGGTTTCAGTCCTAGAGAGTAAGGCTGAATAAACGGACCTGAGGCGACACAGCACAGCCTCACGGCGTGGGCTCTGTGCCATCCGAGTTCCAACTCTGCCGCTGCTTCTGGCGTGAACCTGAGCTGGTTGCTCACACTGTCGAGGCCTCTTGTCTCCTCTCTTCTAAAATGGGGACAGTGCCAGTACATACTTCAAAGGATGAGATGTAACCTTTTTAAAAGGTTTTAAATTGTGGTAAAACATCTGTAACATAAAAGCTGTCATTCTAACGATTGTTATGCGCACTCTTCAGCAGCATTAATCGCAGCTGCAGTGACTGTTGAGTGAGTGAGTATTAACAGATGTGACGTGTTTACTGAGTCCCAGCAAAGAGCAAGTGTGAATACACGCTCACTATTACTATTATCGCTGTCTACCTTTGCACTTAGGACTTCCTCAGGATAAACTCCCAACAGTGGAATTACAGGATCAACCACAGGAAGGCAGGACAGTTAGCGGCCCCCTTATTATCTCTTCCTGTTTTTGCTTAGTAACAGGACCCTCACGTTCTGGCTGGGTCTGTGACCACCTGGAATAAAGAACACATCCTCCAGATTCCCCGAGTGCCAATGCGAGAAACAGCTGGATAACAAGCGTGAGAATTCCTAGACGTTTTCTAAAAGGAAGTGGAGAACCTTCCTTCGGGCCCACCTGCCGGCCAGGATGTGACGTGAGGACTGGTGCACACGCCGCCAGGGCAGACCACAGGGCTGGAATCACGTGTTAGGGATGGCAGACAACAAGCGGCACAGAGCTGGGCTCCTGATGCCGACAGAGCCAACCCGAGACCACTTAAGGGCAATTCAGACTCACATCTCACTGACCGTTGCTGTGTTATCTGAACACTCACAACCCTGAGTCTTACCCTCCTACCCCGATCAGTGCTAGACTGCCAAACCGATCCTCTGTTAAAAGCTTTGCTTTGTAGTAAGGTCCTGTGTAATAAAGAACACTCTGGCTGAACTCTGTCCCCATGTATTAGAGGGAGGGTTGGGGCTTTGAGCCACTGGGTATCAGCCTGACTTCTGGGGAGCAAGGTGATGGGGGGGGCGCTGGAAATTTTGTTCAACCTTGTGGCCAATGATCCAATCATTCATACTTATGAAACGAAGCCCCACCAGAACTCTGGACACGAAAGCACAGGTGAACTTCCCTGGTTGGCAGCAGCACTCCGCGTACCGTCACACATTAATGTGCCAGAGGTAACACCCCTTGATTCCACAGGGAGGGGACGACAGAGGCTGAGTTAAGGACCCCCCAGACCTCCACTGTAGGGAGCCATCATCACTGAGCTCTACAAGTCATTCCAGCAAATGACGTCATCTGAGGGTGGGCGGGGCCTCTGCATCCAGTCAGTCGGTAGGATCGAACAGAAGATACTTAATTTGCATTCAGCATTTCTCATGTTTGTCTGCTGTATTTTTTCCTGTTACTTACTTACATTCTGCAGTTCCTTTAAAGGTTTCTCCCATTGCTTTTATGATTAAAAAAATTCTCCCCTCCTAAGATCCACCAGTTATTAATCTATCTTTCGTTTTCAATACTACAGTTCTATGTTTAACATCTGATGGAGTTAAGAACATGCTGCCCCAAAATATGCACCCTGACCTGTTGACTATTTCAAGCTGAAGGAATTGAGAAAGAATGGGGACAGGAAAGATTTCCTGACCTTCCTCGGAAGCAGGTCTTAAGCCCCTCTCGGGAGAGGTACACTCCCAACGTCAGAGGAGAGACGTATCCACGCCTCCAAGGTCACAGGGATGCAAGAGGAACCTGGACACCAGGACCCTTTGCTGCCCTTTTTCCTCCCTGTCACATTTTCCCACAAGACTCTCCACTCTTCATCAAATCCACGCAGGCTGAAACACTTCTTCAGCCTTCATTTCTTCACAAAGCTTCTTGTGTTGTGTAAGACTTACATTAAATACGGTTGTATGCTTTCTGTTGTTAATGTTTTTGTTGTTTTTTAGAGGCCCCAGCAGACAACTTGGAAGGGTAGAGGAAAAAAGTATTTTTCCTCTCCTACAGTTGCAAATAAAATATTCATCTAGAAATTTCTTTGAGTCTGGCAGGAGTTGAAGACCGATTTTCTTCCAAACAAGAGACCCATACTTAGGTGTGAGGCAGTCTGCAGGTTAAGACAGATACTACTTAAAATGGTTTTAAGAATCAGTCCACTATTCCTAATTCATCAGTGTATTAAAAAAAATTAAGTATAGTTGCCGAATATCTACACCTGCAAGAGGAATGTTTACCATTTAAAATAAAAATGAGATAAGCCAGAGCATAAGTATAAAGAAAAGATTCTCGGAAACTAAGTAGGAGAATGTCTTTAAAATTTCTAACTCAGACAAACTCAGGTTTGCTGCTTTAATTCCTCACGAACTGTAAGCACAAAGGTCCACGTACCTCCTGGATGGCTGTCATGACGACATGCTGCACAGACTCCTCCATCACCATGATGGCTTGGATGTACTCTGAAAGCAAGAACAACCTGGAATGTCAGTGTTCAAGTGACAGACAATCGAGGGAGTAAAGGCTAAGACTTCATCAGTTCTGGTAAGAAGCTTCCCGTGTTTTGATTCTTCCTTGGAATTTCTCGTATGTGGTTAAATACATGTGTTGGAGGTAAAGTGAAAGCTGAAAATCAGCATGTTTCTTTCCTGAAATTGACTCTCCCCTTCCCCATAAAGTTGAGGCTGCAGCTCAAAGTCCCAGGAATGGAGGATTTCAGGATTGTAAAGCAATGAAACAGTAAAGCCTAAGGCCAAGAAGGAAAGGACTCTGTATTCTGTTCCTAAAATTTAAACATCTTTCACATTGTTCTGTTACATGTTATAAAACTTTGATGTCTATGTTTTATCCTTATGTGACATCAAAGTATTGAATTGTATAATTTCTTGTTGTTGTTCAGTTGCTAAGCCATGTCCAGCTCTTTGCTACCCTATGGACTGCAGCATGCCAGGATTCCGTCCCTTCACTATTCCCTGGAATTTGCTCAGAAGCGTATCCATTGAGTCAGTGATGCTATCTAACCAATGGTAATCTTTACCTTAATATTTTCTACAATTTAAAAAAAAATTAGGGAATCTGAGAGCTGCTTAGAACAAAGAATTAAGATGGTTTTAAGATAGAGACTGATATCAAACCCTGAGCTTTAAAGTCATGACCCACATCTTTAAAAAGTGAAAGCACTAATTTCATCAATCTTGTCCTCACCTCTGCCAAAAAAGAGAAGAATCCCTGAGTTGTTAGTAGTGACACAGTTGGAAAAAAAAAATTTTTCTTGCCTTATAAAAAAGCCCTGGAAGTCATTTTATTTCAGATCCAATAATAGATGAAAAAGTGAGGATGAGGCATAAAAAACCAGGTGGATTTCAACAAATATAGTAAATATATTTTAATAAGAAATGTTTCAGAAATTAAAGTCATCAGGAAATTTTAGCCTTAATCTGCTCCTCTCCACTTTATATCCATAAAAACACCAAAAAAACTGTCTCAGCATTCTAATATGAGATAAACGGAGTCCGACTGTGCAATTGTTATAGTGATCTTTTGGCAAGAGACTCCTGGATCTTTAATGCCAAACTATAATCCTTTGCTTGACAGGTAACTTGTTTAAAAAAAAAAAAAAATGCAACCGCATTATTAAATCATGACATTCTAGTTGTTAATGCCGAAGCTTCTAGTTAAACAAAACACGTTTTTAAGGAAGTACTGCCCTAAGGATACTTGTACTCCAGCAAATGTGTGGCGATGCACTCAGACACACACAACACGTTACATGCGTAAACCACAGGCGCTGTCAGAGGTAGGAATCGTGGACGTCATAACCGAGTCACTCTCTCCGGTTAAGAAAGAAATTCCTTTAGTCTGAGCTCAAGGTTTTGGTAGATTGGTTTGTTGCGAGGCTCGAGTGTTGGGAACAAGGCACGGAATTTCCTGGCTACGGGGCCGCTGGCACGGCTGGGAGCAGAACGAAAGGCTGAGACTGTGGTGCGGGGGCGGGGCCTGGTCAGGGGGCAGGGGGCAGGGGGCAGGGGGCAGGGGGCAGGGGGCGGGGGGCGGGGGGCGGGGGGTGGGGGAACGGGCGAGAGCCCCGGGACGTGTGGGCGGGCGGGGGGGTTAGTCAGGTGTGAGAGGGGAAGCGTTAGTTAAGAAGCGGTGTTGCCACGTCAAGGCCCTTCCCCGCGAACACCGTAAAATGCTGGATGACATAAAATGACGTGAGAACCAGGTTAGTGCACGCTTTTTGAAAAGTGGAAAAAAGTAATTTAAATCTTAAAAGTTAAAAATCCAAGCATGTATGATTGCTGGGCGCAGACTCAGGAGCAGTGGAGGATGAGGTGGGCTGTATCAGAGAGCTTATCCTGAAAAGCGAGCGTCTAGGTCCAGAACTTACAGCACAGTTTAGCACAAAGAGTACCAAGCTCTCATGTGGAAGAGACACAGGGTTTTGTCCTCACTGGCCTCTCACGAGCAAGAGATCTGGGGCGAATAATACTTATATGAGTCTCAGTTTCCCAGTCTACAAAGTGTTCTTTGCTGGGTTACCAGGCAGAAGGGAGACATTCAGTTAAGTATTATTATTAGTGTGTTTTTACTACTAATCTTTGCTTTTTCAAATCCACCACTGTGTATCTGCCCTGGTTTGAGAAGTCAGGTAGCCGAGATAAATGGATGCTGAGCCAACGCTCTGAGCAGTTGCTCTTCACTCTAGAAACTGAAAAACATCCTCTGAACAGAAAGCACGTGTTTCTGCCACGCTTTATGAATTACAGAGCACACACACACACGGGTTCGCTGACTCCTCACGACAATCAGGTGTCACACCCTCACTTGGGCCATGAGGAAGCAGGCCGAGCACCAAATCCCGGGACGGGAGGTAGACGGCAGAGCCCCTGGCCAGCCTCACACCGTGCGTCCCGCGTGCCCGGGACAGGGACACCCAGCAACCCAGAGATTCACGGCATCTGACGCGAGCTCTCAGCTGCGCTCCTGGAGGAGGACGGAGAACGCCCTCTGGACGGGGGGGGTGTTAGAATCCTGTTCAGAGTGTTCACTGCTCACGTAATTTTCAGGGAAAAACTCAATCTAGGTGTTACACAGAGCATGCGATCTGTGTGAGAAGTTCAATGAATGTTATGATTGCTTTCCCATAGGACTACAGATATAGGTAACATTCTCATCTTTTCCTATTTGGACCCTGTAACCAGCCACTCTTAATGGCTACACACTTCCAAGAGCTGAGAACTCTCCTAACAGAATAAACATGTAAGAAATTCTTATCTGAATTTAACAAACTATGCTAAATAATTTCCATCTGCCTTTTAAAATCAAAGCACCTACTTAGAAATGCCCGTCCCACTCATCTTAAAGTTCTCCGAGGGCAGGTACTAGGTCGACTGCCTGACACTGTCCCAAACCCGAGCGTGATGTGTATATTCAGTTAAGTGTCTATGAAATAAATCCTTCAATCTAAAATATCTAATTTTAGGTAAATTACATATCTTGCCATCTAAAATATCAAATTTTAAGTTCCCATAGCTGAACTGATCATAGGTATTAATTACTATTAATCAGTAATTAATTTGGCTGGACCTTGTCCAATTAACAGTAAATTTCATCAGACTTGGTGTCGTTAAAAATAATCTACTCAAAGAATTAGGTAGCCTTGCAGAAAGGGGAAGGACATCATCGCAATCAAATTTGTTCTAACCTGTAAAACTCTTTTTAAGCTTGAAAACAAAAATTTTACTGGCAAAAATCGTAGAAAAGGGCATTCTTCATGAGTGGCCTTAAGATGTTCTTGTTTGAACATGCAATCTGTATACACGTTATGATATGAACTACTTTTCTCGGTTATTTTACATGCACGCGCTAACTTCAAGTATGTTACCTTGCTTCTGTTCGCAGTTCACAGCACAGCCTAAAATGAGCTGAAGCATCCTTCCCAGCTCTGCAGCGTCAGAGTGCTCAGCAATCAGGTTCACGTCAGGAAGGGTAAAGTCATTGATCTGCTGCCCTAGAATCTGGCCAGAGAGAAACACTTGAGAGCTGCAGTGACATCTACATGGCCAACTAAAATCTGACAGGAGAGGAGTCGTCAGCACCGCAAACTCCCTGCTCAGAGCAGAGCTGTCTGGTCGACCTCACTCCCAATTCCTAGTTCTTTCTACCTCCCACACATAAGTTATAACCCTCCTGAGTCACGGCAACTTAGTCTCTAATCTTTTATGTGATGTGGACGCTACTGAGCCCCCCACCTCCCCCGGAGGACTGGCTGTGTACTCTCTAGAGAAGTAGAGCCCAAGAGGCTCTGAAACCCGGGGAAAAGAGCAAAAACTGAAGGTAGCTTCACGCCCGCAGCAGCACGATTCCCCTGGTCACTTTCCCTCCATGTGACTCCAAAATGCTAATAGCAAGATGCCCATATCAGGAAAGAGTAGGGAGACTGGCCCTAAATGAAGTATCTGAGGACAACTGGGTAGGTTTCTGTCTGATGATGGTACAGTGAAGAAGACCCTAAAAGCACGAAAGCAAGACCAATGTGGCTGCAGTATGGGAGGTGAGCACAGAGCTGTCAAAGAGGAGGAGAGGGGGTCGCGTGGCATCCGGCGGCTCCTGGTGAGAAGTGAGGATTTCATTTTCAACACAACAGGGAGACCAAGGAGGACGATGTGGGGGATGAGAGTGACGGAACTGAATTTCCATTAAAAAAAAAAAAAAAAAAAAGTAGCCTGGCTTGAGAGCGGAGAACAGATGGCAGAGGGGCAAGAGTGAGGCCAGGGCCGCCGGCTGGGCTACACCAGCGACCCGAGCAAGCTGATGACGGCCTGGTGTAGGGCGCTGGCAGCGGAGACGGAGAAAACGGCATTCTGGAGAATTAACCAACAGGCCTTGCTGAGGGCATATGAAGGAGGAGGACCGTAGGATGCTTTGCAGGGCTTGGACTTGGAACAGGAGGGTGGATGGTGGGGTCACGTGCTGAGATGATGAGGACAGATAACCTAAGCACAGACGTAGGCTTAAATGCAAGTCAGTTTGTGGAGAAAAACAGTAAGGAAATAACAGGTGTTTCTAGGCTGTGGTGTGTTCATTTGCTATCTGTGATCACGAAATCTAAAGACAAACTAGTTCCACTGCCTGATTCTTTCCCCATCGATGTCCTGACCATCCTGATACAGGCTCACTGGATAGACTGAGCTATCTTAGGATGGGAGTCTGCCAAGGAACAAGACGGAAGCAGGGAAGGAACTTGTCAGTACTTTTGCACCTTCATGAGTAAGGAAAGATAGGAGAGAGTTAACCGATAGCAGAAAGGAAAGCTTACATAAATGAGTAACCCCTCACAAACTATCCATATTATAGTGAAAAAGACTATTTATCTAAAATTCACTTACTAGCTGGTTTCTTGAACCAACATCATAGAGACTATACAATGGAAAATAAAGCTGATTATTAATTCTGAGTTAATTTTTCCTTTACTTGAAATTATTTTCAAGTACTGTAAAATTAAACTATCCTATAGTAATACTTCCAAGGAAAATGAAAAAAATGTCCTTACCTCATGATTGTAATCCAGGATTCCTTTCAAAATTTTCTTTAAGTTGCTTATCTGTTTAAAGAGAGAAAAAAAAAACAACTGGGTAAAAGCCAACCACAAATGAAAACACACTTTAAGCTAAAAAATTTCTGAATCAACCAATCATTCTTGTTAATCATAAAGTAAACATAAAAAATAAAATTCAACAGTACATTTGAATCACCATCATAAAAAAGGACTCTGGTTTATTTGATCTAAGAGATTTATAAAGCAAATTAATTAAGCTTCCAATTATTAAATTAAATTTTCAATGTTCTGACCACATTGACAGAATCAGAAGGTAATTGCAGAAGACTTAACAGTAGGATCAAGGTATGTAGATTTTCTGCAGGGAAAGAAAAAAAATGTGGCATCCTTACTGAAGACTTGAGTTCAGTGCCGTTTTCCCCAGAAAAGCAGTTACATCTTATACAGAGGTTAAGTTCTAAAGTTAGAGAATTAAGCAAAAATTATAGTCAAAATTATCTTCACAAAGCAACCTATGAAAACAGGTTGTCACCTATGAAAGAATGTCTCTAAGCTCCTCCATGGTCAGAAAAACAGTGTGTTCATTTAGCTGAGACCAAGGAAATATTTAGGAGCCATTAGGTTAAAAAAAGACTGTATCTTTAAATGTTTGTACAATGCTCAGCATTGCAAGACAACAGTGCTATAAGGAGCGTCTCAGTAACAAGACAGGCTGAGGGACAACAGCCACTCAACTCCGGGCGCAGGCTCCTGCTTTTGCCGCCTGGGTGAAACCACAGGCCCAGTCACCCGCACTATTTCCTGCAGACGTGCATTTCCCCCCTTGTGTTTTGGACCCAACTCGTACAGCTGGATCTGTGTCCGGATGCACACACGGCAGGATTCCTTTGATCATCCACCTGGCTGCCCCTGCTGGATGCTCCTAGTGGAAGACATTCTAGGACCGAGGGCAGGAGCAGTGGGAGCCATCAAAGAAAAGATTCCACAGCAGTGGGGCTCAGGGTCATCGAAGCCATGCTTAGTTTTAAGGGAAGACAATAAACTGAAAACATCATCCTTAAAAAAGAAAAACAACTCATAAATAAAACATGTTCGCATCCCTAAGAAAATTTGGAGTCATAGGAAATCTATACTTTCTTTGGTTCTATGGTGTTCATTTATCTCTTAACATTTTAACTTAGAAAAAGTCTTGAAGATCAATGCATTTGTTTAAAACGGTAGTTTATTCTCCACTGGAAAAACTACACATCTTATTATTCATTCATCAACGGTAGCTTAAAATCAATGGCATCTTAAAATTTAAGAAATACAGCTGAAGAAATAGAACACAGGATATGACACAGAGAACAGGAATGCAAATCAGAGTGGTGCCTTTCAGTTCTGAACATGAAGAACGCAATAAACATTCCCCCTTCTCTGGGTTACTGCCCTGCCACCCTCCTGACACTGACGACTGTGTGGGTTTGTGTGTGTGTCTGTGTACAAACCGTGTACACAGGAGTGGAGCATGCAGCTCCTTTAGTAGCAAACATGAGCTGATGAGCAGCCTGATTTCTATGTCATAACATTAAAGAGCTACCTCTTTAACTGCCTATTCTTGAAAGGCTATTTCGAAATTAAAACAGTGTCATTAAACAGCATCCATTAACTTGAGTTTAGTGAAAAAGAGGAATTAGATTCTGTCAGACCCAATGTCTAGTCAATGAATAAATATTTTCCTCAAACATGTGCTTTATGGAAATATAAAAACAAACCAAGCTTGGCCCGTCGTTAAGTTCAGGGATTTCACAAGCTCACTCATCTGCATTTGAGTTGCTACTAAGCTGTATCAAGGGCTTCCCCTGGCTCAGGGGTAAGGAACCCCCTGCCAACGCAGGAGATGCAGTTTCGATCCCTGGGTCAGGAAGATCCCCTGGAGCAGGGCACAGCAACCCACTCCAGTATTCTTGCCCGGAGAATCCCACGGACCAGAGGAACCTGGTTGGGCTATGGTCCATGGGGCTGCAAAGAGTCGGACACGACTTTTAGCAAGTAAATAACAAACAACAACAAGCTGTGTCAAAAATAAATGATTCTAGAGTTCTCCACACCGCCAGTTATGACCACAGAATGATTTTGTGTAACAAGATTACAGAGATGGAGAGGGAGGCGGCAGTGGCGAGGGCCCGGGTGACGTGGGTGGTATGTGCGGATGTGGGGACATGCACGTGGACAGAGCCAGGCAGGGCCACATACACTGCACAGTACATCCACATCAGTCCTTAGATTTCATAGAAACCGGGGGATCGGTACGTGGAAGTTCTCTGTTCTTTTCTTTTCCCAACCCGTTATACGAGTCTATAATCATTTCAAGACAGAAAGGTAAAAAAAAAAAAAATTTACAGATGGGCTGCGATCTGTATTTTTAAAAAATAAAATAAAAACATTACTGCATAGAGCAAGGTTAGAAACCTATCTGACTACACATGCACAGACACTTAGGCGGGTGGGAGGCTTCACTGTGAACTGCATTCCTCACTGTGGGTTTCGCTCAAAGATGCTTGAGAAGTACTGAAAACTAAGGTTATTAGAATGGAAATAAAAATAATTCATTCTCTGAGTGCTGTGGACACAGTTAATAATGATCAATATTTCCTCATCTTTAGTAACAACACTAGCAACTAACATGACTGTCCTAAGTACATTACATGCGTTAACTCGTTTATTTCCGTGGGGTGGATCCTGTCACAACCCTCATTTTACAAATGGGAAACTCAGGCTCTGAAGGGCTGAAGACTTGGCCGGGGTCGTGAGCGCTGGGCTGGGCTGTGGACACAGGAGGCAGCCCGGCTCTGGAGCCTGATCACTGTGCTTCACTAGACAGCACTGTGGTGAGCAGTTTCAGCTTGCCCCCATCTTTAGTTCTAGGTTATTCACCAAACGCTACGTCAGGCCCATCAGACCAAAAGGCAGCAAGTGTCACAGTGGCCCAAGCAAAAGACATAAAAATAGAATACCTTTAGCCTCCAGTTATCTCCTACTTCAGTTTTGATTCTGTTTAACCAATTTTCATCAAAATACGCAGGATCTCTGCAAATAAGAAAAAGCTAGTTAAGATCATGTACTTCTCAAGCTAAAACAACACACACACACACACAAACACAATTGAAATTCATTTTGCATCATCACTTAATTGTTATGTAAAAATGTATTTGACACATATAAGTCACAAAATAATTCAATACATGAGACTGAATGCAATTACAGTAAGTTTCTCTAAAATCAACCATTATCAGCTCATTAAAAACATTTTTTAATCAAAAACAAGCTAAACGGTGAAAAGTGATAACATAAAGTTAAATATATTTTTAAAACTATACACTAATCTGGAATTAGTAGATACCACACTAATATCTAAAAACAGTCAAAGTCAATGACAATTGTTTTAAAAAGGTCAATGAAATATATTAGGAAGAAGGTTAAAATAAGCTATTTGGTTAATATTTCAATGCCTTTCATCCCTTACTACTTTGAAGGTCACCAACAACGTTACTAAAATTTTAATGTGCTTAAAGAATATAAACAGAGACCTGTTTATGTAATAGTAGGCATCAGACAAAACTGGATACTGTTTCTGTTTGCAGAAGCCCTAAATCTAAGATAACACTTGGATTCGGTGTGGACAAACCGAAACAAGGATATAACCTGAATATACTTATGCTTATTTTTCTTAGGAAAACCTCCAAAACGTCTATAAATACTAGAAAGAAAGAAAAAAAAAAAAAGCTTTTAGCCTGGCATGATATTCATCTTGAAGTTCTTGACACAGATGCTCTAAGAAATTAAATTGTATTTGTTTAAGACCACAGGTTGAACACCTCTGACCTGCTCTAGGCAAGTGCTGAGTTGAAAGATCTATTCACAACATAACTGTCTCCATTCACCCAAAAAATGTAACAGCAACCAGAAAAACATGTTAAGACAAAATCAACAGTCTCAATTTAAACTGTCACTCAAACTGACATGCACAATCAGTACTAAATTTCTAAGTTATCTTTAAATGAAATAACATGCTATCTAGAGTTTCAAAATTTTATTATTAAAAAAGAAAGATGTACTTAGTTAGGCATATGTATTTATGAAAAAAGTTACAAATAAGTTATCTCCATAGAAATCTACTATGATTATTTTTGAAGCCTGTACCAAAGTTAACATATTCACTTTATTGTCTCTTTAATTTTTTTAATTGAGATATAATTCACAGACCATACAACTCACCTGTTTGAAGTGGATTTTAGTATATTCACATTACCACAATCTAATTTTAGAACTTCTCCATCATCCCCCAAAGAAATCCTTTATTCATTTAGCCATCACTCCTATTTCTCTTTTTGGCCGCTAGGGATTACTAATCTGCTTTTTACCTTCCTAAGTTTGCCGTTTTGTACGTTTCATGAAATTATGCACTGTGTGGGTTTTTGTGTCTGCTTTCCTTCATTCAGCATGTTTTTTAAAGTTCATCCATGTTGCAGCATGTGTCATCCCTTCTTTCCTTTTTAAGGCTCAATAATATTCCGTTTATGGATACACTATACTTTGTTTATCTATTCATCGGCTGATATACATACTTCATGTGGGTATGTGCCTAGGAACGCAATTGCTGGGTCCCCTAACAACCCTGTTTAACACGTGAAAGATGACTAAACTGTTTCCCAAAGCAGCTGTACCGCTTTACATTCTCACCAGCAGCACACATCAGCTCCATTTTTTCCAGTCTTGCTATTTGGTGCTATCCCTCTTTTTAGCTATGTCTGTCAGAATGGATGTGAAGTACTGTTTCACTGTGGTTGTGATCTGCATTGTCGTAATAACTAATAATGTGGAGCATCTTTTCATGTGTTTATTGGCCATCTGTATATCCTCTTTGGATAAGTCTATTCAGAGTCTTTCCAATTTAACAATTGGGTTTGTTTTTTTTTTTTGAGTTGTTAGTTTTTGTTTTTTTTTTTTTTTTTTTTCCAGTATTCAGGATAAAAGCCCCTTATCAGACATAAGATGTGTAAATATTTTCTTGCATTCTGTGAGTTATCTTTTTACAACTTCTTGATGGCACAATTTGCGGCACAATTGTTTTTAATCTTCATAAAGTTCAATTTCATCAATGTCTGCTTTTTGTATTATATCTAAGAAGGTTTTGCCTAATTCAAGGTCAGGAGGACTTACTCCTATGTCTTCTTCTATGATTTTCAACAGCTTTAGTTTTAAATGTAGGTGTGTTTTTGGTAGGTTATGGCCCATGTGCATAATGTAAGTAAAGGGTCTAACTTCATTCTTCTGCATGTAGATATTCACACTCAACTATTTTTGTTCCAAGCTTATTGTAGCTTCTTTAGTCAAAACTAATTTGAGTAAAACTGCAAAAAGAAGGAACTTGCAGAAGACTGCTGAGGTACGTTACGGTGCAAAAAGGCAGTGGGGCCTCCTCGAGAACTAGACCAAGGACAGGAAGGCTGTTAGGAGTCTGGATGGTACTCGCCTGACTTTCCCCTTTGCTTCTGCCCATCCATACATTTTCTCTCTGAAGACCAGCTTTTTCTGTGTCTCCACACATGCTCCAAGTCTTCACCATGCCAGTTCAAGGAGAGAGTTTTTGAAGAGCAGCCCCCAGCCAATCCCAATTCTAAATTCCCAGGAAACTGCAAACGATGAAGCCAGAGTCTGTTTCCAACCCCAGTCTGACTGTCATGTGACCAGAAGGATGGAGCGGGACACACACTGGGCAGACAACCCCCCAAAAAGAGGCCTCTTGGCTTAAAACCTCTTGCAACAATAGATTATGCAAAGAAAAAACAACAATGTAAGTGAATTCTATTAAAATATTAAAGCATTATCATGAAAATAATTCAGAAAATAAAAAATCCCATATTTCTAATACTTAAATCATTGAAAAAACCATAATCTAAAAATCATTATCACTGCCAGCCAAGGAACAGTCTTTCCAAATAAGAAGGACTCAGAGCAGGGCAACTTGTGAATCTGGTGCTAAGTGGGGGATGCTCACCCAAAGCCAAAGGCACAGGAGACTTACTGGTTGAGTTGCGATTCAGGGTCACACAGCTAAGAGAGACTTCCATCTCAACAGGAAACCCCTTAACTTATAAAAAAGAACGCTTTACAATGTTTAAGAAACTATACACTCTGAGAACTCCAAAACTAGGAAATACTTCATTTACAAATTTAGAGTAACACAAATCGAAGAACTTAGAAAAATCTGAATAAAACATTTCAAGCCAAGCACTATGATACAGTTTGTTTCTTCCTAAAAGGACCACCGCATCAGAACCCCAAAACGGCGCCTGAGCAGAGAAGGAAGGACAGCCCAGGCAGCTGTTACTACCCTGTACTCAGCGCCGGGAGCGTCCGCGCCACGGAGCCCGGCACCCCGCGTTCACGGTGACCCTGCCAGGAAGGTTATCAGCGTCCCCGCGTGACACTGCGGAGCGTCAGACTCAGGAGGCGAGTGATCGCCCCACGTTCACTAGTTAAGCGGCACAGCTGATGGTACTGCCGTTTTTCTGACAACAGATGAGTAGTCCCGGCCACCACTGTCCGCCGAGCACCTCGAGTCTGACACACGGCAGTCCCCAGCACCGAACAACGTTTGGAAAAAGTCACAGCCCTTTTACTGAATAAGCTTCCCATCTGCCACTTGGGTGGAACACAACAGCAACAACAGGAGTCCACAGATCTAAACTACGACACAAATGAACTATCTATGAAGCAGAACAGAACCACGGAGGCAGACAGCAGACTGGGAGGGGGGCGGGGAGGGAGGAAGTGGGGGAGGGCTGGGGGGGAGGCGGGGTTGCAGATGTAAACTGTTGGATAGAGAATGGATACACAACGAGGTCCTACTGTACAGCCCAGGGGACTGTATTCAACATCCTGGGAGAAATCATAATGGAAAAGAGTATTTTTTTAAAAAGCACGTGTATGTAAAACTGAATCACTTGGCTGCACAGCAGTAATTAACACTGTAAATCAGCTATACTTTAATTTAAAAAAAAAAGGAACAGTGGTCCCCAGCCGGCTTCCATTTAAAGTGACTTTTTGTAGTCAAGAACTTTGACTCAATGTGCCGGCATCTAGCCATAACTCTGTTTCTCTACGTAGTTGACAATTTTCAGTGTTTTCTTAAAAACCCTAATTAACGTTCTCAGGCTAGGATCAAACAACATAAAGGCAATCTTCTCCAAAATCGGAACAGATTATAGTTCTGCATAGATATGTGACCAACAAGGGATAATCTTACTGGGAGTGTTCCTCATGAGTAAGGGACTATCTTTAGCTTCTTACTACGTCCTGACTCTGCTAAGAAAACAACACAAACCAACCACAAAACATACAAAGCCATTTCCTCGACTTTTCCAGTAACACAACTACTTGGCTATAGCTCCTTTGTCACAGTTTAAGCTAAAGGAAAAGTCCGTTAATTTTAATCCTTCATGTAATTCCACAAATACACTGTCTTCCTGTAGTCAACTGCCTCCACAGAAACCAAAACATTAAATTTTATTTCTACTGCTGCAATTATTAAAGTACCATAATATCCTTCCTGAATCCCCCAAATGAAGAGGAGGTCTGAAACAAACACTGCAGTTTGATTTAATTTCTTAATAAGGCATTAAAACAACCGGGGTACAGTTCCTTTACAGCGTTGGGTCAGTTTCTACTATACAACAAAGTGAATCAGCTACATTATACAAATATCCTTGATACGGCATTTTTAGTAGCAAACTTCACTATTTTTTTAAATAGATATGTTGATTCTTAGGTCTATTTTCTCATGATCTTTTCATTACCTAAAACGATCATTTTGGTCCTCTGCCATTAAATGGATATTGAAGAGTTAGCTATGATATTTATATTTTACATCCTTAATGACAACAAAAATAAAGTGAACTATGCTTTAGCCGCGGCTGTGTCTGAATGAGCAACACAGGCTCCGAGGGGACAGGCTTTATCTAAACCAAGGCAGGCGATCCAGTCCCACAGGCCCAAACGGCCCTTCCACCACTGTCCACAGCTTGACTGTCATTTCATCTCCTTTCTTTTCCCTCGTTCTTGGTCTCTGAAATATAAAACCTGACGGCACTGAGAGGCACCTCTTACAACTTCTGATCTGGCTCTTTCAATCAATATGTGGTTGTGGTAGAACAAGAAATAGGTTTGGTCTTTGTCTCTGGTTCCTGAGGCTGAATTCCTAAAACCCTGTGAGTTTCCTGAGTGATGGGGTGTCTTTTACAATTCATCATGAGCTGTTTCCAGCCATACTCGAGCTAATGCTAAGGGGGTGACTCACTGTGGGACCCCTAGACAGCTTTAGGACCATGGCTGGTCCCAGAGGAATGTACAGCCCCACCCCCAACCTCCAGGAAGGGATGGAGATAAAGTTCAAACTTCCCTGAGGCTAATGACTTCACTTACGGCTCTGTAGTGAAAACCCCAAATAAACTCCGTACAATAGAGTTCAGGAGCCTCGGTGGATGAGCACAGCCCTGTGCTGGGAGGGCAGTGCGCTGGGGACACGGAGCTCTGCCCTGCCCTCAACCCCACGCTCCCCTGGGCAACTCTTTCATTTGGTTCCTGAGTTGGATCTTTTACAATAAAACTGTTTATCCTAAGCACAGGGCTTCCCTGAGTTTTGTGTCATTCTCGCAAATATCAAACACGAGGGGGTTCATAGGAACTCCAGCATTTGCAGTTGGCTGGGCAGGAGTGTGGGTGCCCCAGGACCCCACCCATATCCACGTGGCGTCTGCAGTGGGGGCGGTCGCGTGGGACTGGGCCTTAACGCTAAGTCTGCCCTAAGTGTCAGAATCAAAGGACTTCGACCTCAACTCGTGGGGCCTGAGTCTCCTCGGGATGTTGGCGTCAGGGAAACTTGATAGAAAATGACATAAGAGCGGGGAACTCTTCTTGGAGATAAAGGATAAAAGAAGATAAAAGTTGCTTTCTTTTCATTTCAAAGTCAACGTTTGTAATTCCATATTCATTCACTCAGCTAACGTTTACAGAACACCTACTGCAGAGCCGGACAAGTGGGTCTAGAAGGTGAGGGTGGCAGCAAGTTAAACAGGTGATCGGGGTGGGGGGGGGTACATGGGGAGACGGACGGCTATCGGGGGTGCCTGGCGGCTGGTGAGGAGGAGTGGCATTTGGAGGTCTGAATGATAAACATTGGGGGCAGCGGGCCAGGCCATGCCAAAGCCCTGGGGCAGGAGACTCATGAGCATGAGCCTGGAGCCAGTGCGGGAAAGAACACAGGAAAGTGAGGTCAGGATGGTGCCAAGTGTGCAGGTCACGTGGACTCTGATGTGTCATTGTGGGCCCTCGGTTTTCACCCCGAGTGACCTGGGGCACCAGGGCTGGCCTGAAGCTGGACACCTGACCAAGAAACCCTCTGGCTGGTGCACGCATGTCAGTCTGCAGACAGGCAACTGCAGAGACACCGACGCTAGCCTGGAAATTAACACCATCAGGGCGGCTAGACCAATACAGCAGCAGTAAAGCGAGTAATTTTCATCATAAACCTTTTTCAGTCCTAAAAATTCCACAATACACCTCTGATAAGTGAGGCACTTACCTTCACCTCACCCACCACAGTTCTGATGCTACACCTCACATAACAAAGAAACGCCCCCAGAATACCATCTGATATTCAGTCTACATTCAAATCTCCTCCATTACATCCTTGAGGTGTCTTTGTTTAAACAAAACCCAAGAGTCATGCACTGTACTTGCTTTTTTTGTTTTTGAAGCTGTGGTAAGAACACTTAACGTGAGCTCTGCCCTCTCAAGAGACATTCAAAGTCGGGGTTCAGTCGTTAGCCCCAGGTGCAGCACAGCACGGCAGGCCTGGAGCCTGTGCATCGCGTGGAACGGGAACTCTATACTTGCAGAATAGCAACTCCCCATTTCCCCAAATCCCAGTCCCTGGCAGCCACCGCTCCACGAGTCTGACCACCTCAGACACCTCCCAGACGTCACGGGTGGAGTCTGGCCTCCTGGCAGCCAGTCGGCTACCGCCTGACACAACGTCCTCGGGGGTGTCCACGTTGCTGGCCATGGTAGGTCTTCCAAGAAGAGACATCCGACGTGTTCGGTCAGTGTCTGTCTGTCCGTGCCCTCTGATCTAGAACTGTTCACCCCTTTCTTGCTGAACAGACCAAGTCAATTGTCCCGCAGAACAGTCCACTTTCTGGATTTGTCTGGCCCTTTCCTCGTGAGTTATTTTCACCTCTTCCTCTGTAGCTCTCTGTAACCTGGAAGTCAGATCTAAAGGCTAGATTTAGCGATAGTTTAAAAACGTAGCTATCAGTATCTGCTATGGGTTGGATGTGGGATGTGGAGAAATCGGAGAGAGGTTTTAAGATCTGAGCAGCTCAAGGCCAGCAATGCCAACCACTGAAACTAGAGGACGTCTGACTGAGTGGGTCTGGGTAGAAGGCAGGGCTTAGCTTTAGATGTGATGACTCTGAGATGTCTTTCAGATCGACTGGAGATGCTGAGCCTAAACCAAGTCCAGCTGCCAGAGGAGAGATTCACGCTGGAGATAAAATCTGAGCATCATCAGGATACAGATGATATTCCAGGCCATGAGACGAATCATCAAGAGGTGAAGCAAACCAAAGAGAAGGGAAGAGGGGTGAGGCCTGAGTCTAAGGCTCTGCACCCCAAGGAGGGAGCACAGGAGAGGGAGACCAGCCCAGGAAATGCAGACCACCCAGCGAGACAGGAGAGCAATCCGGCCGGCCACAGCACTCTGGAGGCCAAATGTGAGTGAGTGTCAGAAGGAAGAAGCAGTAAGCAGATGAGCATCTGTCCCTGGAGCGTTCTCATTGGTCCCGGCAAGGACTGAGAGATCCTCGAGTGTTCCTGCCGGTCCAGGAGAGGACGGAGAACGGCAGCAGCAGCACGCAGGTAACTGAGGTCCCGAACAAGAGCGGCTCCAACGTGATGGTGGGGACACTGCCGGAAGTGGATGTGAGAGAGGTTGGGGGGGTTGGTCAGGGACAGGCGCTCCGCCGGGAGCAGGACTGGCGTGCTGGTGGACAGGAGCAGGGTCCTGCGAAGTCTGTTTAGACACAGAAGCCTGCTGGTGGATGTGACCCCGCAGAGCAGGGGAGAGAAGCAGAGGGCCCACAGGGGTGGGCATGACGGCGGGCCCCAGCCCAGCCCGCAGGCAGCAACGGGCAGCGAGGTGGTGACACGGATGCTGGTAGCGGTGGGGCGGCGGGGGGACAGAGTCGGGGATGCCAGGGAGACTTTCCTGTGTGTGTCTCAACGTTCTCAGAAGTATGATGGCCCCTATCTTGGAAGGTGATCAGAGGAGAGAGGGGGGACGTGGTGCTGGGGGTCTGCAGACGGGACAGCGGGAGGCAGCCCCCCAGAAGGAGACGGCAGGGCTGGGGCGGCACTGATACCGGATGACCAAAGGTTCCCGCCGGGAAACGCAGGATAACGCATCCCAGCATGCCAGTGTTTTTACCAGCCAGGCTCAGCTGCATCACAGACCTAAATATAAGCACTGAAACTATAAAACTTCAGGAGGAAAACACAGGAGAGAATCTTAGTGACCCTGGGTCTGGTAAAGGTTTCTTAATACAGTTTAAAAAACAAAACAGGTGAACTAAAAAAAAATTATTATTAAATAATAATTATTTAATAATAAAAAGTTCAAAAACATTTGCTCTGCAAAGACACTATTAATAAAGTTAAAAGGGAAGCCTCAGGCTGGGAGAAAATATTTTAAAACCTACATCTGAGAGCGAACATGTATTTAGAATAAAGAACTATAAATTCAAACAGACAGACAATTCAATTAAAAAAACAGGCAAAAGGGGCTTCCCTGCTGGCTCAGTGGTAAAGAATCCACCTGCCAATGCAGGAGATATGGGTTTGATCCCTGGGCCAGGAAAACCCCACATGCCACGGAGCAACTAAGCCCGTGAGCCACAGCTAGTGAGTCTGTGCTCTAGAGCCCGGGAGACGTGATTCCTGAGCCCAGGGGCTGCAGCGACTGAAGCCGGCACGCCCAGAGCCCGTGCCCCGCAACAAGGGAGGCCACCGCAGACAGAAGCTCATGCACCGCAGTGAAGAGCAGCCCCTGCGCTCCGCAGCGAGAGAAAAGCCTGTGCAGCAACAGAGACCCAGCACAGCCAATAAATAAATAAAAGCATCAAAAAAAAGGCAGACAGGAGAGGGGACAGAGAAAAGGGAACCCTCCCACTCTGCTGGTGGGAATGTCAACTGGAGCAGCCACTATGGCGAGGAGTATGGAGGTTCCTTAAAAAACTAAAAAACTACCATATGATCCTGCAATCCCATTCCTGGGTATGTATCTGGGGGAAAAAAAACTCTAACTGGAAAAGATACATGCAGCCCAATGTTCACAGCAGCACAATTTATAATAACCAAGACATGGAAGCAACCTACATGTCCATCAACAGAGGAATGGATAAAGAAGATGTGGTACGTATATACAATGCAATATTACTCAGCCATAAAAAAGAAGAAAATAATACTATCTGTAGCAACATGGATACAACTAGAGATTATCATACTAAGTGAAGGAAGTCAAAGAGAAAGACAAATACTATATGATATCACTCATATGTGGAATCTAAAATATGGCACAAACGAACCTGTCCGTAAACAGAAGTGGACGCAGGGACACAAAACAAACCTATGTTTACCAACGGGGAAAGAGGGTAGACAACAGATACATTAGGAGTTTGGGGTTAGCAGATATAAATTACCATATGTAAAATAAAGTCCTACTGTGTGGCACAGGGACCTGTATATAATAACCTGCAATAAACTCTGATAGAAAATAAGATTTTAAATATATGTGTATAACTGAATCACCCTGCTGTACACCAAAAGCTAACACAGCTTTGTGAATCAATTATATTCAGGTTTAAAAAATTTAAAAAAAGACTACCACAAACTGTTCACCAAAGGAGATATAGACATGTGTATACACACACGCACACACACGAAAAGATGCCCAATGTCACTAGTCATCGTATTGAGAGAAATACAAATAAACCCCACAGTGATGCACCTTTAGACAGCCACTAGAATGGCTATAATGAACAACACCGGCTTCAGCAAGTGTTGCTGAGGCCGTGGGGCAACCGGAAGACTCACACACTGCTTGTGGAAATGTGCGTGGTGCACTCACTTCAGAAACAAACTGGCAGCTTCTTGAACATTAAACGTACAACCAGTCATTTCACCCTTACATGGAATTTTGCCCAAGAGAAATCGAAGTGTATGTCCATACAAAGATGGGGACACCAATGCTCACAGCATTTGTGATCGACTGTGATGCTAGCAGAGCCTCACTCTACCTGTAACAGCCTGGACTACAGTAGCCCAGGAGTGGAGGGACTGATTAGCGTGCCTGTACAATGGAACATCGGGCACTCCAGGAACACGGGCAACAATACGGAGGAACCTCTGATTGTGTTGCGCTAAAGGAAGCCACCACCTCTCCCTCTAAAGGCAAAACATACTATGAGCCTATTTACATAACTCTCTATAAAATGCAAATTAACTGACAAAAAGCAAATCCGTGGTTGCCCTGGGGATGTGGAAGGGTGGGGTGGTGGGTGCTGGAAGGAGGGGCTGAGAAAAATCTTTTGAAGTGATTGATATGCTCATTATCTTGACAGTTTCCTGGGCATCTCCACCAATTAAAAAAAAAAAAAAACAAAACCCATCAAATTCTACTCTACAAATGTGCAATTCAATGCACGTCACTTTGATTTCAACAAAGCTATTTAAAAAAGGAGGGGTAAGCCCTCAAAAGAAATGAACGGGCGAGCCAGAAGAGACAAGGAGGAATCGTAAATGCGCATTATTAAGTGAAAAGAAGTCAGTCTACATCCTGTGTGACCGGAAAAGGCCAAACAGTGGAGACAATAAAAAGATCCGTGACTGGGGGGTGGGGGGTGACTAGGCAGAGCTCTGGGATTTTCAGGGCAGATGCTATTCTCTGCGCTGTAATGAAACTCGAGTGTATGACATGGAGTGAACGCTGCCGTAAACTGGGAGCTGGGTGATGACGATGCTTCCACGCGGGCTCAGCAATGGTAACAAGCGTCCCACGAGGTGGGGACTGACAGCGGGGGAGGGTCTGCGTGGGGTGCGGCACGGAGCAGGTGGGGACTCACCAGACTGTTGGCTCAGTTTTTAAAAACTTCTCTTATTGTAGTAAAATATACGTATGATTTATCATCCAGACCATTAAGTACGTTCACACTGTTGTCCGACCATCACCACCATCCACCCCCAGGACTTTCTCATCGTCTCATACTGAAACTTTTTTCCACTCAGTTTTGCTGTGAAACTAAAATTGCTCCAAAAAACAAAGTCTACTGATTAAAAACAAAAAACAGGAGAGGTGAACCTACATGGGCAAACAGCAAGAGAGAACGCAGCAACAAGATGCTGGAAGCAGAAAAGCAGATGAGCAGAAAATGACTTAAAAGAGGAGAGAGAAAAATAAGTTGTACTAACAATAAGGATACTATGAATATATTTGATAAAATTTCTACTAAAACAACAGAAAAGATCCAGTTTAACTGCTTGGCTCAGACAAATGAAGAGACCTGCCCTTTCTCTGGGCATCCACATTTCGCAGGCGTTCCTGGGGTTGTCCTGGTCCCTCTGCTGGTAGATGTTCTGACCAGCAGCTGAACATCGAAGGTCTCCAAGGCTTCATGTACACATGTGTTCTTCTTACTCCATATTCTTCCCTGAGCAATGTAATAATCCACACTCACGGCTTCCACTGAGAGACACCCAAATGGACATCTTCCTCTTGGACTCTTCTGAATGCGAGCCCTGCAGAGCTGCCTGCTAACTTCGAAACTTTCACAACTTTCTCTGCAGCGCTTGTTATATTAGCAAGTTTGTTTCCATAGTTATTTAAAAATCCGTTTCTCTGCAGGTTATGAACTCTCTGAACGCAGTTACCCTGCGGTCTGTGCTTCCCCCTTCTGTCACCAGCGCTGGACACAGAGTAGCTGTTCAGGAAATATCAAACTGACAGAGGAGGAAGCTTCTGTGAAGCTGTATGACGCAATTATTTAAAATAGATAATACAGAACAACATGGATGAGTCATGAAGACATTATGTTGAAATAATCAGACACAAAAGGGTATCAATTGTAAGATTCCACTTGTAAGAAGGATGGTGTGGAACTCAGAATCATGGCTATCTTGGAGACAAGGGGTATTGATTACGGAAGGGCACGCGGGGAACTATCTGGGAGCCTGAAACGTTATACAGTTCTACCGGGTGGTGGTCACACCAATGTGTGCACACATCCATGCATACAATACATACAAACATACACATAAATTTGTCACTTTTTTTTAGTATGCTTTTTGGTCTGTGTTATACCACAACAAAATGAAAAAAAAGGGATTCATTTTGAGAAAAAAGAGTGAAATCTTGATGAGAAATACATCTACAAGACTACAGTAAATTAGAACAACCACTTG
This sequence comes from Bubalus bubalis, assembly GCF_019923935.1. Lineage (NCBI taxonomy): Eukaryota > Metazoa > Chordata > Mammalia > Artiodactyla > Bovidae > Bubalus > Bubalus bubalis. The sequence goes on from NC_059157.1 coordinate 8,018,214, forward strand.
GCAGAACATCATGCATGTTATGATCTTGGTTTGGTAAAATAGTATGTACAAACAGGCCTTCTCCTGGTTTCTACAATTGAGAGAAATCCTACCCAAAGTAACTTAAACAAAAAACTCATTTACTAACACCGACTTGGAAAGCTCACGTAGCTATGCCCACTTGCCCACAAATAATTCTTACTAAGAATTTGAGTGAAACCCTCGAGACTGTTTAAAACGCTATCAGGGCACCACTTAAAGGTGACCATGGAAATCACAAGCCCATTCTTCTCAGCGTTAGAACCAGGGCTGGTCAGGTTTTAGGCAAGCCTCCTTGAGTTCCACCAAAAAGCCTACACGCCTGTGTATCAGGAGGGATGTGCCATGTGAGTGCAGAAGACGGCAAGCTATAGTTCTCAGGCATGGACCCCTAATGTGAAAGGCAGGCAGATTCCCCAAAATGCAGGTGTCTGAGACGAGCAGCTCTACACCGCTCCCTGCAAGGCGAGCAATAGCAAGAAGCCTTCAGTGACGACACCGGTCCTCGACCAAGCTGCAGGAAACCTCAGCAAGTCACAGGCAAATCTCTCACTGTCTCAGGCTTCAATAGACAACCGTGTCCCCCAGATCACGTCACACCTAATGACATCGTAAATTCACAGGTAATCCTTTACTTGAAAATTCCTAGGTCAAAAGTTCAAGACAACCTGATAATATCAATTTTATTATTATGCTTTCAAAGTGCTCAGAAGGAAAGAACTGGCATTATTTTATATCATATATCTCAAACGAGTATCTCACTCCTTCCATCAGTCAGTAAACAGAGCACCCACAATACAGGCAGAACCAACAGAGATGCTGACATTTGACTATTTGGATCCACAAAGAAGGGCATTTTCAGATGGCTTACTCCAAAACCAGGTACTGCCCTAGGTGCCAGGATAAAGTAATGAACAAAAGAAACCTCCCACGTCCAAGTGGAGCTTACGTGTGTGTGTGTGTGTGTGTGTGTGTGTGTGTGTGTGTGTCTCTCTGCAGGCAGCAGATAACAAATAAACAAGCCAAATACATGGCATATGAGACGGTGCTGCCTACCTCTAGAAGCACACAGAAGGTTAACAGGGACACAGAACATGGGGCATGCCTTTCCTTTATTTTATAAAGGAAACATATTTATAAAATATAAAAGTATAAGCCTTGCTGAGGAGACATCTGGGCAGAGTCCTACAGAAAGAGGAAGCCTCTTAAGAGCGTTCTAGAATGGCAAAATTGGGATGCTAACATGAAAATGTCTGCCACACTTGCTGAAAAAACACGTGAAGAATTCCAAAACTGCTGGAGTACTGTAACAATTGCAGCCTTAACCACCCTGCAGCTGAAACAAGCATGGACCACCAAAACCACATGTGCCTCTCAGTTCTCAGTCTACAGGCAACTCATGTGTCATGCAAACACTATTTTTTGGTCCATGTTTTCCATCTAATAAATACCCATGTACATAACACAGAAAAAGATAAAGCGATTTATGCTTACATCTTTTGAAGAACCTGGGCCATCACAACCCCATTCGTTAAATCTTCCACGGTCTGGCATGGTGCGTCCACCTTAAATGTCTGGATCTGGAAAAAAAGGGGGAAAAAAAAAAAGAAAGATTTCACAGTTAACCATACAGCAGAATTCTCAGGCTTCTTTACCTCATCTTGGAGGTGAATACATTTTAAAAAAGCAGAACAGATCTTTCCTTCTTCCCAGCATTAGCCGCCCTGAAGGTGGAGCTGGGCCATTTCAGGGGGTTCAAGATCTACCCAGGGCATGGGGGGCGCTATGCCTGGATCAATGGGAAGGTTTTCCAGTTTCTTGATGCAAAATGTGAGCTGGCATTCCTCTCCAAGAGGAATCCTCATCAGATCAACTGGACTGTCCTCTACAGAAGCAAGCACAGAATGGGACAGTCAGAAGAAAAGACCCTGCCGTGCACTCAAATTCCAGACGGCTGAAACGGGTGCATCTCCTGCTGATGTGATGGCCAAGAGGAAATCAGAACCTGAACTTCGGAAGCCTCAATGAGAAGAAACTGGCAGGGCCGCCAAGGAAGCAAAAAAGGCTAAGCGAGCATCTAAAAGGGCAGCAATGGCTGCTGCAAAGGCTCCCACGAAGGCAGCATCTCAGCAGAAGACTGGGAAGCCTGTGAAGGTTTCTGCTCCCTGAGCTGGTGGAAACGCTAAGCTGGGCAGATTGGAGTTTTAAATAAAGATCTGTTTAAAAAAAAAAAAAAAGCAGAACAGTAAGAAATGTTTTCCCTTATGGGGAATTTCCTGCAGGCTGCAGTGAAATTTTTTCCTTTTGGTAAAAGGAACTGTGGCAGAGTCTGGGCAGCTTCCCCACATTCAGCATCCTCAGAGATAATCACCTAAGAAAGTCAGGGCACCTGCATTCCCTCTGCCAGTGACTGGCTCATGGGCGCTCAGGCAAAGACAATCTGGACCAAACGGACGCAGAGAGAGGCTTACGTGGGCTTCCAGGGAGGGAAAGCCAACCTCCCCTGGTGTGAATAAGGATGCTGGCGGCCTCGATGGCCATGAGCAGGCATCTTGTGACTGTTAGGATGAGGCCAATGCAGTAAACGGCAGAGAAGAGGAACAGGAAGAATGAGGTCCTACAGGGCAAAATTGAGCCACCAAACTAAACCTCAGAGCCTCCTGTGATGCGAGATCCATCCCTTCTTTACATCTGGCCAAGCTGAGATTTCTTTCACTCAGAACCAACGTTATCATGGGGGACTTCCTGGTGGTCCAGGGGTTAAGACTCTGCACGTCCACTGCTGGGGGCACGGATCTGATCCCTGGTTGGGGATCCAGGATCTTGCATGCTGCAAGGGGCGCAGCCAGAAAAAAGAAAGAACCAAAACAGCTTTACACATACGTAGAAATCACAGCTACAGCTGGGTTATATCCTCAATTCACTTTAATTTGAAACATATCATGAATTACAACTAACATGATATAGCTGAGAATCAGTAGCCACATTTGTTATTTCTGAGCAAGATAACACGCTGAGCCAACAATGATTCTACTCAGTACTGCAACCAGGACTTGGAAAGAAATAATCTCTGAGAACAGATAAAGGCTGTACTCCGCAGTTTATAGGTTAGTAAAATGGAAGAGTATGGGCATCAGAGGATAAAACAGGGAAGAGGGTAAACGGTGGAAGACACGGTTAAAGAAGGAAGCACCATCCTGCAAATCCTCACAAGCCACATTAGGACTTGATCCTCAGAGCAAGGGGAACAGGCAAAGGATTCTAAGCAGGAGGGGGAGGCTGAGCCATCTGCATAGTACAAGGATTGCAGCAGCTGCAGCGTGAAGAAAGGCCTGCACGGAGGATGCAGGGAGGCCTGTGTTAACATAACAGGTTTACATGTTCACACAGTTCAATTCAGTTCAGTCGCTCAGTTGTGTCCAACTCTTTGCAACCCCACGGACTGCACCACGCCAGGCTTCTCTGTCCATCACCAACTCCCGGAGCCTGCTCACACTCATGTCCATCGAGTTGGTGATGCCATCCAACCATATCATCCTCTGTCGTCCCCTTCTCCTCCTGCCTTCAATCTTTCCCAGCATCAGGGTCTTATCCAGTGAGTCAGTTCTTCACGTCAGGTGGCCAAAGTATTGGAGCTTCAGCATCAATCCTGCCAATGAATATTCAGGACTGATTTCCTTTAGGATAGACTGGTTTGATCTCCTTGCAGTCCAAGGGACTCTCAAGAGTCTTCTCCAACACCACAGTTCAAAAGCATCAATTATTTGGTGCTCAGCTTTCTTTATGGTTCAACTCTCACATTCATACATGACTACCGGAAAAACCATAGCCTTGACTGCATGTTAACACAGCTGAGGTCAAACCAGGTAACAACCATGGAAACACTGCAAATAATGTTCAGCAGACCATCTGCCTTCAATACGTTTTACTTACAGGGTCATATTCCTAGAAGTAAATTTGCTGGACCAAAGTGTACGAACATTTTAAAGTTTCTAATAAATATCGCCAAGCTGCCCGTGACAAATGCTGCAGCAAGCCACTGTCCCACAGCGGGGCAGTGTCCGCGTCTCTGCGCCGCGCCATCTATCAAATCTTTAAACCAAGAACGATGAACAAGTGCAGTCAGTAGCTTCTTCACACTTTCTGCAAAGTCTGGTGGGTGGAGATGGTTACACTAAGGAAATGAGTTAAAAGATCGTGTAGCGAGTGGTTTTCACTCAGATGTCTATTTGGGAGAGGTGATGAAAGAGGGCCTGTCAGGCCCCTCCCCCCACCCCCAACACATTAACCTTATGGGTGGCAGAGGCTGAATATATTGTTAGTAAATGAATAAATGGACCTGATAAACATCACCTGTAGGAAATGACACTGAATTTTACTCCACACCCTCGCCCGCCGCCTTCTCAATGATAATGTGGTGGTAACAACGTATTGAGTAGTTTAAAAAGAACTAAGTCCACACCATCATCCTACATTTGCTGAATACATCTCTTTCTTGTAGGCTTAGAATAAAAAAGAGCAGCGGGCGAGTGCACACCTCACTCATCTCCTGACCCCCAGTCTGACCCAGAAGACCTCTCACTGAGCACGCTCGGAAGGTAAACAGTAACTCCAGCGACTTCGCTGGCAGTCCAGTGGTTAAGACTCCATGCTTCCAAAGCAGGGGGCACGGGTCTGATCCCTAGATGGGGAAAAAGAATCCCACCTGCCACGTGGCCATCCCCCTCCCCTCAAAAAACAAAAGAACTAACTCTATCTCCAGGTTTGTGCCTAATTTGCTGGCTGTGTGACCTTGGGTATGCCATTTTACCTCTTGTAATACCAGTTTTTCAACCTTGGAATTGGGAAAAATAGCTTCTGGAGGGGAGCTTTAAGAATGAACAAGAAAACAGATGGACATTAGGTATCTGTAAAAGCCTTAAGCAGTAGTTCCCAGACCTGGGTGTACACTGAATCAACTGGGAAGTTGGAGAGGGCTGGGAGTCTATTTTTAACAAGTTCACCAAATAATCTTCTGTGCTAGGGCACCGGTTTGGCAGGTGGAGCCCTCTGATCCAAAGCGCTACCAAATGCAAAGGATGAAAGATCAGAAAACTGCCACTGGGCAATCAGAAGAAAAAAACTCAATAAAGCAGGCAATGCAATAATGCAAGTAATTTACTTATAAGACTGTATCTGTTTCTCTCGTGGGACTTAAAACTATTTTCATTTTAATTTTTTGAATGTGGCTTCCAAACAATTATTTTCTCTGAGTTGGCTTTTGAGGTTTTTTAGCTGCTTACGAGGGTGTCCATCTCTGCCTTGAGATAAAAGTAAATGCAGGTCCCAGACAAACTCTGCAGAATTCCCTTCCGAGACGATAAAAATGTTCTTGGAATTAGATAGCAGCGATGGTTACACAATCTGTGATCACACCACAGAGCACTGAATTGTGCACCTCAAAAGAACTTTGTGGTATGGGTATTTTAATTAAAAAAAAAAAAATCTGTCACCTACCAGTTCTCGTAAACTCTTGAGTTAACATCTGCAGGGTGTTTCAGGATAGTAGTAGACTAAAATTTAAAGGTAATTGCAGGCAACCACATTAGGGCATGAAACTCTGCCTCACGGGTCATAACCTCTCTTTTAATTCCAAGAAGCTCTATTAACACCAACCGGAGCTCCACCTCACCACCCCCACAAAATCATGAGAAGGGGAAAGCTTGAGCTCACCTGGAATGACTGTCTCCACAGCAGTGATTCTCAACCGGGGGAGATCTTGCTCCCTATGAGAAATTTCTAGTTGTAACAACTGAGTGGGAGCTATTGGTATCCAGGAGGTACAGACCAGGGATGCTACTATTAAACCTCCTACAGGAAGCACAGGGCAGTGCCCACGACTAACGTGATCCAGTCCCGTCTGGCCACAATGCTAAGGCTAACAAACCCTGCTCTGGAGCAGTGGTTCTCAGTGTGGGGGCTCAGGTCACTAACAGCACCACCTGGAAACCTGTTGGAAATGCAGAGTAGCAGATCCTAGCCCAGCCCTCCCGAATTACAGGCTCTGGAATCCGGACCTGGCAACCAGTAGTTTGACGAGCCCTGCAATTATGTTGATCCATACTAAATGCATAGGAAACACTTCTCAGTGTCACCCTGAATACAATCTGAATGCAGGTGAAGTTTCGCGTCCAAAGTTACCCACAGGTAGTATGCAGCCAAGTCAGGATTTGAACCCGGGTGGTCAAATTTCAGAACCTATACTCTAAACAGGTTAAACTGGCCCTCTACTTAGGAAAAAAAAAATAAGAAAGTTAAAGCTTTTAAAAACTATGTCTTTTTGTACATCTGACTCCTTTATTCCTCCTGTAGAGGACACCAATGGTAAGCAGAACAGAGTTAGAAGGGCAGAGCGAGTGGAACGGGGGAGAGAGCACCACAGAAACACACCCTTCCTAACTGTAAGCACCGGTGCGCCGTTTCACAGGCCACTGCACGTGAAAATTCACAAGGGTGTGTTGATGTCACTGTGTGGGGATGGTTCCTGTTCACTAAGCTTCCTGACATTAATTGGGGGCATTCCTGACTCTTTCTGGTTTTTCAGTCTCTTAACCCTAGGAAAGAGCAATCGTTTCCTGCACTGCTTGAGAAAGGAGGCCTGACAGGTGTACTAGGTAGGGCAGACTTTTTCTAACAGGTAAGAGTGCATTTTGACTCAGAGGGTGGGGAGACAGAGAGAGTGGAAATTTTCCAGCACGTCCTGCTGAACTTGCTTGGTGCATCCACTTTGATTCGGAATTTAAGCTTCAACTATTTTCCCTAGGTAGGATGATACTTTGTCTCTTAACAAACATTGCTCTTTCAACAAAAATGTGGAACGTATGGTTCTCGGGCTAACCTCTGATACAACAGTGAATTTAGCCAGCATTTGGGGCAATCAGACGTCCCACAGATATGAATTCTGTACAGGTGGCTACAGTTATCCTTTCAAGTGCCTTGATGCTATTCAGTTCAGTTCAGTTGCTCAGTCGTGTCCGACTCTTTGCGACCCCATGAATCGCAGCACGCCAGGCCTCCCTGTCCATCACCAACTCCCGGAGCTCACCCAAACTCATGTCCATCAAGTCTATGACGCCATCCAGCCATCTCATCCTCTGTCGTCCCCTTCTCCTCCTGCCCCCAATCCCTCCCAGCATCAGAGCCTTTTCGAATGAGTCAACTCTTCACATGAGGTGGCCAAAGTACTGGAGTTTCAGCCTCAGCATCAGTCCTTCTAATGAACACCCAGGAGTGGTCTCCTTCAGGATGGACTGGATGGATCTCCTTGAAGTCCAAGGGACTCTCAAGAGTCTTCTCCAACACCACAGTTCAAAAGCATCAATTTTTCCGTGCTCAGCTTTCTTCACAGTCCAACTCTCACATCCATAGATGACCACTGGAAAAACCATAGCCTTGACTATACTGACTTTTGCTGGCAAAGTAATGTCTCTGCTTTTCAATATGCTATCTAGGTTGGTCATAACTTTCCTTCCAAGGAGTAAGCGTCTTTTAATTTCATGGCTGCAATCACCATCTGCAGTGATTTTGGAGCCCCCAAAAGTAAAGTCTGACACTGTTTCCACTGTTTCCCCATCTATTTCCTATGAAGTGATGGGACCAGATGCCATGATCTTAGTTTTCTGCATTAGTTCAACTATTTCTGGAGGAAGAACTTCTAATATGTACTATATACCTCTAGTCTCAATCCAAATGCTGTGGAGTGAAAATAAGCTCTTATTTGATATTCAGGACCATAGTTACAATCTTCAGTGATTGAATGTGGAGGCTGTAGCCATATATGAAGCTCAAGGACTGACTGACCTAGGCTGGACTCCCAGCTGTCGGGTCTTCTGTGTCACTGACAACAACTGCCTGCATCTTGCTGAGCGGGACGGTTACCTTTTCACCTGCTGTGCGCAGAGCAATTGCACAACCAGGTTGGCTAGAACTTCATACAAAATAGAGCAAATTATTTCGAATGTGGGGGGCGGTCTTTTCTGAGGAATGTACAGTATACATTTTCTTTCCTCACTTTTCGTTTTGGAATTGTCTTTGGCATTAATCCGGCCTTCAGACAGGAGGGGAGCTACTGGAGTAAATGCACATTTTCAGCTACTTCAGACATTTTCCACATTTTTAATAACAACTAGAAGAACAAACCCAGCGTTAAACTCAACTTTACTTGGAAAGGATCCAACGTACAATGTTTTAAAATGTTTCCAAGTCTTAGAATTGATTATCTTTGTTTGGACTCTGCCCTCCAGTTTTGTCATTGATCATCTCTTATCTTCCCCCTAGAAACTTTCCTTGATGAGCCTTCCAGTGAAATTTCAAAAAGGCTGTTTTCTACAAAGCCAGAGCCCTTGACCACTCTGTGGAGCTGATCACCTTGATGATCTCTATCTTCTTAACAACTTACCAGATTTTAAACAGATGCTGCCATGATGTGCTTTTGTTAGCCCCTTCAAACTTCCCTCTGTGATTCTTCCTCTGTTACTTTTATTAGCACTTCTCACCCAAATCACTGCACTGATCACCGCCTTTTGGCAGATGCCCTTCAAACACACCTTTTCTCTGTGACTTGTCTTTCCAAACTTTAAACAATGTAGCCCTACTTCAGATTTAATACCTTTCTTCATCCTTGCCCTCTTGGCTTTTTTCTTTCTGGCACACTGAGCGGGGTACAGACCAAAAATGCTCATTTTCAGATCCTCCACCTTCTGTTTACAACCTCTGCCAAATCCAGTCCTTCCACAAAATCAAAGAATGTGGTGATTCTTTCCTTTATCTCTGTCCTCCCAGTCAAACTCTGGCCACATTATGCACCTTATCAGCTTTGTCTCTGCCCTAAAATACGGCCGTGAAACCCATTTCCCCACGTGAAGTTGCACCTCACTCTAGCTGTAAGCTGTGTGTGAACTGTATTCTACTGCAAACAATTTGAAATTCCAAGAACGGCCTCATGCAAAAGTCACTAAAACAGACCCCTCTATCGCGGTACATACTGTTTCAGAAAACACAACTTGATCTGTGACGAAAGACAAATTATGACAATGGCAGACGATTTTCACTACATTTGTTACAACCAGCCTAGGGCAGTGCCCCAGTAACCCTTCTGCTGAAGGTCCTCACGTAGGAGACTCAAGTCCACAATCCAAGCTCATCACCCAAGGCACCGCTAAATATAATCCGTTTGGCATCTGTTTCTTACCTTGAGCATTAATACATACGCTGTAGTCACCTCCATAAATGTATTAGTGCTTCATTCTAAAAGTGATACTAAAAGTGATATTTAACGTTTTTTAGTAGTGAGTGAAACGAACTCTCCCCAAAAGAAGTACGGGGTTTATCCCGTGGCTCTGCAAATACACACACACACACGCACACGCACAACCCAGGTACTGACACCACACTTAGGAGAAACACACAAGCTTGGGTGTTAATGTCCAGCTGTGGAAAAGGCTGCTACAGGCACGGTTTTTGGCGTGAGAACCAACACCTTTATAGGCACATGTAAGAATTTTCATCAACATTTAATAATTGAAAATTGAGAATGCCACAGCGTGGCGCTCCCCACCAACCCCTCCGCAAATGTCGACTCCCACTACTGACTCCCAGATCCCCCAGCCTTGCGGATTTATTTCCATCCCGAGCACCTCTCCCTTCCTCCCGGATGCCCGGAATGGGCCTCCGTGGAAGCCCCCCTGCCCGCCTCCCCGCGCGGCTCCCCCCGCCCCGCCCCGCCCGGGGCTGCGCCGTCCTGCCAGCGTGACAACAAAGGCGGGAGCTTCGGGCCGGGGTCCCGGGAGCCCCCCACCAGCCCCAGTCCCCGCGGCGGCCCCGGGCCTCCGCCCAGCACCGGGGGCTCCGCTCCCCGGATGTGACGGCAGCGCCGGCCGGGCGCGGGGTGGAGGGGGGTGGGGGACCCCGGGACGGCGGCCTGGCGGAGGTCTGGGCCCCCCCTCCGGAGCGCGTCGCCCACCTACCCAAGTGAGGAGGCTCTCGCACAGCTCCGCCCGCTCCAGGGTCTCCACGTTGAACATCTTCCCGCCGCGGCTTCGGCCGCCCCGCCCCGCCTGAAGGCCCGCGGCGCGGCCCGGGTTGCGTCCTCCGCGCGGCCGCCGACTCCGCCCGGCGCTGGAGGCCGCCGCGGCTCCCGCAGCGTCACCGGCGCGCCGCCGCCGCCTCGCCCGGCCCGCGCCCCGCCCGCCGGCCCGCGCCGCGCACGGCCCAGCCCGCCTGCAGCCCGCCGGCCACCCCCGCGCACGGAAGCGCGCAGCGCGCGTGCGCCGCGCCCGCGCCCCGGCCCGCGGGAGGAGGAGGAGGCGGGGGCCGCGGCCAGTGGTGCCGCGGGGGCGGCAGGCGGCCCCGGAAACACTCCGCGCCTCGGTCGCCGGGAGCTACGAGGCGTCCCCGGCGCTGCAGAGGTACGCGCGGCTGAGCGCCGGCGGGGCCCCGGGCCCGGGCGGGACGGCGGGAGGCCCCGGGCGCCCGCGCCGGACGGCCGACGTGGCGAGCTCGGGGCGCGCGGACCTCGCGGCCCCGGGAGGCGGGGGACTGGGGGGGCGGCGGGCTGGGGGGAGCGTGGTGCCGCCGGTCTCCACCACCCCCCGGAGCACCGCGGCCTGGCCCTCCTTGCCCAGTGGCCAGGGGACTGGCCTTCACCCCCACCCCCCGCCCCGTTCCAGAGCATGCACTCTCTGCAGCGTTACCGATGAATCATTAGGCGAGACACCGTGTGCAGGAAAGTGCACGCACAGCGTGCGTGCCTAAAGACTAGTTAGTAATAAACAGGCAGGTGAAAAAAACAGCATTGCCTCCCCCATCTCCTGTTCCTTTTCTGAGCACCTTCCCTCCTCCGTCCACTGACTTATGTGATATTCACTTTCTTGCTTTTCCTTATAGCTTTCCCACCGACGTCTGCATGCCTAGACCACGCCGTTTTTACTCTGCCTGCTTATGAACTTCTGCGAAATTGTGTGTGTCATTTCGTGGCTTTTCATTCCTAGTAAGTTTGTGTAGATCCATAGGTAGTTCTCACTGCTGTCTAGTACTTCACTGTATGAATATAACCGTCTGTCCACGCTACTGTCGTTGGGCAAATTTTGCACTTGTAGTTTGCGGCTGAGAACAGTGCTCTAACATTCTTATCTCTATAGACTGGTGCCACGTGTAAGTTTTTTGGGGGAATAGATGCCTTTGAATCCTAGAATTTTTGAGGTATAGGGTATGCATAACTTTACTGCATGATGCCAGACTTTTATTTGTGGTGCAGCAAAATTAGCTTCACAGCACACACCTTTCTTTGGTTTGCAGTTCCTGGAGCCCCCTTTTCTCATTAAGACTAGGTTTGGGAGCCCTCTTTACCCATTAAGATTAGGTTTTGTCATTGAGCTTTCGGAATTGCCAAGACACCATTGGGTTTGTTTGTTTGTTTTCCATATATGTATATTTGGCTGCATCAGGTTTTAGCAGCAGCACAGGGAATCTTGTTGAGGCAAGCAGGATCTCTAGTTATGGCACGTGTGCTCTGTAGGTTGTGTTAGTTGCCCTGCGGCCTGTAGGGTCTTAGTTCCCTGACCAGGAATTGAACCAGCATCCCCTGTATTGCAAGGCAAATTCTTAATCACTGGACCACCAGAGAAGTCGAAGCATTGAGTTTTTAGTGATGCTTTTCAGAGTACCGGTTATCAGATTTTTCATTTTGTGAATGTGGAAAATCTTACCGGAAGTGTTCTCAGCGGTCTTTTAAATATTCTCCCCTACAGCATTTTATTTTAAAGGCAGAGAAACCTTTAGAAGTGATAAAATGTACCTCACCTGCCCTTGTTTCCTCTGTTGGTGCCTCTGGACCTTTGTGGAACCAGAGTTTCTACATTCTGAGCTAGGTTGTATCTGTAGGCTCCCTGGCGCTGTTAAGCGACCATCTGCCTTGTTAGGCAAGTGAAGTCAGCAAGTCGGTTTGCCCTCCTGTGCAGCCTTTCTTGGAATGTGGATCCTTTCTGGAAGGCCTGTCCCGCGTGAGCATCTTTGCTCCACCTGCTCCCTTTCTCAGGCCTTTGACCTTGGCCTCCCAGGTCTCAGGTTTGAGGGCTCACCCACAATGCACTTGTGCGTGATGTGTTCTTGAGCGTTCCATTTGGTAGCTGCGGTTTCCCTCCATGAAGGAAATCATATTAAAAACTTCTTGCATGTGAGTACTTGTCTGCAAAAGCCATGTTTCTACATGAATTTGGGTAAAAAGACATTGAGTTTTCTCCTTTGAAGTTATGGAATTTCCTACACTTCCTTTGTTTGTCTGTGCTGTTTTTTTCCTGAAAGCTTTGGAAAAGATCAAAGGGAATCAAGTGGGACTTGTCTTAGCTCTCTCCTTTCTCTGGTTACTTCGAAGCTAGTTCTCATCTACAGCTGTTTTATCAGCTTCACGTAAACATGGTGGTGTCCTTCGTGGCAATGTGTCAAGTTTATCCAGTCCTCCCAAGAAATACATACTTAGAGCTCTGATTAAAGAGGGCTTGGGATGCTGCTCAGTGCAGTTGTGGGGAAGGCGTGGCTAAGTTTCATCATGGTTCCGTGGACTCCTTGAAGATGGTTAATAATAGTAATCAAAGTATCGTAGCTTCCATTTTTTGAGAGCCCGCCAACATGCCACATGTTTTACCTATTATCTCATCAACTCCACAAAACAAGGGTTTTTTTGTTTTTTTTTTTTTTTACCAAAAAAGTTCAACATAGTTTGTTAATTTTACGTATTTTACTTACGAGGAAGCTGAGATCCAGATTTTGCACGAGTATGCAGTTGTCTGACTGCAAAACTCGTTTTTCTTCAATATATTAAGCTACTCGATAAGCCTTGGCCAGCTAAGCAGTAATGAAGCCAGTGCGGAAATCAGATCCTCTTCTATCAGTTACCAACACCATTCCCAAGATCGATGTGTTTTGTTTCTGTAAATCTCAAATAGTTAAAGACAGAGTACTGATCACTCGTTTTCATTTAGCAGGATCCTATGAAATAGATGAGATACCGTGTTTTAGAAATTTCATACCCTTTCCTTGGGGTTTCAAGCAAGTAGTGCATTTAGTGCGAGGCCCTGTAGTGCCTGTCACTGAGGTCTTCAGAAGGTGCCCACCTCCTGGAAACCAGCAGTCTCTAAGGTGCTTGGAATGAATGGTAGACATCTTAAATCTTTGAGCACTGAAGCCTAATTTTCATCCCTGAAGGGAGGAAGCAGGCACTGGCCTTTGTGTTTATTATTAAAGTAATACATCCTGGCAAAGAATTCAGACTGTAGAATTTTATCCTGGGAAAGATATAAATCTGGCTCTCCCAGGCCAGCTGCCCACTTGTAAGCGTTTTAACCTTTGCTATTTACCTTTCCTGCCTTTTATTTTTTTTTTTTTAATTCCAAAAAACTCCGATTCAGAGAAGTGTGGTGGTAAAAGGAAATTAAGAAATCCTCAAATCCCAGCCTTTTCCTTTTGCAGAAAATGAGCGGTTCTGAGAGATTTAAGTGACAGCAGAATTGGAGCCGAACTCTGGGCCTCCATGCCTCCTCACGGTGCCTGGGCTCGAGCTGAGAACCTGCGCCCTTAGTTACAGTCAGAAGCACTGTTTTGTCTCAGGCCAGTAGAACCTGGAGGACTGGAGTTCAGATTGACATTGGAACTCATTTTCAAGTCGTTTCTTCAAGTAGATGATTTTATTTCTTTTTATTGTTTATCCCCTGTAATGCCTCTTTCCAAACTGAAGTGGTGGATCAATACCTCATTTCTGAGCCACTAACTCCTACAGGTCCTTTTTTGACTTTGATGATAAGAGAGATTGCTGGCGGAAGTTAACTATTGAAACCCCCAACAAGCCAATCAGACACCGCTAGCAGTTGTCCGTGCGAGGGCTGGTGTTTCCACATGGCAAGGAAACGCAGCCGAAAGGACCACAGGTTCCTCTGTGAAACTTCCCAGCTGTCTCTGCCCTTCCCACCCTCTCTCAGCCCAGGCACTTTCTTCAGTGACACTAGAATTTGTGGAAATAATAAGTGACTCTTCGTTTCAACAACACTGGACACTTTTGCTAGAAGATGGTGCAAATAACATTACATGATCCTGCAACACTCAAAGTATCCTGGATCTCTGAGCTCTCGGAAATGTGAAGAAAGCAGTATCTTAAGGGTGGCATTGGTAGAAGTCATGTATTTATTCAGTAGAGTGTGTGCATATATTTTTATTGAAAACTGTAGTTGATTTGCAATGTTAACGTTAGTTTCAGGGGTGCAGCAAAGCAATTCAGTTATAGGGAAGGGTGGGATGAGTTGGGGGATTGGGCTTGACATACATACACTGCCATGTGTAAAACAGTTGTTGGCAAACCTGCTGTATAGCACGCCTGATCCTGGGGCTTTGTGATGACCTAGAGGAGGGGGATGGGGGTGGGGGAGGGAGGCTCAAAGGGAAAGAGGGAGGGAATATAGGTATACCTATAGCTGAGTCACATCATTGTACAGCAGAAACTGACACAACATCATAAAGCATTATACTCCAATAAAAAAGGAATATATAGTGTGTGTGTGTATGTATACACACAACTATATATAGTTTATACAGTAGAATTTAGTCACATTATCACTGGTTACACCTGGAAGAACACAGAAACAAATGCAACCCATATTTTTTTTTTAAGTACAAAGTAATAAACTCCCTACATGTACAGCATATGAGAGAATCCTAGCAACCTGATTGAGTAATTAGAGGCTGGGAATCTTGACGTGGGATAACATTTGCTTATCTCTGAGCAGATGGGAGTCATCCTCACTGCCCTTAGGACTTCTGACACGGCCCAGCATCTCAATTTAAACAGAGGAAACCTGGCCATAATAAAAATCTAAATTGTCCGCGTGGCCCACCCCGAGATTGTTGGAGGCTGTTTTCTCCAGTTGGCTGTTATCTGAGTGTTCTTTTGAATAAAATCCTGAGGTGAAAACTCCTCTGAGTTCCTGGTGTGTGCTTTCATTAAGGTTACTCAAAACCTGTCATTAGAAAGTTCCTGATGCATCAGGCCATTACTATGTGTAAAGCCGATGATAGCTGTCTTTGATCTGTTTGTTTGCTTAAGTTTCTTCCGTGAGAGGTCATTCATCTTCTTACTAGTTTTTCAGGTCCTTTTCTAAAGTGTTAAGACTTTCACACTCAAAGTTTCCTTTGAACAGAAACTCACCTGATTAATGATGACATTGTATAAAGCTATTTTCAGGGCAGTACATTATACACATAGAGGATTTTATTTATAAATAGTTGTATAGATGTCATTGAATATTTATTGCCTTTATTTCCCTTTAGGTGTCTTATGAGATTTTAAGTAACTTCAGTGTTTGTCATCTGAAAGAAATAGGAATTACCTGTGATATTTGGACTCTGATGTGGTCTGGCTAATTTCCCTCATACTTACAGAAATCGGGTATTATTTTCCTCCAGTTGAGTGATAACTTTCTCAACTGGGAAGGATCCTTTCGTATGTTCCCTTGTCTCTTCATAAGGAAATTCAACCTGAGAGTCATTCTGACTGCCAAGCAGGTCACAGAATTCTGAACCATAAGCTGAGCTTAGTCCCGGCTGAGACCAGTAGTTTTCCAAACACCAGAATTTTTATTAATTCAAGTAGTCTCAGGATAGCTATCAAAGGCCGTGTGTTCTATTGTCTTTTAACTTTTCGAATTACCAACACCGTAAGTAAGGTAAGTCGCTCCTGTTTGTTAGGTCCTGCTGTGTACAGGACAGCATGCCAGGTAGGGCAGGAACATTTGCAGAAGCAGACAGTGTCTTTCCTTCCCTGTCCGTGCTGGTACGTTCCATGATGCTCATTCAGTGCCGTGAGGGACAGGATGGGGTGTGATCTACATGGGTAATGCATGTGGTGTTCAGGAGTAAGGAAAGAGCCCCTGGGCATGAGGAATGCCCTTTATTCCTTAACACTTTTATTTTTTACTTTATTTTTGTCGGTGCTGGGCCTTCATTGCTGCATGCGGGCTTTCTCTGGTTGCAGCAAGCGGAGGCTACTCTCTCGTTGCAGAGCACGGGCCCTAGGCTCACGGGCTCAGTAGTTGTGGCTCAACGGACTTAGTTGCCCTGCGGTGGCTGGGATCTTCCCAGATCAAAAATCGGACCTCTGTCCCCTGCATTGGCAGGCAGATTTTTAACCAGTAGACCAGCAGGGAAGTCCTATTCTTTAATAATTAAAAAAAAAAAAAAAAAAAACTCACTGCTGGAGTTATCTTCTAATGCAACCTACTGCAAGTGGGCACTAAAAGAGGTCAGCTACATTTGTGTTGTTTTTAATGGATATATTTCATTTTCACTGTACTGTTTGTAATTTTCGTCTTGTTTCTTTTCCTTTTAGACCTGGAATGGCCAAATATCAAGGTGAAGTTCAAAGTTTGAAACTGGATGATGATTCAGTCATAGAAGGAGTAAGTGACCAAGTACTTGTGGCGGTTGTGGTCAGTCTCGCTTTGATTGCTACCCTGGTATATGCACTTTTCAGGTGAGACTAAAGGACAAAAAAATTGAAATAATGCATATTTCCAAGGGCAACTGACTTACTGTGTCTAGTAATGTTCAATACTTAATGTGAAAAGGAAGTGCTAGACTTCAGTGACTGTGAATACGTATTAAGGTATTTTATTTTCCTGTCATCAACGTTGTCCAGTCAGAAAAAATTTAAATTTGTCATCCATATTTTGAATGAAATGTTAATATTTTCTGTTGGACTGTCACAGTTTTAACATGTAATTTTCATAATTCATCAACTTGCAGCTGATACAATAGGCGCAAATATATTTTCATGTTTAAATGAAAAAACCTGGGGCCAAAAAATACCTTGGACACCTCTACACTTAGAGGGACTTAAGATTAGAATTAAAGTTACTGTTGTAGAATCAGGAATAATACTTAGAGATCTCAGATGTCTATATGCCAGTACAAGAGACAAGGTAATAAACTAGAAATGTAAGTACTGACAAATAGAGGTTAATTTCATATGTATCACTGAAAACAGAAATGAGCAAAAAAGTATAAAATAGAAAAGAGATTAATTCCAAAAACTACAGATCTTTTCAT
The DNA here is from genome assembly GCF_019923935.1 of Bubalus bubalis. Taxonomy (NCBI): domain Eukaryota; kingdom Metazoa; phylum Chordata; class Mammalia; order Artiodactyla; family Bovidae; genus Bubalus; species Bubalus bubalis. Next base: position 8,035,359 of record NC_059157.1, read on the forward strand.
TTCTTATGAAAATTAAGAAAGGATTATTGAACAGGGTGTGAGCATTCTCTTTTACTTCTGCATGGTTAGTTTCTGAATTAGGGTGACATTATGTTGATTTCAGTAGAATACTTACACGGTACTTGGTGATGCACTTGTGGGCATAGTGGGGAACTGATGACCAGATGATAGCAGATTTACTATCTGCTGAGTTTATAACTGATTGACAGGTCATTCCCAGGAGTACTGACTAATGTTTTAATGTAAACCAAAACAGGACACTGAATTTTTGTAGGGCTCTGACCTTTGAGCTTGTTCTACTCATCTCTATTAGCAAGTGGGTTGAAGAAGAAAACAGAAGTGCGCTTATTAGATTGTTCATTGAGAAGGATAGCTGATATATTGATGCAACAGAATCAAGATTCAGAAATGGGTCATCCTATACTCTGTGGCAGGCTGGTTTTTGACAGTGGCACCAACACCTTTCAGTAGCGAAAGAGTTCAACAAATGATGTTGGGACAAGGTTACCTACATGCAAAAGAATAAAGTTGACTACATCATATACAAAAATTAACTCAAGATGGATCAAAGATTTAAATGTAAGAACTAAAACTATAAAACTCTAGGAGTAAATCATGGAAATTGATATGATGCCACAAGCATGATCAACAAAAGAAAATAGATAAATTGGAATTCATCAAAAGTAACAACTTTTTTTTGCTTCAAAGACCGTCATCAAGGCAATGAAGTCAGTTCACTGAATGGGAGAAAATATTTCAGATCACATGTCTGATCTGAAATATTTCAGACATAGGCCCTTATGTCTGAATAGGTAGAGAACTCAAAACTCTGTAACAAAAAGACAAATAACACAGTTAATAAATGGGCAAAGGATCAGAATAGGCATTCCTCAAAAGATGTACAAACGGCCAACAAGTAGGTGAACTCGTGCCTGACATCGTTAGTCATTCAGGGAAATGCAAGCCAAACCACAGTGAGATACAGCTTCACACCCACTTGCCTGGGATGGCTGGGTTCAAAAAGTCAAATCATGATGATTGTTGGGGATGTGGGGAAATTGGAGCCCTCATACACTGGTAGTGCAGGCACCTTGGAAAGTCATCAGTTCCTCAGATGACTAAGCATAGAGTCGCCACGTGTCCCAGCAGTTTCACTCCCCTGTATGTGTACAGTGAGAAATGAAAGCATATCTCCATGTAAAAACATGTACAGGGATGTTCACAGCAGGATTGTTCCTAATATCCAAAAGGTGGAAACAGATGACTGGATCCATCAACAGGAAAACGGATAAATAAAATGTGGTAGGTCCATGCAAAGGCATATCGTTCAGCTGTGAAAAGAAATGAACACTGATGGATGTGTGCTGCCTTATGGAGGGAACTTGAAAGCACTGTGCTAAGTGACATGAACCAGACACAAAAGGCCGTGTGTTTGAGTCTGTTTGTATGCCCACAATAGGAAAATCTGCAGAGACAGAAAGTAGATTCATGGTAGACTGTAGATTTATGGTAGAAAGTAGATTCTAGAGGGACTAGAGTAGAAGGTGGAGGTGTAGGGAGTGATAGCTGAATGTTTCTTTTTGAAATGATGAAAATGTTCTAAAATTGACTGTGGTGATTTAATTATATCTCAATAAAGGTGCTTTTAAAATGAGTCGTGACTAGGTAAATTCCAAAAAAAAAAAATTTGTTCCTTACCTATTAAGAATGGGATATAGACATAGGAATTTATTGTCATTTGAAAGTATCCATGATAAATTGTTGAGTGAGAATTAAGTGAAAGACACCTCATAAAACCATAGGTCAAGTAGCCCATTTTGTTTTTAAGACGGATTTTTATAAATTTTATTGAAAAATAGTTTTCCTTTATTTTTCTAATTTCTCTACTAGGGATAATTATTGCTTGTAAATAAAAGTGTTTTCCTCACAGGCTGCAGTAATGTGAAACCCAAAATGAAAAGTTTCTATTAACAAGGCAATTGTATATTGTAGATGCCAAAAGCTTACCAGCATTAGAGTGTGTTAATCAGAATAATCAGATAAAGTTCGCATATAGATTATATTCAGCTTAGGTCAAGCATTTTAAACTGGAAGAGAGTCAGGGGAGGTTATGAAAATGGGCAAAGCTACGGAAACAAACCATATAAAAATGCCCAGAAGAACTGGGGATACCTTGCTTAGGGGAAGGACTGTAGGATGCGCAAACTTTACATATGGCGAGGGTGTGTTTTGTTGAAGAAGAGAAAGGTTTATTCTGTGTAGCTTCACGGGCTGCACTAGGGTGTCCAGGAAAGACCTGTGGACACTTCCTGCTTCTGCAGTGAAGGGACCTGTTGCTCCTGTTTCTGTCTTGTGTGTCTCCTTCATTCTTATACAGAACTCTTTACTTCTGGTCACCAGATGTAGGTGGCTTTCCCCCTGCCAAGCAGTTCTTCTTGACACCATCTGGGCGTCCCACAGTTTAACTCAGTTCTGACCCTGTCTGCCTGGAGACACTGTCAGATCGTCGCACAGGTTAAGGGCTCAGTCCCACCACACTTCAGATGCCAACAGCCAGTAATAGGTCCCCAGGTTACCCACCTCCTCCGTCTGATTTCTGTCCTCAGGTTTTCCACCAGAAATCGGAGGCTCTTGTAACCCCCGCCTCAGGTTCGATTACCTTGCCAGAGCAGCTCACCGGAGTCAGGGAAGCAATGGGCTTACCAGTTTATTAAGGGGTGTGATGAAGGATACAGATACCCAGACAGGTGACGAGGTGCACTGGGCAAGGCCTGGAGCGGTCCTGAGTGCAGGAGCCTCTGTCCCTATGGGGTCAGGGTGTGGGGTCATCCCCCTCCTGGGGTGGACATGTTCACCTGTATGAAGCTCTCCAGGGATTTTGTGGAGGCATCTTCATGTAGACGTGATCAGTTATTAACTCTGTTTCTGGGCCCTCTCCTATTTCTGGAGAACGGGGCCAGGAGTCAGGGGGTGAGGGACTCTGAAAATTCCAATGTTGTAATCCTGTGGTTGTTGTTCCGGTGACCAGCCCTCATCCGGGTGCCCACCCAGAGTCACCTGCTGAGAACAAAAGACACTGCTGTCACCTAGGAATTTACAAGGGTTTCAGGAGCTCTGTGTGAGGGACCATGTCAGAGACCAAATATTATATAAAACAGGGTGCTCCTAGTGTACTTATCACTTAGGGATTTACAAGTGTTTCTGGAGGTCTGTGCCAGGGACCAGGGCAGAGACCAGTGTGTGTATTTTCTATTAACTTATATAGGGCCAGCAGGTAGGGACTAATGACGAGGTTTCAGCTTAAGGTACAACTTCTCAAATAACATAAGGTGCTGTCCCAGTGCACGGATGCTGTATTGAATCTGTCACACGATTGGACTTGGGTAGGGAGGTCAGTTTAAGTTGCTGTCTGGCTCTTCAGATTCAAATTCAGTTTGCAGCTGTAATCCTCTCCCTTCCAACTGGAGCCATCAATGAATTGGAGGAGAGGCAGCATGCATAGAATAAGAGTCAAACAAAGGAACCTTTTATCTGTTGTCTGTAATTTTGATGTTTTTAGTCATTATGATTCATTCTTTCTTCACATTGTGGTGAAATACCCGTAACATGGAAGTCGTCATTTAAGGACTCATTGGCATTAGGAACATTCACAGTGCTGTGTAACCATCATCACTGTCTATTTCTAGAACTTTCTCACCATTTGAAACAGAAACTCTACCAGCTAAATAATAGCTCCCTATTCCTCCTTCTCCCAGTCCCTGGTAACCTTTATTCCACCTTCTGTCTCAAGAAATTAGGCTAGTCTACATACCTCATAAACAGGAATTGGACAGTATTTTGTCCTTTTCTGTCTGGCTTATTTCTCTTAGTGTAATGCATTCTAGGTTCATCTATGTTGTATCATCCACCAGAATTTTATTCCTTTCTATAGCCGAATAGTATTCCATGGCGCATGTATACTGTATTTATTCATCTGTTGATGGACATTTGGGTTGTTCCCACCTTCTGGCTGTTGTGAATGGTGCCCTGTGAACGAGGGGCTACAAGAAAGTGTTTGAGTCCCTGCTTTCTACTGGAATTCCTGGATCATACAGTAACGTTGTGTTTAACTTTTTGAGGAACACTTAATCTGTTTTTCACAGCAACTGCCGCATCTTACATTCCCCCCAGCAGTGCACGACCTCTCCAGTATCCCTGCATCCTGGCCAGCAGTTGATACTTTCTGGTTTTTTGATAGTCATCCTCGTGGATGTGAATTGGTATCTCATTGTGGTTTTGGTTTGCATTTCACTAATGACTAATGATGTTGGACATCATTTAATGTGCTTATTGGCGATTTGTGTATCTTCTTTAGAGAAATGTTTATTCCAGTCCTTCATGCATATTTGAATTAGGTTGTTGGCTTTTTGGTGTTTGAGTCATGAGTTCTTTCTATATTTTGTCTCAATCACTTATCAAATATATGGCTTACTAATACTCTCATTCTGTTGGTTGTCCTTTTAGCCTCTTTTTTTAATTCCTCTTTCCCTTGGTTTATTGTATTTATTTGTTTCGCTGTGCCGGGTCTTTGTCACTGGACGCATGGGCTTCCTCTAGTTGGGGGAGTGGGACCTCCTCTCTAGTTTGGGTGCCCGGCCTTCTCGTGGAGCACGGGCTCCAGGGCGTGAGGGCTTCAGTAGTTGCTGCCCCCGGCTCTGGAGTGTGGGCTCAGTAGTCGTGGTGCATGGACTTAGTTGCTCCAAGGCGTGTGGGATCTTCCCAGATCAGGGATTGAACCCATGTCTCCTGCACTGGCAAGAGGATTCTTTACCACCGAGCCACCAGGGAAGCCCTGCTTTTATCCTCTTGATAGTGTTCCTTGATGCACAAAATTTTAAAAATTTTGATGAAGTTCAATTTATCTTTTTTTTTTTTCTCTTTTGTTGCCCGTGTTTTGGTGTCATGGTTATGAAGTCATTGTTAAGTTGAAGGTCAAAAAGATTTCCATCTATGTTTTTCTAAGATTTTTATAGTTTTAGCTCGTGAGGTTAGGTGCTAGATCCATTTTGAGTTAATTTTTGTATATGATATGAGCTGCTACTGCTAAGTCGCTTCAGTCATGTCCAACTCTGTGCGACCCCATAGATGGCAGCCCACCAGGCTCCTCCGTCCATGGGATTTTCCAGGCAAGAGTAACTGGAGTGGGGTGCCATTGCCTTCTCCAATATGACATGAGGTAAGGGTCCAAATTCATTGTTTTGCATGTGGATAGCCAGTTTTTCCAACATCTTTTGTTGCAAAGACTGTCCTTACTCCACTAAAGGGCCTCGGCATCCTTGTCAAAAGCCAATGAACCGTATATATCTAAGCGTGTCTCTCTGGTCTCTGTGGTCTGCTCCCTTGGTTTATGCATTTGGCCTTGTTACCGGCACCACACTGTTTTTACTATAACTTTGCAGCAAGTTTTGAAATCAGGAAGTGTCTTAAAACTTCTTTCCTCTCTTTCAAGATTATTTTGCCTCTTTGGAGTCCCTGGAGATACCGTGTAAATTTTAAGATGCGTTTTTCTATTTCTGCCAAGAGTGCTGTTGGGATTTTGATAGAGGTGGCACTGAAGCTGTAGCTAGATCACTTCGGATAGTATTGACATCTTAACAGTGTTGTCTTCCAGTCTGTGAACATGGGATGTCTTCTTTAATATTTCTCAGCAGTGCTTTGTAGTTTAATTAATTTCTTTTAAAATATTTTCTATTTGTTCTTCCTGCTTAAGCCATTAATAATAGCTGACATGTGTTGACAGACCAGAAGCCAGTGACAAACGTCTGGTATGCAGGTTAACCCATGCTTGCATATCAGTAAACTTTGATTCCAATTTCATTTCTTGACCCAGGCTTTGGGTATCATTGCTTTCCTCACCTGAGAGGTTCCTGGCTCCTTTCCAGGGCTATGTGTAACTTAACTAGTTTGACAGTTTTGGTTTCTCCTTTCAAAGAACGTAGAAGGACCATAAATCGTTGATAGATACAACAACAGGTGTTCTTCTGTTCCATCGTGGAGCCACTCACTTTGGCATCTCAGTTTAGACCTTCTTCGTGTCAAATGCAATCATTTTCTCATTGCTAAGGTGATCATAGTATTTAAAGAACAAAAATTCAGCCAGTTCATTTGAAGATCTAATTGGCTTTACTAAGTAAGTTATTCATGAATCAGGCAGCTTCCTGTCCAGCAAGTAGAGAGGTGCCCGGAGGAGCTATATGAAATGGAAGGGTTTCATAAGCAGAAGGAGGGTGGGGCAAGGAAGTTATTTGCAAAAGTAGGGATTATTTCAGGCCAGGACTACTACTTCTGGGGGAAGGAAATGGCAGGGGTCTTAGCCTTGCAGGCCACCTCCTTGGTGCTGACCCAGAAACCCCAGATTGGCTGATTCTCATCACCTGGGGAAGGTGGGCCAGGTGTGAACTCTAGGTTTGGCGTCATGGGCTGTAGCACAAGTGACAGATGACTAACCCGCAGTTTTCTCTATCACGGTGTGTTCCCGATTTCTAATCTAGCTCTGACGGTCTATCTTGATTATCCCATTTTCTGGATTTTTGGTTCTGTACCCAAAGTTGCCGGTCACATTTAGTTACCTGAAGCTCACACCACGATCAGAATCTTGGGCTGTTTTTTCTTATTCTTTGACTGCACCTTGACTTTCTAATATTCTATCAGATTTAAGAATTTCATATCTTTTATGGAAAGAAACTAAAAGAAATACCTTCTAGTGACATGGGTTTTATATATGTATAAATATCTATATTTATATATAATAAACATATTGTATAATATAGTATTTATATTATATATTTATATATGATAAATATATATATATACACATACACTCTGAAACTCATGACTTTTTTTCATTGAAAGGGAATGAATGGTTCTGCAGTGTCAAAGAGTCAAGAATTTCCAGTTAGCTGTGTGTTTGAAAAAGTGAAAATGTTAGTTGCTCAATCGTGTTTGCAACCCCATGGACGGTAGCCCACCAGGCTCCTCTGTCCATGGGATTCTCCAGGCAAGAATTCTGAAGTGGATAGCCATTCCCTTCTCCAGGGGGGTCTTCCCAACCTAGGGATCCAACCTGGGTTTCTTGCATTGCAGGCAGATTCTTTATCATCTGGGCCACCAGGGAAGCCCATGCTGCTGCTGCTGCTGTTAAGTCGCTTCAGTCGTGTCCAACTCTGTGTGACCCCATAGACAGCAGCCCACCAGGCTCCCTCGTCCCCGGGATTCTCCAGTCAAGAACACTGGAGTGGGTTGCCATTGCCTTCTCCAGGGAAGCCCATACTGGTGTCTAAATGAGACGGTTCCTAGCCTGTTCCTGGATAGGTTGTTTTTCCCACAGCAGCTTTCTTTCACTGATTCATTCATTCAATCATAAGAACATAACATTTAAAAATAAATAATCCACCAAAATTTAAGATGTTTAAACAGAGTTCAAGCAGTTTCATTACATTGATGTCAAGCTTCTGATTAGATATTTGACTTTAAATTGCTTTTTTGTCATCTCTGAAATAATGGTTATATTTTTTCAGCTTTCTTTTCTAAAATTTAAATGTTTTACTAAAAATTAAATAACCATAGGATAGATATCTGTAATTTTTCTTATCCCATTGAAATGCTGATTTGGAATTCTAGGTGCTGGGGAATTTTGATTCAGCCAGAGAGTAAAGGTACTTCTGTAGATTAACACCAATGCTGCGTGGACATGAAATATTGCCGTTAAAAGAGATTTAGGTTTAGAAAAAACTGCTACAGCCAAATGAAGTTAAACCAATCCAGATGTAAATCTGAGCTTCCCACTCTGCAACCTTAACTAGCGCTTCTGATTTTCAGTCCTCTCGTGTCTTGTCCTCTTGTATCAGCCACTAACATCTTATCTTTGTTTCTTTTTTTTTTAATTGGTGTATAACTGCTTACAGTGTGTTAGTTTCTGCTGTACAGTGTTACGAATCAACCGTATATATGCGTACATCCCCTCCCCCTTGGGCCTCCCTCCCACCTGTGCCCTCCCAGCCCTCTAGGCCATGGCAGAGCGCAGAGCTGAGCTCCCTGTGCACTTCAGCAGGTCCCCTCTAGCTGTCTGTCTGCACATGTATATATACGTGTGTATACGGCAGTGCTAATCTCTCAATTCATGCCACCCTCTCCCTCCCCCACTGTGCCCCCAAGTCCGTTTGCTGCGTCTGCGTCTCCGTCCCTACCTTGGAAATAGATTCATTTGTGCCATTTTTCTGGATGCCACCTATAGACGTTAATATGCAGTATTTGTTTTTCTCTTTCTGCCTTCACTCTGTTTGACACACTCTAGGTCCATCCACATCTTGTTAATGTTTTAAGATATTAGTAGTATGATAGGTTTGGGCTTTGCTACATCATACATTTTGGTTTGGGTTTTTTTCTGTCCCCCGTGTCCTTATAGGTGAAAAGTTTGGAGAAAAACCTGATTAGATATGGAGAAGATATGTCTTGCATAATAATACGAGACATTTTACAGAAAAAGTAAACGTGTTAATTGTTCTCTATATGACATGTGAGTCTGCAATTACATTGAGTCCCCAAGGCACTAGGCCTGTGGGTTTCATCATTTGCTAGTTAAACTCGGTCAGTGCGCTCAGAATGGCCTGGAATGTTCAGTCCTGCAGCTGAAATACCGGTGTTGGCCGTCATCTCTGCTTCTCACGTTACCAGGAGTCTGGGTCAAAAGTTAGATCGAGAAGGAAAACTGATTCATCAGACAGTGTTTTATATTGAAACTTTACTATGTTTTTCTTCAACAGAAATGCACATCAAAATATTCACCCAGAAAACCAAGAGCTAGTGAGGGTGCTTCGGGAACAGCTTCAAACAGAACAGGTACTGTCGTGACACAAGTCTGCGCGTTTGTGTGAGGAGGGCGTAGTCTTACTCCTTTTGCGGAGGAAATAGTGATGAAATATCAGTAAATTCCTTCCACAGAAGCACAGGCTTCTCTCCTGCTTGGAGTTAGTTACCTTTCGTTATCCTATTAATTGTACAGTTTCAGATTAGGCAAATGATTAGCCTTAATCTAATTTAAGATATTTACATGTGCTAATTTTAATTTGCTTTAAAAGACAGCAGTTTCCTATTTAACTGATAAGGAGAAAAAAATCACTGTCTCATTGACTTTAATGAAATGTGGTGGAAAAACTACTCTTTCTAAAATACATTCCCCTAAGACCTTCAAATAAATGACTCTAACAGGTGGGTTTTTTTCCTTTTTTTTTTTTTTCCTTCTCTGGTCAAAATGAACAAAACTAGCTAGACAGAGAGGAGAACTCTCCTCTGCCTCGTCTTTGTTTTGAGCTGTATGGACTCACCAAGAACCAGAAATATATTTCATGAAGGCTGGGTTAAGTAGGATATTATACACCTTCATGGGGCTTCCCGGGTGGCCTTGCCAGTGCCCGAGTTGTTAAGAGACGTGGGTTTGATCCCTGGGTCGGGAAGACCCCCTGGAGGAGGGCATGGCAACCCATTCCAGTATTCTTGCCTGGAGAATCCCATGGACAGAGAAGCCTGGTGGGCTACCGTCCATAGGGTCGCAAAGAGTCAGACACAACTGAAGTGACTAAAGCACAGCACACCTTCATCTGACATAGCGAACATCAAAAAAAAAAAAAAAAATTAAAAATTGATTGCCTACCCACCAATCCAACTTTAATTCCAAAGAGAGTTTTTATGATATATCCATTTACCTCTTATTTATTAACCATCTACCATATGCCAAATATTGTTCCAGGCATGGGAAATTCATTCATAAACTAAATGGACAAGAATTCTTGCTCCATAGAACTTGAATCCATTGACACAGAAATAGTGTAAACAGATTCGTAGTATTGTGTTCTAGAGCTCTTGTTATCAATAATTCACGCAGGGATGGCGTTTTATAATTTACAAAGTGATTTCACATATAACTATGTCATTTAATCTCCAAACATGTCACACGGTCAGGGATGTGTGAATGAAACAGATGTTAGAAATAGAAGAAAGTGAACACTTGGAGAGTTGCTTGGCCTACCGGATTCTTCACCCAATGAAGGCTTCAGCTCAGCCTGCAGAGTAATTCAGAATAACTTAACTCTTTCTAATAGAGTAACTCCAGAGTTAGTCCAGGTTTTCATCTTTAGACTGTGTTCAGGAAGAAACGTAGAGCCCGTGCAGGGTAAGGGGAACAACAGCGGAGGCTCGTGAGTTTATCAAACCTGTAAGACCCTAACCGAGTGCCCGTCGGAGATTTCGAGGATTACGCAGTCCTGACTGTATCCTCAAGTGTGCTTGAGCAAGCAGCTGATTTTGCAACGCCCGTGTGTGTCATGTCTCAACGTGCGCGCGTTTTTCTCGCCAGGATGCACCTGCTGCTGCCCGACAGCAGTTCTACACTGACATGTACTGTCCGATCTGCTTACACCAAGCTTCCCTCCCCGTGGAGACCAACTGTGGACATCTCTTTTGCGGTAAGCAAACGGTGCTGCTCCTCTGGGTAAAAGGGACTGTTTAGACCAAGACCTGTGTGTGTGTGTCTGCGTGTGAGCAGGAGTCCTAATTTTCTCTCCGCCACCGTCTGTATTTTTATGAGTAGGATGGATTGCTTCTGGGATCCTACTCACCTTGTCAGCAACTTTTATTGAGTGTCTGTGGGCTTAAAAAAAAAAACCTAGTTATTCACCTCCCCAGTAAACAGCACTGTGTTTCTTTGAATAGTAAGTGTATCAGCACCACGAGGGAGTCGCTGAAGCCCTCTTCTCATCACCTTTCGGGTGTCTTCGTTTGTTACTTCTTTCCAAAGGGTCAGCAAGGGTCTTCTCTCAGGGACCTTGCCCGAGACCTTTCCTTGGCTCTGCTACCCCTTTCTCACTCTGAGTCGATACAAAGGTTCTTCCCTCTGTTCCTGCATGACCCCCCCAGAGGCTCGGTAACCCTGGAGCATGTGGAGGAACGAGAGGAGACGCTGATGTCACCCTTAGTATCAGGGTGGGTGCTGTCTACCCCTGGGTGTTCTTCCCGACCTTCCAGAAAGAGTTCATCAAGAGCAGCGGGGTATCCTGTAGCTGTTTGCTGGCTGTGGTCACAGGAGATGGGGGAAGTTCAGTTATTCCGTGCCTGCTGTGTGCTGGACACAACATACCCGCATCTCCTCCAGGGCCACAGACGAGGAGACTGAGGTGTAGCTGTGCTGAGGTTTGGCAAAGGGCATCCCAGCTGCAGGTGGACAGAGCTCGGTTTTAAACCCGGTCTAATGTCAAAGCCAGGGCCGAATTCTGCATGATCACTGGTTTATACCGCGACTCTCTACTTAAGGTTTCTGTCATCACTAGACCTGATTTTTATTGAGACTGTTGCCGTTTGAACCAAGATAGGGTTCTGATGGCTCCCAGGCTGTACCCAGTTTCTGCGTCCAGACTGATTAAAACTGTAGTGTACGTTGATCTGCGTAATGCCCTCGCCCCTTTGTATCTTTTGTCTGAGATTCAGAATTCTGAGGTATACCGTGTTCCTCTTGATGCTGTTGGGGGTGAAGTAGAATCTGGAGCCTGTCCAGGTGACGCAGGGTTCTCTGTACCTCGTGCTCCTTCCGGTAGTGCTTGCCAGACCCATTATTGCCTCATCCGTTAATTTCAGCCTCTTCCCTCAAGTTTTAGCCTCAAGGAGCTACCGAATTGTAAACCACTATTTCAGTGTGTATCCTTAGTTATCTGTTGGAAATGCTGGTGAGCAGCAAAGTAATGCACAATCAGAGGGGTGGGGGAAATTAAACAGTCATCACAGAAAACAGCTGCTCCCTGCTCGGAGCTCTGGTCGCTGGTCCTTGTCAGCTGGAGCCCCTCGCTGAGTCTGGCCGTGGCCCCGGCCACGTTGATGTCACCACATTGACACATTGACCACATTGATGTCCTCTTGCCCAGGACCCCAGGCCAGCCTGGGAATCTGGGAGGTCTGGCTGGCTAGACGGAGTCTGTTTGCCAGGCTGGGCCCTGGCGATTCACTGAGCAGATAACCCGGCTGTGCTATGCGCTTGGTTTTTACCTCTGGGTCTGAGGTAATAGGTTAGGCTCCTCCTCTTACCCTGCTCTACTTGTTGGACAGATTTATTTACTGTCTGTGGGTCCAAAGGTTAAAAAAAGAGAAAAAAACAGCACCTAGTTATTCAGCCTCACAGAAAACAGGAAATGTGTTGCTTGGAACAGCAGTTCAAGGATGTTGGTATGAGGTGAGGGCACTCCCGCTCAGCTCCGTGTGTGAACTACAGTTCTGAGCCTTGACAGAGCCAAGGACACCAGCAGCCCCCCACGTCCCCTTCCTTGCATTTGTAACCCACGTTATTGTATTTAATTCTCCGGCGATCTTGTGGGGTCTCATTTCCATTTTACAAAATAAGCAGATCCGCAGAGATGGTGGCCTAACTTTAGGCCATTGAGTCATCTCTCCCGTCATCCAGTTGAGGTGGATCGCCCTTTATTTATTTTTTAACTTTTTTTTTTTTTAATGTGGACTATTTTTGAAGTCTTGGTTGAGTTTGTTACAATATAGCTCCTGTGGTGTACGTTCTGGGTCTTTTTGGCCGTTAGGCATGTGGCCAATCCTCCCCAGCCAGGGTTTGAACCCACACCCTCTGCAGTGGAAGGTGAAATCTTACCCTCTGGACCACAGGGACGTCCCGGATCTCCCGTTTAAAGAGGGGAAAAGTTGAGGAAGCAAGAAAAAGCATCAGGCACATCCCAGCAGATGTGTGTGAACCGAGTGTCTGATTAGTTGGCCCATAGTTTTCCAGTGTCGGCGAGCGGCCGTTACGTAACGTGCAAACAAGGACGCCTACGTTCCAGTTTGTGGAAATAAGATTAAATCAGTCAACATGTGTCAAAGCACACTGGACTTTCTGGGTGAAAAGGTACTAGATAGATCTGAGGCGTCATTACTGATGGTGGAAATACTCACAGATTATGATCCTTTGCTTTCACGTAGATTCCATATGACATTAGATTGCTCAGGGTATTTAGTAAATATTATCTAACACAGCACTCAGAGCAGAAGATCCCAGATACAGGCGGTTTGTCATTTAAATTCATCTTTACATTGTTGAGCCAGTTTCCCCCACAGTCACTAACATCCAGGTGGGCCAGCCGTGGCTTCAGCCATTGGCTTGCTCACCAGGCCCCTCAGGTACCACTGTTTCTGCCTCTGGCACGTACTCTTTTTTTATTGTAAAACCTGGAGCATCCTCCCCTCCTGTGTTCTGCCGAACTAAATCTTACCAATCCCACAAAGTTGGGTTCAAATTCTGTATTCCTTCTGTATCGAAAGTTAACATGACACAGTTCAGGATTTAACGACCTTCTGATTGATTTGAGTGTGTTGCCTTGGTATCCTCAGTCTGCTTGTTAGTGCTCGCTCTGAATTGTGGACATGTGGTTGATCTGGAAGAATCAGAACAAGGAACACAGAGGGCTAAGCTGGGTGGCTAAGGTGAGAGGAAGAAAAAGAAGACTTTAGCAGAAACCAGGAAGCACTTAGTTGAGATGCACAGTGGAACCTGGACAGTCCGAGAAACAGGAGCCTGCAGAGAAGAACATGAACTGGCTCCGTAAACGTCAGCCAGTGTTAAAAAATGTTCCTTCTTCGTTTGGTACTAGTCTGAGCTTCAGTGCACATACACGGAGCTCAGTGACCACCACTTTTTAGAGTCTGTAAATCCTCCCGTTAGGCTGTTTACCTGTTTCACTGCTTGTTGACACCTTCAAGCAGAGAAGTCCAATCCATCCAGTATAAAAACTGACTCAATTACTTAACTGAATTATGAACTTTATTTGGGCAGGAAGCATGTAATCTTTGTATCCTTTGGTTCCTAATTCATATTACCTAATTACTGTTCCTTAAGCATCTTGGTTTTCTAAACTTTTAAAAATATGGAACTTGTGTTTTTAGAACATATGCATCACATTTGGAATGGAAAGTTGACACTGATTTGTCAGTTATCATGTTTACAATCATGTTCAGTTATTTTATTTATTTTGCATAAGAAATGCAATAATTTCTGTTAAGCCTTATAGTACGGAAGCAGTTTATGCTTGCCTTTTTTTTAAATTGGAAGATAATTGCTTTACAACGTTATATCGGTTTCTGCTATTCAACAGCGTGAGTCAGCCGTATAGATACATGTATTTCCTCCCTTCTGAGCCTCCTGCCTTCCCCTCATCACACCCCACGAGGTCCTCACAGAGCACCGAGCTGGGTCCCCTGTGAGTCCAGCAGTTTTCCTCTCGCTGTCGAGCTCACACATGTGCTGTGTATACGTCAGTGCTACTGTCTCAGTTGGGCCCATCCTTCCCACGCCGTGCCCACGGGTCACTTCTCTACGTCTGCATCTCTGTTCCTGCCCTGCATGTAGGTTCATCAGTACCATTTTTCTAGATTCCATATATATGTATTAATATACGATCTTTGTCTTTTTTACTTACTTCACTATGTATAACAGGCTCAAGGTTCATCCACCTCACTAGAACTGACTCAAATGTAATATTCCATTGTATATATGTATATACCACAGCTTCTTTATCTGTTCGTCTGTTGATGGACATCTAAGTTGCTTCCATGTCCTAGCTGTTGTAATAGTGCTGCTCTGATCGTGGGGTTACATGTGTCATTTTCAATTATGATTTCCCTAGGGTATACGCCCAGTAGTGGGATTGCTGGGTCATATGGTAGTTTTATTCCTAGTTTTTTGTTTGTTTGTTTTTTTAAGCAGTCTTTATACTGTTCTCCATAGAAGCTGTATCAATTTACCTTCCCACCAACAGTGCAAGAGGGTTCCCTTTCCCCCACCTCCTCACCTGCATTAAATATTTGTAGTTTTTTTGATGATGACCGTTCTGACTGGTATGAGGTGATACCTCACAGTAGTTTTGATGTGCATTTCTCTTAATAATGAGTGATGTTGAGCATCTTTTCATGTGTTTGTTGGCCATCTGTATATATTTCTTTGGAGAAGTGTCTGTTTAGATCTTCTGCCCATGTTTTGATTGGGTTCGTTTTTCTGATACTGAGCTGCATGAGCTGCTTGTATGTTTTGTAGAGCAATCATCAGTTGCTTCGTTTGCAGTTATTTTCTCCTGTTCTGAAGGTTTTCTTTTCCTCTTGCTGTGCAAAAGCTTTTATGTTTAACTAGGTCCCATTGGTTTATTTTTGTCTTTATTTCCATTACTCTAGGAGGTGGGTCAAAGAGGACTTGTTGCAATTTATGTCAGAGTGTTCTGCCTATGTTTTCCTCTAAGAGTTTTATAGGTTCTGGCTTCATGCTTGTTTTTGATTGTAAAAATGCTTGTATCATAGCTTGTAATTTAAATTAAAATATATTTCAGTGGCTAGGAATTATTATTAGATTTGAATTTGCCTGAAGAGTTGGTTGGATGAAGTAAAAAACATTCTAAAGTAGGTGATGTTGTTAAAATATTTCAAATATATGAAACTTTCTTGGGATATATGGACTTAACAACGTCACTTTTGATGTTTTCTTCCCATTAGGTACCTGCATTGTTGCATACTGGAGATATGGTTCGTGGCTTGGGGCCATCAGTTGTCCAATCTGTAGACAAACGGTAATGTTGGTGTCCAGAAAACATCATTTACGCAAGTCCATTTTATAAATTGGGCTTCCCTGTGGCTCAGCTGGTTAAGAATCGCCTGCAATGCAGGAGACCCCAGTTCAATTCCTGGGTTGAGAAGATCTGCTGGAGAAAGCATCAGCTACCCACTGCAGTATTCTTGGGCTTCCTTGGTATCTCAGCTGGTAAAGAATCTGCCTTCAGTGTGGGAGACCTGGGCTCGAGCCCCAGGTTGGGAAGATCCCCTGGAGAAGGGAAAGGCTACCCACTCCAGTATCATTATCTGGAGAATTCTATGGACTGTATAGTCCATGGGGTCATAAAGAGTCGGACACGATTATATAGTTTCTGTATCTGACTCTTGAATTATTCTTATATTTTTAACAGGACTTCATTTATCCAAAGCTTCTGTGATGTTTCTCCATTGTTTTTTTTTTAATGTCTATAAGATGCCCCAAAGAAGGGAATTCCCTTTGATATCCCTTTAGTTGTTGTGAGATAAAAAACTGGTAAATGAGCCCCCAACCCCACACTCCAAATCCTAAGAAGTCTTTGCTGTAACTCCAGCAAAGGAATAACTGAACTAGCAATCAGGCTTAAGCAAATATTCCCCACATAGACCTCTTTTGAAAAAAAACTGGTTTTTGGTTGTACTTTATTTTTCATCTCCCCTTCCATGGTGAGGATCCAGATAGCTTTAAATGATGAACAATACTTTTTAAAAAAAGTCTCTTTTGGCAACAACAACCACATTGCATTATCAGAACAGATTAGACCATCCTAGTTGATATAGAAGCTACATCAGGAGGAAGGCTTTTATAAACACATATTTAAGGCAGAAATGTTAGGACACGTGAGATGCGCCAAATGGTCTCCATTCCTTTGACACACCAGAGATACAAAATACTGAAAGCTCTGAGAAACTGAAGTTCTTTGTTTTAAAATTAATAAATATAGCAAAGTGGGGTGTTCTATCAGTTGTACATGGTTTTTCAAATTTTCCTTTATTTAATTTTTCATTTAAAATACATGCCTGAAAATGAGTCCTGAACGCGTGGGAGGTCTTCCAGGGCAAATGGAAGTCCTGACTAGGACAAAGAGCTTCCAAGTTGAGCAGCCCAACTTGAGCGCCTCCATTTGCTCCCTCTGGCAGCCCCACTGAGACAGGAAAGGCGTCAACCCAGAGAGACCACAGAACAGAACCAGAGAAGGAGCAACAGGTTTCCAAAAATTCTTTGCCAACTCTAACGGACGCACAGAAAAGCACACAGAATAAAGCACAGCTCACTGGCTGACCACAAAGCCACACCTGAGTAGCCAACAAAGGTCCGTCCAGCCAAGGCTGTGGTTTTCCCAGTGGTCATGTATGGATGTGAGAGTTGGACCATAAAGAAAGCTGAGCACCGAAGAATTGATGCTTTTGAACTGTGGTGTTAGAGAAGACTCTTGAGAGTCCCTTGGACTGCAAGGAGATCCAGCCAGTCTATTCTAAAGGAAATTAGTCCTGAATATTCATTGGAAGGATTGATGCTGAAACTGAAACTCCAGTACTTTGGCCACCTGATGTGAAGAACTGACTCATTGGAAAAGACCCTGATGCTGGGAAAAATTGAAGGCAGGAGAAGGGGATGAGATGGTTGGATGGCATCACCAACTTGATGGACATGAGTTTGGGTAAACTCCGGGAGTTGGTGATGGACAGGGAGGCCTGGCATACTGCAGTCCATGGGGTCGCAAAGAGTCAGACGCGACCGAGCGACTGAACTGAACAGAGTAACCACCGCCTCGATGAAGAACTGGAGACTGACTGCAGCCCCAGAAGCCTCTGCAGTACCTCGTCCAAGTCTCTGGCCCACCCTGGCCACCTTTCTCTCCTAGAGGTGACCACCATGTGACTGTCAGGACTGCTGTTCTAACTACCCTAATAGTCCTAATCTGGACCAGCCTAATTGGACTATGCTAACAGTCCAGTTTCCTTGATTTTCTTTATAGTTTCATTGCCTCAGCATGCTCGTCTAGATTACTGTTTCATTTTGCCTGATTTTTGGACGTTGTATAAATAAAGCCATATAGAATGTATTGTGAAACACAAACACAGAAACGTACACACACGTGTGTGCCTCTGAGCCGCCGTTCTGGCTTATCCACTCCCCACCATCACCTCTTTCATTTTTGTTCAGAGAGACAGAGGTTCAAGGCCTTCCCTCCTTTCCTTCTTGCCTCTTCACCTCCAGATTCTGCCTCTGTCGCCCTTTTTGCCATGTGATTAGGAGAAAAGTGATTTTTTGGTCCCACCTCTCCGGCTGATTTCACAAGGGGGTCGACGCGGAAGCTTCCCTGCTGGTGCACCTCTCATCTCTGCCAGCAACACAGAGGCCAGGCCAAAGGTCTGCACCGAAGACTAGTTCCGGCACCTGTTCTCTCTTCCTGCCACCCCCGTGGCTTTTCATAAGGCATATGTATATTCGCATCCTTCGGACCACACCTACTTTGACCAGAGGCTAGAAGGTGGAGATACGGTTCTTGTAATACGGTAGCTTGTAGGTTCCCCAACTGCAGAGGAAGCGGCCCCTTCATCTCCCTGCCTGACTGCCTGCTTCACTGGGGATCACACACAAGCTGCTGCCCGTGACTGCAGCGGGCTCACACATTTCCCTGGGTGTGCACACACTGCCCGTGACTGCAGCGGGCTCACACATTTCCCCTGGGTGTGCACACTTGACACACCAGCGGTCCAGCCGTGTTCCTCGGACAAGCCCGCATGTCAGGCGTTCTAGACACCCCAGGCAGAGGAAGTCCTTGCCCTCTGGACCATTGTAACAGTTAGCCCAGTGCTTTATGACCGCTGCGTTCAAGCCTGCCTCCCCTTCTGTCCAGGGGACTGTGAGCACCAGGGGCAAGGCCACATCTTCCCTTTTTCATGTGTATCTAGCATTTAGCACAGTGCCTCGCCCAGAGTAAGTGTTAGCTGCTCAGAGTCCGACTCTTTGCAACCCTGTGGACTATAGTCCACCTAGCTCCTCCGTCCATGGGATTTCCCAGGCAAGAATACTGGAGTGGGTTGCCATTCCCTTCCCCAGGGGATCTTCCTGACCCAGGGATCGAACGCAGGTCTCCTGCATCACAGCGGATTCTTCACTGTCTGAGCCAGCAGGGAAGCCCGGCCCAGAGCAGGTGCTCAGTTAATGTTCAGTGAAGAATTGACCGTATTAACAAGCGCCTGCAGCTGCTGTTCCTGTCGCCTGCTGCTCTCTCTCAGTGGCTCCTGTGTTTTGCTGCTTGGGAAGCATCTGAGCAGTCAAGTCCTGGTTCTGTAGCTGAGCTGAGGAAGGGTCAAAAACACAGCGAGATGATTGAAACCCAGATCTATCCTGACCGCTTCCCATTTCTCTGGGAGCTCTTACATTTTAAGTGTACTTGTTTTTGAGGTTCCATCATCTTCAGATTACCCAAGTGTAGCCCCGGGACATTTGTGATCCTCCTCACCTCTCCACAGAGGAAACAGGGTTAAATGTAGTACTTTATACGAGAGTGTCAAGAATTATCTTTTTGATCATAGTAGAGACGGGTGTAGTAACCTCATGTCTGTATTGTGGTTGGTGGCATTCAAAGATAATTCAGATGCCGGTGGGGATAAGGAGTCATGATTTTAATTGAAGATGAAATCCCTAATTTTTCTCTCTCAAAATAATAAGTATATATATTTTTTATGTCACTTTGCTCCTGAGTATTTTCTCATCATTCTCATATCTTCAAATATCTGTTAGCCCAAAGAGAGAACCACTGACTTGCTCCCTGGTGTGGATTGAAAAGCCTTTGAACCATTGTTCATTTTATTTTACAGGAGTGCAAACAACATTTTGAATTGGATTTTATTGTAAGGAAACAATAACTTACTTTCCTCTCCTGTGTGGCCTTTGTTAAAAGCAATGAGCGAAATCTAAATTCAGAAGCTTACCTCATTTTACTGAATACTAACACAAGATGAAAAAAATTAATGCTTCAGAAAGGTGTGCCAACCTTTTTTTTTTTTTTTCCTGTAATCTCCAGGTGACTTTACTGCTACCAGTATTTGGTGAAAATGACCAGTCTCAGGATGTTGTCTCATTGCATCAGGATATCAGTGATTATAACCGGAGATTCTCAGGGCAGCCCAGATCTGTAAGTAATGTTGCAGTGGGTGCAGAGTTAGAGTGCAGGGATACTTGTCTTTTGTGAAGTGAGATTTACCAGTAAATACTCTCTAGCTGTGAAAAGTCTGGATGTGTTGGGTAAATCCTTCACCTTCATCATTGTTGTTACAGCAACTGGTTTACAGCTCTCCCAAGGACTAGTTTTCTTATCTTTTAAAAATGGCGTTATAAAACTTGTTAAGAAAGTGACACCGGCCAATAAAAAAAGCAATAGAAAACATTGGAGGGAAAGGTAAAATTATCAGACTCTTACATGATTCTAAAATAGGGGTTGTTTATGGGAAACTTAGAACTTCTGGAGGGAGTTTTACAGTCGTGTTTCCTCTGTTTATTTACCCTGTTTGAATTGTTTCCTTAAGTAATCCTAAGTTTTGAGGGTTTCGTATGGCAGGTATTTAAAAGCATTCAATTTTTAAAAGAAATAGTGTTAATTCTACAGCTGCCCCTCCTCCCCCCAAAAGGCACCTGATAGATTAAAAACTCACACTTTACTGACTCATCCCAGTGTTCTCCAAATGCAACAGAGGATTCTAGAAGTGCATGTGTGACTGAATATGTACTTCGAAACCCAGAACACACTCAGTACAAACCCATACGGGAAGCTTTAGGCGCCGACGTCCACCTGCTCGGTGAGCATCCCAGCGGGATGTTCCTGGCGTCGCAGCCACGAGACATAACGTGAAGGGCATTGCCCAGAACGCATGTCCCTCTGCTTGTCTCCTGGCTGACTTCTCATCCTTCGGGTTGTCCCTAAACAGACATTCCTCAGAGAGGCTGTCCCTCATCAACCAGGGTGGTCTCTGTCCTCGCCCTCCGACCTTGTTCACTACCATTCTCTCAGGACGCGGTTTCACAAGGGTGAGGGCCGTGTTTATTCAGTCACTACTGTAGTCTCAGTGCCTGGGATACGGTCAGCCTTACTGTCTGTAGAACTTCATTCAGTTCAGTTCAGTCGCTCAGTCATGTCTGACTCTTTGCAACCCCATGGACTGCAGCATGGCCTCCCTGTCCATCACCAGCTCCCGGAGTTCACTCAAACTCATGTCCATCGAGTCGGTGATGCCATCCAGCCATCTCATGCTCTGTCGTCCCCTTCTCCTCCTGCCCCCAATCCCTCCCAGCATCAGGGTCTTTTCCAATGAGTCACCTCTTCGCATGAGGTGGCCAAAGTATTGGAGTTTCAGCTTCAGCATCAGTCCTTCCAATGAATACCCAGGACTTATCTCCTTTAGAATGGACTGGTTGGATCTCCTTGCAGTCCAAGGGACTCTCAAGAGTCTTCTCCAACACCACAGTTCAAAAGCATCAATTCTTTGGCACTCAGCTTTCTTTATGGTCCAACTCTCAAATCCATACATGACCACTGGAAAAACCATAGCTTTGACTAGATGGACCTTGTTGGCAAAGTAATGTCTCTGCTTTTTAATATGCTGTCTAACTCAGAGAAGGCAATGGCACCCCACTCCAGTATTCTTGCCTGGAAGATCCCATGGATGGGGGAGCCTTGTAGGCTGCAGTCCATGGGGTCACTGAGGGTCGGACACAACTGAGTGCCTTCACTTTCACTTTTCACTTTCCTGCATTGGAGAAAGAAATGGCAACCCACTCCAGTGTTCTTGCCTGGAGGATCCCATGGACAGAGAAGCTTGGTAGGCTACAGTCCATGGGGTTGCACAGTCGGACACGACTGAAGCAACTTAGCTTAGCAGCACATAACTTACCGTTATCCTTAAGATAGAAATGATACTGCACCTCTGTATTAAACATCTGTGTAGACTTGTGCTCCCACGTACGTACTGTTCCTCATTTGTGATGGCAGGTACATTTAAAGGCATACATACAGTTTGCCTGTTGTGGATGGTGATGGGCCAGTCTTTTAGACGTCTAAGCTGCAAGAAAAGCTTGACCAGGTCACTACTGTCCTCCTTGGGTATTTAAAAGGGAGCCTCTTCTGCTGTTTTTTATCCAGCAATTTTCTTACATACCCTCCAGAGGCATCTTAGGACGATTCTTTGAAAATCAGTGTTTCAAATTCAGTAACTACCACGGAGGTTAAAGAAATTCATTTAAAGATACTTACCGATATTTTAAAGTGTGAAGCATACCATTGCTCAATTATTTTCTGTGTGTCAGATGTATACTTAATGAGTAAGAAAGCTTGGTGTGTGATGAAATTACAATTTAGTAAAGACATTTAGCTCTTAGTTTGATATTCTACCTCAGAGTTGGAGTCATACTGTGATTAATATACAAATATTTCTTTATGGCCAATTTCATATTTTCTTGTCTAATTACTACAGATTTTGTGTAAATGAGAACTGAGCAAAATAGCTCTGATAAAGGACAGAGAAGTATTCAAAGGATGTATCAGCTGGTCATTAGAATATTTGAATTTATCATAGACCTTGTGAAAGCTGTATAGCTGTTTTGCTTTAAATATTAGTTTCTTCCATAGAGAACAGAAAATTGACATAGGAAGTGGTTCTAAAAAACACCATTCCTGTTTTTTTGTGATCAATTTTCCAAAAGGAGTTATAAGATTTTATCTAGTGGGGTTTTTAAAACTGTTCTCTCATCACTAGCTCAGTTCTTCCCATTTTCATCTCCATTTCCCTCTCAACTTAGATGGCACTTGTTAGACAAATAAAATACATACTTAGTGTTGGATTTATGATATTTATGCAGATGGTTAGCAGTAGGTGAACTGTGGGCAGTGGAATGACCACAGGAAGTGACGTACTTCCCCTGGCCAGTTTGCCTTGCATCTCCCAGCCCCTCAGAAATGGGACCTCAAGGGAGTGACTGAAGAGTGCCTCGTCACTACACAGGACCTTGCGGGTCGCGCAGTCAGCCAGCAGCTGCACAGAGCAAGTGACAAGTCTGCAGTCAGATAGTCAGCTGACTTGCACTAGGCGATACAAATAGGCATGGGTACTTTTCTTTTTGAAACAACTTTATTTGCATGTGATTTACATGCCATAAAGCATACCTGTTTCAAGTATTTAATTCAGTGGTTTTCAGTATATTTACAGAGCAAATATAATCTAATTTTTAGTCTGTATATATTCAGAAAAATAATCATTTCCAGATAAGGGTAAGGCCTGGCATTCCAAAAATCATTGTGGCAATTAGTAATTCACTTAAACTCAAGTTCAACAGAATAAACATCCTAAGAAGGAAATCAATTTCATTGATACTCTTAGATGGTCAAAGCCATCCAAGTTGATGTGTCTGGTATATTTATATAATATATATATATACTTATATGTTCTATATATATTGTCTGGCAATTTATAAAGGTCTCTTATAACAATATCTTTTCTAGTTCTTAATATTCCTTGTGGCATATACTCAGATGCTGACTTATCTCGAGTAGGTTAAACAACTTTCCTCAAGGTCACCTGGCTAATAAGGGATTGAGTTTGAGTTCAAACCCAGATCTGTCCAACCTTAAAGTTGAGACTTGAGCTCAAACCTCAGCTTAATGCTACACACAGGTTCTTCGTTAGTTTATTTTACTAACTCAAAGTAGAGATAACTTGAATTTTGTTTTATTAATACTGTATCCTGTAGTTTAAGTTTGTTGATACTTTAGTTGCTTTTCAGTTATCTGTAATAAGACCTATTTTATAAAAACCTAGTAATCAAAGAACTATTTTTTAAATAAAATAAGTAGAAAATACAGTATTCCATCATTATATGAAACTCCTTAATTTATGTTAATAACTGTCTGCACGTTTTAAGAAAATTGTATTATTTTGAAGTCTGACACCTTGCATACCAAATCATAATATTTGTTCTTCTTCTACCAGATTATGGAAAGAATTATGGACCTCCCCACTTTACTGAGGCATGCATTCAGAGAGATGTTTTCAGTCGGGGGCCTTTTCTGGATGTTCCGTATCAGGATAATACTTTGTTTGATGGGAGCGTTTTTCTATCTTATATCACCTCTAGATTTTGTACCCGAAGCCTTGTTTGGAATTCTCGGCTTTCTCGATGATTTCTTTGTCATCTTTTTGTTGCTCATCTACATCTCTATTATGTATCGAGAAGTAATAACACAGAGACTAAACAGATGAAAAAACATGAGTTTACTAAAACATCTGAGCTGATGTATAACATCAGACAAAAGGACCATGGCAGTATGAAGCATCTGAATATTATCTGATGAGCTTAAAACCACTTTATGACAAACATTTGATTATCATTTGGCAAATACCTAGCAATATATGACTGGAATTTTTACATGTTGCAGATTCTAATATTAAGGTTAGAATTAGAATGATTTACAACTGTATCTCGAGTCTCTGTTGTCTATAAACTCTGTGGAAAAATATGGAATTACATAAAATGGGATGCTTATTTTTCTTGTATCTTCTCCACCCCCCCCAAATTACTCAGATTAATTGAATGTTTAGTGGGATATTGTCAGATGTAAAGTTTATCAGATTCATCCTTCTCGGTGAGTACCTACATGATAATATACTGCTATGAGCCTCACCAAAATATTTTTGTTACAATAAAATATTGTACAATATTGGGGAAAAGTAAGTGTTTCTTTGAGTACTAGCTAACTTTTGTGCATTTGAAGCAGTTCTGCTTTTCCACTCCAATATAATTCTTTGTTATCATCTAAAAGTGAAAGAAGAAACTTGAACTTTGTTAATTTGATTTCATTATCTTGGTTTACAGAACACTTAATCAATAGAAGAATTAACAAACTGTAAGATATTTGTCTCCAGTCAGCACACTTGATACTCTGTTACGGCATTTCTGTAAGAGTTTGGTCCTTTTATAGGAATAGCATTTAAAAGTTTCAATAACTTCTAAAGGGAATTTTGTTTTTCAGGAACCTGGGTGATACAGCAGACACATGGCAGCTCAGTGCCTCCCTCGGGAAAGTGGTTCTCATGACTGTGAGCACCAAAGACCTTAGGAGGGGACTCTTTCCTGCTTTGTGTTAGTTGCTCGGTCGTGTCCAACTTTCTGTGACCCCATGGACTGTAGCCCAACAGGCTCCTCTGTCCATGGGATTCTCCAGGCAAGAATACTGGAGTGGGTAGCCATTCCCTTCTCCAGAGGATCTTCCCAACCTAAAGATACAACCTGGGTCTCTTGAATTGCAGGTGATTCTTTACCGCCTGAGCCACTAGGAATGATTATAGGAGGGTACTAGGAGCACGATTTAAATCTGACGAGAGAAATTAACAGTGGGCTGTAGCAACAGGTTGACAGATTTGGTTATTTTTCTGTCAGAAAACTGTTGTAATACTGTTCCTAGATGGCAGGATGTAGCCCAGATTCATCAGGCCTCATGCAGAAGGCAGTGAGTACGGGAGTTATCTCGGTGTTTGGATGGCTACCGCATAAGTCGCTAAGCTCTCCTCTGCAGTTTTCTGTTTGCAAAGAATCAAAACCACAAGTATTATGGCATCTGAAGTCCCTCGGCTGGCACTGCTCGTGGATGTCCTGGGCTACAGGGTGGTCTCTGATCCCCCGGGCTTGGGCAGTGTCAGCTCTCCCCCTGCAGTCCCTGCTGGTCTTCCTGTCCACCCACACGTCAGGGGGCCTCACTGTGGACAGACGGGGAGAAACGTAGATTAGTCCCAGTCTCTCAGGTGAGCCAGGTGCTGTCAACTCATGAGATACTGAATGGTGATACGTCAACGACAGCGTCTTGTCATTTGGGCCTAAGACCAAGCTGCTGCTTGTCAGAGAGGAAAACAGAATTCTTAAGTACAGCACATTGTATTTAAAGCAATTTCTTGCACACTTTTCACTTTACCCTCAAGACAGTTATGTGAAGGAGGCAGGGCATTACCTTCCTCTTCACAGATAAAACTCCTGTAGATGCAGATGAAAGGGTTTTATTTTGTCTGAAGCCAGGCGCAAGTAAGTGACTGCACTGGTATCAGATGCCTGGGATTCCTACATGGGGAGAAACTGGGATCCTTTGGAAGATGTTTGGAACATACGTAGGAATAGGAAAGGTCTAGAAAGATAACACATCACAGCTACAAGAATCCCGATTCTACAGTTGCCAGTCTACCTCTCACAGGGTAGCACATTTCACAGGGAAACATTTCAGCTGCACTGACTTGAAAAGCAGCGAGGAGTTTGTTACACACCATTTACTAGTCTCGAAACGCATTTCCTAACAACTACACATTCGGTGTGGGGCTACAGCCGTGTCATTTTTGAAAGGATTTCATTTTCTGTGCATGTGTTCTGCTTCAAGTGCCACACTTACCGCACTTTTATTGTAATATCTGGAATTCCTTCTACAGCTTTCCTGGTAGAGGTGTATTGTACCAACTTTTGTAACATACAACACTGTGTGAAGTCTTCCTAAAGTGAAAAGGGGACATGCGGGCATCTCCGAATTCTAGACCTGTTTATTATGTCACCTTTATTGATCACTGATGATAAATGTAAAGGGATCTGAGTATATAAAGCAGGTAGAGTCAATCAGTATTTTAAACATAGTAGTACTTCTGTGATTCCGAGTTAGAGCTTATAAATCAAAGCAACAATTTGGATTTTTATAAACAATAATACTGTAACTTTCACAAAAACAGATGGTCCAACCCCACGAGCAGATGATAACTTGGGCAGCTCTGTGGGGCGCGAGACGGAGGAAACAGTTGTCTAACTGCCCACCAGACCAGTGGTTCCAGCAACCACCGTTCTCAGCACCTGAAAGCAAGCAGCACAGGAGAGGGCAGTGTTGGTCCCTGTGCTGTGCAGATACCTACCTCACAGAGTTGTTTCAGAGGACTGACAGTTTGGTTCAAACTTTGTGATTTAAGAGTTTGTCAAGCAGTTATTCTTTTGAATAAAAGCAACATATGTAAAACTTAAGGGTGGCTGTTCCTGTCTGGTTTCTTTGATGCTGTTTGCTTTAATTTCAGAACTCCTGAAATAGCATTTAGTATAATGGTTGCGATGACTTTCTTTTTCACCAATTTTGCTTTGATATTTAAAAATGTTTAAACATAGAAATGTTTTTGAGGAATTTTAATCTGGGCAATCTATATTAATTCTAGACAGTTAAGGGTGAAATTGGAATTAGAGTTAAGACTTGTAACCTGATTCCCACCCCATGAGTGTGTATCTTACTGAAATTGTATGGTTGATAAATGAGTGAGGCATAGGAAAGGGCACTCAAGGTGTTCAGGCCCTAAGACCTAAGAGTCTCCCCAGAGCAGGCGGGTGGGCTTTAGGGGCTGCTGACAGGAGGTGATCCTGTCGCAGAGGTACAGTCGCTGGGCTTTTGTTGTAGCATCAGAACCAGACCACCATCGCGGTGTCCTTGCCTGTTCTGAGCGTGGACTTCTTGACTGCAAGCACGTCTGAGATGTCATCAGTCACCGACTCCTCCATCCACTGCCGCCCGTCTCGTCCCAGTCCAGACGGGGCACCAGGGCAGTACACCGCCATCAGACGGCACTGAGCCTATCTCAACGCTGTCCTTTTCCTTCCAGACTCTCACCTCCTGAGGGGAAGGTCGTATGTGACACTGAAGAGGGCTAAACACTAAATAAAGATGTTTCAGTTATAGCTAACAGTTGAGATTTTAATTAATTTCAAAACAAAATTTAAAAATAACTACTTAAAAATATCTAATAATTCAGATCAAAACATTCACTCTGCTAATCAGTCTTACAGAAAACCTATAATTTGTATCTACATGAAAATCTTGTTTCACGAATCCTAGAATGTCAGAGCTGTAAGGGACCTTAGAAACTGATGAATTTTTGTGTTTTCTCTGTGAAAATCAGATAGAAACTACGGGTAGCTCACCAGCTACACAGAGGTATAGTTTTGCTTCATTTTCAGGGGATTCAAAGAGCTGACCATTCATGGATTCCAAATTAAGAATTCTTCAGTCCTACAACCTCACCTTACAGATGAAAAGAATGAGGCCCAGAGGGAATGAATGTGGCGGTATTTTAATAAAAAAACTATAGAAAAAGTAGCCTAGCTGGATAGAAACTAAAACCTAAACTATTAGAGATCAGTAATAGCTTTAGCCTTCTCCAACAGTAAAACAAGTGGCTTATTTTTCTTCAGTGTACCCTTCTAGAAAAGCTGAGACAAAACTTACCCTTTTCAGCTTAAGGGGTAAATTTTCTTTGTTCCTTAAAAGAATGTTCTATTAGTAAATGAATTAGCCTCTTAAGACTTTGAAGAACATCAATTAACAGTATCCTTCAGTTTATCACTATTCTCTTAGATGGTCATATAAAGCTATGCATGTATTCACCTCTGATATTTATTGAAGGGGTCAAATGAGATCATATGACCATACAAACAGCTTTCTCTTAAAAAGGGGGGGGGGGCAGTTTTGCCTATCTTGTGTGGCCCTTGTTTGCTTAATAAGCTATTTTATTGAAGTCGAACCAACACCAAACGTAAGTCATCAGGGTCAGATGATGCCTTAGGACGTGAACACACCGTTCAACCATCACTTCAGTCAACAGAGGCGTCACCACCATCCTGTAATTCCCTTCGTGTGCCTGATTTCTTCAATATTATGTTTATAAGAACTGTCCATGTGGTGGGGCTGCTTTATTTTGCTTGCCATATAGTTTTCCATTTATGACTGTGCCACAACTTATTCCACAACTATTAATGGACATTTGGGTGGCTTCCATTAACATTTTTATGTTTTTTTGGTGTATTTTATTTTTTAATTTAAATTTATTAAGAAATAATAAAAAAGTCAAATAAATAACCTAACTCTACATCTCCATTAACATTTTTAAAAAGCAGACAATCATCTTTGAAAGTATGATGAAGTCTTTGAAAGACTTCTCGAAGTCATCCCTTGACAAGTAAGGAACAGTTAATCCTAGCCTTAGGACATGTTAAGAAATGGACAGAGTAATAAAAGCTGATGATGGGTTAGAGGTAGTGAAAATTATTTTTCTATTAAGCAAATAAATTGGTTTGCAGACCACACAGTGAAAATTTAATTTGGGGGGATTGTTTTTACAAAGAAAAACACAACACGGTTCAATTCAATAATATATATTTTTAAATTACATGCAATTTGCTTTACCAGTAAATTTACCACTTTGAAATAAGGAAACATTAGGATAATATTCAACAAATAATAAAAGTGTTTATTCATTTCCAAATTATGGATAGCTGGAAGACAGAAGAGGAGGGAAGAACAGAATTTGGGAGGGAAATTCAATTAAATGAAATGACCAGATCACAAACCTCAAAAGCACCAGCTGGACTGGCTGAGATCTTTCACGCTTTAGTAGCCTGCCCTTCAGACCCTGAGAACTGCTTATTCTTTCAGTTCTTATACTCCTCACTCCTACAACTCCAATGACCCAGCTTCCAAAACCACTCACAACCCTCCGTCCTCTCTTCTGCTGGGACCCGGCTGTTTTTTGTTTTTAGGCCATGGGCATCTCAGTAAAAGGGACTGCCATCCATCTTACGTGCCCAAGCCAGAAACTCAAGCTCGTGTGTGTGTGCGTGCACAGCCGTGTCTGACTGCCACCCCATGGACTGAAATCTACCAGGCTCCTCTGCCTATGAATTTTCTAGGCAGGAACACTGGGGTGCATTGCCATTTTCTACTCCACCTTGATTCTTCTCTTCTTCCTTTCCAACTAGCAGCAAGCCCTGGTGTTTCTACCTCTTTCATACTTATCCCCTGCCACCAGCTTAGACCAAAGGAACCATTCTCTTCCTTGCCTCTTAATTGGTCTGCTCACTTTCTCTGTTACCCCTTTCTGATACACAGTCACAATGACCTTTTAAATATGTTTATCACATCTCTCTGAGGCCTAAAATGACTCTATGGCTTCCCACTGCGCTACCATCCAGACCAACAACTTACAAGCCTTCCCCTCACTTCATGCCCTTCTCCCCTGGCTCACTGAGCTCTACCCACAGCCTCCTTTCGGTTCCCAGAAAAGACAGAACTCTACTGCCTGATCGCCTCAGTTAGCACCCATTCCCTGTACCGGAAATGCTCTCCCCACCATGCTTCCTTACTAGACCTTTTCCCATTCTTTGGTTAAATGTTCCCTTCTCAGACATTAGGCAGTGACCCTCTCCTCTACCCTTATTAGCCTTACAGCATTCTAATGTATTCAGATTCAAGCATCTTGGCACAATGTGATTTTATTTACATGTTTTTTGTTTGTCTTCCCCTTTCTAGAACAGCTGCTCTATGAAGATGTGCCAGCCTTACTCGCCGATTTAAAAAGAGAGCGAGCGAGCCATGAGATGACAACAGTTCGCCATCCACACGGACGAAAGGAGCAAGCCAAGGAGGAAAAACGTCCTTCAAACGGATTTTCCCAACAAAGCACCTGGGGACCGTTAGAATTATTACAGCAGCCAAGGCCTTAGTCTCGGCCTCCCGGGAAAACTGGGCCTGGCGTGTGTGCGGGTGCCCGCTTTTACTGTTGCGATCTCTTCCCCGAGCTCCTCAGAGCTCCGAATACCTAAAGAGGCAGGTACCGGGATGGAGAGGAGCCCAGCACGTTCTACACATCACTTCAACTGTGGCTCCCCTTTTAAAGAGACGAACCCAATTACCCGACCCCACCTCAGCTTTGCACCTGTCCTGCTTCAGGTTGGGCCAGCGGACCCAACAGAATCACCTAATTCTCCAACCTCAGCCGCACGGGAAGCATCGAAGGAGGCGGGATTGGTCCTGCGCTCCCACCCCTCTCCTCCCAGCTAGTTCCTTCCTTCCGGAAGCTCGGGGCCCCGCCCACTTCCGCAACGCCGGGCCTCAGCCAATGGCCTGCGTCCCAGGGAACGTTACCTCTGACCTCAGGGCTAATCAGAAACAGTAGGACGAACTCCTCGCGAGAGGTGAGGTTGAAGCTGCCTCCGCCATCTTGGAGATGGGAGACGGGCGATGGCTGTGGTCTTTCCGCTAATGCAAACAACAAAACGGGCACATTAGTGACTCCCGAGTGAGGCCCTCATCAGTCTGATTGTTGGCCAAAGCTACAGAAGAAGCGAGGGGGTCAAAGCAGAGCGCGGCGACACTGATAACAGCCTCAACTGCCTGCTGGGGCGGCAGAAGTGAGGTAACTGAGGACCGGAAGGATGGTACAGTCCTGTTCCGCCTACGGCTGCAAGAACCGATACGACAAGGATAAACCCGTTTCTTTTCACAAGTAAGGACCCCGCGTAGCTCGCGGGGCTGAGCCCTAGTGGGGACGCGGGGGGCGCGCGGCCGCGCTCGGGGGGGCGGAGCCAGGGGTGTTTCCGCGCGAGACCTGTGAGAGGGGCGGGGCCGGGCGCGGGCCTGCGCGAGACCCAGTGCTAAGGCCGCGCTCGGGGAGCGGAGCCAGGCGCGTTTCCGCGCGAGACCAGTGAGAGGGGCGGGGCCAGGCGGGGGCGTGCGCAAGACCCGGTACGAAGGGCGCGCTCGGGGGGCGGAGCCAGGCGCTTTTACACGCGAGACCTGTCAGAGGGGCGGGGCCGGGCGCGGGCCTGCACGAGACCCAGTGCGCAGGCCGCGCTCGGGGGCGGGGCCAGGCGCGTTTCCGCGCGAGACCTGTGAGAGGGGCGGGGCCGGAGAGTGGGTGTGTCCCCAAGCAGCAGCCTCGGGCCCGGGTTGCGCGTCCCCGGCGCGCGCCCCCGCGGCGGCCCGCCCTCACGCAGGCTGGCGCGCTTCTCCTGGTGGCGGGTTCGAAGCTCGCGGGCGCTGTATGGAAACCCCACTGGTTGTGAGGATGCCACACCCGGGCCGTGGAGAAGGCAGGTGGTAATAACTCTTAGAAGGGAAGTTGAAGCAGAAGCAGAGTCCCGCCTTTCCCACCCTGCTGGTCAGGCATCGGTGGAGGTGAGGACTCACCTTGCGGTGTCAGGGAGCATGTCTTGGTCTCAGCTTCTGGGACCCCACCGTTAAGGACGGCTGAACTCCGGAGAAAGCCTCAAGGACTGCCAAGATGCGCAGTGTAGCCCGGGCAGTGACAGTGCGTCTTGCGTGGTGAGGGGGGTCCTCAGGGTCAGGGTTAGCGCGCCCCCGCCCTCGGGCCTGCTTCTCCCGGACGCTGCTACGGCCAGAGTCCTAGAAGAAAGAAGCCTCTCTGAAAAGAGCCGCACAACGGAATGATAATGATGATCTGATGTCTGCACGATGTCATTTTCAATCGGCCAAATTCAATATTTACAAATTCTGTTACGTTTAAAGTGTCTTGCAAAAATTTCCTATTGTAAATGGATGATAGCTAACGGAGAATCGGTGGTAGATGATACAGATTGTTTGTAGGTGGTGGTTAAGTTGCTAACTAGTGTCCCACTCTTTGCAACCCCGTGGACCGTAGCGCGCCAGGCTTCCCTGCCCTTCACTGCCTTCCGGAGTTTTCTCAAACTGATGTCCTTCGAGTGGGTGATGCCAGTCAACCATCTTATCCACTGTCGCCCCCTTCTCCTATTTCCCGAAATCTTTCCCAGTATCAAGATCTTTTCCAGTGAGTCAGCTCTTCACATCATATGACCAAAGTATTGGAGCTTCAGCTTCAGCATCGTCCAATGAATATTGAGGGTTGATTTCCTTTATGATTAACCGGTTTCATCTCCTAGTCCAAGGGACTCTAAAGAGTCTTCTCCAACACCACAGTTCAAAAGCATCAATTCTTCAGCGCTCATCCTTCTTTATGGTCCAACTCTCACATCCACACATGACTGTTAGAAAAACCATAGGTTTGACTAGATGGACCTTTGTCTGCAAAGGGATGTCTCTGCTTTTTTATGTACTGTCCAGGTTTTGTCATTGCTTTTCTTCCAGGGAGCAAGCATCTATTTTTTTGCGCCTTTTAATTTCATGGCTGCAGTCACCATCTACAGTGATTTTGGAGCCCAGGAAAATAAAATCTGCCATGATTTCCTTTTTTTTTTTTTTCATCTATTTGCCATGAAATGATGGGACCAGATGCCATGATCTTAGTTTTTGAATGCTGTTTTAAATCAGCTTTTTCACTCTTTCACCTTCCTCAAGAGGCTCTTTAGTTTCTCTTCACTTTCTGCCATTAGGGTGGTATTGTCTGCATTATCTGAGGTTGATATTGCTCCCAGCAGTCTTGATCGCAGCTTGTGATTCATCCAGCCTGACATTTGGCATGATGTATTCTGTGTATAAGTCAAATAAGCAGGGTGACAATGTAAGTCCTTTTCCGGTTTTGAACCAGTTGTTTCATGCCCAGCTCTAACTGTTGCTTCTTGACCTGCATACAGGTTTCTCTGGCGGCAGGAAAGTTGGGTGGTCTGGTATTCCCATCTCTTTGAAAATTTTCCACAGTTTGTTGTGATCCACACATTTATAGGTAAATAATTACTAAAGCAAAATCTTAAATTTTGGGGGAGTGAGGACCTTCCATGTTTAATAGGGAATGTGGGTGCATTTTTATACGTTTGCTATGAGAACAAAAATCAGAGTGTGTAGGGTATAGAGAGGTCTCGAGAATGTTGATGTTTTTCCCCTTCCAAGAAACAGATAGAACACTTAACACTTCCTAATGTTGCCTCTTGATTTATTAGAATTTCTAAAAGCTAATGGGTGGACCTCCAGCACTTCCAAAGTGAAGGAACAGGTCTGGAGATGGTGACGCGATCACAGACTTTCAGCTCTCCCCTCCCCATTTTAATGATGTGGCTGAGGGAATCCAGACATAAGGAAAACCCTTCATTGGCACTGGTTAAGGATGACATTCACACGTTTCAGAATACTGAGTTTCTGCTCGGGGTTAAATAATTGATTTGACGGAAAGAAGGGCTAATCTGCATCTCATCCCTTATCTAAAAGAACAGTTTCGGGAAGGATCTTGACCTCAGAAATAAGCTGCATTGTAATCCTTGGTCAGGAGGCCCTGGGTGTTGAGTTTCCCAGTGGTTGCTGCTGTGTCTACTTCTAGAGGCACTTCCAGCAGGAACATTCTAGGAGTCTTTCTTTCTCAGCTTCTACATGGTAGTGGGAACAGATGTTTTGAGCAAAGAGAAGGGACTACCCTGAAGGTAGATTAGGGCTCCACGACCACAGCAGAGTCAGGTTCTAGCGTGTCTCACTTGGAAGAGAAGCTGTGGGACAGAGTCGAAACACTTTTTTTTGGCTTTTTTTCAATCCCCCCCAACTCACTGAATCTTTTACCTGGAAAAATAAAATCAAAATAAGTTTAAAAGCTTCGTATCTCTCTTTATCTGGGCCTAATGGATGTATTTCAGTCGATTAACAGTTAAATTAAAATGAATACTTTTTTTCCTTATCACGATTTGACTATAATTTGATTCACATTTGTCAAGATGATGCTCAAGAAAACAAAAAGCGTCTTTGTCTCAGTACATAGTTATAAACGTGCAGTTTTGTTTTACGGTACACAGAGGATCACTGGTAAAAAATAATAATAATACAAATTCACTCTATAGCATGTGTATTTTACCCAAAATTTTAGTGTCTTCAATATAAAAATTAAGCATTAAAAACTGAGATAGCTGGATGGTAGAGCTATACGGTTTACCCTTGTATATTAGACGTGTCTGTTTGTGAAGGTTATTTACCGCAAAGGAGGGAAAAACATCTCATGGGCCCTTGAACCTACCCTCCTATCACCTGCTCTGCCAGCTGCGTGCGTCTGTCCACGTGGCTGCCTTTTAATAAGTATGTTTTTGCATAATGTAAATACTAATGAGCCTGACCTATTTAGATTGTATACATCAATATATCTGACATTCTTATAACTGCTTTGTGATCAATAAGATTCCTATAAGAAATGCTGCTTTAAAAAAAAGAATACCATGCTAGGAGGGGTGACTTATTTTTCACACTAGTGATGCTCACTTCAGTTACAGGATTTTAAAACAAGTCCATTTTTTAAAAGTTTACTTTATCTAGGTATAGTTGATTTACAGCGTTTCGTTGGTTTCTGCCGTACACCAAAGTGATTCAGTTATATATAGGTCGGCATTTTTTTTCCATGTTCTTTTCCATTTGGGTTTATCTCAGGATTTTGACTACGGTTCGCTGTGCTACACGGTAGCACCCTGTTGTTTATCCCTTCTCTATATGTAACCCCAAACTCTCAGTCCCGCTCTTCCCCACTCCCCTCCCCCTTGGCAACCACAGTCCTGTTCTCTGTGTCCAAACAAGTACATCTGGAACAACTAGGGTGATAAGGGTACATCTGAAAAACTGTCAAAACAGGATTAGTGGGAGCAGGTGCATTAATCAAACTCCCGTGGCGTGTGAGCACCAATGGTTGTAAGCTAATTCTTTTCTAAGCAGGAACGCCTGGGTGTGCCTTTTTGTTTCTGAGTAAGGCTAGAAAATGGAATCGTTTCATCTTCTTAGGTTTCCTCTTACTCGACCCAGTCTTTGTAAGAAATGGGAGGCAGCTGTCAGAAGGAAAAACTTTAAGCCCACCAAGTACAGCAGCATCTGCTCGGAGCACTTTACCCCGGACTGCTTTAAGCGGGAGTGCAACAACAAGCTGCTGAAAGAGGATGCTGTCCCCACGATATTTCTGTGTACCGAGCCGCACGACAAGGTGAGGGGCGTGCAAAGTACTGGGCGGGTCTCTTTCCATAAAGTTAATGTGTTCAGTGGAAAATCTGGAAAAGCCACAGTAGTGGTAAGAATATAAATGTTACCTGGGTGGGGAGGGGAGAAAAAAAATAAAGAATATAAATGTTACCTGGAACCAATCCCTTGTAAATGACCCCTGTTCACAGCAAAATACTTTAAAAAATACAGAGTGTTTAGTAAAGTTAAATATTCTCACACTCAGCCTGGCTTTTAACTTACTTTAAGATCAGTCTGTATTCCTGCTTGTGTGTTTGTGCAGCCCACCAGGCTCCTCTGTCCATGGGATTCTGCAGCTGAGTACTGGAGTGGGTTGCCATTTCCTTTTCCAGGGGATCTTCCTGACCCAGGGATCGAACCCATACCTCTTAGGTCTCCTGCCTCGGCAAGCAGGCTCTTTACCACTAGTGCCACCTGGGAAGCCCCATGTTCCTGCTTATATGTTGATAAGTTTTGATTTTTCTGTATCGATGATAGTTAACTTTCAGAGTATTTTCCCCCTCAGTTTTCAGTGCTAGTGTTTAATTAGATCTGATTAATCATTTTGTCTTTTTTTGCATCCCATTTCTACTTCAGGTAAAAAAGGAAAATTAAAACTATTCTTTTCATTTTAGACTGTTTCTATGCCAAGGAGGCAGAACTAAGTCTAATATTCTTACATTGCACAGGTGCGGAATTTAGTCTGTTCTTTTAACCTGTTACTTTTAATAATGAAGCTCAAACACACTCTGCGTCTTTGTTCCAGAAGGAAGATCTCCTGGAGCCACAGGAACAGCCCCCGCCGCCTCCTTTAACGCCCCCCATTTCCCAGGTCGATGCTGCGATCGGGCTGCTCATGCCTCCTCTCCAGACCCCCGATAACCTCTCCGTGTTCTGTGACCACAACTACACCGTGGAGGACACCATGCACCAGCGGAAGAGGATCCACCAGCTGGAGCAGCAAGTGGAGAAGCTCCGGAAGAAGCTCAAGACCGCGCAGCAGCGGTGCCGCCGGCAGGAGCGGCAGCTGGAGAAGCTGAAGGAGGTGGTGCACTTCCAGAAGGAGAAGGACGGCGCCTCCGAGAGGGGCTACGTGATTCTCCCCAATGACTACTTCGAGATAGTCGAAGTCCCAGCGTGAAAACGTGAGATTTGTATTGGTTTTTCATGGGGCAATACCACCTACCCTCTTCTACCCTAGAGAGGAGTTTCATTTGAAAAGAGATTACACTTGATAACTTGTACAAAAGCAATTCAGAATATTTTTTTAAAAGAATAAATTAGATATATACTGTAAAACTGTAAATTTTTTGTTTGTAATTTCAGGGTTTTTACATTTTAGCAAAATATTTTAAAAGTGATAAACTAACCTCAGAGCTTCAGTGTAAGTTCGTTTCAGGATTGGGGATTTTTGTTTTTTAATTCAAGTATTTATAGACATGAAAATAAAAAGTAAAGAGAACAAGAACAGTGCAGTAAGGATGATTTAAGTTTCAAGTTAAAAAAATTTAGTGCAGTTTATTGAAAGAACTTAGTCACATTTTAAATCAGAAGCATAGGACATGATGTCTCAGAGTATATATATTTACACATTCTTATTTGTAAAGTCGACAGATTCATTTATCTTAATCCCTTATCAGAGTTAACTTGGCGAGTTGTGTCATTCCATACCTAATCATAATGGTTAAATGATGTTAGAGAAGGAATTTTTTTAGAGAGTGGGGCCCTTCCTTTCTCACCCCCACCCAGCATTATAGAATTAGAAGGGTGTCTCCAGTGGAAGACACACTCTCCAGTAAGCAGACTGGAGTGAGATGAGCAGCGGCCACTGGGGCTGACCCTGGGCTCGCCTTTTCTCTTCTGCTCTGAGGTCAGGGGCGTCCGGTCCCCACTGTGGGTGTGTGTGCACCCAGGTCTCTGCCTGTGTCGTGTGGGTAGAGTGTGACTTGTTGCATCAGGTGGGAATCTTGCTCTTGACGAATTGATTGTCAAGACGTCACACAAAAGAAAATTTCTTCACTTTTACCACAAGCGAGAAGTCACATCCTATTTACCTAAATGAGTGATTTGTATTCAGAGGCATCCTAATAGATAATGCTTATTTTACTCAAAATTGAGACTCAAATGCTGCGGTTTCTGTTCAGACTGTGAGTTGTGCTCTAACTTTGTGAGAAATTTTACCTAGGTTTGAAATGAAAACACTTCTGAGTAAACAAGCACTGCCATAGGAATTACCTGCTTAAATTTAGAATAACTGCTCCAACTATAATTATTTTGTATTTCAAAGTGCTGCACAGACCTTTGAAGGCAGTATTAAAGATTGGCAGTCATCAGTCCAGGAATGTCTTTTGTAGACCTGATTCTCAGTGTAGTTCACTGCCATCTTGCCAGTGCTTTGATTCATGGAGATATGATTTTTTTTTTTTTATGAACCAGTATTTCAAAAGTAGAAAATTATGACTACTTGAAATATTATCATCTGATAACACTTAGAACTAACTCTAAGGAATCAGAGGACTTTTTCTAGTTATTCATGGGTCTCATCACTGTTTTTGAAGCTACAAAATCTCTTAAGTAGTTTGTTTTTACATTTCATCTCTCTAGCAATTCCTGGAGGATATGTGGGTAAATATTTTACACAATATATATGTGAAAACTAAACTGTCATGGACATAAAAGAAATCTGTGTGTGTGTTTGTGTGTGTGTCCCCATGTCATCAGAACCAGGAATCCAACATTAACTCTGTAAGTGACCGTCATAATCACTTGGCATCTTAGCATTATGAACTAACCTGAAGCTACTTGTTTTCGTGGGACAGACATCCCTAATTGGAGAGAACTGAGCAACAGCATGTGTACCAACTATTTGCATTTAGATCACTTACTATGTTTAACACAGAATTTGAAGTACAGGTGCTTATTTCTGAATTTGAAATATAACGTTTGTTGAAATGTTTTAAAAATTCATTTTGTCTGTTGTAGTGTTTATGACATTGCCAAGAGAAAGAGAACGTTCAGGCTCAAATAGGTCCTGTTCAGTCACAGCGAAACGTGGTCAGAAACAGCAGGGCAAGGTCTCCGTCTGGAGCAAGCGGGGAGAAGACCCCTGTGAGTTTCATCGTAGTATGAAAGATGACATGTATTTTAGGCACAGAGAGTAACATCCTGAAGTTTCCATCTATGAATGATATAGTCTGGCAATGATAGAAGAAATAACTTTTTCCTGATTAGAACTGCTAGGAAAACTGTAGAATTTTAGAATTAGAAGGGAGCTAGAAATGACTGAACACTTGCGTCACCTCCAAACCCTGCAGAATCCCCTTGTGAAATATCCCTGACAACTGGATGTCTGTTCTCTGTATACCGTTGATGTGTAAGCAGTGCTGTTTAGATTCTCTGAAATGAGTTTCTGGAATAGAGTAGCATTTGTTGCCACTTTTAAAAATACTTGTTTATAACACAACTATAAACTTCACTTTGAACTGCTGCATAGTTTGAACTATCAAATTCCAAATTAAAGAAGTTTTAAAATTTTGTAAAATAAATGTTTATTGTGTGCCTGCTACATGTGCTAAAAATAATTCTGTCATTGCAGTTAAGAAACAGTGGTGTCTAAAGTTAACTAGCAAAACTTTTTACTTGGAAACCTAAATACATGAGATTTTCTCTTTTAACTATAATTTGTGTAATCCCTTTCTTAGAAGGTATAGCCATATGGTGAAGGCAGATGAAAGCTCCACTTGACATGGGTTTTGTTGTTGTTGTTTTAAAGATCGAAGTCCTATTTTCTGATCATCTTTAGTTATTTAAGAAATTGTGTACACACACATACTCCAAACCTATGGCTTTTATAAAGTCAGTCGTGACCCTTAATATATAAAAGTCCACTTGATCTATAGAAGGAAAACTTGCAGTTGTGTTCCACACTCTTAAAAGGCCAACCATGAATAGCATTTAAAGGAGAAAGAACAGTTTTGCCTGTTTGGTTATTACTCTTCTGGTATTGGGGACCATGTGAATCTGATACCACTGAATGAAGAGTATTGCTTTTGATATGGTAACCAATGTTTCTGGACATTATGTTTTCTATGATTGTGTATTAAAATATCAATACAGTCCTTGATGTGAAAGAAAAAATATCAAAGCAAACAGTGATTTGCACACAAGCAAAAAGAAGAAATGTAAGTTTGTCCTTAAAATAACAATAATTTGCTTGAAGTAATAATATTCTCTTTCAATTCCATGTCTTGATATATTATTTTTACCTTGGACATGGCTTTGTTTTACTCAGTTTTCTCCTGAAAAATATATTTTTTTAACTCTCAGAATCTTCAAAATTTTTATTCATTGCCAAATTCGTAGCAGTTTGAGTTTTAAGATGATCATAATTTCATTTTTTTAATGTCATAAGGGATAGGAATAAACTTTAATTTTTTAAACTATTTTTGGTGAGAGAAGCTACAGTATTAACGATAAGTAGGAAATGATTTTTGGAATGACTCCGTAAGGAGCTCTGACCTCCCCACCGTAGCTACCATAAGTGGAGAAAAACAACCATTTAACGTCTGCATGTCGTCCTAAGGGCGTACAGCACATCAACCTTCAGGAACGTTGAATCTCACAAGAAAGTCAAGACTGTGGCATTTGTGTCTCCTCTCCAACATGTTCCCAGTTGTGGCCTACAGTATGTGTCTCCCAGGAGGGGAGGCTGCCAGTATTTCTTAGGACCCTCTAGTGTATCAAAGGCTAAATAAACTCCAGGTGAGTACAGCCAAGAGATCAGGACTCCCCTCCTCCACCCAGCTCCCATTTACAGGATGGAGGCTCGACCCCAGGTCCCCAGGTGTAGCAGGCCAAGAATCCCGGGACCCTGATGCCCTTCCGAAGGGCAAAGTTTCCATGCCAGGATACGCAAGTCAAACTGAGCTCTACTCCTAACACAGGCATATCAGTCCTAGAGAAGCAGGCCATGGGGCCACTTGCCAGCTCCAGAACAGCGATTCAGGTGTTTTTTCCCCACTGATGTGGCAGGCTGTAAGAACAGAGCACTCTGAAGCTTTCCCCAAAGGAAACTATTTTATTTGGAGGAGTGGAGTAGGGGAAGTCCAAGCCTCAGGGTGCTCTCAAGAATGGAGAACCTGCTGGTTAGCAGTTAGGAGGCTGGTAGCACCAAAAGGGCAGTGAGCCAAGTTGTACCAATGAGAGCCAGGCAAAGTGCCAGGTAGGAAGAGCCCTCCTGGCATCGTAACAAACTCAAAGACTAGCCTCACGCACTGCCTCTACAGCTCTGCTGCTGCTGCTGCTGCTAAGTCTCTTCAGTTGTGTCTGACTCTGTGCAACCCCATAAACGGCAGCCCACCAGACTCCCCCGTCCCTGGGATTCTCCAGCAAGAACACTGGAGTGGGTTGCCATTTCCTTCAATGCATGAAAGTGAAAAGTGAAAGGGAAGTCGCTCGGTTATGACCGACCCTCAGTGACCCCGTGGACTGCAGCCTACCAGGCTCCTCCGTCCATGAGATTTTCCAGGCAAGAGTACTGGAGTGGGTTGCCATTGCCTTCTCTGCAGCTCTGCAAAGGAGCCCAAATTTAACTGGATCCAACCACAGAGCAATTCATGCCCCAGGGCATCATCAAAAACAAAGCAATCTGCCAACAATTGGAGCTGATTTCTGAGAATGCCACCAATAAAGGCAGATCATTGAACAGATCAGGAAATTGTTAAAGATCTGTTAAAATCTGTCACCCCACCTGACTGTGCCCAAGGCTGCACCTTCTAAGGAATGAAATGGGAGATGTCACTAGAGAGACAGACAGGAACAGAAAGAGTATTTGAAGAAATGGCTGAAAATTTCCCAAATTTGAGGAAAAACACTAATCTACCGGTGACTCATATGGTAAAGAGTCTGCCTGCAATGCAGGAGACCCGTGTTCAATCCTTCGATTGGGAATACCCCCTGGAGAAGGAAATGGCAACCCACTCCAGCATTCTTACTGGAGAATTCCACGGACAGAGGAGCCTGGTGGGCTACCGTCCACGGGGTCACAAAGAGTCGGACACGACTGAGTGACGCTTTCTTTCACACACACAAGAAGCTCAACAAATACCATTAGAATAAAACAGAGATTGACACCCAGGCACATCATAGTAAAAATGATCAAAACCAAAGATAGAAAAATAGAAAGCAGCAAAAGAAAAATGACTATTTATATACAAAGGAACACCAATAAGATTAACAGCTAAGTTCTCATTAGAAAAAATAAAAGCCAGGAGACAGAGGTGCAAGAAAAAAATCTATCACCTTGCTGTACAGTAGAAG
Source organism: Bubalus bubalis (assembly GCF_019923935.1). Lineage (NCBI taxonomy): Eukaryota > Metazoa > Chordata > Mammalia > Artiodactyla > Bovidae > Bubalus > Bubalus bubalis. The sequence continues at coordinate 8,077,058 of NC_059157.1, forward strand.
CTAACAACATTGTAAAGCAATTCAGTTCAGTTCAGTCGCTCAGTCGTGTCCGACTTTTTGTGACCCCATGAATTGCAGCACACCAGGCCTCCCTGTCTATCACCAACTCCCAGAGTTTACCCACACTCATGTCCATCAAGTTGGTGATGCCATCCAGCCATCTCATCATTTGTCATCCCCTTCTCCTCCTGCCCCCAATCCCTCCCAGCATCAGGGTCTTTTCCAATGAGTCAACTCTACACATGAGGTGGCCAAAGTACTGGAATTTCATTAGCATCAGTCCTTCCAGTGAACACCCAGGACTGATCTCCTTCAGAATGGACCGATTGGATCTCCTTGCAGTCCAAGGGACTCTCAAGAGTCTTCTCCAACACCACAGTTTAAAAGCATCAATTCTTCGGTGCTCAGCTTGCTTTATTAACTCTCACATCCATACCGGACCACTGGAAAAACCATAGCCTTGACTAGACGGACCTTTGTTGGCAAAGTAATGTCTCTGCTTTTGAATATGCTATCTAGGTTGGTCATAACTTTCCTTCCAAGGAGGAAGCGTCTTAATTTCATGGCTGCAATCAACATCTGCAGTGATTTTGGAGCCCCAAAAAATAAAGTCTGACACTGTTTCCACTGTTTCCTCATCTATTTCCCATGAAGTGATGGGACCGGATGCCATGATCTTCGTTTTCTGAATGCTGAGCTTTAAGCCAACTTTTTCACTCTCCTCTTTCACTTTCATCAAGAGGCTTTTTAGTTCCTCTTCACTTTCTGCCATAAGGGTGGTGTCATCTGCATATCTACGGTTATTGATATTTCTCCGGGCAATCTTGATTCCAGCTTATGCTTCTTCCAGCCCAGCGTTTCTCATGATGTACTCTGCATAGAAGTTAAATAAGCAGGGTGACAATATACAGCCTTGACGTACTCCTTTTCCTATTTGGAACCAGTCTGTTGTCCCTTGTCCAGTGCTAACTGTTGCTTCCTGACCTGCATACAGGTTTCTCAAGAGGCAGGTAAAGCAATTATATTCCAATAAAAATTAATTTAAAAAAATTTAACCAAGAATGTAATTATGTAACTACATGATGTAACAAAACTATCTTTCAAAAATGAAGATGAAGAAAGAGCTCTCTGGGAAGATGGTAGAGGAGGCAGAACCAAGAATTGGTCTCCCAACCAAAGCAACTATAGTACTAGCAGACTATGTGATATAAGCGATCGGAACTCGGGAATCGGATAAAGGCCTGTAACTTCCAGAGGAAGGCTTGGATGGTAAACAGTGGTTCATTTTGGTCAATTGCAACTTTAGTTCGGTGAGGACTACCCGTGTCACTCCCCCAGCCCATGCAGGTGGTGGAGGAGCTGCAGGAGACCTTGCAAACAGCTTGTGAGAGCCAAGGTGGGCAAGAAGGATCCTTTCCTCCAAATGTCGGAAGTCTGTCTTCTGACTGCTGATTGCTGCTTCTGATCACGAAGGTGCAGGAACAGAAGTGGGCAGCCATCGGTGCATGCACCTCACTGCTCTGGCAGACGTGACTTCAGAGGATTTAAAGGACTGGTGCCTTCCCTCCACTTCATTTTTTCTCCCCTTTTTGGAGCCAGGCATTAAAGACTAAGGCACTCAAAAGCAAGCTCACATACAATGAAATCAGAAAGTCTCTATGCATACCCAGGGAAAGGTTCAGGTTCAGAAAAGACCTGAGAAGACCTTAGGTTTACATGTCATGCTAATCCTTGGCAGATCCTTAGAAGACCTCCTACAACAATAAACAAAAACTGTAAACCCCGAGGAGAGAGTAGAATTGATGCTGTGCAGGGCCCTGTGGGGCTTCCAGACATGGAGGTCTTTTTGTCCCCCATTTCTTGTAGGCAAGACTTCAGCCTCTACGACCTCTGAGCTCCGAAGAGCAGGTTTGAACAGTTGCTGATCGAAGGAGGGGACAGCCAGGAAACCACCTGAGGCAGGATTAAAGGGACCAGAGAAGTGAAAGTCGCTCAGTCATGTCCGACTCTTTGCAACCCCATGGACCGTATGGTCCATGGAATTCTCCAGGCCAGAGTACTTTTTCCCTTCTCCAGCAGATCTTCCCTACCCAGGAATAGAACCGGGGTCTCCTGCATTGCAGGCAGATTCTAGAGAAGCCCATCAAAATTAGAAGACCTGAATGAAGCAGGGCAAAGGCTAACAGAGTTTTGCCAAGAAAATGCACTGGTCATAGCAAACACCCTCTTCCAACAACACAAGAGAAGACGCTACACATGGACATCACCAGATGGTCAATACCAAAACCAGATTGATTATATTCTTTGCAGCCAAAGATGGAGAAGCTCTATACAGTCAGCAAAAAACAAGACTGGGAGCTGACTGTGTCTCAGATCATGAACTCCTTACTGCAAAATTCAGACTTAAACTGAAGAAAGTTGGGAAAACCACTAGACCATTCAGGTATGACCTAAATCAAACCCCTTATGATTATACAGTGGAAGTGAGAAATAGATTCAAGCGATTAGATCTGATAGATAGAGTGCCTGAAGAACAATTGACTGAGGTTCGTGACATTGTACAGGAGGCAGTGATCAAGACCATCCCCAAGAAAAAGAAATGCAAAAAAGGCAAACTGGTTGTCTGAGGAGGCCTCACAAATAGTTGAGATAAAAAGAGAAGCGAAAAGCAAAGGAGAAAAGGAAAGATATGCCCATATGAATGCAGAATTCCAAAGAATAGCAAGGAGAGATAAGAAGGCCTTCCTTAGTGATCAATGCAAAGAAATAGAGGAAAACAATAGAATGGAAAAGACTAGAGATCTCTTCAAGAAAATTAGAGATACCAAGGGAACATTTCATGCAAAGATGGGCACAATAAAGGACAGAAATGGCATGGACCTAACAGAAGCAGAAGATATTAAGAAGAGGTGGCAAGAATACACAGAAGAAATATACAAAAAAGATCTTCATGACCCAGATAACCACAATGGTGCGATCACTCATCTAGAGCCAGATATCCTGGAATGAGAAGTCGAGTGGGCCTTAGGAAGCATCACTACGAACAAAGCTAGTGGAGGTGATGGAATTCCAGTTGAGCTATTTCAAATTCTAAAAGATGATGCTGTGAAACTGCTGCACTCAATATGCCAGCAAATCTGGAAAACTTGGCAGCAGCCACAGGACCGGAAAAGTTCTGTTTTCATTCCAAACCCAAAGAAAGGCAATGCCAAAGAATGCTCAAACTACCGCACAATTGCACTCATCTCACACGCTAGTAAAGTAATGCTCAAAATTCTCCAAGCTAGGCTTCAACAGTACATGAAGCATGAACTTCCAGATGTTCAAGCTGGATTTAGAAAAGGCAGAGGAACCAGAGATAAAATTGCCAACATCCGTTGGATCATCAAAAAAGCAAGAGAGTTCCAGAAAAACATCTACTTCTGCTTTATTGACTATGCCAAAGCCTTTCACTTTGTGGATCACAACAAACTGGAAAATTCTTAAAAAGATGGGAATACCAGACCACCTGACCTGCCTCCTGAGAAATCTGTATGCAGTCCAAAAAGCAACGGTTAGAACTGGACATGGAACAACAGACTGGTTCCAAATCGGGAAAGGAGTACGTCAAGGCTGTATATTGTCACCCTGCTTATTTAACTTACATGCAGAGTACATCATGGGAAATCCCAGGCTGGATGAAGAACAAGCTGGAATCAAGATTGCTGGGAGAAATATCAATAACCGTAGATATGCAGATGATACCACCCTTATGGCAGAAAGTGAAGAGGAACTCAAAAGCCTCTTGATGAAAGGGAAAGAGGAGAATGAAAAAGTTGGCTTAAAGCTCAGCATTCAGAAAACTAAGATCATGGCATCCGGTCCCATCACTTCATAGGAAATAGATGGGGAAACAGTGAAAACAGTGACAGACTTTATTTTGGGGGGGGGCCTCCGAAATCACTGCAGATGGTGAGTGCAGCCATGCAATTAAAAGACGCTTGCTCCTTGGAAGAGAAGCTATGACCAACCTAGACATCATATTTAAAAGCAGAGACATTACTTTGCCAACAAAGGTCCATCTAGTCAAAGCTATGGTTTTTCCAGTAGTCATGTGGATGTGAGAGTTGGACTAAAGAAAGCTGAGTGCTGAAGAATTGATGCTTTTGAATTGTGTTGGAGAAGACTCTTGAGAGTCCCTTGGACAGCAAGGAGATCCAACCAGTCCATCCTAAAGGAAATCAGTCCTGAATATTCATTGGAAGGACTGATGCTGAAGCTGAAACTCCAATACTTTGGCCACCTGATGTGAAGAACTGACTCCTTGGAAAAGCCCCTGATGCTGGGAAAGATTGAAGGCAGGAGGAGAATGGGACGACAGTGGATGAGATGGTTAGATGGCATCACTAACTCGATGATCATGAGTTTGAGTAAACTCTGGGAGTTGGTGATGGACAGGGAGGCCTGGTGTGCTGCAGTCCATGGGGTCGCAAAGAGTCAGACGTGACTGAGTGACTGAACTGAACTGAACTGAACTGACTATATAAACTCCCTATTCTTCAGAGAGTTCTCACAGTTCTTGGGGCTCTAGCCTACTGTGATCTCTAGCAAAGAAATAAGGTCACTCTTCTCCATAACTCTGTCTCCACATTTCTGTTCAGCATTGGTGCATGGAGAGCCAAGATTTTGTCAGCAGAATCTGATTCTCATAGTTACCACATCATTAGATTCAAATGTCCAGTTTTCAACAACAACAAAAAAATCATAAGACAAAAAATGTCAGTGTAATGAATATGCCATTTGCAGCACATGGATGTTCAGTCGCTCAGTTCAGTTCAGTTCAGTTGCTCAGTCGTGTCCAACTCTTTGCAGCCCATGGGCTGTAGCCCACCAGGCTCCGCTGTCCATGGGATTCTCCAGGCAAGAATACTGGAGTGGGTTGCCATGCCCTTCTCCAGGGGATCTTCCCAACCCAAAGATCACACTGCTTTTTTTGCTTCTCCTGCACAGGCAGGTGGACTCTTTACCACTAGCGCCACCTGGAAAGCCAAAAAGAAAAAGAAAAAAAAGGCATTCCAAGCAAAGGAAAAAATAAGCCTGCATAACTCTCCCTGAAAAGGACAAGAAAGCTAACCTACCAGACAAAGACTTTACAACTGTGTTAAAGGTGCTCAAGAACTAGAAACAAAGATATGAAAAAAGGTAAGAAAACTGTCTGAGCAAAATGGAAATGTCAGGAGGTAGAAAACCTTCATGGAAAAGGCAGTGGCACCCCACTCCAGTACTCTTACCTGGGGAATCCCATGGGCCTTGCCAAGAGTCGGACATGACTGAGTGACTTCACTTTCACTTTTCACTTTCATGCATTGGAGAAGGAAATGGCAACCCACTCCAGTGTTCTTGCCTGGAGAATCCCAGGGACGGGGGAGCCTGATGGGCTGCCGTCTATGGGGTCGCACAGAGTCAGACACGACTGAAGCGACTTAGCAGCAGCAGCAGAAAACCTTCAAAGAAACCAAACATAAACTCTGTAGCTGAAAAGTACAATAAGATAAATGAAAAATTCACTAGAGGAGTTCAAAGTCATTTAAGTAGGCTAAAGAAAGATTCAGCAAGCATGAAGCTAGGACAATTGAAATGACCAAGTCTGAAGAAGGCAAAGAAAAAAGACTAGGAAAAGTAAACAGAGCCTAAGAGACTTGTGAGATGAGAATTACTAGACCAACATATGCACAGCAAGCACCCCAGAAAGAGACAAGAGACATAAGTCATGAGACATAGAGAAAACAAAAAGCAAAATGCTAGACCAAAAAAATCCAGCTATATCAATAATAGAATTTAATGTGAATGAATGGATTAAACAACCCAGTCAAGAGACAGAGATCGTCAGAGTGGATAAGAAAAATAAGCTCCAGGTACAAGCTGTCCCTGGTGGCTCAGACGGTAGTCTGCCTGCAATGCATGAGACCCAGGTTCGATCCCTGGGTCGGGAAGATCCCCTGGAAGAGAGCATGGTGGACAATATAGTCCATGGAGTCGCAGAGAGTCAGACACAGCTGAGCGACTAACACTTCACTTTCATATGCTGTCTACAGGAGACATGCATGCGTGCTAAGATGCTTCGCTTGTGTCTGACTCTGTGTGACCCTGGATATTTTTGTGCAGTGTAAAAACATGCAAAACACCAACATTACTTGTGTGTGTGTGCGCGTGCACTATGAAGTGCATTAGGATGGCTACACATAAATCCATCTAACGAGTGCTTCTGAAGAGAAGGGGGATGCAGTCAGGGAGCGGAGACGGAGATTTCAAGGTTTACTGATCATATAAATCCAGCTAACGAGTGCTTCCGAAGAGAACGGAGATGCAGTCAGGGAGCGGAGACAGGAGATTTCAAGGTTTACTGATCATATAAATCCAGCTAATGAGTGCTTCCGAAGAGAAGGGAGATGCAGTCAGGGAGCGGAGACAGATTTCAAGGTTTACTGATCATATAAATCCAGCTAACGAGTGCTTCCGAAGAGAAGGGAGATGCAGTCAGGGAGCGGAGACAGGAGATTTCAAGGTTTACTGATGGTATTTTGCTTCAAAAGCTGGCACACTAGTGTTTGTGGTGGTTCTCTTTGCATTTTCTTAGATTTTTCTTTAAATTGCAACCAACAACCAGTAGGTGGCAGGGGAAGCCTGGTATCTGCAGCCTCTGAAAGACACGTAAAGATGCCCCCTTAAAGGTCCCATGATCAACATGTTACTCTCCAGAGTAAAATGAATTAACTGAAACCTTTATTTTCCTTTTTAGTCCACACTTGCATTCTGGTATGTGCGTGCTCAGTCACTCAGTTGTGTCCGACTCTGTGAGACCCCATGGACTGTGGCCCACCAGGCTCTGTCCATGGGATTCTCCAGGCAAGAACACTGGAGTGGGTTGCCATGCCCTCCTCCAGGGGACCTTCCCAACCCTGGGATTGAACCCGGGTCCCCTGCATTGTAGGCACTTCCTAATAATAACACTTTCTTTCAAAACTTATTTAACTTCTCAAGGAAGCCACTCTGGCCGCTCCTGGTGTCATTACTGCAATGCGTGGGTGAAACAGGGTTGCTCGGTTCATGGTAACAAGGGTATGGCAGCAAGCGCATGCCGCATGCACACACACAGTAACACCACACACACACACACCACATGGTACATATATACACATCACACACTGCAAACACACCACACCACACCACACACACAACACACATGCAACCACACACCACACACACACACACACACCCCCACACACACACCACATGGTACATATATACACATACACACACTGTAAACACAGCACACCACACATATACACACACACCCCCACACACCACATGCTACATATATACACATCACACACTGCAAACACACCACACCACACCACACATGCAACACACATGCAACCACACACCACACACACACACACACACCACCCATACACACACCACATGCTACGTATATACACATACACACACTGCAAACACACCACACCACACATACACACACCCCACACACACCACATGCTACGTATATACACATCACACACTTCAAACACACCACACCACACCACACATGCAACACACATGCAACCACACACCACACACACACACACATACCACCCATACACACACCACATGCTACATATATACACACACACACTGCAAACACAACACACATGCACCACACACATAACCACACACCACACATACATACTACACACACACTGCGCATATAATATATATACATATTCACACACTATATACACACACACTCATACCACACACGTACACACCACACACATACAATACACACTGCACACACACCACACACACACTATACACACACTGCACATATAATACATACACACGACACACATACACACATTGACACACTATATACACACACACAACACACACTGCACACACACTGCATATACACACCACACACAACACGCATACTCACTACACACAGAGTAAATCTGCAGCTGTCTTATCACCACCAGTTTCTCAGCACCTTCCTCTCTCCAGGTGCTGAAATCTGCTTTCATGCTCACTTCCAAGAGCTTTTCTTCTGTCTGTTTCTTGGCTCCCAAACTGCACAGAAGTCAAGCTTTTATCTTACTTGGTTACAAAGAGCAGCCAGGCAGTGCAGCCTGGCTCAGCACTGCAATCCAGCTGTGATTTCTTGAGTGACTCAGCAAACCTCCCCTTGACAGACACTCTGCTTCCCTCAAGAGCAGAAGTGAAGAAATGGAGGGTTACATCTGATTCTGGCCAGCAGGTATGTTTTGTGGGGCCAGAAACTATTTTACATGTTTAATGTGTCCAAATTAAAAATCAAGAGTGATCATATAGAATTGACATGTGGTGTTTCTTTTGAACAATCAGAAATGCTGACAACTTCATGCCATGTGACCCAAGGGACAGGGCCAAGGAGGATGGTGTGCAGCCTGGCGGGGCCAGAACAGGTCAGTCCTCTGGCCCTTTTCCTCTTGGCTCTAAAGGTATTTGTGTGGCAGCCCTTGCCTAGAGCAACAGGCTTAAAAACAGTAAATGTTTTTCCTCAGCCACAGAAAAGAATGAAATGATGCCACCTGCAGCAACATGGGTGGACCTAGAGACGACCATGCTTAGTGAAGTAAGTCAGACAAAGACAAATAGAGCATGATAGCACATATGTGCAATCTAAAAAAAAATGATACAATTGAAATTATTTACAAAACAGAAGTAGACTCTCAGACATAGAAAACAAACCTATGGTTTGTTGTTGTTCAGTCACTAAATCATGTCTGACTCTTTGCGACCCCACGGACTGCAGCACGCCAGGCTCCTCTGTTCTCCACTATCTCCTGGAGTTTGCTCAGATTCATGTCCATCGAGTTGGCCATGCCATCCAACCATCTCATCCTCTGTCACTCCCTTTTCCTTTTTCCTTCAATCTTTCCCAGCATCAGGGTCTTTTCCTATAAGTCGACTCTTGACATCAGGTGCCCAAAGTATTGTAGCTTCAGCTTCAGCACCAGTCCTTCCAATGAATATTCAGGGCTGATTTCCTTTAGGAACTGACTGATCCTTGTAGCCCAAGAGACTCTCAAGAGTTTTCTTCAGCACCACAATTTGAAAGCATCAGTTCCTTGGTGCTCAGCCTTCTTTATGGTCCAGCTCTCACACATGCACACGACTACTGGAAAAACCATAGCTTTGACTATATGGACCTTTGTCAGCAAAGTGATGTCTCTGCTTTTAATATGCCGTCTAGGTTTGTCATGGCTTCCCTGGTGGCTCAGAGGTTAAAGCGTCTGCCTGCAATGCAGGAGACCAGAGTTCAATCCCTGGGTCAGGAAGATCTCCTGGAGAAGGAGATGGCAACCCACTCCAGTATTCTTGCCTGGAGAATCCCATGGATGGAGGATCCTGGCGGGCTATAGTCCACGGGATCGCAAAGAGTCGGACACGACTGAGCCATTTCACTTCACCTAGCTTTGTCATAGCTTTTCTTCCAAGGAGCAAGCGTCTTTTAATTCCGTGGCTGCAGTCACAGTCCCCAGTGATTTTGGAGCCCAAGAAAATAAAATCTGTCACTACTTCCACTTTTCTCCTTTCAATTTGCCATGAAGTAATGGGACCAGATACCATGATCTTCATTTTTTGAATGTTGAGCTTTAAGCCAGCTTTTCCACTCTCCTCTGTCACCGTCATCAAAAGGCTCTTTAGTTCCTTTTCACTTTCTGCCATTAGAATAGTGTGTGCTTGCTAAGTCACTTCAGTCGTGTCCAAGTCTTCATGACCTGATGGACTGTAGCCCACCAGACTCCTCTGTCCAAGAGATTTTCCAGGCAAGAATACTGGAGTGGGTTGCCATGTCCTCTAGGGGGTATCTTCCCGACCCAGGGATCAAACCTGCATCTCTTAAGTCTCCTACGTTAGCAAGCAGATTCTTTACCAGTAGCGTCACATGGGAAGCCCAATTAGAATGATATCATCTGCATATCTGAATTTGTTGATATTTCTTGCAGCAATCCTGATTCCAGCTTGTTTTTCATCCAGCCTGGTATTTCCCATGAGGTACTCTGCATATAAGTTAAATAAGCAGAGTGACAACATGCAGCCTTGTCCTGCTCCTTTCCCAATTTTAAACCAGTCTGTTGCTTCTTGATGCCCGCAGAGGTTTCTCAGGAGACAGGTAAGGTGATCTGGTATTCCCATCTCTTTAAGAATTTTTCAGTTTGTTGTGATCCGCACCATCAAAGATTTCAGTGTAATCAATGAAGCAGAAGTAGATGTTTTTCTGGAATTCTCTTGCTTTCGTGCATCAAATGTTGACAATTTGATCTCTGGTTCCTCTGCCTCTTCGAAACCCAGCTTGTACATCTGGAAGTTCTCAGTTCATATACTCCTGAAGTCTAGCTTGGAGGATTAACTGAAGTCTAACTTAAAGGATTTTGAGCACAACCTTAATAGCTTAGGAAATGAACACAACTGTACCCCGTGAGCATTCTTTGGCATTGCCTTTCTTTGGGATTGGAATGAAAACTGACCTTTTCCTGTCCTGTGGCCACTGCTGAGTTTTCCAAATGGCTGACATATTCGGTACAGCTCTTTAACAGCAGGGTTTTTTAGAATTTTAAGTAGTTCAGCTGGAATTATGTCACTTCCACTAGCTTTGTTTGTAGTGATGCTTCCTAAGGCCCACTTGACTTCACCTTCCAGGATGTCCAGCGCTGGCTGAGTGACCACATCATTGTGGCTATCCAGGTCATGAAGACCTTTTTTGTATAGTTATTCTGTGTATCCTTGCCACCTCTTCTTAATATCCTCTGCTTCTGTTAGGTCCATACCATTTCTGTCCCTTATCATGCCCATCCTTGCTTGAAATGTTTCCTTGATATCTCCAGTTTTCTTAAAGAGATCTCTAGTCTTTCCCATCCTGTTGTTTTCCTCTATTTCTTTGCACTGATCACTTAAGGACGCTTTCTTATCTCTCCTTGCTGTTCTCTGGAACTCTGCATTCCGTTGGGTGTATCTTTCCCTTTCTCCCTTGCTTCTCTTTCTCCCTTTCTCCTCTTTTGCTTCTCTTCTTTCCTCAGCTATTTGCAAAGCCTCCTCAGACACCACTTTGCCTTCTTGCATTTCTTTCTCTTGGGGATGGTTTTGGTCACCACCTCCCGGACCTCCGTCCGTAGCCCTTCAGGCACTCTGTCTACCAGATCTAATCCCTGAAATCTATTCCTCACCACCACTGTATAATCATAAGGTATTTGATTTAGGTCATACCTGAATGGCCTACTGGTTTTCCCTACTTTCTTCAATTTAAGCCTGAACTTTGCAACAAGGAATGATGATCTGAGCCACAATCAGCTCCAGGTCTTGTTTTTGCTGACTGTACAGAGCTTCTCCATCTTCGGCTGCAAAGAGCATAATCAATCTGATTTCGGTGTTGGCCCTCTGGTGATGTCCACGTGTAGGCTCTTCTCTTGGGTTGTTGGGAGAGGGTTTGCTGTGACCACCTGTTCTCTTGACAGTACTCTGTTAGCCTTTGCTCTGTTTCATTTTGTCCTCCAAGGTCAAACGTGCCTGTTATTCCAGGTAACTTGACTTCCTGCTTTTGAATTCCAGTCCCCTGTGATGACTAGGACTTTTTTTTTTTTTCTTTTGTGCTTTGACCCACATACAGGTTTCTCAGGAGACAGGTAAGGTGATCTGGTATTCCCGTCTAGTACACATTAATTAGTTCTAGCAGGTCTTGTAGGTCTTTATAGAACCATTCAACTTCAGCCTCCTTGGCATCAGTGGTTGGGGCATAAATTTGGATTACTGTGATATTTAATGATTTGCCTTGGAAACGAACTGAGATCATTCTGTTGTTTTTGAGATTGCACGCAAGTACTGTGTTTCTTACTTTTGTTGGCTATGAGAGCTATTCCATTGCTTCTAAGGTATTCTTGCCCACAATAGTAGATAAAATGGTGGTGGTTTAGTTGCTAAGTCATGTCCGAGTCTTGTGACCCCATGGACTGTAGCACGCCACGCTCCTCTGTCCATGGGATTATCCAGACAAGAATACTGGAGTGGGTTGCCGTTTCCTACTCCAGAGGATCTTCCTAACCCAGGATCTCCTGCATTGCAGGCAGGTATAATGGTCATCTGAATTAAATTCGCCCATTCCTGTCCATTTTAGATCATTGATTCCTAAGATGTCGATGTTCACTCATGCCTGTTTGACCATATCCAGTTTACCTTGATTCATGGACCTAACATTCCAGGTTCCTATGCAATATTGTTCTTTATAGCATAAGAATTTCACCACCAGACACACTCACAACTGAGCATCATTTCTGCTTTGGCCCAGCTGCTTCATTCTTTCTGGAGCTATTGCTAACTGCCCTCCACTCTTCCCCAGAAGCATATTGGACACCTTCTGACCTGAGGGGCTCATCTTCCAGTGTCATATATTTTTGCCTTTTCATATTGTTCATGGGGTTCTCCTGGCAGGAATACTGGAGTGGTTTTCCATGTCCTTCCTCCAGTGGATCACGTTTTGTCAGAACTCTTCACTGTGACCTGTCTGTTGTGGGCAGCCCTGCACGGCATGGCTCATACCTTCGTGAGTTACCCACGCACCCTTGCCACAACAAGGCTATGATCCATGAAGGGGAACTTATGGTTACCAAAGGGGAAATGTGCAGAGGGATAGATTAGGAGTTTGGGATTAGCATATACACACTACTGTATGTTCCATGGAAGAACAACAAGGACGCACTGTATAGACAGTACAGAGAACTCTGCTTAATATGCTGCAATAGCCTACATGGGAAAAGAATCTAAAGAAGAATGGATATACGTGTATGTATAATGAGACCACTTAGCTGTATACCTGAGCCTTTGTGTGGATCACAATAAACTGTGGAAAATTCTGAAAATGGGCATACCAGACCACCTGACCTGCCTCTTGAGAAATCTGTATGCAGGTCAGGAAGCAACAGTTAGAACTGGACATGGAACAACAGACTGGTTCCAAATAGGAAAAGGAGTATGTCAAGGCTGTATATTATCACCCTGCTTATTTAGCTTCTATGCAGAGTACATCATGAGAAACACTGGACTGGAAGAAACACAAGCTGGAATCAAGATTGCTGGGAGAAATATCAATAACCTCAGATATGCAGATGACACCACCCTTATGGCAGAAAGTGAAGAGGAACTCAAAAGCCTCTTGATGAAAGTGAAAGTGGAGAGTGAAAAAGTTGGCTTAAAGCTCAACATTCAGAAAACGAAGATCATGGCATCCGGTCCCACCACTTCATGGGAAATAGATGGGGAAACAGTGGAAACAGTGTCAGACTTTATTTTTCTGGGCTCCAAAATCACTGCAGATGGTGACTGCAGCCATGAAATTAAAAGACACTTACTCCTTGGAAGGAAAGTTATGACCAACCTAGACAGCATATTCAAAAGCAGAGACATTACTTTACCAACAAAGGTCCGTCTAGTCAAGGCTATGGTTTTTCCTGTGGTCATGTATGGATGTGAGAGTTGGACTGTGAAGAAGGCTGAGGGCCGGAGAATTGATGCTTTTGAAGTATGGTGTTGGAAAAGACTCTTGAGAGTCCCTTGGACTGCAAGGAGATCCAACCAGTCCATTCTGAAGGAGATCAGCCCTGGGATTTCTTTTGAGGGAATGATGCTGAAGCTGAAACTCCAGTACTTTGGCCACCTCATGCGAAGAGTTGAGTCATTGGAAAAGACTCTGATGCTGGGAGGGATTGGGGGCAAGAGGAGAAGGGGACGACAGAGGATGAGATGGCTGGATGGCATCACTGACTCGATGGACGTGAGTCTGGGTAAACTCCGGGAGTTGGTGATGGACAGGGAGGCCTGGCGTGCTGCGATTCATGGGGTCGCAAAGAGTCGGACACAACTGAGCGACTGAACTGAACTGAACACAACATTGTACATTAGCTATAAGTAAAAATTAAATTAAAAACCAGTAAAAAGGTAAATATCTGCTTGCTTTTAAAAATAGTAAGCATTTTCTCCCTGCCGCCATACATTTCCCTCAACAACCCTGTGGAATGCAGCAGGAGGTGGGAACCTGGATTCTGTACAGGCTGTCCTCCATCTTTCTGTCTCTCTATTAGCAAAGAGATGAACAGCTGAAGAATACCGGATCAGGATTTTCAACTGTCTTCCAGTTTTGTTGCCTTAAAAGAAACTCATCATTTTTTTTTTAAACCAAAGAGTGTAATATAGTTTTCTTCTTTTCTCAGATCACCCATCAACTTTAAAAGCTTAGAAGATTTCCTATGTTCTTTTCTTCTATGAAACTGTGAGTCAGTTCCCCCAGGAGGAGGCCTTAAACTCATGAGTTTGCTGGTGACAGGCAGCATATTTAGGAATGTCTTATTTTGTTGTACATAAAAACTTGGATGTTGTAGGAAAGTACATTTTAGCATCAAGGCAAGGGACATTTGTGGAAAAAACACTTCAGTGTTTGCACGACTTTTTTGTGTATAATTTAAGTGTAACCTATTGAGCACGTCTTCATTTTCTCATATTCTTTCTCAAACTACAAGGTTTTTATAGCAGGCAATTCAGTAACTGTGCCCCCCCATGTTTTTTTGCTTGCTTATTTTTTAAGGCAGTTTGACCATGTTCTCTGTTTAACAAATTGGCCTTCTCTTAAGATTCCGTATTAAGTCCAAAGCGTAACCTATGACAGATTTTAATTTCAGACATAAATGTCACTGATTAAATTTGTTAGAGGGTCTACTTAATGTCTTATAGAATAAAACTACGTGTGCTAAGTCACTTCAGTCATGCCCGACTCTTTGCAACACTATGGACTGTAGCCTGCCACACTCCTCTGTCCATGGGATTCTCCAGGCAAGGATACTGGCATGGTTGCCATGCCCTCCTCCAGGGGATCTTCCTCACCCAGGGAGTGAAATCTGGGTCTCCTGTGTCTCTCGCGTTGCGGGTGGATTCTTTACCGCTGAGCCACCAGGGAAGCCCATAGAATAAAACCAGGGGTTTTCAAATGACTATTTCATATATACCTCACATACATACACACACACACACATGCATATATATATATATATATATATATATATATATGAATTCCACAGTAAACCAAATAGCCCAACTTTTTGGTCTAGTCCATTTTGGCCATTGTTAGATCAATATGACTGTAAGACTGGAGTCTTTGAAGTAATTTGATTCAGTATTTAACTTGAGAGCTATCCTAAGGCTGTCCTGTAGCTCCTTGACAGTTAAAATGCCTCTTTACACAGAAGGAAAGAGTCACTGGCTCGCCCAACAGGATTCAGGCCATGTAACCACAGGCTCTAAAGCTTTCCTCCCTCTGTGATCAGGTCTTGTCTGGGTGGAGCACCTTTACGATCATCTTGTCTTTACCATCTCTCTGGTTTATGCACGAATGTAATCTCCATACATTGCATTTACACATTAGATCTTTCCCTCGGTCAAATAAACACCCACACTCACTGCTAAAGGCAGAGCTATGAAACATGACCATGGTGTTTAAAAGGTTGTCTTCTGGTTTGGGTAAGTGTTTTGAAGTTGGTGTTTCCAAGCCCTAATTAAGGTTCTTGAGGGCGGATGCTGTGATCTCAAACACCCATCTCGGATTAGGTTCTGAATCACTAGTCAGCTCCACCTTCTTTGCAATGATGGGTTTAGGGTTGGGTGGGTGACTTGGTTCTGATGGCCCAAATGAAGGGGAAGTCTGCTGGGGGTGAGGGTCTCTCCTCAAGAGTCACGGAAGACAGGCCTCTAGTGGTGGGTTAAAATATGCTTCTCAGCCAACTGAACCTCCATTAAAATGCTAAAAGGGGTTGAAAATTATATAAGCTTATAAGGGCAAAGATGATGGAAGAAAAGGACAACATTTTAGAAACAAGAAGAGAGACAGATGGGTGATAACTGAATTAATGAAACCCAAGCCAGCAGTGGAGAAAGCCCTTGGTCAGTGGGCTTCCAGGGCCCCACAAAGGCCAGGAATTGGAGGCACGGGACACTTCTGGAAGGAGGGGTGCAGTGACGTAAAAACAGGACGATTTCTGAGTGTCTGCTCCTCACCTAGCTTAATGCAACAGAAAGGCTACTTCAGAAGGGCAGAGCCAACAAGTCAGGGCCTACATGAAGTGAAGTTTCTATATCACTAGAATTACGTTAGTAAAAATCTGAATAGGTTAGGACAAGTTAGATTGTATGTTATAAGCTCTAAATCAGCCACTAAGAAAATAAATTTAAAATATGGCTTAAAAATCACTAAAGGGACTTAAGTGTGACATTAGAAAAATTCACTTAATATAAAATATGACAATGAAGGACATGATAGAAACAAAAAAGCAAATGACAGATGTCACACCAAGGATAACATGAGGTCTGAATGGATTAAATAATCCAATCAAAAGGCAGAGAGTGTCAGCCTGGATAAAAAGAGCACGAGCCAACATGTGCTGTCTGTAAGAGATGCATTTTAGATTCAAAGATACAAATGGGTTGAAAGCAAAAGAGAGAAAAGATATACTCTGCAAACAACAACCAAAATACAACTGGAGTGGATATATTATCATCAGACAAAATAGATTTTAAAACAAAATTTTACCAAAGATAAAGAAGGAAATTTAAGAAAGAGAAACTGGCCAATCCATCATGGAGATCTAACAGAGAAAAAACACATATGAATCTAGTAACAGAGCACAAAAATAAATGAAAAAACTGACAGGAACAAAGGGAGAAAGACATATATAATTCAACCATAATACTTGGAAACTTAAAATCATACAGTGTATACATAGTCCTCTGATGAAAAAAAAAATTTCTTTCTTCAAATATCAACACTAACTTCTTCCTTATGAGAGTTTTGAGGGAGCTCATTTTTCCCTGTTGAAATTATCCATCTAAGTGTTAGGTAATAAAAATTAGTCAAACTTGAAAACACTTTGAGAGATATTTGGCAAATTTTTCCAGAGAAAATTCTAGCACCTCTGTAAGGTCTCCAACCTTTGACACTGAAATTTTAAACTGTACAAAGTGGTAAGTAGCCATGCAGTCTGCATGCAACTTTATTATTGCCTCAACAAGCTTATTCTATGTATTTTCTCAAGAAATGTTATTAACTTTACCATGATTTAATATACGTCCCAAGAGAGTATTTGAATTAAATGATAAAATTCAGGATTTAAGGTGGCTGCTCTAAGACATAAAAAAAGGCAGAGCCAGATAAAGTATACACCATGGTGCTTGATTCATTTCAGTGTGTCTGTGTGTTTACTTGTAGCTTTTCTGGGCGTCTGGATGTTACCAACTGATAGAAAGTGTGCTCTTAGATTTTTAGAACCTGCTTGGATGGCTTCTTCTCTTTGATCACCCTGCAAGGCCATGGTGGCGTGGGGGCTTTGGGAATACTTAAGCCCCATCGTAATACACCATTAATATTGCTCATTTAATCTGCTTACATTTTTGGAAGGTCTCATTCTAGATGTGACCCTTGGCAGCTCTGATGCATAACCGACTCACATAGCTAATTCTTCATAAGTCTCCGATATCATTCCCTCTTCAGGTAATGTTTAGGAAAGAGTGTAAAGCATTAGGGCGACCCCATAAACTGTAGCCCACCAGGTTCCTCTGTCCTTGGGATTCTCCAGGCAAGAATACTGTAGTGAGTAGCCGTTCCCTTCTCCAGGGGATCTTCCCAACCCAGGGATCCAACCTCATTGCAGGCAGATTCTTCACTGTCTGAGCCACCAGGGAAGGGAAGAAGTGGAATTGATAGAGTAGTGCTCTGATGCCTTCTAACAGTAGGCTACTTCATTAGGCTCTTTAGTAACAACACTGACACACGAGGTTACCACCAAGTATCTGCTCTTGTCTCTGCTGGATGCAGCTGAGAGCTGGACAGGGCCTCGTGTCCATCTGGCTGTGTCACCTCGTCTTAATAAAGAAACAGCAGCCTGGACAGGTAAAGTCACTCCACCAGGGACTCCCTGCGAAGGGGGCCGGTGGTGGATGTCAGCAGATCTCTCAGCCCCACCTGGTAGCCCCTAGCACGCTGCCTTGATGGCCTCTTTTGGGCCACAGTCCACTTCCTTTCTCACAGGTTTGATCTCCTTTAAGAGTTCTGAATATTCATTGGAATCCTGAATATTCAGAGTCCTGAATGTTCATTGGAAGGACTGATGCTGAAGCTGAAACTCCAGTACTTTGGCCACCTGATGCGAAGAACTGACTCGTTTGAAAAGACACTGATGTTGGGAAAGATTCAGGGCAGGAGAAGGGGATGACAGAGGATGAGATGGTTAGATGGCATCACTGACTCCAAGGACATGAGTTTGGGTAAACTCCGGGAGGTGGTGATGGACAGGGGAGCCTGGGGTGCTGCAGTGCATGGGGTCGCAGAGTCAGACACGACTGAGCGCCTGAACTGAAGACTCATCTGTGAGGTGGCATAGTGAGTGGGCTGGCAGGGGCCCGCCGTCCGCCCCGAGAGGACTTCGGCGTCTGCCGTGGATACCTCCTCCTCCCGCTCATGCCTCTGGACACACGTCTCCTGGCAGCCTCCCTCTGCCCCAGCTTTCCCAGCCACAGACGGGCACTGGGGCCTCTGCCTTTTTGGGGTGACAAAGAGGCAGGAGTTCTGCTGTGGGGGCTCTGGAATAGAAGGTGCCAGGCTTTGCAGATGGAGGCTGCTGCTGGGGGCTGGGGCAGAGGGGAAGGCTCTTTGGGCACTCCCTGCCCGGCCCCCCTCTCCCTGCCCCATCCCTCCAGCCGTCTCCCAGGATCTCAGACCCAGATCAGCTCTGGCTTTGGGGAAGACAGTTGAGCTCAACAAAGCAGCAGGAACTCCCAGGGTGGCTGAGCTCCCAAGGGAGCACCGACAGCAGCCGGGGTGACAGGCTTGTGGGGCACGCTGCCCTCTGCATGGCTGGGGGCAGGTGTCACTGTGCCATCGGGACCTGGGATTAAGAAGACCTCAGTTATGCTCCAGCTGGTGACACCTGAGTCCTAAGAGCTCTGTTCCTTATTGGTTTCACCTGCCCCCAACCTAAAAAAATACAAGGCTGAGATAATGTTTAACACCTGCCAGAAAGGGACATTGAGGGAATTACCTCGGAGTCGATGATGTTCTATTTTGCTTTTTCGTGGACAGAGAATCTTCTGTATGGTGTATATTCTTTGTTACTTGTTAAGATGCTTTTGGTTCCTAATAAGAGGTCATTTTACATTTACATTTTACATTTAAAGTCGCTCAGTCCTGTCCGACTCTTTGCAACCCCTTGGACTATACAGTCCATGGAATTCTCCAGGCCAGAATACTGGAGTGGGTAGCTGTTCCCTTCTCGAGGGTATCTTCCCAACCCAGGGATTGAACCCAGGTCTCCCGCATTGCAGGAGGATTCTTTACCAGCTGAGCCATAATAAGAAGTCAGTTTTTGTAAATGTGCATGGGTACTTGAAAAAATAAATATGCATTTTCTATAGGTATATTTCAGTGTCTGTCACTGTGCCCAGAAGGTAGTAGGACTTGGTCAATGCTGAAGTCAAATGAGCCTTTTTTTTTTTTTTTTTACCTCCAACACAGGGTGTGTATGGCAACTTCAGAATAGGTTTTTGCTTTGTGACATACAAATTTGCTGGGATGTGTCTGTCCCAGAAATGTCTGACTCTATAATATCAGAGATGTGCTCTGCGGATCGGCTGTGTGGGAACCTTCTGGCAGCTCTCTGGAGGACTTCCTCAAGGGAGTGGGGTTGACCACCTGCATCAGGATCAGCTTGGGAGCTTTTTAAAGATGCAGCTTCTGGGCCCGACCCCAGGTCTGTGGATCAGAATTTTTGAGGATGAAGCCAGAGTCCGTCCTTTTAAGACTGTCTTCCCACCTGGATTCTGAGGCCCTCAGACATTTGAGAACCACGACAGAGGAGCCTAGCAGGCTGCAGTCCGTAAGGCTGCAAAGAGTTGGACCCGATGAAGCGACTTAGCATGCATGTACATCAGGAACATGTACATCTTATTTGAAAGAATAAGAAACCTGTATCACTGTGGGGAAAAGCACTCTTGCTTCCTGGGTCTTCCCACTGCTCCCCCAGGTCTGTTGAACACATGGAAATGTTGCTCTATGAAAGAAGGGAGTGAATGTGCGTTGCCCCTGTGGTACATCAGTAGCTGCTATTACATACAATTTCTGATTAGATCCTCATCACAACGCTGTGAGATGCTGTAGTGGGGTACACGGTGGCCCCTAAATCAATGTGTCCATGTCCTGACCCCCTGTGAATGTGACTCTCTATCTTCAGTGGGTTTTTTGGTTGTTGTTGTTGTTAGCTATAAATCATTAATCTGAAAACTTCTTGAAAATTTATTTATTTTTCTTATAGTTGATTTGCAATGTTGTGTTAATTTCTGCTGTACAGCAAAGTGATTCAGTTATTGAAAAGCAGAGATATTACTTTGCCAACAAAGGTCCGTCTAGTCAAGGCTATGGTTTTTCCAGTGGTCATGTATGGATGTGAGAGTTGGACTGTGAAGAAAGCTGAGAGCCGATAAATGGATGCTTTTGAACTGTGGTGCTGGAGAAGACTCTTGAGAGTCCCTTGGACTGCAAGGAGATCCAACCAGTCCATCCTAAAGGAGATCAGCCCTGGGTGTTCATTGGAAGGACTGATGGTGAAGCTGAAACTCCAATACTTTGGTCACCTCATGCAAAGAGTTGACTCATTGGAAAAGACCCTGATGCTGGGAGGGATTGGGGGCAGGAGGAGAAGGGGACGACAGAGGATGAGATGGTTGGATGGCATCACCAACTCGATGGACAT
The DNA here is from genome assembly GCF_019923935.1 of Bubalus bubalis. Taxonomy (NCBI): domain Eukaryota; kingdom Metazoa; phylum Chordata; class Mammalia; order Artiodactyla; family Bovidae; genus Bubalus; species Bubalus bubalis. Next base: position 8,097,913 of record NC_059157.1, read on the forward strand.
GAGCTTGTGTAAACTCTGGGCGTTGGTGATAGACAGGGAGGCTCGTGTGCTGCGATTCATGGGGTCGCAAAGAATCGGACATGACTGGGCGACTGAACTGAACTGATCCTCTTTTCCATCGCAGTTCATCACAGGATATTGAATGTAGTGCCCTGTGCTATACAGTAGGACCTTGTTATTTATCCACACTTTGCATAAAAGCTTGCATCTGCTAATCCCAACCTCCAACTCCTTTCCTCTCCCAACCCACTTCCCCTTGGTAACCCAAGACTTCTCTATGTCTGTTTTCTGTTTGCATTTCAGAGATAGGTTCGTTTGTATCATATTTTAGATTCCACATATAAGCAATATTACATGGTACTTGTCTTTGTTTGAATTACTTCACTTATTATGATAATCTCTAGTTGCGTCCATGTTGCTGCAAATGGTGTTGCTTCATCCTTTTTATGGCTGAGTAGTATTCCACTGTATACATGGACCACATCTTCTTCATCCATTCATCTGAAATGTGACCTTTTTTGAGAAAGTCTTTACAAGATGTGATTAAAGTGAAGGATCTGGAGATGAGTTTAGCCTGGATTACCCAGTAGGATCTAAATCGTACAACCACTTTCTTTACCAGAGACCAAAAGGAGATGGCACAGACAGGAAAAGTCCACGTAATGATAGAGGCAGAGGGTGCCACAAGCCAAGGAGCACCTGGAGCCCCCAGAAACTGGAAGAGGAGAGGATGGATCCTCCCCTCAAGCCTTCAGAGGAAGTGTGCTCCTGCCCATATCTTGACTTTGGACTGCTGGCCTCAGGAATTATGAAAGAAAAACTTCCGGTTTTATTAAGCCACCTAGTTCGTGGTAATTTGTTATTGCTATATAACAATATATATATTGTTATATATTGGGAAACTAATACCGATTGGTATTGTTATTTCTAATCATAGAGCTGGGTCTGCTGTAGTGGAATACATTCTTTTACCAGAACTGCTGGCCCCTAGGACAATGGTCACCTTGAACTGATTCTTCCTCTGAGGGCATTTATAATTTAAGCACATTTCTTTCTCCTGTGTTAGACCCAGAGATCATTGCTACCCATTTAGTGCAGTGAAAAGTCTGGGGAAGTTAGAAAATTCCTAATGTCCTGGGCAGGAATCACTCTGGCTGGAAGAGCGTGGTACTTAATGATGTTCACAGCACAGCCCGCAACAGCACCCCCAAACACAGACGTGGCTGTAACCCCACGCTCCTGGAGTAGGGAGCTCACCTGAGCCCTAAGCAGGGCAATCCCCTGGGCTTTCACTCGTGTCTGGTCCTGTGTCCATCATTTCAACTCCCTGCACAGATTAGTCTTGACCTTCCCAGCTCACATGAGGGATGCACTGGGAATAATAACAAAGTTAGTGCTAACCGTGGCCCATTTCAGTAACAACCCCCTAAAAATACATCAGGTTTATAAAGTATTCATGAATCTGAAAGCACTTGAGTGTAGGTTTAAGGCGAAAGCATTGCCTCTGATTTAGACAGACCTAGATTGGAATCCTAACTCAGCCATGTGGCTGCTACGGTGGACTGTCTGAGCGCCAACGTCCTCACTTAAAACTGGTCTCACCTCTGTTGAACTCCGTGTGGATTAAAACAAAACAGAGGTGATACAGGGCTTAGCCTCGTGATTGGATAAGAAGTGCCGAGAGACAGCCGTCATTATTATTCAATGTCTGAACATTGCAGCGAGCTTCCTACTTTTACTGCTTGAACCCAGCCCAAGTTCTAAGGCTTTCTCTACTTCTTAAAATTTACATGGACAAAATGTGGGCATTGTACAGTTCATTTGAGCCTCTTTTATGAGCTATTTATTAGAAGTTTCTCTGCGGTCTAAAATGACCACATAATTTGAATATTACTCTTCTGCTATTTTATTTTTCTTGTGTGGGAAATGTCAAGTGGGGTGGATTTGAAATGCTACTGACTAGGGATATTAAACATGTGAGTGTTTAATGACAGTTTTAAAAAAAAGCAAAGCCAAGCATATGGGATCATTAAATTATTGAAGATGTTTTGCTGCAGTGGATTTATAAATAATACATGTTTAAAAGGTTATTTCCTTTACATTTCTTTAGGGAAAACTGAAGAGTCTTTTCATTTGAGTTTAAAAAGAACTGACAGTGGGGAAAAGGTCAATGAAATGTTCATTCATGCAATTTCTATGCCCCAAATCCCTGAAACTTCAAATAAGAACATAACCAATTTTACGGAACCGTATCAAATAGTCTCCTTTATTTGTAGAGCAGAATGAGGCAATAGCTTTAATTTAGCAGCTAGGGAGGGAAAAGCTTAAAATATATTAATAAAAGAGTTTCATATTAACCAGTATCATTTCCTCCCCCCCGACCCCCGAAGAAAACCTCCAAATTGAAGTTTGCTTCTACGGATAAAATCCAAAAAGGAAGCCAACAATTAGTCTCTGAAGCCTATCAATTTCCTGACACACTAGCTTTTTAAGGTGCTAACCTCTTTTTTTGCTGCACCATGTGGAAAATCCCAATGACCACAGATTAAATCCCTGCCCCCAGCCATGGAAGCTCAACAGCTTAACAGCTGTCTTAACAGCTGGACCACCAGGGAAGTCCTAATTTCCTGACACAGTAGCTCTTTAGAATATGCTATTCTGAAAAAAAAAAGGATATGTAGGTGTTGCATGGCTTGTGGTGTCATGTATATTGTTCAGATAAACTACCTTTTTTTTTTTTGAGCCCTTAAAACTATTTTGCTCCAACCAAGACCCGCAATGATATTAATAACGGTGCTCAATCTGGTGGCACACATGCTATAAGGAGAATATTAATAACTATTTTATTTTATAAATGAATTTATTTACAAATAAAATTAATAAACATTTAGAATAATATTCTAAATGTCACTAAGCGCTTCTCTGGTAGTTCAGTCACTAAAGAATCTGCCTGCAGTGCAGAAGACCCGGGTTCAATCTCTGGGTCAGGAAGATCCCCTGGAGAAGGAAGTGGCAACCCACTCCAGTATTCTTGCCTGGAAAATCCCATGGACAGAAGAGCCTGGCCGGCTAAATAACATGTCACTAAATAACAACAACAACCCAAAAAAAGAAAAAGGGAGGATGTGGAGTGACTGGGGACAGATCCTGGGAAGACGATGGAACCAGCTGCAGTTGCCTCTACCCAGGGCTGCCCTCCACAGCTCTGGAACCCCCGGGAATTATATGACACATGGTGTTTGATGCACATGGGTGGGGGGTGGGGCGCACAGAATCCAGAGTCTTTATCAGATATTCATGGTCTTGAAGAAAGTTAAGATCCACCTCTTCTTCCTTTTTCCCTTTGGAGCTGGCCGAGAGGAAGGAGGAGGTGATAGGGTGCAGGTTAAGCGGGGGAAGGAGAAACACCCCAGCTCTTGCCATGTTAATTAACCTCTCACCTCCAGGCAGCCTTTCCACCTCCATAAACCATGATCAGTAACGTGAAACTTTCAGCTGGTTCAATAAGGCGAAGCAAAAACTAATCACAGAATGTGAAGTTGAAACGGTACAGCAACATCAGGAAAAGACACACTGTCTTTGAACTTTTATTGCTTGAATTAAAAAAAATTTTTTTGAAACTGTGCTTGGTTTTCCCCTGTATGCTTGGTCTTAACCTCTTTCTCTGTAATTTTCAAAAATGGTTTGAAGTCCATAATTCAATGACAAAATTCGAGCATTTTTCTGATGAGGGGATAGTTTAAACATTTTCTTTGAATGGGAGAATGCATTTACTTTACAGGCTTTTAAAATATACTCTTCCTGAAAATATTTAAAATATATTTTTAAATATTTTAAACATTTTAAGAAATATTTTAAAAAATACATTTAAATCATGTTCAGGCTTTAGATTCACTTAATCATGTTACTTATTTGTACCATTAAGAGAGTGAGTAAAAATTCCATGAAAAATTGGGTAAAGAGAGATTAAAGGATTTATGTTACCAAATTTAACCACATCTTTCTGATGATGGCAGGTCTCAGGGGATGCTAAGTACTGGGGCCAGAATCCAAATCTGTCTGACTCTAAAGTCCATGTTCTTTCCTCTGCCTCCTTCACCTCTGGTGAGGTCCCTCTGTGACCCCCTCCCACCCACAAAGTCACCCCATCCCCCACTCTGCACCTTAGCACCGGGACAGACATCTGCATGCTCCTGGAAGAAAGAAAGGCCGATTCTGGATGAATCCCATCAGAACCCTTCCTCTAGAGGGGCTCTTTAAGCTGACAGGGGATGGCTACATAGAAGGATGGTTGGTCAAAACAGAAGACATGAGATATCGTTTTCCTGCGAGACTGCAGTGTGTATCTGTTAGAAAGTATGAAGGACAAATCCATCAAAGCTTGAGAAATAGAAACAGTAGAGAATGTTGTTGGTGCTTGGAAAACAGCCAACCTGGTTCGGGTTTTACCCTAAAAACTAGAGAGGCATAGCCCCGTTTCGGGGTATGTGGTGGCTTTTCATCCATCACGGTAAAGTGTTGTCCAGATACTTTTTCTGCAAACTCCTCATGACATTTTGGCAAAGGACAAAAGCCCCTGTGCTTCAAGGCGACTGACTAACATCTTAAGGTGACATATCTGAGGCACCCAGCCCAGCACCTGGGCTAAGTCTGGTGCTAAATAGACGACCGTTCTTGCCGGAGATACAAGGCCAATGTAATTGAGAGGGAAACCGTTAGTCTAAACTCTGCACAGCTGCCGAGTGTAGTGTCTGTGATGATGTCATGGAATGCTTGGATGGGAGGACCCTGGGGCATCATCTTCGGTCTAACTCCTTTTCTTTTTTCCCTCAGCTTTAGTGAGGTGTAATTGACCAATAGAAAGTGTGACGATTTGACATATGTTATATTGTTAAATGAGCACCACGATTAGACTAACGTATCATTCACATCATCATGATCCATTTGTGTTGAGGGGGTGGTTAAGAACACTTGAGATCTATTTTCTTCGCAAATTTCAAAGATATGGTAACTGTAGTCACCGGGCTATACATCAGATCACCAGCACTTACTCATCTATGACTGAAAGGTTCTGCCCTTCGGCCAACGTGCATCATCACCCCATCCCACTTCCTACCAACATGCCGTTCTACGCTCTGCTTCTACGAGTCTGGAATTTTTTAGATTCCATATGCACATGAAATCATACAGTATTTTTCTGCCTCTGGCTTATTTCACTGAGCTTAATGTCTCCAGGTTCATCCGTGTTGTCGCAAACGGATTTCCTTCTTTTGCATGGCTGAATAATATTCTGTTATACACACACATACACGTGTATCACAACTTCTTCATTCATTCATTGCTGGACAGCAGGTTGTCTCCATATCTTGTGAATAATAATGCTGCAACAATCATGGGAGTCCAGATATTGCTCTGAGAAATTGCTTTCATTTCCTTTGGATATATTCCCAGAGGTGAGATTGCTAGATCGTATGGTAGTCCTAGTTTTAATTTTTTGAGGAACTTTTCTACTGTTTTCCAGAGTGGCTGCACCAATTTACATTCCAAACACTGTACAGGGATCCCCTTTTCTCCAGTAACACTTGTTATCTCTTGTCTTCTTACAACATCATCTTGGTAGGTAGGAGGTGATAGATTCACATTGTGGGTAGATTCACATTTCCTGACAATTAACCCTAACCCTAACCGTTTTCATATACCCATTGGCCATCTGTGTCTTCTTTGGAAAAATGTCTATTCAGGTCCTTTGACCATTTCTCAACTGGGATTTATTCATTTGCCCTTGAGTTTTATGAGTTCCTTATATATTTTGGATATGAACCCCTTATTTGATTTGCCAATAAATTCCCCCATTCTGAGGGTTGTCTTCTCACTTTGCTGCTAACTCACCCTTAACCAACACCAAAATCTGGCCAGAAAGCATAATTCATCAGAAAGTTATTGACATAACTTACAGAGGAAAGAAGCGAATGATAAGAAAATGAACTGTGACAAGGATGTCTAAATAAACAGAGCAGTCCAGTTGGCATCATGTGTTCAGTAGTCATTCGTCTCGTTCTCAGGAGACTGATCTCAAGTCCCTGTAGGACCATCTCTGAGCTCAGAAGGACCCGGCACTAGAAGTCAGACAAAACCAAATTAATTCTGTTCTCCCAGAGCCGCACCTAACAGGGACTCCTATTTCAGAACGTTTTCTGGTAACAAGGTTAAGCCCCGATGGGCTAGAGGGCTCAGTGAATCAGAACACACGCACTGGGACCTGGCAGGCGCTTTACCTGCAGCTGCAGCTCAGGAAGGGCGTGTTCACCGCCCTCAGGACCGCGGCTGGGAAAAGATGCTCGGCAAAGACGCAGTAGCCGCGGCAGAGTTTTTCATCCCTCCTCGGGGCTGTCTGCCCAGCCGCCCCTCCCGCTTCTCCTCCTCTTCGCTCCTGCACGAGAAGCGATCTAGGGTGTCAGGAGATGAGATGACTCATCTGCTATCAGATTGAGTCCTTTGGGTTTGCCCTTTTGGTTGGCTTCAGCCTCCGATATTGGGAACGACCGTGTTATATTTGTGAAGGTTTTCATTTCGTGGAAAAGACACTTGGACTGCAGTGGACTCTGGTGATTTAAAGTCCAGTGTGAGTGGCTGGCTGAGAGCTCTTTGTTTTCCATAATCCTTTGACTGGGACAAGAAATCAGAGTGTGTTCATCATGCTGCCCCGCGGGGGTCCGGGAGCCCTTCGCTTTGCGCTGTGTGTCTGGTGGTGTCTATTTGCACTGTGCTTTAAAGGTAGGTTTTATTTCTGCTTTTTCTCCTATTCGCTTTTTAGCTGCATGTATATACGCTTCTATTTGTGCGCCACTGAGCAGAGATGGGATACTCTATGGATAAATATGGAGAGTGTTTGTACAGGAGTTACTCCTCACACAGCTGTTAATTAACCTATTCATTTTTAATTGGTTGACTTAACATGTAAAATGAGATTGGGGGGAATGGGATGGAGAGGACAAGAAAACTTTGTAAACCATATTTTATTTTATTTTATTTTCCCAATGAAAATATGCAACAGTAACAATGGTACAGTTTTCTGTCTATCTTTGCCACGGATGTATTCAATTTCTTTTTCTGTATTTACATGTTTTTTCAGAACTGTGGTTTATTAGCTGATACTATTCCTCAATCTATGAAGCCTTTCGTTTTGTAGGTAATTGCCTTTGTTTTGGGAAATATGTTATATTCCTGTCCTGGGGTATGTCTCAAGAGGAAGGTCATTCATTTTCAAAGTTAGGACTTAGAAACAGACAGCTGCTGCTCTGTCCATGGTTACAAAGCCACACCTCCACGTGTGGTTGGTTGGCTTTGCAGGGATTTGCTTGTCAAGACTCACGGAGGGTTCATCTGCAATGTCTCAAAAGAAAAGTAAAATCTTAAAGGAGGAAAATAGGGAACAGGAGGATTTTTGTATTACCTGTTTTATGGAGAAATATCTTTATCATTATTAATAAAGATGGCAGACAATGATGGTTTATGTCTAAAATTGTTCTTTCCTGTCTCAACAGACTTATAGAACAAACTTATAGTTGACTAGAGGAAGGGGTAGTTAGGGAGTTTGAGATGGACATGTACACACAGCTGTATTTAAAATCGGTAACCAACAAGGATCTACTGTATAGCACATGGAGCTCTGCTCAATGTTATGTGGCAGCCTGGATGGGAGAGTTGTTTGGGGGAGAATGGGTATGAGTATATGGATGGCTGAGTCCCTTCACTGTTCACCTGAAATTATCACAACATTTTAAATTGGTTATACCCCAAGACAAAATAAAAAGTTCAAGAAAAAAAATTGTTCTTTCCTGCTGAAATCTCAATGTTTTTGTGTTTCCAAATGCATTTGGCAAAGAACAGTTTTTATTTAGCAGAATAACAGCTACCATTTCATTTGGTTTTGCCTAGTAAGTTGTGCAACTCCTTAAATTTTTTTTCTTTCAGGGCATAAATCTCTTTGGGAAATTTATAGCCTAATATTTCAGGTAATTTGACTTCTATGAGGAAGAATAGGAAAAGGGCATTAATGAGATGAATTATGTCAAATAAAGGCAAGTAACCTACATTTAAGGCATTCTTGGGAAAATACAAAGAAATATGATTACATTATTGTCTGAAACTGAATGACTGAAAGAGCTATTGCTTAAGAACTTCGGGGGTTCTTTAAAAAATATTTCCAGCAAAATTTTCCTTAGAAACTTTGCACTCTCACACATCTCCAAGATAATTGAAGTTGAAAGTTGATTTTAAAAAGGAGGAGGGCTTAAGACCTTAATAAACTCGATAGCTATTTGTGCCTGTTTGATGAAGTTTCCCCAGCTACACACCCTTCTGGCTGTAGAAACAAAGGCCAGTCAAATCAGTCCTTTGACAAGAAAGAGCAGGACTTTTCTTTTTTTTTTTTTTTTATTTAATTCATGAATTAATTTTCGGCTGTGCTGGGTCCTCACTGCTGTGTGTGGGCTTGCTGTAACTGTGTGGGCTTCTCAGTGGTTCTCCTGGTGCGGGGCACACACTCTAGGGCACACAGGCTTCAGGAGTTGTGGTGCACAGGCTTAGTTACTCGGCATGCGGGATCTTCCCGGACCAGGGATCGAACCCACGTCCCCTGCATTGGCAGGAAGAGCCTTACTGTTACACTGGACCACCAGGGAAGTTCAGGACTGTAATTACTAGATCAGCGAGACGGTGAGTTCTGTTCAGTGATGGAGCTGCCACCCACTTGGAAGCGCTCTTCCCAGCAACACTTTGTTTATCCTCTCACCAGTCCTGAGACGCAGGCCCTACTCTTGTCATCTCCATGACAAAGGCGAGGAGCCCAGCCAGAGGGCCAGGTAACGTGGTCCTGGGGGATGCTGATGCCCATGCCCGCCTCCTGGGGAGGGAAGGCCCTGGAACCTCCCCGGGGGCACGCTCTCTGCTTCTCTAACTCCTCCCTCTGTTTGGCCCGAAGGCTGTGCAGGCTGCGCATCGGAGGAGAGGCTCTTTCACAAGCTGTTCGCTCATTATAACCAGTTCATCAGGCCCGTGGAGAACGTTTCCGACCCGATCACCGTGTATTTCGAAGTGGCCATCACACAGCTGGCTGATGTGGTAAGCACAAGGGGGTCACCACATACCACGTGGCCTCAAGGGGCTTCAACTCTGAGGGCTCCGAGCAATTCCCAGTCACTGCACGGGGGTAAATAAGGGGATTTAAAGGAATTCTCTGGCAGTCCAGTGGGCAGTACTCCATGCTGGACTCCAAGGGCCCAGGTTTGAACTCAGGTTGGGAAACTAAGATCTCACAAGCCATGTGGCTCAGCCGGAAAAAAAAAAAAGCAAAAACTTGGAAAAAAAAAAAAAATAGGAACAATCAAGAATCTACAAAGTACCGGCCCTTCAAAGCTGGCCCATTGCAAGGGATCCACTCCCCCGAGGATGCTGTCATTATTTCTGTTGAGTTCAGTTCAGTCACTCAGTTATGTCCAACTCTTTGCGACCCCATGGACTGCAGCAGGCCAGGTCTCCGTGTCCATCACCAACTCCCAGAGTTTACTCAAACTCATGTCCATCGAGTCAGTGATGCCATCCAACCATCTCATCCTCTGTCATCCCCTTCTCCTCCCACCTTCAATCTTTCCCAGCATCAGGGTCTTTTCAAATGAGTCAGTTCTTTGCAATGGGTGGCCAGAGTATTGGAGTTTCAGCTTTAGCATCAGTCCTTCCAATGAATATTCAGGGCTGATGTCCTTCAGAATGGACTGGTTGGATCTCCTTGCAGTCCAAGGGACTCTCAAGAGTCTTCTCCAACACCACAGTTCAAAAGCATCAATTCTTCGGCGCTCAGCTTTCTTCACAGTCCAACTCTCACATCCATACATGACCACAGGAAAAACCATAGCCTTGACTAGACGGACCTTTGTCATCAAAGTAATATATTTATTTCTGTTAAGGTAGTGTGTTTCTGGGAATGCTCTCAGAACCAGTTTATGAAGCCAAGAGACAAAGTGGGGCAGTTGAAGGGGGAATACAAAAGGAGTTGACTTCGTCGCGCACCTATTATGTCTACACTTCGAGGCTGCCCTTTGCATCTTGTAGCTGGGGAGAGAGCAGCTCAGGTCAGCCACGCTCCCGATGACACATGATTGCAGAGGGCAGCACTGCAGTTCAGTGAAGCCTGTTTAACCTCAACGCTCATGCCTGTTTTACTCTACAGACGAATTGCTCTAAGTCAAAAGCATCAATTCTTCGGAGAGAAAGAAAGAAAGCCAAGTCTTTATCCTGTGTTACAGAATAAAGAAAAAGTTCACTTTCTTTTATACAGGGTTCCATTGAGTCCTGAGAAGCAGATGGGTGTTTGGAGGTCTTCATTTAAATTAACTGGTACCCTGTTCAAGGGCAGGGAGGACGAGAGTTCTTTGTTTTGAATAATCTTGGCACCTAGGTGCTGGCAGAGGAGGTGTGGGGCCTGGTGCCCCAGTACGGAGCGGGTTCTGGACTCCAAGGCATGGCAGGGGCAGGCTGGCGCGAGGCTTTGGACGTGGACCAAATTCTAGGAATAGGCAGGCTCCTGAGGGGCGTGCGGAGCATCTGTGAGACGGTGGTATACAGACAGATGGCACATGGATGGGGTACGGGGGCAGCCCCAGACAGGGAGGAGCCCTCCTCTGCTCAGCTTTGCTTGGGAGAAACGGTGGTGGCCCCAGGCGCGCCTAGGGGGAAGCCCTCGGATAAGGATGTGAAGTCTTGGGCCCGCCCACCATGTTTCTCCAGCTCATGCTTCCCGGGGGCTGGGCTGACCCTGGCCCTTCCTCTGGCTTCTGGCCCAGGTTGGAAGTGTGTTTACGCTGGTAAACACTGATTTTTAAAAAATGAGCCAAATGGTTTCTCCCACCTAGATGGGACCACTCATTCTTTTTATTTTTTTAAATTAGCATTGAGTCCATTGGTTCCTTTTTAAAAAATAATTTTATGCACTTATTTATTTTTGGCTATGCTAAATAAAGTTATTCATTTGGGCTTCATTGCTGCTCGAGCTTTTCTCTAGTCGCGGCTAGCAGGGGCTACTCCAGTTACGGTGCGAGGGCTTCTCACGGGGGCGGTTTCTCTGCTGCGGAGCGTGGGCTCTGGAGTGAGTCGGCTTCAGCCGCTGTGACTCACGGGCTCTGGAGCACAGACTAGGTAGTTGCGGCTCATGGGCTTAGTTGCTCCACAGCTTGTGCGATCTTCCCTGATCAGGGATCGAACCCGTGTCTCCTGCACTGGCAAGTGGATTCTTTACCACTGAGCCACCAGGGAAGCCCCCACTCATTCCTTTAATAAATGTTACAATGTTGTATTAATTTCTGTTGTACAGCAAAGTGATTCAGTTAGATATATATAATACATAAACATTTTTTAAAAAATATTATTTATCATAGGATATTGTGCTATACAGTAGAACCTGTTGTTTATTCATTCTATATTTAATAAATTACTTCTGCTAGCCCCAACTTCCCACTTTCTCATTTCTAATGTAAGCATGTAGCTGCAAATTTCATTCTCAGAACTGTTTTTATCTGTGTCCCTCATATTTTGATGTATTAGGGTTTTGTCCCCACTCAGTTTTATGTATTTTAAAAGCTTCCCTTTGAGACCTTCTCTTTGACTCATGGGTTATTTAGAAATTTAATTTCCATGGATTTAGAGACTTTCCTGTTGTCTTTTTGTTATTGATTTCTAGTGTGATTCCATTATGGTAAGAAGCACATTATGATTCCAACCTTTTAAAATTTTTGAGGTTTGTTTGATGGCTCATGATAAGGATATGATCTATCTTGGTTAATATTCCATTCATGCTTGAAAAAGGGTGTGTTCTGCTGTTTTTGAGTGGCGTGTCTGTATACATTGATTAGATCCTGTTGTTCAGATTGTCCCTCTTTTTGCTGATTTCTGTCAAGTAATTCTGTTGGCTGCTGGGAATCTCTAACTGTAGCGGGATTTATCTGTTTATTCTTTCAGCTCTACCAGTTTCTGTTTCATATGATTCTGTTTTTGGTGCATACGGTTAGGATCATTATATCCTCTTATAGGATTAAATCTTCTGTCATTACTTAATGTCCCTCTTTGTCTTTAGAATTTTTTTTCCTCTGCGTTACTTTGTCCAATATCACTATCGAAGTCCTTCATGCGGAGCACCGGAAGTCCCTGTGGGCCATATGCATGGTCGCCACTGAGTCATGGTGAGGCCTGGGGGTGACTGTGATGCCATAAAGCTCAGGCATGCAATTACCAACTGCCTTCTAGAAGATTCTAGGCCATCTGCTTCTGTTTCAGCCTCACGCTTGGCCTTAGGGCACCAGAGAGGTCTACACAGAAGGGTGTTTGCTGCTGCATAGAATGACCTTCGCCGCAAAGTTTACTGACTGAAGCATCTTCAGAGTAGGAGTGTTTCTACTGCCCTCCCCCATGGAGCCAGAACAGAGCCCCTGGCCTGTGTTTCTGGTGGCCTGGCATACCTGCAATGACAAACCGGAAGGCTTTCAAAACGTAGCCCACCTGGACTTTCTGATCTCAGCCTCTGAACCTGTTGCTGCTGCTCCAGAATCGAGTCCACTTAAAATTGTAATTCCAATCCTTTAATTCAATCAAGGCGTCAACTCATTTATTTTCCCAAGAGAGAGACACAGGGTGATGGTTCCAAGAATGCAGGGTGGCATTGTGGGGTCTCGGGCCTCCTTCGCCTGCGCTGTCTGATAGCAGTTCCCATGGCCGTTGGTGTGGTCTGACACTGGATGGAGAATGAGACTTTCCCGACCAGGTCCTGATCCGTAAATTTGGCTGACATCTTGGGGATGTCTACCCTCCATGAAACAGGTCCTCACCACCTGGAGCTCTGCCAGGCTGCTGAAGTACAGAGGGGAGAAGGGATACTGGATGCTATTGCCAGCTGATTTTAATCCTCTGAACACAGCATTCTAGCTCATGGCATGCTCTGGTTCTCTAACAGTGTATTAGTGGGCAGGTAGGAAGAGTCTTTGGAAAATGTTTATAACTGTTGCCTCTGAGACCTTTCTGGGTTGCAGAGCTAGTCCGCTCCTGACTGACAGCCGATAGATTTATTGACAAGGCCCCTGTTGGAATCTGCAGGTAACGAGGTGACCCTCCTATGAGCAGGAGGCACTGTCCTTAGACTTGGGTAATTGTAAAGTCATGGACAAGCATAGTCCATTTCTTTGCCTGCTCTGACCAATAGAAAGCCGTTAAGGAAACTCCTTTGAAAACCCTGGGGCTTACCGTGACTTGACACAAACCTCTTTGGAGAAGGAAGCTGATGAGGTCTCCAGAGAGCGTTTTCTGGGGGGTGTGGAGAACTGCAGAGCAGCTCAGCGAACCCCAGTGGGCTGGTGTCCAACGTGGCTACCGCTCCCTGAGCTGTGAGCTGTTCTCTCTGGAAGGTGCTCCTGTGTCTGGGGGAGAAACGTTGGTAGGAGTTGGGAACCCACTGCTGGACTAGTGACCATCAACAGCCTCCTAGCGTTGCTCTGTGAGGTCGCTGAAGGTTCTGGATGTGTCTTCAGTATCTCCTCCACTGGGAGGTGGTAGCTACTTAGGAACACATTATATCTGGGATGTCCGCCTGGAATGCACTTCTTCCAGAGAGCTCCGTGACCCTCTGCCAGTCATTTAGGTACTTACTTAAACCATCTCCTCAGAGAAGCCTTCCTGCTTCACCCTGTCTAAAAGAAATGTGTATGCACGTGTGCACACACACACATATACACACCACTCAATCCCTCTTTATTTTTTCCCATAAGACTTATCACTGTCTTACATTATGTGTGTGTGTGTTAGTTGCTCAGTTGTGTCTGACTGTTTGTGACCCCATGGACTGTAGCCCACCAGGCTCCCCTGTCCGTGGGGATTCTCCAGACAAGAATACTGAGTGGGTTGCCATTGCCTTCTCCAGGGGATCTTTCCAACTCAGGGATCGAACATGGGTCTCTTGCATTGCAGGCAGATTCTTTACCACCTGAGCCACCAGGGAAGCATCTTACATTGTATCATATATCTATTTTTGATTTTCTGTCTCCTCAGCTAATAGCTTAGATACACACGTGTGTGTGTTAGTTGCTTAGTCGTGTCCGACTCTTTGCATGGACCGTAGCCCACCAGGTTCCTCTGTCCATGGGATTTCCCAGGCAAGAATACTGGAGTGGGTTGCCATTCCCTTCTCCATTAGACACACATAGGTAGGGGTATTTTCCAATCCTGGTTATTTCTGTAACCCCAGCATTTATAGAGCACATAGTAGGTACTCAATAAATATTTGTTAATGAATGAGTGAAGCAGTCAGCAATGGCTTGAGCGGGAGTGAGAGATGTGTTGTGGGGAGTGGCAGGATCCAGCTGAAAGGCTCCATGGTGAGCTGAGCTGACACCTTGAGGGGTGGCTGGACTCAGGACTGAGAGCCTAGAGGGTGCTGGGGCACAGCTGGGGAAAAAGATCACAAAAACAATGATGCCCTCCACCATCTGCTGGATGGCCCCTCCCTCCTCCCACTCTCCATTCTCTCCCTTCTTTTCTTTCATGAGATCAGAAGGCTTTGTGGGCTGCAGAGGTCAGAAAGCCTTCACAGAAAAAGTGAAGCTTCAATCAGATTTGAAAGACAGTAGTAAAGCCACATTTCCTTTCGAAGTCAACAGGGTGGGGACCAGTGTGGAAATATTGTATTTTTGGTTGATTTTTATAAGTTGCCTTTTCAGTCTTCTTTGTTTTCTTCCATTAGCATGAACTCAGCTCAGCTCTTTCTAGTTGTGATTTTTGCTCTAAGATTCACTTCTCTTAGCAGGTACATTTGAGGCTAAAAAAAACATTGTTTCCTCTTCCCAGGATGAAGTAAACCAGATCATGGAAACCAACCTGTGGCTACGTCACGTATGTGTCTATGTCACTCTTCTCTGGGAACTATGTCACTGACGTGTCAGTTTAATAATGTCCAGTGGATAAAACCCACTAGCACTCCCTCTTTCCATCTCTAGTTTATGACAGAGAATAAAATATTATCTATCTCCAAAGCCCAAACTTCAATCTGGTAACAGCTGCCTGGCTGCAAGCTTTAGGTGCAGAACCTAGGGATAAAGTTCTCACTGACTCCAGCCTTTGAAGGTCTCCTATTTTTGTTTGTATTTTGAGCTCCAGAGCCAGATGCTTACCCACTCTTTGATTCTGCTGTGGCTTAGACTCCCACTATTTGGTTTAATCAGTCATGCCATCTTATTCTTCCTTTTGCTCTTAATCTTTTATGCAGATTTTGTAATAAACCTACCATCCTACTATCTTTTTATTATTAGAGATGGATTGCTACTAGAGATTGAACATAGTCTATGGAATGTGGAAACTGAGTCTATAAACTTGACCAGCTAATCAATAATCAATAGATGCATATCTAATATCTAGTGGATATTTTTGCCCCAATCAGCTCAACCACCTTGTTCCTCTTGAGTTTAATCTCCCAGCTTTTGGTAGAAACCAAAGTAAAGTGAAAGTCGCTCAGTCATGTCCAACTCTTTGGGACTCCATGGACTATACAGTCCATGGAATTCTCCAGGCCAGAATACTGGAGTGGGCAGCCTTTCCCTTCTCCAGGGGATCTTCCCAACTCAGGGATCAAACCCAGGTCTCCCACATTGCAAGTGGATTCTTTACCAACTGAGCCACCAGGAAAGCCCAGGAATACTGGAGTGGGTAGCCTATCCCTTCTCCCAGCAGATCTTCCCAACTCAGGAATCAAACCAGGGTCTCCTGCAATTCCACATTCCAAGGACCATGTTTAATCTCTAGTAACAATCCACTTCTAATAGTAAAAAATAGTATGGTGATAGGTTTATTGCAAAATCTGCATAAAAAATTAAGAGCAAAAGGAAGAATAAGATGGCATGACTGATTAAACCATGTACTCTTCAAATAAAAACCTTTTCAAAAAACTGTTGAACCAATATGCCGCTGCTGCTGCTGCCTAGTCGCTTCAGTTGTGTCCGACCCTGTGTGACCCCATAGATGGCAGCCCACCAGGCTCCCCCATCCCTGGGATTCTCCAGGCAAGAACACTGGAGTGGCTTGCCATGTCCTTGTCCAATGCATGAAAGTGAAAAGTGAAAGTGAAGTCGCTCAGTCCTGTCTGACTCTTCTCGACCCCATGAACTGCAGCCTACCAGGCTCCTCCGTCCATGGGATTTTCCAGGCAAGAGTACTGGAGTGGGCTGCCATTGCCTTCTCTGGTTGAACCAACATAGGATTAACATATTAGAAGTAAGTGAAGAATTTTTTAAACTGACTCCTATTTCCTGCAGATCTGGAATGATTATAAACTGCGTTGGGACCCCATGGAATATGACGGCATTGAGACTCTCCGTGTTCCTGCCGAGATGATCTGGAAGCCCGACATCGTTCTCTACAACAAGTATGTGCACCCAACAGCCAGCCTTTTTCCAAAGCTGCCTTTGGCGCAGGCAGACCCGAAGCACGGGGGAGTCACTAACGGTGTCTGATTTACTTTGCAGTGCGGTCGGCGACTTCCAAGTCAAAGGCAAGACAAAAGCTCTTCTTAAATACGATGGCATGATAACCTGGACTCCACCAGCGATTTTTAAGAGTTCCTGTCCAATGGACATCACTTTTTTCCCTTTTGACCATCAAAATTGTTCCCTGAAATTTGGTTCCTGGACTTACGACAAAGCTGAAATTGACCTTCTAATCATTGGCTCTAAAGTGGACATGAATGAGTTTTGGGAGAACAGTGAGTGGGAAATTGTCGACGCTTCTGGCTACAAGCATGACATAAAGTACAACTGTTGTGAAGAGATATACACAGACATCACCTACTCTTTCTACCTTAGGAGGCTCCCGATGTTTTACACCATTAATCTGATCATCCCCTGCCTCTTTATCTCATTCCTCACTGTGTTGGTCTTCTACCTCCCTTCTGACTGTGGTGAAAAGGTGACGCTTTGCATTTCAGTGCTGCTTTCTCTGACTGTGTTTTTGCTGGTGATCACAGAAACCATCCCGTCCACGTCTCTCGTGATCCCCCTGGTGGGCGAATACCTGCTATTTACCATGATCTTCGTCACCCTGTCCATCGTGGTGACGGTGTTTGTGCTGAACATCCACTATCGCACCCCGACCACTCACAGCATGCCCACGTGGGTGAAGGCAGTCTTCCTCCGGCTGTTACCCCAGATGCTGATGATGAAGAGGCCTCTGGACAAGATGAAGGAGACAGGAGCTCATAGAAACCCCAAAGGAGTCTCCAGTAGGCCTGCCAAAGTCAAGTTTGAGCATCACAAAGAGCCCAGACTTCTTCAAGAATGCTGCCACTGTCATAGATCCGGTGAGCCTGCCACCAGCAAGAGACGATTAAGTCATCAGCCTTTACAGTGGATGGCTGAAAATTCGGAGCTCTCGCCTGAAGTCGAAGACGTAATCGATAGTGTTCATTTCATAGCGGAAAACATGAAGACCCAAAATGAAACAAAGGAGGTAAATGCATGAGTCTTCTAGCCTGTCCGCCCACGGCAGTCCTAGGGGCCCTGCGTAGAACCCTAGTCAGAACTCCAGGTGAGTTCTGTTTGCAAGACAGTCAGAGAGTGGGTGCCCTGAGATCCACCTCTGTGATGCTGCAGTTATGGGTGAACTGCCCCGGTGAAGGGATGGAGTAAGGGGTAGCCTCAGAGCAAATCTTTGCCTCCAGAAATGTCAACTCAAGTGAAATCTGGTTAAAATAAACACTCAGGGCAATCTTGGTTTAGTTAGACTGAGAGCCCCTGCTTAAGGAAGGCTGGGAGAGGGAGGAGCCAGCCGAGGGACAGGACGGAATGCTGCAGCTCGGATCGCACTCAGTAGACCTGACAGGGATGCAGGTGCTGGTGGAATGAGCTTCGGGGATATTTTTAGCATCAACTCAGTCGGCTCCTGCTGCCCAGGGCCTAACTATAGCAGGACAGACCTCCCCATCCTCCAGAGAGAGAGCTCAAGAAATGTATGCCAACTTTCCATCCCATCGCGATGACTAGCTAAGCGCCTCTGAAAACTCATGCCAGGGGTCTGGGTCTGACCTGATGGCAGCTGCCAGCATCCATATCTCCTGATGAAAGGACATCGAAGACCTGAAGTCTGCCCATTGGTGCCAGGGAGGACCGTGAGTGCGTGTCACACAGGTGGGGGGGGGGTTGGTATCAGCAGCAGGTGAGCCTGGGACTCCCTTCTGTGAGGACACCTTCATCAAACCTAGGGGACAGTTGCTCTGACTTCAGCACCACCAGGTAGGGCCCTTGGAGCTTGGGAACAGGAAGGGCAGGAGAGGTATAAGGAACTCTCCACTCTAGTGTGATGCCAGGGTCTAGAGGGCTGCTGGCTCCTGATGGGGGATCATCATCCTGCAGAGCTTATCCCCCACCCTCCGCTGCCTCAAACCCAGTTCCTGGACTTGCCACAGGGTCAGGGATTGCATGGTGCTCATGAAAAGAGTGGGTGAAAAATGTCCCCGCTCCATCAGTTAACAATGGACGCTGTAGCCGTCAAGCCATCAGTCACTGCCGCCACCCCCAGCTGTGCACCCTGAGGGGCCTCAGGATGGAGAAAGTGGGATGCTGGCCCTAGACAGATAAGGTGCACATCCAAGGAATGATTTCCATAAGCCCAGACTCTTGCCTCTTCCCACCTATAGAAAAGCAGTAAATTCATTAACTTGAGATGTCTGGTTTTCTTTGATTAACAGTAATCTTTTTAAAAACTTAAAAAACAATTGAAGGATAGTTGATTTACAAGGTTGTGCTAGTTTCTGCTGTACAGCAAAGTGACTCAGTTATACATATATATATACATTCTTTTTAAGTATTCTTTTCCATTATGGTTTATCCCAGGAGATTGTGTAGGGAGAAGCCAGGATATATAGGAGGTTTTGCAACAAAAACCAGGCAGTTGAAACACTGTGGCAGTCAAATGCAACAGAATGTTCTGCAACGTCATCTTCTGATATTCTGACTACCTGGTCTTTGTTGCAAAATCTTATTATCCTGGCTCCTCCCTTACCTCTTCAGGGCAGTCCCTCAGAGTAATCTCAGAGGCTGCCTCCCAGGCTTGAAGTCCTCAGAAAATCCACGAATAGAACATAACTCTCGAGCTGGGGTGGGGGCGGGGGAGGGAGGCTCAAGAGGGAGAGCCTTACATTTATATAATTATGACTGATTCGAGTTGCTGGACAACAGAAACCAACACAATATTGTAAAGCAATTTTCCTCCAATTAAAAATAAATTAATCCTCAACTTTCAGGTTGTGCTTTTTTCTCAGTTAGTGCAAGAATGGAGCAATCTGAGCAGCTCTTTCAGGGCTGCTACTTGCAGCCAGGCTGGAGAAGGGAATGACAACCCACTCCAGTATTCTTGCCTGGAAAATCCCACAGACAGAGGAGGCTGGCAGGCTACGGTCCACGGGGTTGCAAAGAGTCAGACTTGACTGAGCGACCTACACACACACACACACACACACACACACACACTTGCAGTCAGGAGAAGCCCTGTGTGCCCTGCGGGAGCCTGCTGACTCTGCAGCCCTCTGCCCCAGGACTGATGGCGCACACGCACCCTCCGTCTGCAAACGATTGTTCTCTGTGCACACTACGGAGGAGACATGGGTTAACAAGAATCGTAGGGATATTTGCTTTAAAAATTGTCAGTGAATCTTCTGTGCAAAGGAGGCAGCTTTTATTTGAAACAGAGCTTATCTCCCATGGTTTTCAGTTTTTACAGATGCTTGACATTTTGTCTTTCAGGTAGAGGACGACTGGAAATACGTGGCCATGGTGGTGGACAGGGTGTTCCTGTGGGTGTTTATAATCGTCTGTGTGTTTGGAACTGCAGGGCTGTTTCTCCAGCCGCTCCTGGGGAACACAGGGCATTCGTAAGGATGGATTTTCCCTTCATCTTCAGACATGTACAGACACTGTGTTTATTCTCCCATCACCAGGAAATGGATAGAAAACTTCCCACCAGGTCCCCATCTAGATAGAAAAAGAGGGCCTTACTGCCAATGGCAAGCCTGGATGGCCCTCCCTCGGGGGTGCAGAGAGGTGCTTTAAGACCCCAGGGTCTGGGACCTGATACCGGAGCCCAGAGTTGGCAACCCCCGCAGGCTTTTCTTGTCTGTACAGGTTTGGCTTCCGGGGACATGATCGACCCACAGTCCAGTGAGACATGGAATCAAAGCTGAGCCACGCTAAGAGGTGTTCTTCTGCTTCTCCGGTTTATATACTTCTCCGTATAACGGACACCTGCCAGACATGCAACCCTGCACCTTGGACTTGCTGACACCGGCAGCAGCCGTGACCTTGTGTGCGCTTGCTTTCTCATGCTTGTCTCTGTGACGTGGAGCCCACACTGCGGCATTATTTGACACAGTAATTGGTCAAAAGGAAAAGCAGGCAGTCGGTCTACCCTTTGGAAAAAATCGTATTGAAGTATAGTTGATTTTTAATGTTGTGTGAGTTTCTGCTACACAGCAAAGTGACTCAGTTATACACACACACACGTATCTGTTCTTTTGCAGATTCTTTTCTACTATGGTTTATCGTAGGATATGAATATAGTTCCCTGTGATCTACAGTAGGACCTTGTTTACGCATTCTATATATACTCCATTTAGTAATCCCAAACTCCCAGTCCTTCCCTCCCCCCCACCATTCCCCTGGATGTAATTAGACTCACCTGGCAAGAGACTTCAGAAGTGACCAGCACTGTGGGAGGCATGCCATGGACTCAGAAATAGGCTCTGTCCACACACTTAGAGCTTTTTAGGAAAAGTCGTAAACACGGAGATCTCCAGGGCCAGGGGTCACGTGGGGAATGTAACCAGAGCACTGCAGAGCATGGTGAGCTCTGGCTGGCAGACCTGGGGCAACCTTTGCCATGGGTCCAAATGGTATCTCTCCTTCTTGGCCGTTTCCACTTGTTCTGCGTAGCTGAGACTGAAAATAAAAGTGTTTCTTCTTGAAGGAATGGTGATCTTGTATCTTTCGGAGTATTTCCTGTTTCCGAGGTGGAGAACCTTGGATATTCTGTTTTATTCTACTCTCACTTATTATTTTATTTTTTGTCTACACTTATCATAACAATTTTAAAGATGCATTTTAAAGTAGAAAAAAAAAAAACTACCCTGACACAGGAACTAATTTCATTTTGCCTTTTCCACTGGAGTCCCTGTCTAAAGGCACACATAATTGGACACCTCAGGTTTACCTTTCGGTTTTATATTTTGCTATTTTCTCAACATCATGTCAGCAGCCTTTCTCCATGATGGTGTGCAGTCTTGAAGTATAATTTTTGTGATTGCATAACCTCTGTTGTGTTGATATACTACAGCTTCTATTTCTGATATCCACCAGGGTTCTTGACCTTCTCTTAATCAATGGAAATCTTTGTGTTCTGTTGCTGGAGGAGACGTTTGTCCAGGTGCAGGCCCTGCCACATGCTAATTCTTCTGTGTCTACCTCATCCCGGGGCTTAAGGCCTGCTCTGGTACCCGAAGCACAGGTTATTCTGTTTGAAAGTCTTTTAACGCATCATGTCATGTGAGTAGAGTGCCTCTGTTTCTCTGTCTTCACAGAGAGAGTTACTTGTTTTTTGATACATTTTTTTAAACTATGAAGCCAAATCACTATTTCCTGTCATTGTTTAAAGTTTTAATTGTGGTGAATACACATAACAAAGGGCACCTTCTAAACCATTCTTAAGTGTACAGTTCAGCGGAATTAACCAACATTAATTAACATTCCCACTGATGTGCAACCTTTCCCACCATCCATCCCCGAAATGCTTCATCTTGCAAAACTAAACTCTTGCAAACTCTTGCAAAACTGCACCCATGAAGCAATACATTTTGAATTTTTTTTTGAGGAGCCACCATGCTCTTTTCCATACCAGCTGCACCATTTTACATTCTCACCACCAGTGCACAGGGGCTCTATTTTCTCTACACCTTTATCAACATGTGTTATTATTATTTTTTAATAATAGCTTTTCTTTAATAACAGCCACCTAATGGGTATAAGGTAGTGTCTTGTGGTTTTGGTTTGCTTTTCCCTGATGATTCGTGATGGTAAGCATCTTTTTTATATACTCACTGGCCATTTGTCTATCTTGTCTGGAGAAATGTGTATTTAAGTCCTTTGTCCCTTTTAAGATCGGATTAGTTGCCTTTTTGTGGTTGTTGAGTTGTAGGACTTTTTAAAATACATACTATATATTAACCCCTTGTCATATATAAAAATAAGACTTTAAGAACTGCATAACAGGAAGATGGGGGTGCTCTGTGATCCTTGGGGGGCACTTGGGGGATCTTGTAACAAGCAAACAAACTAGCAACATACATTTAAAAATATGAAAAAAGCACTTGAACAAAAGAGGGACCACAGCATGGAGGTGTCTTTGTGTATCTGACTGAAAGAATCAATGCTTTAGATGGCACGGAGCTCATAGATTATTTAGTGTGACTCTCTTTAGCTCAAGAGGCAGAGTGGCTTGCCTGTGATCACGTAGCTAACAAATTCAACCCTTGAACTCACACCTCCCGACGCTTAAAACGTCTCCCTGACCCTGGATAGTTTAGTCTCTTTCATGAGACGGGAATAGAAAAAGACAGGAAATCAACTGATTTGTCCTGTCTCCTCCCCTCCCCATCCCCAGGCCCTCCCAAAGGCCAGGGAAAAGCTCTTCTCACTGTCAGTGATAGTTACTCAGTCGTGCCCGACTCTTTGCAACCCCGTGGACTGTAGCCAACCAGGCTCCTCCGTCCACAGGATTCTCCAGGCAAGAATACTGGAGTGGCTTGCCATTTCCTTTTCCAGGGCATCTTCCCAAGCCAGGGATCGAACACGGCTCTCCCACACTGCAGGCAGACTCTTTACCCATTAAGCCGCCAGGGAAGCCCTGTCAGTAATCAGAAAGAAGAAAGCTTTGAATGCAAACCAGGTAGCAGAAGGAAGCAGCAAATACTCTTAGTTTAGGGAGGTCAGGACTGTTGGGGTCCAAGCTTTCTGTAGCAGGGGCTAGGGACACAAATAACCTGTGGGCAGCATGTTCGTCTTCAGAGTGAGATCAGTCAGTGCTGAGTGGAATAGCAGACATTGTTGGGATTTCAAGTCCCTGGTCCGAGTGAAGCATCCTGAGGGTTTTTCCCCTAACCGCCCCGTGTGTTCATGTTTCCCTCAGCTGAGGAGCAGAGACAGCGGGCAAAGGAGAAAAGCCTGGCCATCAGCAGATGCTGAAGCGTGTAGAGAGGCTGACCACGAGGGGCCCTCTGTGCAAGGTCTGCTCGCTGCCACCAGAGGCTGATTTGCCCGGGCTGGGCTCCGCGTCCTTCTCGTCACGCTAAACAGGGTCTGGGAAGCTTGATCTTCTGGTTTGTCAAGATAAACCAAAAATCCAGCTTTTTATATAAAATCTCCTAACTTTAAAATGTAGGCACTAAAGTAAGCAAACATTAAGTCTCCGTGTCAGCCAAACAAAAGCTGCCTGCGGTGCTGTGAGTGGGCAGCGGTTGGCCAAACACACCGGGGCTTGATCCCTGCTGTCAGGGGCAGTCAGGCAGGAAGGACAAAGTCCAGGGCAGGGAAGGGCCCAGGGGGGCGCAAGAGGTGGACTCGGGGACCTCGGTGTACCACCTGGGGGCCTGCATAGGCTATCCCACCGGTCCGATGTCCGGAGGCCTGCGGTGTGCCCCTTGGGTGCAGCGGGGGGACAGGGAGATGAAGAAGGGGCATCTCCCCTTGCCCAGCCCGCTTTTGACTTGGAAACTATGATCTGAACCCTTTGGTGCAGCTAGCGATTCTCAGCCAGAGCCATTGTACTCCTTATACACACACACCACACACACTCACTCCACACTCACCACACTCACCTGGTCACCACATCACACCCCCCATCCCCACCACACTTACCACACACACCACACACCATGTGCATCACTCACACTACTCACCACCCCCACCACACTCCACACACACCACCCACTTCACACACTCCATAACCACCTCACCTTTGCTCACAGGGCTGTTTAGAGGTGGCCCGAGCCAGTTTTCACAATGCGTCCTCTTCCTGCTGACTTCCCTGTAGATTCCTAATTCTTCTGGCCTGGCGAGGACCACCCCCGAGCCTTCAGGGGTACATCTAATTCCAGGTTACTCTGCCCAGAGGTGTGACATAGCACACCAGTGGATATATTGCTGCTTTTGGTTTACCTAACATTAAGATTCGGAGAAGGCAATGGCACCCCACTCCAGTACTCTTGCCTGGAAAATCCCATGGACAGAGGAGCCTGGTAGGCTGTAGTCCATGGGGTCGCGAAGAGTCGGACACGACTGAGCGACTTCACTTTCACTTTTCACTTTCATGCATTGGAGAAGGACATGGCAACCCACTCCAGTGTTCTTGCCTGGAGAATCCCAGGGACGGGGGAGCCTGGTGGGCTAACGTCTATGGGGTCACACAGAGTTGAACACGACTGAAGTGACTTAGCAGCAGTAGCAGCAGCAACATTAAGATTGTCCGTGAAACAAAGGAATAATGTTGCTTTTATTTTCACTACTATTTTACTGACATATTGAATAGAAAGTCTTATTGAAAAGAAGGAATGTATGTCAGGTTAAATATAAGTGGTAGTCACCACGGCTATTAGTTAAACAAGTTCATTTTGATACATAATAGTAGGTGCTTCCAAGAAAAAATGATTACACTAAAAAAACAAAAACAAAAACAAAAAACCTGCCTCAGCATAAAGATATTACTCTTTGAAAATTATAGTGTTCTAATGTAGCTGGTTAGAGACCATCTTTAAAGGGACCAAGGTCACAGGTAAGAGTCTTTGTAACTTTGCTGGGTGTTATGGCCACAGGCTATACTTCTAAAATATGCATTAATCCAAGCATTAGTTTTAACACGAATGATAAAACAGCGGGATAGCATATCCCCCTATATGGTAAATAGGAACTATGCACCATCATCTGTGATGTATTCTGCCAGCAATACTGAGCTAGATTATAGTTGTAACTTCCAACTTACAGGAAATACAGGAAACAGGGAAAAGCTAACTGATACCAGAAGCAAGTAACCAGACAAATCCTAAAAATGAGACATTCTTGGGCGATACTGATCTATTCCTTTCAAGAAGTCAGTGACAAGAAAGAAATTAAAAGATTTAAAAGGCACAGCTCTACGGGTTGAATCCTACTTTAGACAAGCAAGTTCTTAATTTAGGCTATTCTTGCGATAGGTAAACTTCAACATGAAATTAATGATTCTTTTAAGTATGATCATAGCATTTTAGAACTTTTTTAATGTAAGAAAAGATTTCTTTAAGATGCATACTTAAAATTACATGTGCACACACAGAGTTGGAAATATTGGGAGGGGCTGAGCAAGAATACAAATTTGTCCTCATTTTAGACAAATAACCAAACTTTGTGATTTGAGTTAATGAATCAACAAATATTAATTAAACCATGACCACATACTCAACTCTATTAGAAGCCACTGGGGATGGAACAGAGGGTATGCTGTAGTTTAGCTGAGGAAATAAAATTCACAGAATAAAGCAATAGAGAACAATTATGTTCTAAGCTGTATATCAGAGGCTGAAAACTCCACAGACTCTCAGAGTCAGGAGCTGGGGGAGGGAGGGCTGTGAGTTCTGTGCTGATGTCATGAGGAGGGGGTGTGAGCAGAGGATGTGTGAAGGATGAGAGTAACTGAGGGCTCTCTGTGCGCTCACCTGTGTGTGCCCGCATGTGTGCCCTGCATGCCCACACACATGAACGTGTGAGATAGAAAGCTCGACAGGTCTTCAAACGTCCACTTGCTGGAATTAGCTGGAACGTTTTGTCTTGCTATACCTTTGAAAGTAAAATTGCTTTGCTTTCTTCTTTAGCGACTTCCTTAGGATCATCATGCCATATAAATGTTTATCCTTCCCCACACTTGAGACCATCGTGGCCTCCCAGTTTAGCTGTGACGAGCCTTAAGCTTCATGCGCACAGAGCAATGCTTGACCTTTGCCGTGTCTGTGTATGGTCAGAAGGAGGCTTGCTGGGGAAAGTGTTCTGTGTGGCATTTTTCACAATTTAAAGCTGAATTCAAATCTAAATGCATCTTTCCAAGATCAGTACTGTTATTTACCCAGAACACTAAATGAACTAAATCAGGTTAAATAATGAATTCAGTCAACAGTGTTCTCAATAAAATGAAGAACAGTGACTTGCCCTTTGAGTCCACCATCCCATTAGGGACTAAGGCTGGGAATTCTTGATTTTCATCACAATGTATTCCTGCAAATCCTGTCCTAAAGCAGTGATAGAGCCGATTACATTTTCCCAAAGGAACAAAATTGCAATGAGAATTTGTGTGGTTTAAAAATTGTTAAAGGTCAAGTATTTAATCTCTAAAGTATAGAATTTGGGAGCAGGAGAGGTCTTCAAAGGTCATGAGTCATAACCTCTTGCTATTAACCAGGAAACTAAACTCCAGAGAGGGCAAGTGTCTCACCTAAGGCTGGTCAAGAACCCAGGATTTCTAGTTTGCCCTAGTTTCTACTTCATCATGTTGCCTCCCTTTAAAAATCCAGCAAAATGTGCAGAAAAGTGATAAATATGTGGGTCATAGCAGGAGCCCCAATGTTCCCTGATGTGTGCAGGAAGCACATAAAAATACAATTTTGTGGAATAAAATTTTATACCTATTGAAAGCAAATGCATGATCATTTTGAACATTATTTAAACACACAAAATACATAAATATGATTTGTTTTGAAGTTTAGAATTGCTTTTGAGAGTGATTCGAGTGGAATAAATCTAAAAACACAGTCCAGGCTATTTGAAAAAATTCTGTCATTTCTGTTCACTATGGTTCTCTGCTCAGAACAGAGCAGATCTGGGCACTTGGCAGGAAAGGAAACTGTACAATACAGGAGGGCAATGAAAGGAACCATTTACGGGAGGTGGGATCAAGGGCACAGGGAAGGAGAGACTGGGCATGAAGGAGAAGGGCTAGTTTGTGTGGACAGAATGGTGAGTGCCTCGAGGCAGGAACAGCAGTTTGGAGAGTTCAGCAAAGATCCAGAAGACTAACAGAGCAGGTCTGCAGAGGCCCCGAGAGCATGCACGTGGTCCCCCTGCCACGTCTGAACACGGATGGGTCATTAACGTCAAGACACGCCTTACTTTTTCTTGCTGGGAAATTCACAATTCTGTTCCCAACAGAACCATCTTTCTAGTCTACTTTCACATCCACCACCCACCAGGCAGCAAAGTCAAGGTCATTCAGTCCTTCAAATAGACCCCACTCTTCTCATGGTGTGATACCACTTTGGGTGATTTTTCAGTGTCCGGTTGCCATGGATAATTGGACGCATCTATAGGGATTTGGATTTAGACAAGAGTTCTGGGATAAAAGGCTGGCCGATGTGCTTCTTTCCTCTTCTTCTTCTTTTTTGTCCTCCATTTCCCACTGATGTTTAGGAAGACATGTAAAATGAACACAAATGCATAGGAGTACTAAAAGATGGCTGGGGTGCTTTCATAGACTGGACTGGTGGGGGTGGCTGAAAGGTATAGACAGATGAGATCGGATTTACGGTCAGACCTAACAGAGCAATGGGAGTTGTGGTTCCCTGCAGGAGAATTGTGACCACCAAAGAAATTACATTTTTTCCCAGAAAACCCCCACAATGCTCCTAAGATCCTGTGTGAGGGAGACGAGTGAAGGCTGACGGAGCTGCTGCTGCGGCTGTCCACGCCCACAGTGGCTTCCGTAGCCCGTCCTCATGGGTGTGGTCATTTTAACACACAAAACACTAGAGTGTGCACCGGATCAGGGAACTAGGGCAGTGCCTGCCATCACTTCCGTCCTGTGTCCCAAAGGTAGAGGACGAGCTGTTCTCACACCTGAGAGAAATGCTTGCTTGAACATAAGATGGTAAAGACTTCCTGTAATGAGAAACTGCTTTAACTGTCAGGTGAATAAGCAACTTAAAAACTCCAAATATTTGAGTCAAATGACCATAAAAATGCATCAAAAATCAGCAAACTTAACTCCTGAAGAAAAACTGTTAATGTAAACAATAGAAGGAGACTTTAAAGTAACTACAACTGGTATCCTTAAGATAGTCCAGAGGGTGTGACATCCAAAAGAATTATAGAGTTCTTAGAAAACAAATACATGATTTATCTACAAACAAACCAATCCCCTACCTGGGTAGGTGAGCTAAATAGAAGACGACATCATGACGGTAAAGCAAATGAGTCAGCTACAACACCAAGCTGACAATGTAAAGAGTTTAAATAAAAAGTATGAGAGAAGAGTTAATAAGACATCTAGGAATACCAAGATCCTTCTATTAGAAATTTCAAAAAGAAAGGGGAAGGAGAATGGAAGATAGGAAATAATAAAAGAAGGAAGACAGGAATATTTGTATGAGTTGAAGAAAGACATTATTCACTGAGTGCCAAGACAAGGAGAGATTCAGAAAGGCCAACACACTCAAAACTTCCTATACAAATGGCTTGGAGATGGAGTCCTCTGAAATGAAATGCATCAGGAAAAACAGGATTAGATAAGTGAGAAAATTTAAGATTAAAAAAAATGGTGAACCAAGAAATGAATAATACTATTAATTGTTTATAATGGGGTTGGGCTTCCCTTGAAGCTCAGTCGGTAAAGAATCTGCCTGCAGTGCAGGAGACCTGGGTTCGATCCCTGGGTGGGGAAGATCCCCTGGAGAAGGAAATGGCAACCCACTCCAGTATTCTTGCCTAGAGAATCCCATGGACAGAGGAGCCTGGCGGACTGCAGTCAATGGGGTCACAAGAGTTGGTTGGACATGACTTAGTGACTAAACCACCACCAATGGGGTCGTGGATAAAACATGTTGTCAAGGCATTTTTCATAAGAAAGAGACACATAATATAGAAAATG
Source organism: Bubalus bubalis (assembly GCF_019923935.1). Taxonomy (NCBI): domain Eukaryota; kingdom Metazoa; phylum Chordata; class Mammalia; order Artiodactyla; family Bovidae; genus Bubalus; species Bubalus bubalis. The sequence continues at coordinate 8,126,923 of NC_059157.1, forward strand.
AATAATGAGCTAAATTCTGGCTGATTTAGAGGAAACATAAAAGGTGATAAGGAAAGGGGGGAGGTGACAGTGATTTTTGTTTAGAGTGTAGTGGACAGGTGTTAAAATTCTCAACACTGATAAAGAAAACAAGTTCAAATATGTTTATTAATAGATTACTAGAAAAGGGTGCATACCTTTCAATCATTAGAGAAGAAGAAGGGACAGAAATTCAGTCAAGGCTGAAAAGGAGCCAAAAAAAAAAAGAATAAGAAAACATCATACAGAAAACACAAGCAAAATGGCATAAATCAGGTTCAACATAGTGGTGGTAAGAATTTGCATGAAAAGGTTAAATAATTAAATTGGATTTTTAAAGTGCCAGCTGCAAAGAGTTTATAAGAAACATGCTCTGCACAAAATGATCCAGAGAAGGATTTGGATTTTAGAACTGGGAAAGGAGAACAGCTATTTCAAGCTAAAATCCAGGATTTGGCATCTGTGAGAGAAAAGTCTGTAAGCCTCTCCCATGAGTCTCAGAGATGGGGTGGGGTGGGGGGGATGAGCGCTCTCAGAGGGCAGGACCAGGCAAATGGAACGGGAAGGGTCTTGGTGATGGGTTTTTTTGGGGGGGAGGTTGGGATTTGACACCAAAGCAAAGGCAGTAAAAGTGCAATGAACAAGTGGGACTGCACAGCAAAGGGAACCATCAGTATGAAAGGCAACCTACAGAAGGGGAGAAAACATTTGCAAAATAGACATTCAGTAAGAGGTTTCTATTCAAAATATGCAAGGACCATCTCAGTGGCAAAACCCCAAACAACCCAGTTTAAAAATGGGTCAAGGATCTGAAGAGATACGTTTCCAAAGACGGCAATCTGATGGCCAGCAGGTAGATGAAAGGTGCTCAGCATCAGGAAAACGCAAATCAAAACCACAGCGAGGGACTTCCCTGCTGGTCGAGTGGTTAAGACTCCACCTTGCAATGCAGGGGAGGTGTGTTTCATCCCTGGTCAGGGAACATAGATTCCGCACACCGCAAGCAACTACTGGGCCTGTGACCACAACTAGAGGGTCCGTGCACCGCAGTGAAAGACCTCACATGAGCAACGAAGACCCTGCATGCCACGACTAAGTAATCTATTAATCCAGTGCAGCCAAATAAATAACATAAAAAAAAACCCACCACCTGGAGGGATCACCTCGTGCTTATTAGGATGGTTGTCATAAGGAAGACAAGAGACAACAAATGTTGATGGGAATGTGGAGAATACATTCCAGCAACCCCACTCCTGGAAACGAAATAATTCTCTCAAAGTGATATCTGTACCCTCATGTTCATTGCAGCATTATTGACAACACCCAAGACAAGGAACAGCTTACTTGTCTGTCTGTCCACAGATTAATGGATAAAGCCAATGTGATATATATGTAATGGAATGCAATTAATAAAAAGAAGGAAATCCTGTCATTTGCAACAATATAGATGAACCCAGAGGACATGCTGCTTTGAAATAAGGCAGACAGGGAAAGACAATACTGCATGATCTCATTCATATGTGGAATCTAGGAAAAAAAAAAAACTTGAACTCTTGGAAACAGAGAGAGGGAAGTGGTTGCCAGGGGCTGGGGGGCGGGGAAATGGGGAAAGGTTGGTAAAAGGCTACACACTTTGGGTTACAAGATGAATAAGGTCAGAGGATCTAATATAAAACATGGTGACCACTGTTGATAACACTGCTTTGTATAACTGAAATTTGCTAAGAGAGTAGAACTGAAGTGTTCTCAGAGGAAGAAGTAGCAAGCAGAGAGGGGAGGGAGAGGGAAAAAACTGGGTGAGCAGCCCAGAGGATGCTGCTGATATGGGTTAGATTAGATGAGGGGACATAAAAAAACCATTATCAGAGCACGTTCAGAATTTCAGTTTTCTAGGAAAAGAGGATGGGTATAATAACTGCCCTCCTGGCAGCCGATGACACTGTTTCTACTGCAAGTTATTTTGCTATGGCCTTACAGCAAGTCCCACTCCACAGCAGCCTCTGGCGTGACCACCTGAACACCGTTGTGAGCCTATGAAGGAGCCACGAGGAACCTGGCTTAGAGGTGGCTCACATTCGAGCCAGACCATGCAGAACGAACGCCAGGTTTGGGGGACTTGAGTCACCAGTCTTCCTGGGGTCTTAGTAATGACAGGTGTGCCGTGCCCGGGGTTGCCCTGGTACCCATGTGATGCCCCAAACAGCTCACCCGCAGGGCAGGCGCATGGCTACAGAAGCAATGGCCACAATGCCAGTGCCAGCTGGCAGCTGGGCAAAACCAGCAAGGACACCAGCCAGTGCTGGAGTCTTCCCTTTCCTGGGGTTCTTGGTGAAACACAGCGACCGTCCTGTGTGTCACAGGCCCGTCATCTCAGGCCCAGACTCACAATTTCTCCTTGAATGTCTGCGGAAGCCAAAGCCGGGGTCTGAGGAGGGTCTGCTTAATTGACACCCAACTCGCTGTCATGGCAACCGAGGTTCAGCCTCGCTGAGGACGACACAAGACACTGTCCACCCTCGGGGCCTCCTGATGAGCACGTGGGTTTGCATGCTGTATACACATGGGGGCTGGATGTCAGCTCTAAGGTGTGATTCTGTCTTTAGGGGCGTGTGTTAGATCGCTCTGGATTCCTGCTCCTAATGGTAACTGTGTAGCCACATCTTCAAAGCAGGGGTGAAAATCAGAACTGAGCCGGTGACAGATGCGATCAGAAAGAGCCACAGGAAGATCCGGTCGAGAACTTGAGCCGCGAACTTCCAGTCTTGCACCACCTGCCGAAGAGAAAAGGACACCTTCCATTCAGAATGCTGCACGGCTGTTCTGAGTTCAGGGACTTCAAAGGAATCCTATTCGGATCACAGCCCTGCAGTTTTCCAAATGCACCTGACACCTCCCCCGAGACATCCACTTCCTGGGACCTCATGGTTGGTGCCCAAGAAAACGGCGTGTAGCTCAAGTTCAGGGGAACGCTGTCATCAACATCGAGGATGTAAAATAGAAACAACAGAATCACTGATGCAGTTGTAAATGGTACTGACTAAAATGGAAAAAGCCTGATTT